>NC_072822.1:33979304-34579304 GCF_027744805.1 Dunckerocampus dactyliophorus
GGGCTACCAATAAAGGGAACGTAACAAACGTGTTTTGTAAATCATAGACGAGTTAGTCCTCAATGAACCTAGCATACTTGTCTTCGTACACATTGACGACAGTTTAGTCTTTGTAGACATCGAAAACTATTTTCAACAAATCTAATAATATGGATTTTCTAATCCTATGGATTAGAAATCTAAATCTAATCTAATTTTGTGGATTTTGTGATGGCTGATGGCTTTTGTAAACATCAAAGACAAGTTGGTCGTCAACAAGCCTGACGTACGTGTTTTTGTGAACACCAAAAGCCAGTTTAGTCGCTAATGTACGTGTCTTCGCAAACGTCAAAGAAAATTTAGAGCAAACAAACTTCACATGCGTGAGAACTATTTGACCGAACCTCATGTACGTGTTTTTATAAACATTAAAGACTAGTTAGTCGTCATCGAACCCGACGTACATGTTTTCGTAAACACTGAAGACAATTAACATACGGGTTTTCGCAAACACCGACAACGCATCACGTACGTTCACGGTTTACGTAAACATCAAAGCCAATTTAGGCGTCGGGGAACCTCGCATACGCGTTTCCGTAAACACTGAAGCCAGTTTAACCGCCAATGGAGCGAATGTAAGTGTTTTCGTACAATTCAGCCGGTGAAAGTAAACTAAGGGTTTTCGTAATGTGTTTTTCGCAATGACTGAAGCTGATGTACATGTTTTTAGAAACACCAAAGACAAGTTAGTCATCAACGGACTGGACATACGTGTTTTTGTAAACGCTGAAGCCAGCTTAGTCATCTCTGAAGCTAATGTCCCTGCCATGTCAACGTCAAAGACAATTAAGCGCACTCAACCAACCTAAAATGCCTGTTTTCGAATTTTAGTCTACCGGTTTGGGTAAAGGTCAAAGACAATTTAGAGCGCTCAACCAACCGAGCATGTTTTCGTAATCACTGAGGACAACTCAATCACGAGTTTTCAAACTAACAGTTTTCGTAAACATTGAAAAGAGTTTTTCAGCAAATCTAATGTATGCGGTACAATTTTTTTGATGACTAAAGCTAATGTATGTGTTCTTATAAACACCAAGGACAAGTTAGGCATCAACGAGCCTGACGTACCTGTTTTTGTAAACGCCAAAGCCAATTTTAGTCGTCAAAGAAGGCACTGTGTGTGTCTTTGTGAACGTCAAAGACAATTTGGAGTACTAAACAACCCAACATGCGTGTTTTTGTGAACAAATCGAAAACTGTTTCGAGTTGTTACGGATTTCGCGATGACTGAACCTCGTGTACGTGTTTTAAATTTCAAAGGCAAGTAAAAAAATCAACAAACCCGACGTACACGTTTTCGTTTAGTCATCAGTGTAACTAAACTACGGGTTTTTGTAAACGTCGACGACGTGTCATGTCGGCGTTAACGGTTTGTAGTCCTGAATGTGTTTACGTAAACATCAGCGCTGACGTAGTCGTCAGGGAACCTCACACGTGGGCTTTTGTAAACACTGAAGCCAATTTAGTGAGCAATGAAGCGAATGTACGAGTTTTCGGAATCACTGAGGACAGTTCAGTCGGTGAAAGCAAACTACGGGTTTTTGTGAACGGCAAAAACAGTTGACTTTTCTGCAAATTCAATACGAGTTACGGATTTTGTGATGTTTGAGCCTCATGTACGTGTTTTTATAAACATCAAACACAAGTTAATCATCGACGAACCTAAAGTACGTGTTTTCGGAATTTAGTCAGTGAAACTAATCTAGCGGTTTTTGCTAACAATTAAAGACAATTTCCACTTTTCAACGAATCCAGCGTACGCGTAAACAATTTGGTCGGGAATGTGTTTGGTTAAACATCAAAGCAGATTGTGAAGCTGATTTTTTCGTAAACACTGGAGATAATTTAGTCGTCACTGAAGCTAACGTACGTATGTTTGTAAACACCCAAAACGATTTAGTCGTCAGCCGTCTTAACGATCTTTGTAAACATCGGAGACAAGCCCGTGTACGACACCGCGAAGGAACAAAACTGCTCCTGTGCTTCCTGTTTCCACGTAAACATTTCCAGCACGTACTTGACCTCCAGCAACCTGGTTATGCGTGGGCTAACGTGGGGGCCCTGACGAGCTTATGGCCGTCCTAACGAGTTGCCTTCGGTGTCTGTTGTCGTCGTTATGGCGGTCTCGTCTCAACAGGCAGCCAGAAGACAACGCGGGGGGGTCCAGATGTTGCTTTTAATGTTTGGGACTCGTTATTTGCGTTCTTTTCTTCTCCGACCAGCGGAAAGTTGGCTGAAATGTACTTTTTTGTTGTACTTTTCTACAACTTGGGTACAGAAATTGAAATTATGCAGACAAAAGTGTTGGGACACAGCTCTTAATCAGGGAATGAATCAACGGGAGGTTGGACACTTTGTGGGGAACACTTTGGGGAAGACACTCTTCTGATCCAGCACATCAAATTTCCTGGAAATTCTCAGAAACGCAAAACGTTTAGCTGAGGGAAATCAAATCAATGTTGATGATATCCAACCTTATCTACTGTAACAACACCACCACCACAATATTAATGATATTGTATACAATATCATTAATATGTAAAAAAATAAGAAATAGTAATCATAATAACCAAAAAGTTTAATATTCATAATAAAATAAGAATTGATTATTGTTATTATTATTATATATATATAGTCAAACTTGTCTATAGCGGCCGCTGAAGGGAAACGACAAAAGTGGCCACTATAGACAGGTTGGCGGCCATTTTGAATTAGTGCGCACACATATTAACATGTCTGTGATTAGAAGCTGTGCTAGTATTGTCTTCTGTTATGTTTCTTTTTAATATTTTGTTTTTTAATTTTGATTTGGTTGGCTGATCTTAAACTTTTTTGAAGAAAATTTTAGTTTTAATAAAAAAAAGTTTTAATATAATCTCTACATTTAAAACATTATTACATGTTTCTTGTTTCAAATGTGAGTTTATTATTTTTTGAATGGGTGTGTGCGTGAACAATTGAGTGCGGAGGAGGTGCGAACATCGTCGTAAACTAACAATACCATCGCTCCTTTCTTATTGAATGGACTTCTAATCTCCAATTAGTCGGCAATTGAGTGATATTTTAGATGTTTTATTCAGGTGTTTTGGCTATTTTAGAATCTATTCATGGCATTGCAAAGTGGGAAGATTACCGTTTTGGCCGTCATTGAATCTTTTCAGGGCGGCATTGCAAAGTAAGAAGACGTCTTTTTTATGTCCAACTAGGACTCAGTAATTAAAGTCTACACACGACGGCTTCATTGCTTAAAAAACAAAACGTTTTCGTGCATGAAGCTTCTGCTTGAGTCTGTAATTTGGCCGCTATATGCGGTCAGATATTGACCAAGGGAGACAAAATGGGTGGCCGCTGGCCACGTTAGACAGGTGACCGCTATACACAGGGTCTATAACACATATATATTTTCTGTGGGGGATTTTTCAGTGGCCGCTATAGGCAGGTGGCTGTTCTATACAGGTGGCCGCTAAGACAGGTTTGACTGTATATATATATAATTCTAATTAATAATAATAATGTTAGTATGACATAATATACTGTGATAATGACAACGATAATAATTGTAACAATAATACCTATTATTAAAATAATCATAATAATAATAATAATAAATATTATTATTATTATTATTATAAAATATGACCTGCAATAATAAGATAATGATAATATTACTTATTATTAATTATATAAAATATACAAAAAATACATATAATTTATATACAAAATATAATATATAATACACTAAGTCCTCAACTTACGAACACAATTGGTTCCAGACAACCGTTCTTAAGTGGAATTGTTCTTAAGTAGGGGAAAAGGTAATATTACCAATGATATAGGTACTACATGTACGTGTATACATATACAGTATATGTGTATGTATGTAAATATGAGTTTGGATGCAGTAGTAATATTAAACCAGGATAATTAATGAATGTTATTTACCTTTGAAGAGGAGTGGTCGAGCATACGTCGTTGTAGAGGAGGAGGAGGAGTTATTGGAAAAAAAGGACAAGTCGTCATCGTGGTTAGACTCTTCTAAAAGAGGTAGTGTTCTGTGGGTGGTGTAGAATTAAGCAGGCCTATTAACTCTTCATAAACTTTAATCACACGCTCTGTCCGGGTTGCACAATTTAACTTTCCCTTTAGCTTTACACTGTATCTCCCCAGTCTAACTCTTCCTCTGTTGGTCTCATTAGCTCTAAGGCTGCATTAGCAGTGTCACAGTGCCCTCTACTGGTCAAGCATGTACAGTAGCAGTATAAATACTGACTGAGCGACTACAAGGCAAAATAAAATAAAATATAGACCAGTCGGCTTGTGTTCGTATCCGCAAGCGTTCGCTAGTCGGGTGTTCGTAAGACCTAGTGTGTATATATATATATATATATATATATATACACACTAGGTCTTACGAACACCCGACTAGCGAACGCTTATATATATATATATATATATATATATATATATATATATATATATATATATATACACATAATAAAATAATTACTGTTAATAAATATTTAATATATAATTAGTTAATAATTCTAATTTATATATTAATGTGAATAATAATTGCCAGGATTTTGGGGGTAATTATAAATAGTATATTACATTATATTGTATACAATGATTACATATATCATCATAACATGCAAATATTCTATTCTATTATCTATTGCATTGAATGTGCTTGTTTATTTCGACTATAATTTGGCTGCAAGATGTGCGTTTTAATTGCATTCGTGTTCCCCGTTGTCACCTCGCCCGCACAATTCCTGGAAATTCCCATCTATTTTTCTTGGTAACTAACGGTACCCGACTGACTAACAAGTACAGTAGTACCTCGCATAACATAAACCTCCTTTTACCTAAATTCCACTGAACGTAAAGAATTTATGTAAAGTTTTTGCGTCGTATTATGGAAGAAATTCCATATAACGTAAAGCGTCAAGTCTGTGCAAGTTCAGAAATTTGATTTGAATACTGTAGCTCGCGCGACAGAGACAGGGAAACATTTTCCATGACTAACAGTACACTTGGTGACGCCTTCTGACGCTTCACGCTCTCATTGGCTCATTATCGGGGCACCGCCTACGCTCTCATCTCATTGGCTGACTTATCCAGCTCGTCCGTGAGTTTGTGTGAGAGACAGGCTTCTCCCTTCCTCATCGTAGTCGCCCTTAGACTCGTTGATTGTTTTCGTTTTTCAGTTTTATTCATTTACAGTAATCTTATTTATTCCCCTTTTTTATATTGGAATGTTACTCTACTATGTTTATGCTTACGTTTTCTTATATTTTCCCACCATATTTGGTGGACTGTGAATATTTTTAAGTGCCAAAGGGGTGAGTTTGGGAAGCTCTTGGAACGGATTAGGCTATTTACATGTATTTTACGCTTCGTATAACATAAAAACCCTATAACATAAAGGTTCTCGGAATGAATTATTTATGTTGTAGGGATGTCTACTGTACCTGACTTGTTCCTGAAGGAATTTTGCAGCCCTAAGCATGACCCCGGTGCACAAGGGCATTTTTGGATTCATTTGCTGTGGAAGAACAAGAACACCAATTCCCTCTGACGCGCTACACGAAGCTCCACTGTCATGGAAGAACTCTTCCTGGTGGAATGACTCAACATTTTCTTGACTTTCACTTCCTGTAGCATCCTGGTACTTGTGTGCATAAGGCGTACCTGGGACTGGTGTATAAAGTAGTCTGGATTAGGCCTTGAGGGTCATTTGTGACGGTGTAGGACGCAAATAAAAAGCAGCAAAGGAGGCTTTAATAGCAATATAAAGCTCGTTAGCCCTGACAATGGAGGACAAGTGAGTTGCAGATATGACACACACACACACACACACACAATCTGTGTGACTTTGTTGTCCTCCAGCATTGTGCACACACACACAAAGCCTCTGCTAGAGTGTAGATATGCGTGTGTGTGTGGGTGAGGCTGAACACACAACGGCGCTTTCCACTTTGATTGTGTTCACAGTGTCAAGCGCTCAGTCTGTAATTAGCACACAGCAGCCATCTGTCCAAACACGGCGCTCCAAACAAGTCCTGTCCCGCGCACTTCCAGCGTTATCACAGCAGCCATCCCACGCCGACGCCTTCCTATTTGCTCGCGCCACATCTCCATCTGCCCGTCTGCCTCTTGTTTATGTCCGCATGCACCTCCATCGCTACCTTCCTTTATGGAGGCCTCCCCTTTTTATCGCCATCTGCACGCCTTCTTCTCCCTTCTCGTTCTCTTTTTTGTTTTACGTTCACTCTAAACCTGACATCCCAGCTTTTCTGCATCAACAAACACCGGAGGAGGAACCCAGGAGACAGACCCCACCCTAAAAATCCTACCCACCATTAACTAACCCCAACCACCATTTTCAATGAAGCACACGTACGTCTTTTTCCTAAGCATCAAAGACACTTTACCGCCTTCAACAAATTGCCTTCAATCTTTACAAAAACACGTACGTTCGGTCCATTGATGACCGCAGTGTCTTCAATGTTGACGAACATGCAGACATTGGTCTATGAAGGACTCCAGATTGTTTTCGACATTTACAAAAACTCATATGTTGGGTTAAATGACGACTAAATCGTCTTCAATGTTCACGAAAATACATATATTGGGGCCATTGCTGACAGAATTGTCCTCAATTTTTATCGACATTTACAAAAAAACACACGTTAGGGTCATTGACGATTTAATTGTCTTCAATGTTTACAAAAACGCAAACATTAAGGCTGTAAGGGACGCCAACTTGTTTTTGACGCTCACAAACAATTGTATGTTGAGCTAATCGTTTTCAGTGCTAACAAAAACACGTATCTTGGGGCCATTGCTGACGGAATTGTCTGCAATGTTTACAAAAAACATGTCCACTGCCCACTTAATCGTCTTCAATGTTTCCGAAAACACGTTAGGTTTGTAAGGGACACTAATTCGTCTTTGACGTTAGCAAAAAATCTTATGTTGAGTTAAATGATGACTGAATCGTCTTCAGTGTTTACAAAAAACATGTACTGTACTTTCGGACTGCTGATGAATAGATCTTCAGGGTTTACAAAATAGCAAACGTTGGCTTTGGTACTCATAGGTTTGCTTAAATAACGACTAAATCATCTTGACATTTACAAAAAACGTACGTGAGGTCCATTGACGACTTAAATGTATTCAATGGTTACGAAAACGTTCGTAAAGGACTACAATAGGAAAATACATATATATTGGGTCCACTGATGACAGTATTGTCCACAATGTTTAAAAAAAACACAAACATTGGGGTTGTAAGGGATTGTTTTTGATGTGAACAAAAAGTTGTATTTTTGGTTAAATGACGACAAAAATCATCTTCATTCGGCGATAAACGTGTTTAGTGCGTCAACGTGTTTTTGTCAACATTGAGTGCAATTCTGTCATCGATGGACCCAATATACATCCAATATACGTCTTTTTGTAACCACTGAAGACTCAGTCATCATTTCACTTAACATAAAATGTTTCGTTAACGTCAACAACAATTTAAGAGTCCCTTGCAACCCTAATGTTTGCGTTTTTGTAAACATTGAGGATAATTCTGTCATCGCTGGGCGCAACATACACTACATATTTTCGTAAATATCCAAGGCGATTTAGTCGTCATTTGACTAAACATACAAGTTTTCGTAAACGCCAAAGACAATTTAGTCATTTACAAACCTAAAATGAGCGTTTTCTTAAACATTGAAGACAGTCAACTGACCTAACATTTTTCATAAACGTCAAAGCCAATTTAGTAGTCATTTAACTAAACATACACATTTTTGTCAACTTAAAAGACAAACCTAATGTCTGCGTTTTCATAGACAACGAAGACAATTCGGTCATCATCAGACCAAACGTGTTTTTGGAAACACTGAAGACAATTAAGCCACCATTTAACTAAACATATGAGTTTTCCTAAACGTCAAAGACAATTAAGAGTGCCGTTTTCGTAAACACTGAGGACGATTCCGTCACTGACAGACCCAGTGTACGTTTGGTTGCCATTGAACTACACACACGTGTGTTTGCACATGTTGAAGACAATTTATTGTCCCTTACAAACTTATCGTTTGTGTTTTCGTAAGCATGATAGACTATTCAGTCGTCAAAGGACCATAGTCCCTCTGTATGTTTTCATAAACATCAAAGATGATTTAGTCATCAAACAACGTAACGTAGATTTTTTTCGTAACCATTGAAGACGGCTCAGTCGTAACGGGCTCTAACGCACGCGTTTTCATAAACATCAAAGTCCTCAACGAGCCTAAACATCAAAGATGACTGAATTGTCACCAGAACTAAACTGTATGTGTTTTGTGAACGAGGCAAATCGTTTGCTAGCAAACCTAACACACTTGTTTCGAAACATCAAAGATAGTTTAATGTTGATGTTCGTAAACCGTGAGGACAGTTGATAGTTGAACGTGTCGAAGGTGATTTGTCAACAAGGAACCTAATGCACAAGTCTTCGTAAACAATGAAGACGATTTTAACGATAATGTAAGTGTTTTCGTAATCATCAGAGACAATTTAATTGTCAACGTACATATTTTTGTAAACTTGAAAGATAACTTTGTCATTAAGAATCCTACAATAGGTGTTTTCGTTAACACTGAAGACGTAACGTACATTTTTTTTTGTAAACGTCAGTGATGAGTTTGTTGCCAACGAACCTCAAGTAACATGTTTTCGTAGACAACAAAGACAAATTCGAGTTGTTAACGAGTCTAATGAACATGTTTTCGTAAACAAAAAAGACAGCGTAGCTGTCAACGAACCTAACATCTGCATTAGGATAAACATCAAAGAAGATTTAAGTCGTCAAGGAACCTAATGAATGTATGTTTTAGTAAAACGTTGTATGCAAATTAGTCGAGGAACATCTATCTTTGCGTAAACATAAATATGACAAAGACCTAAGACCATTTGGTCGTCAAAAAAAAAAAAGTACATTTTTATGAAATGTCAAAGACGATTTAGTCATCAGTGAAACAAACACGCGTGTGTTGTATCGTGCAGGTGTACCTAATGTTGTGGCCATTGACATGGAGAAATAATCCATGCAAATGAAAAGATAATGTCTGATGGAATGGCAATGATTAGCTGCAGCTACTAATTGCAGCCTTTGGTTGTCATTCCACACACACACACACATATATATACAGACATGCACACACTGTCACATGGGAAATGATCCGCAATGACAATATCCTTAATTCAGTGTTTGGGCCAAACACTGAATGTGTGCGTTTGTGTGTTTCTGTGCTCCTGTGGGACGCAATCATAGTGAAATTAGTGTAATTAAGTTGCCAGTCGCGATGGGCCTCTGTTGAGAATTAATATTTACGTCCATATGTGTGTGTGTGTGCTCAATTTTTATATTAGCATCTTCCCAATGAGTCACCTCCTCTCAAAGAGGCCTCCTGGGTAATATGCTCAGTAAATTGGATGTTTGTTTGAATGGTTATCCAGCACCAGGACACTTTGTATGCTTAAATGTGACTGTGTGTTCCTAATAAAGACAGATTTACTAAAGCAGCATTGTCATTTGTTTCACTTTGACTGCATGCAGGGTGTCAGGTTTAACTGCTCCCGCATGCTAAAGTACCTAATTAATGGAAAAAAAACAAGTTAGATATATATATTAAGACACGTTAATCAAATTACAAATCAAAAACAACAAGTTTTATGACGAAATGGATCAGTCCGACGAACTGCTGACAAGTCGGAACCATTTCAACCAGAAGGGAGGGAACATTGGGCAATGTCGCCACAGTTGTCACCTTATAATCTATACGTTTAGCCATCAAAATCATTCAATAACTGCGTAACTCCATAGATAACCACGGTAAATAATGCAGAATCAAATAATAATTAAATACGTGTTTATTTTACCATAATTCGTCTGCCGTGACGACAACCAGTCTCCCCTTCAACTGAAGCCAACATGGACTCTCCCACAACAACAGGAAGTCGACCTCAGCCAGAATGGATGACGTAGAACGTTGTTGGCGGGAACGATGAAGAGGCGTCCGAAAGTAAACTAACTCGGTAAATAACATGAAATACATTAATTTGGTTTGTTGTTTTGACCACTTTTAGCCGTCCAAAGGGTGCATTTGTTCCTGTCGCCCGCTTCCAAAGACAGGTGAGGCTCACCACTAATTAACACACGGTCGCAATGATATACGTCACTTCCGACCGTCAGCACGTAAATTTTAATCATTGTGATATAGTTTTTATAATTAGTTTTACAGTATATAGTTAATATATACGTAATTCCACTATAGATCCATTACTTCCTACGGCAACTTTTTTTTTCCGGGGGGAGAGAGGGAGAAACGCTTGTTCAGAAGGCAGCCAATCGGGTTTTGTGTGCACGTGGAGGATGTGCGCCTGCGCGTGCACGTTTCCCCGGGATCACACAGGTGGAGGCGCGGCTTGAAAATATCCCGCGAGGTTTTTCCCGGGAATGTCAAGCGTGGCGGAGAGCCAGTGAAGCCGTGAGCTGTGAAAGGTGAATCTGCGGGGATTGTTAGTGGGAAGACGGGGAAGGCTAAATTTGATGAGGAGAGAAGGAAGGTGTGCACGGGTGCTGGCACGTGAGCTGCAGCCGGCCGTGCAGGCAGGCGCTTTGAGGCCTCCTCCTTTTTAACCTCCCCCCCAGCCAAGCAATGCAATGTGATCGAGTGTGGAATACAACAAACAGCCAACACCGCCCAAGTCATGTAAGTCAAAATTGATCTGTTCCAGCGTGAAACTGTGGCCATCATACATGCTTTATTGTTTACAGGCAATGTTTTAAGTCATATTTTAACAAGTGTCACACAAGTGTAAAAAGAAGTGCAGCACAATGAAAAACAAAAACTCCAAACTTCATTCATTTATTTTGTGGTGGCCTGGCACTAATGAATTAGAATTGAAATTTGGGCCGCCACAGAGATTTTTTTTAAACATCTTTTATTTTTAGATTTTTGCCATCACTCACAAACACGCCATAATGTGTTGTTCTAGCCTCCCCGTGCACCAACCTATCACCACAAATAGATTGCAGTCCCCCACAAATAGATTGCTGTCCTGTGGGAAACACTGATATTTATTTATTTTATGAATTTATTTATTTTCCTAGTTATATATTTTAAATTATATATTAAAGACAATATAATACATATATTATATATTACACTATTGAAATAAATTAATACAATGTATTTTTTATTAAAATCTTATATATATATATATATATATATATATATATATATATATATATATATATATATATATTTATAATTTTTATTTTTTATTATATGACATGTATATTAGTATAATTACATATTAAAATTTTGTGCAATACAGGCATTTGCTTTTTAGATTTTTACAGTATGGTATACAATACAATATATTTTAATGTCATTAAAACAATTGCAATTTTTTTTGCAACCTTTATTTGTATTGTATTTAATTTTACAATTAGTATTTATTTTTTTTGCAGAAAAAAGTTTTTGTGTGTTTTACTCTCAGCTTAATTTAGCCTGTTGAGCATACCTACAGAATATGTCTCATTTGAATATAACGGGCAAAATGGACACCGAAAATACTTTTTGTGTCACCTTTGGTGAGAGTTTAGGTGAGCGTTGTTTTGATTTGATTTCGCTGGTGATCAATACGAGGGTTCCTGATCTGGAATGACATCAATAGTCGGCGCAGGGGTTTCCATGGCAGCGCAGCCTCGTCGGGCTTTATCATCATCATTATCATCAACATCATCATCATCTTTGTCAGGCCGTAATTGGTTTGCTGACTATAATTGAATCGTTTCAGAAAAGCAATAGAAAAAAGCTTGAAGGCGGATTGAGTTCCCATTTTAAATGTTAAATGTTTTTTTGAGGATTTTAAAAAATGTTCTCGCTTAGCATCGAGGTCAAGATTTTTTATTATTATTATTATTATTATTGTTGTTATTACTGTATGAGACTCCTCATTCTCCTCTTTCCAATGCTGTTCTTCATGGGAGGTCCCGGAAGGACAGTACACTTTTAATAGAAACGACTGAAAAGACAAAATAATCCAACAATACGTTCATGCATGTAATAAAGACAAAAGAAAAGTCAATGCAGTCCTGCTGATGAGCTCATGGATGATGAGTAGAACTAGAATCTGCCATAACCTCCCATTGTTTGCACCCCATCACTTTATCAAACTTCCGCCAATCTCTGGACCCCCCCGTGCCCCTCATGCTGCTTTTCCTCTCCCATCTCCATGGCAGTAATTGATAGCCACCTGTACAGTTATTTCATGCAGAGGGTCCTGTAAACAAAGTCTTCCCTGACAGAACCAATATGGAAATCCCTGCCAGCGGACAATAAGAGTTACGGCATGCACACCCCCGTTTGTTTGTGTGTGTGTGTGTGTAGTAGGACGCGTCTATGTGAACGTGTGTGTGTAATAAAGTGAAGTGGGGCCCGGTCATTAAGTGGAGTGTTGAGTGTCAGTTTGTGATGGGAAGGGGTCAAGGCCAAATTGACATCAAATGGTCCAAATTAGCCCCACTTGTCCGCATTGATTTACGAGCAGCTAGTAAATTGCATGTGCAGCGGCGTGGCGAGCATCTCCGTAATTGATCTCAGGCTGCGGCGGCGTGCTGATGGAGGGCGTGCAGCCGTTGTACAACATGGCTGCCCGGTGCGGTGTGCCTGTGTGTTTTTGCGTGCGGACAAACACAAACACATTAGACAAAGTAGACATTTAAACAAACTGTGAGGCAGCATGAAATCTTTGTTTAAAAAAACGCATGGCGTCGCCACCCGCTGCATCGCACCCTCACTCTACCGCCGTTTTTCATAAAGTAATTCAATTATAAGTGATGGCTGTTTTGTGGTTGAATACCGCCTATTATTAGTAAAAAAAAAAAAACATACTTAAGCAAATTGTACCTATGTTAAACATTTTCAAGCATAAAAATTGCAAAATGAACAAAAATCTAAAACACAAGGCAGAAGACGCATTCTAATTCTAAAGGTAGTATTCTACCTTGGCCACTAGGTGTCTGTGTTTGGTGAGACGGGGACCAAATGTGATCACCAGAAAAGGCATTTATTGCAGTTTTAAAATTTGATCTCACAACAGGCACAATAATAATAACATAGAAATAAGCTAGAAATGTGAAATTGCGTGCGAATGCTGGCGACGCTGACCTCGAACTGCAATGTTGCACTCGCTGTCGAATCCCTCTCTGTTACCATGCTAACAACTACAAGCACTCAGCATTTATGTTAGATAATATCTAATAAAATGGTTAACATCTATCTATCATTTACATTTTGTAATTTTTTTAACACCGAAGGAGAGGAAATGTGCATTTTCGAAAAGAGTATGAAATATCCGACCCACCGCAAGTCTGTGCATGCATCGACACTGTGCTCTCCCTGCTGACTGAATGAGCAGCGTGCTCAATCAGTGAGACACGAAACAGATGTCTGAGAGTGTGCTATCCCTGCGGTAAGCTATCCGTAATCATGAATACGTCCCTAAAAAGAAAAATATCGGAAGGAAATAGTTTCATTCTGAATGGACATATTTCTTTGCCTTCACTGCCAATGACGCTGGCTTACCCACCCGTGTGCTTTGATATCCATCCATCCATCTTCTAAGCCGCTTATCCTCACTAAGGTGATGCGCGCATGCTGGAGCCTATCCCAGCTGCCTTAGGGCGAGAGGCGGGGTACACCCTGGACTGGTGGCCAGCCAATGGCAGGGCACATATAGACAAACAACCATTCACACTCACATTCATACCTATGGACAATTCAGAGTCTACAATGAACCTAACATTCATGTTTTTGGAATGTGGGAGGAAACCAGAGTACCCGGAGAAAACCCACGCACGCACGGGGAGAACATTCTGTGCTTGATATGTGGTGAGAAATGATCAAACAACAAAAAATGTCACGTTCTGTAACCAAGTAGCCAACTGCGGACGGGCGTAAGGAAGCGATTTTGGAACTGCTACGAAAGGTTGAGCAGAGCAAACATAGTTTCAAGAAGTGGACAAAGGATCCAAATGCAACTTCAGCTGCTCCTGCTACTAAAAAAGACCTGAAGAGGTTTGTAGGTATGGTAAGGTGTCGCCTTGTGTTTTGCAGAAATGTTTTCTTGTTTCCTTCAACTGTCTTACTGAAGGGTAAAGCTAGGTTTGTGTGGTTAGCGCAGTGTCAGGCAGCGATTGAGAGTATTAAATGGCTGTTTGGTGTGGCTCCAGTTCTTTGCACTCCTCGTTTGGATCAGTCATTCAAACTGGAGGTGGACGCTACCCCCGTGGGGGCTGGGCGGTTGTGTTAAAGGAGGGGGAAGGGGTGGATTGGCCAGTTTGCTACTTCTCCGATCAACTGAGCGATTCTGTTACAGGAAGGAAGCATTGGCTGTCATGTGGGCACTTGACCAAGCCGTTCACAGAGAATTCGTGAAATAATCGTTCCTAAAAATATCACAGCATCTAAAAAAGTAATAAAAAAAGAAATTACTCAGAAAATGAAAGAAGTGCCCCTCCCTGCAAAGACAGTCAAGGACAGGACCAATAGAATAGGCAACAAACATCACCAGTACGTTGATGTTCATTCATTTCCTGTGCTGCTTAATCCTCTTTACGGCTGCGGGGGTATGCCAGAGCCTGTCCCAGCTGGAGGTGGGGTACACCCCGGACTGGTCGCCAGCCAATCACAGGGCACATATAGACTAACAGCCAATCACACTCACATTCATACCTATGGACAATTTAGAGTCGCCAATGTTAGTTTTGGAAAACCCATGCACACACGGGGAGAACATGCAAACTCTGCACAGAGAAGATTCCAACCCAGATCTTCCATTTCTCCTGACTGTGTGGCCAGACAGCACTGACATGCAGATACTGTACGTGAACTCTTTGGCTTTTTTATGATCAAGTTGGCTACGTTTTCTTTCAATTTGACACAAATTCCAATTGATCTCTGACAAGGAATGCTGCTCCGCTTTCTTTTATAACTTCTGTCAGACATGTGGTACTATGGGTGTAAACTTCTCTGTTTTTAGTTGTTTGGGATATTAGTAGTAACTGGCTCCATTCGGTCTCCGTTTGGACAGCTAATCGCTCCTCAGATATAGATTAAAAAACTGGCATATCTAGAAAGTGTGTGTGTGTGTCTGTGTGCGAAGATAAACACAACAGGGTGCATCCTTTCCAAGTGAAAGGTTATGTCTCTGTGGTAGATAAGCACGTTGCCTTACTTGGTCTAAAACCATCTATCCGTCCATCTTCTTCCGCTTATCCGAGGTTGAGTTATAGGGGCAGCAGCCTACGCAAGGAAGCCCAGACTTCCCTCTCCCTGGCTACTCCGTCCGGCTACTCCGTCCAGCTCCTCCTGGCAGATCTCGAGGCGTTCCCAGACCAGTTGAGAGACATAGTTTCTCCAACGTCTCCTGGGTCTTCCCCAAGGCCTTCTATCGGTCAGACGTGTCCTGAACACCTCCCCAGGGAGGCGTCTGGGCGGCATCCTGACCAGATGCCCAAGCCACTTCATCCTCCGAGTGTGGAGGAGCAGCGGATGTACTCTGAGTTTTGCTGGATGACTGTGCTTCTCATCTTATTTCTGAGAGAGAGCCCAGCCCCTTGTACCTGCGATCTGGTCCTTTCAGTCACTACCCAGAGCTCCTGACCCTAGGTGAGGGTAGGAACGTACATCGCCCGGTAAATTGAGAGATTTTCCTTTCGGCTCAGCTCCCTTGTCACCACAACGTACCATGTCCATCACTGCAGACGGCGCACCGATCCGCCAGTCGATCTCACGTTCCATCTTTCCCTCACTCGTGAACAAGGCCCTGAGGTACTTAAACTGCTCCCCGACCCGGAGAAGGGCACTCCACCCTTTTCCGTGCGAGAACCATGGACTCGGGCTTGGGGTTGAACTTGTCTAAAACAAAGTGGAAAATATTCCATTCCTAACAAAGGCACCAGCATAAAAAGCCGTGGCTGAAGGCAACCTCCTGATGTAGTTCAAAAAAGAAAAAAAATAACTCCACAAGATGGCAGTATCTGCCTTTGAGGGATCATCTAGCTCTGCATGCTCTTTAACCCTTTAACTGCCTGGCCGACCAAATGGTTTAGCACATTTTGAGTCACTATATTTCATTGAGAGCAGCGCCTAAGTGAACTTCAACTGCTTTAGTCATCGCTACCACTTGGCAGAGATATGCAAAGCTAAAGAAATCCACCAGATGGCACTGTGGCTGTCAATGGTTGGTCACGCTTCACCCTCCACCAACTAGGATGTCACAAGGTGAAAATCACCCAAGACATTTTACCTTTTTTGATGAAAATTTGAAAGGCAGGAATATTTTTTTACATGGTATTATTGGTAGAGGCCTTGATAAACAGGAATATGTTACTTTGTAGCAGAAAATCAGTACAATTCCGTGGCCCAGTACGAGGCCGAACTGGGCCGAGGAAACCTTTCAGGCGCAATGATAAAAAAAAATAGACACAAAAAAATACATTTGTAAATAACTAAATAAAATTGTAAGTAAATTCATATCAATTTTGGAAATATTGGCCATTATTTTATTAAAAAAATAATATAGTTAGAAGTTTTTGCATGTTTATGTTGTTTGTTGCGTGTGTCCCACTTTGTTTGACAGTCCTTGAACGCACCATCGTACGTGCGCTAGCCTTCTCCCACTCTGCACAGATGGTCAACTACACTGTATTTTTATCGTTTTTCTTTCACCTCATATTTGCTCCCAAATGCTGATACTGTGTGGGAATGCATCAAAGTAAAGTTTGATCACGTTATCGAGTGCTAATGTGTATATTTGTTGTGTGCACAGCTTCAAGTTAATTCATGCGAGCGCACTGCCTGATTTGTAGGAACACGCGCCGGGCCATGGGTCCGAAAAGGTTGTGGACCACTGCGCTATGACATCTTGGGACGCTGGCCTTTTCCTGTGTTTGAACTCAAACCGGGAATGCTTTGTAGCATATGACCAAAAATATAGTAGTTCTAAATCTCAGAAAGCATTGTTGCTGTTGCACAGCGATACAGATGAGGTGTGTTCAGGTGAAGTGATTGGAAATAGAATGATTGATCTGGTTGGTGTTTTACTGTACTCAAAGGTCCTTTCAAAGGTCAGTGTTTTGTGGCATACATACTAAAATAGACTCTCTATTATCCTGATATTTTTGCGTTATCAATTTCTTGCTAAATATGCATTTTACATGACATTTTCTACTATTTGTATTTCTATAAAATGTTATGTATTAAACATGATGTGACATCTCGACCATTTGGTAGAGGTCAGTATTTGTAAAACTAAAAGGTCTTTTGAAAAAAACAAACCCAAAAGACTGTTGTTATTACTCACCCAAGGCAATAAGAAATGCAAACAAAACATTTTTCTATTGCTTTTTTCTTGGTGAGGCAGCGAAGGGGTTAAAATGCTACTAAACTGTTTTTTGTGAAACAAGTGAGCTCTTGGTGAGCAGATCACCGCCACGGTGCTTTCACCCCGAGGTGACAGCGGCCATGACGAGTCTCTTCTCTCCACTGCTGGCCTCTGGGTGTGGAGGCGACCTTTGAACCTGCAGTCAGTCTGCATCTTCTGACTCTCTGACTGAGCCTGAAACTGTTTTTTTTGTGCGTGTGTTTATTTGTAGACCTTTTTAGTTGTAAACTAAATTTCTCTCCTGCTGTTTTTACAAAACATATCACACTTTACTATAGTTATATTACCCATTTTCAGCATCATGGGCAACTGGGTCCAAAAGTCCTTTTTTTCCAGGAAATGCCCTATATGCCCCGAAAATCTCAGTTAAAGCACTCAATAGGGTTTTTGGGTAAGGGTAGCCGTGATGACGACCATAGAACCAGAATAGGAACACATTGTCATTAGGGATGCACCGATCCACGGCAACGTTTGCTGATATTCTTCCAGATATTCTTCTAGACATGTTTGCTGATATTCTACATACGTTTGCTAAGTTCATAAATACACAGGACTTGATAGAAACTGTCCTTTGTGCCAATAGATGGTAATCACAAGAGGTGTGGATGTTGAGAGTGGCGTGGGAACTTTGTGCCATGGGAAAGATGTGAATTTTGGGACACATCAGTAGTGGAGCTTTGAATCAGTGGGTGTTTGGGCCCTTCAACACTAGACACCCTCATCAAAAGTGGACGACTACAGGGTGGTCAAGCCTGAGCCTGTGTCCCATGCCAAATCATGTGAAAAGTAGTGCCTGGAAAGTGGAGGGAGATGAGCTAGGCAGTAAGGTCCCGACCTGGGATAAAAAACTGCCCCGCTCACCGAGTCATCGCTCAGCCTCCCCCCTTGCTCCAGGGGTGGGTTTAAAACTTCTTTAGGGTCGTCAGGTGGGTACCCTCCTTCATTGGTGTTTCAATGATAGCCCTAACCCGTGACACCTCCAGAGAGCTCATCGGCAACACCTGGCGTCCCAACTGTGTGCCCCCCTCTGCTTCGAGCCCGGCAAGTGTCCTTGCGCTTGATCCATAGGCACTGCCGCCTCCTTTCGGCCACTTCAGAGACTGATCTTATTGTCTGTTGCAGAGCCTGTCCATGAATGCCAAGGTCTTTCATGAGCCTGATGGTAGAGGAAGCCACAAAACCTCTGCATCCTACTTGAGCTGGATAGACCTTGGCCTTCCATCCTCGTTGTTGTGCACCTGCTTCCAGATCTGTGTAGCGCAATTTCTTTCGTTCATAGGCCTCTTCGGTGGAATCCTCCCATGGGACCGTGAGCTCTATGATGTAGACCACCTTTATTAAAGGGGACCACAGCACCAAGTCTGGCCTGAGGGTGGTGGTTGCAATCTCTGGGGGAAAGATTTGTTGTTTGCCAGTATCAACTAGCATCTTCCAATCCCAGGCCATGGCTAGCTGCCCAGTTTCTGTTTTGGTAGCTGGGTGGTTAGGCTGTTTCTGTCCCTCTCGAACGAAAGTTGGCACAGAGATGGAAATTGGCAGTTCTCAAGGGCAAGGAGTTGATGGTGTCCCTCTTGCTCTCAAGGGCTGCTGCCAGACTCTTGAGGACCTGATTGTGCCTCCAGGTGTAGCGGCCTTGTGTCAGGCTGGTCCTACAACTGGTCAAGATGTGTTTGAGCGTTGCCGAATTTGGGCAGAGGGCGCAGGTTGGGTCCTCTCTATACCACTGGTGAAGGTTTTTTGGGGATAGGAGCGCATCATATGTAGCTCTTATGATGAAGCTGATGTTTCTTGCTTCCATTTCCCAGAGCTGCCTCCGGGTGAGCTTTCTCTCCTCCACGCCTTCCCACCTCATCCATTGTCCCTGCTTGGCAAGAGAGGCAGCCTTTGCGCTTCTTTCAGCCTCCTCCTGACAGCACGCTTCCTCTACCACCATTTTCCTCCTTTGTGCCAAGTTGGTTTATTCACTGCAATGCCAAATCCTCCTCTTCCCAGCTGGACATGTCCCACGATGTCGTTGTGCTTCAGGGCTGACGTAGCATGCTGTATTGCATGGGATGGTGTCCATTTCGTTCCCGTTGACAGAGGTGGTGCAGCATTTCTGACGGTCTGATCTCTGGAGTCCTTCAAAGTCATCTGCAGTCTCACTTTAGAGCACTTGTATTCTTCAGTGAGGCTCGTGATAGGTAGTTCAAGGACTCCTTTGCCTTAGATGCGGATGTTGGCCAGACAGCGTGGGATGCCAAGCCACTTCTTCACATACGAAGTTATGTTTCGTTCCATCTTTTCCACCATTGTTATCGGGACCTCATAGATTGTGAGTGGCCACATTACCCTAGGGAGAAGTACAAACTGTAGGCACCAGAGTTTAAGGTTCCCTGGCAGCATTGTCTTGTTGATGGTGTCCAGACTGGTGGTGATGTCCTGCCTTAATACCTGCACTTGGTCTTTGTCCCTGAGGCTTGCATTGTACCATCCGTCCAGGCTTTTGGCGGCTTGCTCTGACACCAGTTGGCAT
Source organism: Dunckerocampus dactyliophorus (assembly GCF_027744805.1). Classification (NCBI taxonomy): domain Eukaryota; kingdom Metazoa; phylum Chordata; class Actinopteri; order Syngnathiformes; family Syngnathidae; genus Dunckerocampus; species Dunckerocampus dactyliophorus. The sequence continues at coordinate 33,999,364 of NC_072822.1, forward strand.
TCTTCCAGATACGTCTGCTGAAATTCTTTTGCCTACGTTTACTGATATTCTTCTTTTCAGGTTTGCTGATACTCTTTTGGATATGCTTGCTGATATTTTTTGGCTACCTGTGCTGATATTCTCTGGCTATGCTGATAATTTTCGATACATATCTGCTAATAGTTTTTGGCTACGTTTGCTGATATTATTCTACATCTATTTGCTGATATTCTTCTAGACACATTTGCTGCTATTCTTTCGGTTACGTTTGTGGATATTCCTTTTAGACACGTTTGCTGATATTCTTCTAGTCACATTTGCTGATATTGTTTTGGCTACCTTTGTTGCTATCCTTCTAGTTACGTTTGCTGATATTCTTTCAGCTGCATTTGATGACGAGAATACGTGGATTGGAAATCTATATAGGTGATATCGGAAATTTCCACCAAATTAATTATGCCGGTATTGGAACCTGATACCGATGCTGGATCAGATGGGCCCCATCCCTAATTGCGAAGTAGCAATTAGCATAAACAATGAAGAGCGACAATAAGCATCCAACAAGAAAAACTACAACTCTGACGGTTAGGAATGTTAAAATGTGACTTAAAACATTCCCTGTACACTTTTACAAGTTTTAATGATGCAGGAGTTTGACCCTGGAACAGACTATTTCTGTGTGCATTATTTCCTGTGGGGTTAAATTCTCCATGGATTGAAATGTAGGCAAATTTTTCATCCCGTGAATTTCTCACAAGCACTTTTCTTCCATGCTCAGGCTTGTGGTGTTTTGTACGTCTTGCATGCTGTGTTGCATTCAAATGCGTGAGCAGCACATGTTCAGGGGAGCTTTGTTCCAGAAGCCAAATCAGACTTGCGTTACTACAGCAACCGCCAAACCACACACCTTTGCTGTCATATCAAACGTCGACCTTGGTGGACATTGGATTTCAATTTGAGGCCTGGGATTCTCTGCCACGGTGTCTTATTGCATCTCTCAGGGGTTGACACAAAGCTCGGACCTGACGCCATAAAGATACGCACTCAATAACACTTTTTTTTTCTTGATGACTTTTTTGTGGCCCGTGATGCAGAGCGATGATTTAACAGTGCGTCAGCGTCTCCTATCGCCTCCAACATCTATTGCAGTTTATGAGTGGTGACAGTGATGAATGTCTTCCTTATCCTCGTACGTAATGGATGAATATTTTGGGATGAATGAAAGTATTCTTTATGTCTGCTGGTCACGTCATCTTTTCACTTTCTGCTATCTCAAGCTTGTAAAAAAGTGGAACTGCTGTTTAGTGTTGCCCCTGCAGACTATATGTGGAACTGCATGAGTTTCTTCATGCATCGTTGTGTCTTAATTTAGGGACTGCATCCACGGTTTCCCAATGCGGCCTGCCACAAATAAATTTAACCTGCCACAAATAAACTTTTTATTTGCCCTGTCTCAAAAACACATTATAACGGGACTGTCTGTGAATCCAACTCTGTACAGTAACACACTTACTTCTTAACGCCCCTCCAAGGGCTGAAAGGGAATAACAACATGTAGCAAGAGGGATCAGTGTTGCAAGCGTATATTTAGCGAGTATTCAGAGAACTATGGATTCTGGCTTTCCAAAAAAAAAGCGACCTATAGCGACAAATATAATGACTTTTGGAGTCTGTAGCATGAAAACGTATTGCTCTTCTCCAATAGCAGCGGGTTCGGCTGTCTTGCTTGTGACATCAAAAAAACGCGACAAGAAGCGTCTTTTTAAATTATATATTTGCTTTTCATGTTTTTGTGGTCCCCTTTTGTCTCCCACAGCATCAGTGGGAGAGGACATGAACGTATAGCCATGTGAGCTAAGATGCTAACATTTTAACAGCGACGCCTGCATTCGCTGAAGAAAAACAAAAACGATCAGACGTACGGCTCCCGTGTCTCCCATGCGTCATTTAAAGACATGTAGCGAAGCCCGCTTTTTTACAAAGTGGTGGGTGTATAAATGAGGGTGGGCTCATCTAGTGTAGCTGGGGGAGGGTCATGTGATCATAAACAGGCTGTAGAGACACATATTACTGTTAGAACACCGTTAAAAAGTCACCTTTGGCACAACAGAGGACTTTGAAATGTCTTCCAAAGCTCAAAATTTTAGGGCACTGGAGGAAAATCACGACGCATCCTTGCCAAATGTGGCGTCCTGAACTCTGTTGCAACCTCTCAAATGTGGAAAGTATGCGGGTAGGACTCAGGGACAAGTCAGTGAAAATGCCGGCGTTTACAAGCAGGTCGTCTGCCTTCAAATGCAACCTCTCGGATGCTGCGAGGATGTGAACATCTTTTTTTTACTTTTTTTACCTGCACTTGGAGGTTAGAGATGGGGCTCTGGCTCAGGCTCCCTGCCCTCCCCTTGCCGGTCAAGTTAGACAAAGCACTTAGGAGATGCAGGGGGGGATGTTACTTAACTTCCATGACTAATTAAGGAAAGATGTAGGGTGCACGCACACCCTGGCGCCACTAGGGGGCGCGCTCGGTCCTCTCTAAAAGCCTCCCTTGAGCCTTGCGCCTCTCCGGAAGTCTTACCATGCACTTCAATAAGTCATATTGTCTTTTTTTCACCCTTTCTAATTACTAACACCCCCTCAACACAGTCAGTAGCAGGTGGACGACTACTATTGCTTTTAACTACAATAACTACTTATTTCTTAGCCAAAGCAAAAACAGCGTGTGTGTGTGTGTGTGTGTGTGTGTGTGTGTGTGTGTGTCCAATGGTATCTTAAATGTCTCTCAAAGTGCCAAATCCCGCCCTCCTCATCAACATCACATCCCTCCTCCTCCTCTTCTTCAGGGTGTCAGACCTCCTGTTCTTCCCCTCTTCAGTCCTCATGCATCCCGCATCCGAGCCCAGTCTCTCAACTTGATACCCCCCTACACACACACTCTCTCTCTCGCTCTCTCTCGCTCGCTCTCTCTCTCTCACACACACACGCACACACACACTCACACACTCACTCACACGTAAAGAGGCAGGAGGCTCCAGAAGAGCACAGTGGATGTTTGGTCTCCTGCAGGAAAAGCACAGCAGACGACCAAAGCGCAATTTGGATTTATTAAAACTGGACTTTTCCTGGGGGTTGGAGTTGAGCCAGTGGACTACTACTACTACTACTACTACTAACTACTTGTACTACTTGGCATTATTATTTTGTGCTTTTTTGCGTGTGTATAACATCACATGGAAGCTCGTCTTTGGATGGCCCTCATGGATCCGCTGGTGGTCCATGATTCGCGGCTCTCATTTGGATTTTAAAGCACAAAAAAGCAACATCTGCGGGACTTCACTTTCCTCCCCATCACCCTCCTCCTCATCACCGATCCCCTCCCTCAATCCCACCTCTCCCCACCCCCCGTTTGACTTCATCATGACGGCGAGGTAATTCCTCCGTCTTTCACCATCGATCCACCCCAAGCTCTCGCTACACGGAGGAGCGCCGTTTCCCCCGAAGCGAGCGAGCGAGCGTCCTCATCCGCCAGAAGAGCCGCGGAGGAAAGGATGGACCCCCCGCGGGGATGCGCCCTGCGCTGGAGGACGCTGCTGCTGCTGCTGTGGGAAGGTAAGACCGCCGCGCGTAAAAGTTGATGCTCACGCTGGCGTGGCTTTAACTTTTTATTTGGTGTTCATCTGTTAAGCTTTCTCATGATGCTTCTAGATATGATTGTTTTTACCCCCAGGACTAAAGTGTGTCCCATCTAATTGGACAGATTTTTAATTGTGCACTTTTTAAAACGTATTTTTAACCCCTAACCTTTCAAAATGGCAATGAAATATAGCACGACAAGTTGTTGCTCTTGCGTTTGGCGCCATCATGTGCTTCATTTACGATCGCTTTGTCCAAACTTTTGGTGTCAAAAATCTGATGACTGTGCCCACCTCCGTTATTACGGTAAGTGTCATCATCATAACGTACAGGGGTAATTTACCTTCATAACGCAAGCCGTTAATTGACTTTTACGCGCGCTAATGTCAACCTTCCACCTGACTTGTTCCGCGCGTCACCCGGCCATCGAGGCGTCAACATCAAAGCAATGCCTGCGTGTCCGCTCTTGAGTCGGTGACTTTCCTGTTCCCGTATCCTTGCGTGTGCGCGTACGCGCTCCCCGTCAACGAAGCCCTGTGCCTCATGCACGGTCCAGTGAAGACTTAACGGGACGTGCTGATGTGCGAGCAGGAGCGCTAGTGGCGCCAGACCGGAAAGAGTGGAAGAATTGCGCGGGAAACAGATGTGACTGAGGGGTTGGGAAGGGGGGGGGGGGGGGGTTGGGGTAGAAGCCTAACCGCCAAAAAATGAAAAAAATAAACAAAAACAACATCTGATGTCCATTTGGGCATTGGCGTTTGTTTGACTTTGACCAGTAGTGCTGGATTTACCACATAACCCGCCTATTTGCTGTGTACTTGTATGCAGAGACTGTAATGTCAAAACAAGTTTAATCTGGCTCCGATCCAGATTGCATGTTTGACGTAATGTAAACGACAGGAAAAAAAAACAAAAAACCTTAAGCTTTGGCAGAGGTCTGCACGCTCGCTGACTGCTCTGTTGATTCCTATATATTTTCATATGCGAGCATCTTATTTTTTACTCCCAGATGTGCACGTTTCATGTCAGTGTGTTGCACTGTATGGAGAAAATCAATAGGGAGCTTGACATAAAACAGTAGTAATCCCTTGTGGTTTGAGGGCGACATCGGCTAACTGTGAAAAAAATGATCACTGCATTTGTTAGCTTTTTTTAACCTCAGGTATTGGACTTTGCTTGTCAACATTCCTTCAAAATCAATAGGGCTGTTGACTTTGAGAATCAATCACTGCAGTTTATGAGGTTGGTGAATTGACAGTTGAAAATGAATAGGATTCTTGCCTCAAAACCCTCCCAAAATCACTTAAGGACCAAAGAAGGTCATTGAAATGGCTCGGAGTGACAAAAATAACACCTTTAACCTCAGCTGCTTAACTACCCCGTGTCAAAACAATAGGGTTGTTGACGTCAACGCCACAATTCGTGAAAATTCCGAGACTGGCAAATTCTTACGCCTAGAAATTAAAGTTCAGAAACAACTTGTGTAGATTTGAACCCTGGCCTCAGCCAGCCCAGCAATCACAGGTCAAATATAGTTGAAAATGAATAGGATTCTGGCCTCAGCTTCCCCCTCACTCCCCAAATGCCCTGTGGTCCCAAGGAGTTCAGTGACTCAGAGGGTGAAAGAAAAATAACATACAGATTTAACTCGTGACCTCAGTGGCTTGACTAGCCAACTGCATTTAAAATCAAAACAACAAAAAAAATGTCAAGATTGGGGGATTATAGCAGTTGGAAATGTAAATCCAAAATAACGTGTGTAGAGTTGAACTTTGACCTGGTCTAACGGAACTATCACAGGTCACACGGAGTTGAAAAGGAACGGGGTTCTCGTCTGGATGAAGTCCAACGATTAGTTGAGTGATGAGCACTGTTGTCATTCAAAACTAATAATGTTCCAGCCAAAGCCACAACAAGAAATCTAATCCTGGGTTGGGCGTGTTGCTCTGTTGGTGGCACACACACACACGCACACACACACACACACACACACACACACACACACACACGGCGAGGTGTCAGGAGGCAGCGAGGCGACGGGAGTGTGACGAGGGCCAAGCGCTAATGCGAGCCCCTCGGCGTGGTCTTTGCTCTTCTCGGCTCCGTCGCTCTCTTCCTTCGTCATGGTAACCGCCAGGGCGGGCGCGGAAGGTCACGCGGTGAGACACCCCCCGAGAGGACAAAATAAAGCAAAGTGGGCGGACTGGGGAAGAGGCGGACATAAAACACCCCTCACTCCGTCCCCCTCTCGTCTTGGAATGCTCACTATTGATTTTGACATATGTGCTGCGTTATGGCTGCTCTGCTGCTCCAAGGTCTCCTGCTGGGGACGACGGGGGGGGGGATTTTTCCATCCTACACTGTAGATATTTTTTTTTACCGTAGGAAATCATGGAAAATATGGAAATAGTCCGTTCCAGGGTCAAACCCGTGGCATCATTTTTCCCCCATTTTACCTTTCTTAACTGTTACGAGTGTAAAAAGAAGTGAAGCACACAGCTTTTATAGCCATCTGTATAAGCAGACATTTTCCCACCTTCCCCCCCCCCATCTTGAGGACAGGGTGTTAATTGGAAACAGGTGATAATTGGAGAGAGGCTGTTTGCAGATGTCTTTTCTCTTTTAAATAGCAAATAATTAGTTTGTCACAGTACCTTAAATAGACCGGGGTTTGACCAGCAGAGGGCGCTGTGTCACATGTCAATTCACTCAAAATTTTGCAGCAGCAAGATGCTCTGACAGGGCCTGTGTGAAGTTGGCCCCCGCCCCAGCAAAACTCTGGTAAAATAGCCACAATCGTTTGTGCTGTTACAATGCTCTTTTGTGCTCTTTTTCATTTTTGACTGATTTCAGATTATATCGTAGGTCAAAGTTCACCCAGCACCCCCATTTTCTCCAAATTAACCCAAAATAATCACAATCATTTGTGCTATGTCTGTGCTGCTTTGTGCAAATAAAGTTATGTCCGCTGTCCAGCGATGATGTCATCGGTCTATAAAAAGCTTAATAACTTAAAAATTAACATAAGCACAAGACAGCACAAACGTAGAGAAAAAGAATGAGACTGTATTGGTTTAATTCTGGGCATGTCGGGGAGGGGGAGGTTGGTTATGTAATAGCGCGGACACTTAAATGTTTAATAACTCAAAAAGTATGGCAGCACATATGAAAATGTTATTAGCACAAACCAGGACAAACGTTGCACAAATTTTGTTCAATTTGGGGAAAATGGGGGGCTGGGTGAACTTTGACCCATAAAATAATCTGTAGTAACTCCACATTGAAAACAACACCAACAACAGCACAAAACAATACAAACACAGCACAAACGTTCGTGACTAACCTCAATTCATTTGGAGAAAATGGGGGGCTGGGTGAAATTTGATTGATCAATAAAATAATCTGTAATAACTCAAAAACGATAACAGCAAAAATAACAATTTGAACAGCACAGAACAGCACAAAGGTGGCATAAACAGTTGTGACCAGTTTTGTGTCATTTGGAAAAAATGGAGGGGTTGGTGAATTTCCATTGACCTATAAAATAATCTAATGACGCAACACTAAAACAGCACAAACGACCATTTTAACAGCACAAACGTAGAGCAAACAGTTGCCACAAGTTTTATTTCATTTCGAGAAAATGAGGGACGGGGTGAAGTTTGTTTGACCTATGAAATAATCAGTAATGACTCAAAAACGAAAACGACACAAACAGCCATTTAACGGCACAAATCAGCACAACCGCAGCATGAACGATTAGACAAATTTGGTTTCATTTGGAGAAACGAACATTTGAAAGACACACAACAGCACAAACGTAGCACAAACAATTGCGGCTAATTTGTTTTCATTCGGAGAAAATGGGGGACTGGGTGAACTTTGACCTTCAAAGTTGACAATTCAAAAACGAAAATGGCACAAACTACCTGACACACGTAAGCACAAATGCAGCACAAATGATTGACATTTTTTTGTTTCATTTGGATATAATGGGGGACGGGGAGGACTTTGACCTATAAAATAATCTGTAATAATCCAAAAATGAAAACGGCACAAATGACAATTTTAATGGCACAGAACATCACAAACGTAGCACAAACAGTTGCGACTAATTTTATTTCATTTGGAGTAAATGGGGGGGCTGGGTGAACTTGGACTGACCTATAAAGCAATCTATGACTCAAAAACTAAAACAGCACAAACGACCATTTGAAGGACACAGGACAGCACCAACGTAGCACAAACGATTGCGACCAGTTTGGTTTCATTTGGAGAAAATGCGTTTCCCGGCGAACTTTGATTAACCCATAAAATAATCTCTAATAACTCAAAAACGAAAGCAGCACAAACGACCATTGCAAAGATGCTCCTTCAGCATTAATAGGGGTTCCCAAACTAAGGGTCCAGACCCAAAGTGGTGCGCAGCTGCATTATTATTGGCTCCCACGCAGTACATGTCGATATTATGGTATTGCACGATGTATTTTGGTAAAGTACTGCAGAGGAACCACGTTTCTAATTTGAGCGCTCGAGCTTGGGAAAGTTTGCTCTCCATGAACTCCGGTCTCCGAGGCCGCGAGACGCCGCCATTATTAAAGGCCTGTCGAGAGATTATAGGGCTCTTGTTAATGAGCAAGTCCCCCAGATTAGCATGGAGAGTCAGATTGTGTTTGTCTGCATGCGTGCGTGTGTGTGTGTGTGTGTGTGTGTGTGTGTGTGTGTGTGTGTGTTTAGGATCCTGTCATGACTCGTGTCTGGAGGGCTTAAGGTTGAGTTAATCAGCAACACATTTCCCCTCGCATTAGCTTCACTTTGCTGATTAGCCCTGCCTGTGTGCGCGTACGTGCGTGCGTGCGTGTGTGTGTGTGTGTGAGAGAGACACAAAGTGAACGGTGGATCATTATCATGACACTATGACTCAGATAAGACTCATAATGGATTAACATTTGCTTGTATTTTTTCCTCATTGCATTTTAATTAAACATAATTTATCAGCGTGTGTCAGTAATGTGTGTGCGTTCGCCCGTTCGTGAGACTAAAAGAATTGAAAGGCGGAGCTACGCTGATTTAATCCGATTGTGCGGACAGACTCTCAACTTCCATTTGTTGTTTTAAAGGTGAAGACGTGCGCTGTGTATCAAGTAGCAAGTTAGGTTTTAATAACATGCGTGCGTATTTTTGGGTCAGTGTCAGGTTTTTACAACCAGGGAGTTCATTTTGTCCCAAAGGAGCCTGACTTGTAAATACAAAAAAAAAAACCTCAATTGCAATTTTACACCTCTCTCCTGTCATTTACACGTCTGCCACTAGGGGACAGGTACTGCTATGCTGCACTTTAATAGCCAATCTAGTGTAAAAAGCAAGCGTTTTTATGTTGTTTGATATAAAAGATCAAATAAAGAAGCAAGTAGCGGCCTCGGGGAATCTTCCGATAAAGAAAGTTGCCTCATAAAACTGAATATGTGTGTGCTAGCTGGGATAAAGTCCTGTAAGGCCAAACAGGAACACCAAACAGTCTCGGAGGGATTGTGAAGGTCTCATCATTGTCTGGAACTAACGGCTATTTTCATGTCCGAATGTTAATCGATATTTTTGTCTGAATAAGTTGAACGCCCTTGAGGTTGTACAGTTCAGTCCAGGGAAAAATAACGCCTCAAAAGTCTCACAAAATTGTGATGCTGGAACCTCCGTCATCACATGCAGCGCAACTCTCACGACCTCAGTTTTGCTGATGAACCTGTCATCAAAGTTAGGAGTCTGTTTTGCTGTTTGTGTGGTCTTTCACTCAACTGTGTTCACATTATTTTTGACATTTGCAAAACACTTTAGATTGTTAAAAATGAACAACCCGACAACCAGGCTAAAGGCTAAACCGTGGCTCGGATTCCATCTGTTTTATCAATTATTATTCTTTAGTGGTGTTTACCTAAGCATTTTATTAGAGCTGCAACAGTTGATCGATCAATTGTCAATTATCCAATTAATCAACAACTATTTTGGTATTCCATTCATCGTTTTTTGATTTAAAAAATGTAAATATCGTCTGATTTCAGCCTCTAAAATGCGAATATTTTTCAGTTACTTGTGTTTTAGGCAAAACAAGATGTTCACACACATCAGCTTTGACTTTGGAAAACGATGATGGACAGTTTTGCTTCTTTTCTGATATATTGCGGACCAAACCACAAACTGTTTGTGTTTGGTTCCTTTTGATTTGGTCCATGGAGGCCAGGGGTGTTCAAAGTGCGGCCCAGGGGCTAAAAATGTAATTTAACAAGAAAACTTAAAAAAACCCAAAAAACACAGCAGCAAAAGTGGAAAAAATTTACAAGCATAGTCTATAAGTCCAAATATGAAAATATAAATATAAAAATAAATATAAATATAAATGTTAATATTAAAAGTTTGAATCTAATGAGAATAAGTCGTAATTATACGAGAATAGCATCATAATGATGATGTAATGTATGATGAAAATTATATTGTAAAAATGGGGAAAATCACAAGACACATGCAGGTGGCCCGCACGGATTTTCAAACCCGCAGGCAGCACGCAAAGCCCGTAGGAAGAAAATTTAAGTGAAAATTATTTTCTGTGTGCACACAGGAAAACCTTGCACCCACTCACGATCTAAAAGCTACCAACAGAGGGCGAGCGGCAAGCACGTGGGTGTCACGTGGATGTCACTTGCAACCCCTCTGATACCCTAGTTCCTCTCCGTGCTGGCTGCGGAGCCCGTGAATGTGGTAACACGGTAATAAGTCGGGATGTAAGGCTCGCTAAAGTTGAAATTGCTAAAAATAAAACAATACAACAGCAGAAATATAAAAAAAAACTGTAACCTTATGAGAATAAAGTCAAAATAAAGGAAAAAGTAGTATTCTAAGGAGGAAAAAAAGTTGCAATTTTACGAGAATAAACTTGTAATATTAGTGAAAAGAATGTCATTTTATAGCATAATGTTGAAATATTAAAGAAAAACATTGATTTTATGAGAAACAAAAAAAGAAATAAAGTTGTCATTTTTGGGAAAATAGGTTGGGGGAACAAGTCATATTATTAGAATAAAGTCAAAATATTCTGGGAATAAAGTCACAATATTACGAGAAGAACATTTACGAAGATTATTTAAGCAGAAAGTTGAAATATTTGGAAAACAAAACCAGAAAAAATGGGAAAGAAAAGAGCAAAGACTGAAGTTCATAGCAATAATTGGCTTTTCCACCTGTATCACAAAGCTGAGATGCAGTTTTTTCTTCTAACTTCTTAGCACATCTACATGGCAGCGCTGTATTTTCTAACTTAAGATGCCTTCATAAATGCGTGAGGCAACCTGGATTGTGTTTTTATGCATTTAGCGTGTTAGCATCCTCACAGAAGAGAAACAGGGATGGTTTGTGAGATGAATGAGTCACTTTTATTGCAAATGTTGATCTGAAGCTGATCATTAAGTTACACGGGAGGATTTGGCGTGAGCTGCGTGTCAAAAATCAACTTTTTTTGTTTGGGCGCCTCAATTACGTGCCGTTTTTCGCCAAAAGCGGGAATCGGCTGTTATTTTGGATATGGAGAGGGCCAACAAAATGCAAGCTGCGGGCCGAAAATGGCAGTTTGCGCACCCCTGACTTTGCGGCTCCATTCTGGTTGTGTAAACGACGTGCGAGAGTGACATCTTGAAAGGAGTTTGTTCATATCAGCATTTTTTTTCCTTCTCATTCATCTCGTCCGACCGTTTGTCTCCGCCTCCTCTCCCTCCCCGCCTCTCGCAGACATTCCTCCAGCTGCTATCCTCCTCTTCCTCCCTGCTCCTCCTCCTCCTCCTCCCCCTCCCCTCAGCACCACTCCTCAGAGAGTGTGAGATCTGCTCGGTCTAAATGATTTTCTATTAGCGGCGCCTGTTAACAGCGCTCCATTTGATCACGCTAATGAAATTGAAAACTTTCATCTCAGCCAAATGGATTTCAATCCTCAAACCGTTTGTGATTTTTTTTATGTGTGTGTGTGTGTGTGTGTGTGGTGTGTGGAAATCGATAGGCATGTCTGCTGTTTATGTGCTCCTCCTCGTGAACAAGCGGCCAATTGAAGGTTTGTCTGAGTGCACGTGAGTCTTTGTGAGTGCATGTTTTTGTAGCGGCCAAAATGCCAGCATCCGTATAATGCACACATCCTCAAAGTTTGATAACCATCAGACAAACGGTTAATGACTTATGGACGACTACCTGAAGAAGTTTTAGTAGAAATTGCGTGTGAATGCTAAAGCTGAAATGTAAAATAGTTGTTGAAATATCCTAGAAAGGTGTTGAAATTGATTCATGGACTGAGGCTCGAATCAGCAACCATCACGAGCCAGGCCTCCGTGCACAGAATAAGCAGAATGTTCCATGTAACCTTAAGTGGAAAATGAATGTCCGCTTCTCAGCATTCAACACGATTCTTTGCTATGTCCCCACGCGTTTTGTTTCATGGCGCCCGTGTTTTTCGACCAATCTCGCTCAAATTTGACACACACGTGCTTGTCACTCACCTAAAGGTGCCGACCGAATTTGGCCGTGATTCATCAAAACGCACTAAAGGCACACTGGGTTGTTTTCTGAAGCTGTTTCAAGCCAATCCGACTTATGGGGTTTCATAACTGGCGCCACCGTGTGGTGTATTTATGTTTGTCTGTTCCAGGGTCAAACTGTGGTCTTCTAGAAGCTTTATAAAGTGAACAGGCATTGTTTTAAGTCATGTTGTGCAAGTTAACCACTTCTTTTGGATGAATATGGACAGAAAGCCAAAGAAAAAGTAGGACACACGCATAAAGTTTGTTCTGTAATGCCTGCTGAACTGAGTCTTGTGGCGCCGTTTCAAAGTACGACATTTCGTGCGGCCTTAGAAGCTTATTTTGCCTAAATTTGTGTTGAATAATTCTGCGGATTTTCGATCAATTTTTTTATTTGTGTATGTGTGTGTGTGTGTGTGTGTGTGGTGGGGGGGCAAAAAAACAAATCAAATAAAATAACAGTGTAAAAGTGATAGTGTGGGGCTGGGTGGAAACTCAAAGTTGGTCCATTTTTTTGGGTGAAAACGAACGTTCCGTCTAATCCCGACTGAAGCGCACAATGCGCGTGACGCGGCAAAGACGGCGTATAACGCGTATAAGCCACAGGCTTTAGGTCGCCATTGTTGCTCAACGTGCGCTTGTGCCGTGCACACGTCTAAAGGTCTGTGGTGCGTTTGATGTTGAATAAACGAAGAAGCAAAAGCTGTGGGAAAAAAAATGCTGATGGAATTGCAAGAGTTGCAAAGGGAAGCAGAATATAATCCCATTTAGGAAGTGTCCCTGCAGTGTGAGTGGAAAGTTAACACCACATGCACTCTATGATCTGTGTGTGTGTGTGTGTGTGTGTGTGTGTGTGTGTGTGTGTGTATTTGTCATTTAGCTCCTTAGCTGTGCTTGTATTTTGAACTGGGGGTGGGGGTGGGGGGGGGGTGTTGCCAGGGGGACCGCGGACGACACTGGATGGCATTCGCTACATTCCCACAGCGAGCGATCGAGCAAGGGAGGGAGGATAGGGGAGAGAGAGTGTGGGGGACATTAAAAGGCCAGACGAGGCCACGAGCTGGATGCCACAGAGAGGAAAAAATGGGATGAAAGGATGGGGAGAGAATGATAAAGAGTGGAATTCTAGATGAGGAAGAGCGAGAGGGAGAGGGGATTTAGATGAAGAAGATGTGTAAAAACAAAAGAATAAGGTTAGAGACCGCGGGGGCGTTTTGTTTTGTCACATTCAGCCTGGAGGCCTGTGTTGAAGCACACATATTTACAAAACCGACTGGACCCCACAAGCGACCTGCTGTAGAACATCTGGAGAACCTTCTGGCCCTTCTTCAGCAGTACAATTACACGAAAGCTGCCTATACGGTGTCTGGCAAAAGTGTGCATAGCTCTCACCTTTCAGCAAGCATTTCATTCTGTCTTGTCAAGTGCCAGTACTAGGGTATAGCATAGAAAGTAAAGGGGCATATACAGTACTTCAGAGTAGTGAGTGTACAGCTTTTATAGCGGTATAGATTTACCATCCTCTGACAGTGAGTCAACACACATCTCTAAATAGCTGACAAGTCATCTTGGAGATGTTTGGACTTCGTATGTTGGAAAACTACCTTGCGCATGTTTGAATTCATCTTTCCCAACATTGAACCACAGCTCCCCCGTCTGAGGCAGCACTCATGCATCCTCAGACCGTCAGTCTATACTGCAACACACAATTATCTCAATGAACAACTAAAACAAGTCCTTTGTTTTGCCATCTATTGACAGTTTAAGTCAATTTAAGAGTGTTGGCTAGTGTGGCTGCTTTCATGATCAGGAAGACGATGCATGATATGCTGCATGCTCTACCTCATTAAACGCAAGAAGAGGGGATGGGGGATGATACTGTGCTTCACAATGACCCCAAAACATGTTGGAATTCATCTTTCCCAAAAGTGAACCACTGTTGTAGGCAGCACTCGTGCAGCCCCAGGCTGTAGCACGACCACAACCATGCTGACTGTAATCCAGACGCAATTATCTCACAGAGGAACCAGGAAAAGCCACTAGTTTTGGCATCTATTGACAATTTAAGTCCTCGAACAAAGAAGTGCGGCTACTTTCATGTCCCTATCAGGAAGATGATGCATGATATGCTGCATGTTCTTAGGCCTCATCAAACTCAAGAAGAAAACATCAGAGGATGATGCTGTCCTTCACAATGTCCCGGTACGTGTTGGAATTCATGTCTCCCAAAAGTGAACCACTTGTGGCAGCAGCACTCATGCAGCCCCAGACCGTGGCGCTATCACCACCATGCTGGCTGTAGTCGAGACACAATTATCTCGCTAAGCAACAAGCCATCTATCGACAATTTACGTTGCCAAATTCTACGTAAAAAGTGTGTTTGATGTGTGGCTACTATAATGCCGCCATCATAAGGACAATGCATGAAATGCTGCATGCTCTTATGCCTCATTAAACGCAACGGGGGATGATACTCTGCTTCACAATGTCCCACAACATGTTGTAATTCACCTTTCCCAAAAGTGGCGGCACTCGTGCAGCCCCCAGACTGTGACGCTACCGCCAACACGCTCAATTATCGCGACAAACGAGCAGAAAAAGTCACTTGTTTGAAATTCATCTTTCCCCTCAGTGAACCGCGGCTCCCACCAGTGCTGGCAACACTCATGCGTAACTGTAGGAAAGACAATTATCTTGCCACTCACTTGTGTTGCCAGCTGTTTAGACAATCATGGCTCATGACTCATTTTCAGTGGATAGTAAATCTATACTGCGGTGCAAGCTGTACACTGACTACTCTAAAGGATACCCTAGTTTACTTTCTACGGTATTGCCTCACGATGAGATGCACTGTCATAAAAATGCTGGCTGAAATGTCATTTTCTTGTATCTGGACAAGAAAACCGCCCATTTGCTAAGTAGCCTTCATGCTGAGACGTTGCGCGTGCTTGGACTACTCTTCCATTTGAGAAGCCGACCTCTTGTCGTATTCCGGTCCTGTGAGAGAGGATGTTTGTGCCTTCTTCAAACGCCGCTTCTTTCTCTCTCGCTCTCTTTTTTTTTTTTTGTCTTGGGAGGCTCAGCTCGTTTGTTAGGGAGAGAGGAAGTGATTAGCGGCCCGCTAACGAAGCCCGCTAATGAAGCCCGAGGGCATCGCGGGTCCGGCCCCTGCATGCCGCTGTAATTAGATTGGCAAATAAGCGCTCGTTATGCAAACGGCTCGGCGCTAATGTGCATATCTTTACCTGAGACACCAGGAGGAGGAGGAGGAGGTGCAACAGGAAGCTCAAAAGCAAAGGCCAAGCAGGATTTTTACTTTTATTTCTTTACTTATTTTCCAGCAAGTCGAGTTTTTGCGGGTTGTCCAGAGGTCCGCTGTGACTTTTATTTGATTTTTTTTTTTTTTTTTTGGTGACTGCTTCTTGGCTTAAGTGTGTATCGTCCTGGCAACGCCAACCGGGGGTTGATGGCTTTGACCTCGGCCTGACAGCGGGGCTCCTGATGGATCGCCCCGCTCGCTCCAGCCAACATGCACTTACGCAAACACACACACACACACACACACACACACGCACACACGCACTGAGCGTTCATATGCGTGCATGACACCCTGCTGTGCAACATGCTATATAGTGTATATTTAATGTGTGTGTGTGTAAGTTGATGAGTGTGTGTTTGGCTCATTAGTGCGGTCGTTGGAAGGCGATTATTTATTGTCTTTGCACAGCCTGCAGAGTTGTGGCACAGTCAGCAGCCTTTTTTTTTTTTTTTTACGCACCTGAGTTGTGCAATTCCTGACACGCCTCCTTGTGTTTTGCTCACAGCCTTAACAAACCCGGTCTTAACCCTCCTGATCCAGCAACACACTGACTTTACTCACTGACCTTGGGCGGGGCGCTGCCAGCGGCTGCCACGTGGATGTTGGTGGGAGGGGGTGGCTTAGTTCTTGCGGTCTCGAGCATCACACGCGCCGTGCAGCACCTCATCCACTCCCCGCTTTCGACCTCACCCGTATCACCCCTCATGCGTTGACACAGATGGCGGTGGAGTTTCTCGGGGTCCCAGGAGGATTTGGTTTATTGATGGCGCCCCATCAGCGACGTCGTTAGTTTTAACGTCTTCTTGCCGACAGTGATGGTGACTAACGGCAGAGCATACTTGCGTGTTGCGTGTGTGCACTTTTGTCGTTTAGTGATGAGTTTTTTATATCCTGTTCAAGGATACTGGTTGATTTATTCCAAAATAATCTGTTCCAAGATCAAACTGCAGCCATCATAAAAGGTTTGACGCATACAAGCAATGTTTTAAGTCCAATTTTAATATTTTTCATGTCATCCAAGTGTAAATGTAACATAACCACTGTTATTAATTTGTCCTATAGAAGGAATGCACAGTGATCTCTCGTTTACCGCTGTTAATTGGTTCCGGACCTGACTGTAAAAATGAATTTCCTTGAAGTAGGATTCCTTCTTTATAAATATTTTGGTAGTTCGAGCATAGAAAACGTTTTTACGACCTTCTAAATACACGTTTTAACATTAATAGAGCCTTCTAGACATGAAACAACACCCCTAAAGTCACCTGTACACTCATATTACCCAATATAGTAGACATTCTAAGAGGAAGTAAGACTTAAGTGTGTTGCTGTAAATGTGTTCCGGTGCTAGGGGAGCTAAGTGGGGTGGGCCGGGCAGGAAGTGACGTCGTGACGAGACAATGTACAAGATTTTAACATTCATTTGAACAAAAGTGCAATAAAAAAATATGACTGGAAAAACAAACAATTTTATTAACCCATTCACAAAACAATGCAGGTGCCGTTTGACTTGTTTATTGTCCCACAAATTGATACTAAACTCTATTGTTGTCAACATTTTTGAGACCGAATTATTCACTGTCCGATATTGGCTTTTTTGCCGATATCTATGCTGATATTGTCCAACTCTCAGTTTGCGATTCCGATATCAACTGATACAGATGTGTGTAACATCAGATATCTGTTT
The DNA here is from genome assembly GCF_027744805.1 of Dunckerocampus dactyliophorus. NCBI lineage: Eukaryota > Metazoa > Chordata > Actinopteri > Syngnathiformes > Syngnathidae > Dunckerocampus > Dunckerocampus dactyliophorus. The sequence goes on from NC_072822.1 coordinate 34,016,525, forward strand.
TGCAGCTAATTGCTGATACAACATCAGGGCAAAAAGGGCTGGTTATCCAGTTTGATACCCTCCAGGATTTTCAGATTGATAGCTTTCGTCCTGTTAATCGCATAACCAACGCTTTGCAGTCATTGCAAATTAGCTGTAGCGCCTCCCTGAGGGGAGAGGTTCGAACAGTTTGTGTCCGGGATGTGAGGGTTCTGCAGTGATGTTCCTATTCATTCATTCATTCATTTATTCATCTATGCTGCCTGTCGTCACTAGGGCCACAGGGGCTGCAGCCTATCCCAGCTGACAGCACACCCTGGACTGGTCTCCAGCCAGCTGCAGAGGACATACAGTAGAGACAACCAACCACTCACACTCGCATTCATGTCTATGGACAATTCACAGTCTCCACTGTTTGTTCCTCATAGCATTACGACTTTTAAAAAATACTCTAAATACTCTATTTTTAAAAAACTTTTAAAAAATATTTTAATACTATTTTTATACTCTTTAATATTTCAAAAGTTATGCTACTAAAATGACCTTATTTTTCTTTGCAGTATTACGACGTTATCCTCGTAAAATTACGACTTTTTCTCATCAGATTGCTACTTTTTCCCCCCAATTTTTTAACTTGTAAAATTACTGCTAATTTTTAATTTTTGATGCTGTTGCTTTTTTTTTATTTTCTTTTTAAATATTTTTAGAATGTGCCGTGGGCAAAAAACCCCCCCCAAAAAAACAGCCGTGGGTTGCAAATGCCGCCTGTGGACACCTCTACACAGACATCACAAAAAGCTGTGGCTGTAGACAACCACCTAATGTAGATTTATTAACACTTTGAAGTATTATGAATGGTCAGCATCTACAGTACCTCTGCATGCGCTTTAAATACATTAATACTCGTTAATAAATGGTCAAAGTTAGCTAAGTTTTCCATTCCACTTTCTCATGCACTCCAAATCATTGTTAAAGTAAACAAATGAACTTATTATTGATATTTTAGAGTATGAGTATGTTCCATTCCCAAATTTGGGTCAAATTCTGGAATTGTACAACCTCAGGGGGGGTTGAACTTTAGGTGTTTCACTGTAATAACATCACCACATTGCGTGAGTGTGTGTGTGTGTGTGTGTGTGTGTGTGTGTGTGTGTGTGTGTGTGTTGTCGGCTGCCATTTTGAGGAACAGCTGACATTTGCCTCTTCTCTCCATCAGATGCATTACTGGACACAGGCCTCTGACATTTTGGGCCGTGTGTGTGTGCGTGTGCGCGTGTGATGGGTTATTTGGGCTGCACCAGCCCTCTCCCTCCACCGCCACCCTGACATTTTCTTGGATGCTAATGGTATTCATCGCCGTGGCGGCCGGGCGGGCGGGAGGCACAAATGGCACCTGTCGCTCACCTGTGGCAGGCCCCCCCGCGCCGCTGTGTTTTGTGGTGATGCCGCAAGCGGGTGGAGTTGTTTGGACAGTTGCGGGAACGAGGGAGGGGAAAATCTCATTTGCATTTTCTCCGCTTTTCACTTCCTGTTGGTGTCCCAATACTTTTGTTTATGCACTGTTATTGGGCCTTGCGTCAGCTGGCGTTGTTTACGTATTATTATACGTGCTAATAGCCAATGCTGAATCGCGTCACAGTGGTGATTGTGTGTGTGTGTGTGTGTGTGTGTGTGTGTGTGTGTGTGTCTGGAGGGCAGGCTGATAAAGGCGTCTGCTTTTTCCCGATAAGGACTCCCACCTCCACCTCTTCATCACTCCACTGTTGTGTCTCTCTCTCTCCTGCCCTCGTCTTCATCCTCCCACCGCTGCCTCTTCATCCTCCCGCTGTTTGCTCTTCAACCTTCCTCCGCCGTCCGCTCTCTCGTCGTTTCCACGTCACGCCGCCGCCGTGATGCATGGCCCAGGTGGCAAAGGTGAGGGGTCACGTTCCTAAATCCTTGTCACCTATTGATGCCAGACTTACTTCTCTCCTTTTAGAATTATGCAAAAAATAGCATTTCCTCTCGGAGTAGGCGGTCATTTACTCAGCTGCAGGCCTTAATACATCCATTTTACACTATACCACATATCCATCCATTTTCTATGCCGCCCGTCCTCACTAGGGTCGCGGGTGTATGCTGGAGCCTATCCCATCTGATTTCGGGCAAAAGGCGGGTACACCCTGGACTGGTGGCCAGCCAATCACAGGGCACATATAGACAAACCACCATTCACACTCACATTCATACCTATGGACTATTTAGAGTCAACAATTAAGCTCACATGCATGTTTTTGGAATGTGGGAGGAAACTGGAGAACCCGGAGAAACCCCCCCACACACGGGAGAACACTCCTGACTGTGTGGTCAACATGCTAACCACGAGGCCACCGTGCGGCCCTACATCATCATTGTATTTATATGATATTGTCATGTATATATGAGCTAATGTTATGTTTTATCTATATATTTTGATTACATTTTATATGATTTTAATATTTTCATATTATATATTGTAATAAATATGTTTAGATTTTATATTTTTTGTTATATTATGTAATATTATTTTTAATAAATATATATTATATCTAATTATTATTTTCCATTGGAGTAGAATATTATTTGACATTATTACATGATTATGTTATTTTATGTCATATTTGTATTATTTTGTATATATGATCTAATGTTATGTTTTATTTGATATATATGACATTTTATTTTGTTATTATATTATTTGTTCATGTTTTATATGATATATTTTTATTATTGTATTATTTTTTACGTTTTATGATATATTGTATCACATTGTTATATGTTATCATTTTTGTTTATTATGTAATATTTGTAATTATGATATGATATATTATAGTATAGTATATTCACAAGTATGAATGAATGAATGAATAATAACACTACCATCACAGTCAGCACATATTTCCACATCCTCCTCTGTTTCCTTAGCTCGTCCCCTTCTCCATGCTTCCTTGTTTGCTTGCTCCTTCTCCTTTTCTTTCCGTCTTCCTTCCCTGGATCTCATATGTTCATTTCCTGATACTTCTTTTGGTCCCTGTTCCCTTCTCCATTTTTTCTCTCTTTCCACCTCCCACATCCTTTCTTTCTCTCTCCCTCTCTCTCTTTCTCCTTCCCTCCATCCTCTCCTCTGCCTCCTCCTCTCTCCCAGCTGGCTGTTTAAGAGCTGTTTGCCATCTGATGTTCCTATGAGAGGTAATTAAAGCTCGACTCACATCCTCTGTAGTGTTTATTCTTTTCTCTCTTCCTTTCTCTGTTGTAAGGTTAATGACTTAATGACTTTTTACCCGCACAGCGCGCACGAGTGCTTTTGTAAGCTTTAATAAGAAACATTTTGTCTGAGAGCATCTGCGCTTGACCTCAAAGCTTCTTGTTTTGTTTTTATTTTTTTAGTTTTGTTGTGTTTATATGACGCCGAACTTTCTGTTTCCCTGGTGGTAGCGCGCACGAGTGCTGCTGTTCACTGAGGAAAATATTGGCAGCATGCGGCCAGCTACTTAGACTCATTTTCAATGGATCTTGCATCTACATCGCTATACAAGCTGCACACTGACTAATCTAAAGCATTTTCAACTTGGCTCTCTGTATTATTGTCCCTTTTTTAGCAAAGAAAAATACAACGAATGTTGTCACAAGCATAAACACTCCAGCGGCTTTGAGCAAATTGTCTGCGAAAACTCAGCTGCAGTCCTTTAAAAGTGTGCGGAAACTAAACTTTTATAACAAACAGCACATCTCCTGTGTGTGTGTGTGTGTGTGTGTGTGTGCCGTGTTTATGTTCATCTTTTGTGTATCTCACCAGCGCCGCTGTCCTCTTCATCTTCTTGTCTCTCTGTCATTAGTTCTGTTTCAGCCACGCCCACACGGCCGCTCATCCATCACTCGCAGTGCAGTGTGTGTGTGTGTGCTTGTGTGTGTTTGATAGTCTTTTGTGTTTCATCTGTTCTACGGCTGCTGTGTTTACTCTGAGATGAGAAAGCTGGAACCCCCACCCCCCCTTCCCCCTCAGGCAGCAAAGTGAAGTCAGAGCTGCATCACTTCTGCTTTCGTAACGGAGGACCAGACTGGACACAACTCCATTGTTGTTGTGTTGCTGTGAGGAGCTGTGTGAAGTGCTTATCGGTGCATTTTCTCAGAACATGCGCGCGGTTCTGTGAGCCCTTAGCGAGCACGTTCCTTTTTACCTTTTAAAGTTGACGTTCTCGATGAAACGAGTGCGCGTCTGAATCGACCAAAGTCGCTGTAAAGAAGAGTCCTGGAGGAAAAAAACAACCCCAAAGCAAGAATTGTCGACGTGACCCAGCCAGTCCGAGTGGCTTCCACATCAACGGGTTCCACTGTTTACAACAGGGTGTCCAATGTGCGGCCCGGGGGCTGTTTGTGGCACCCAGCTGTTTTTTTTTTTTTAATTGGCCCACAGCACATTCTAAAAGTACGGGGGAGTATTAGAGCCAAAATAATCTGAGATTTTGAAAATAAAGTCATAAATTTATGACAGTAAAATTAGGAGAAAAAAATTAAAAATAAATTTATGACTTTATTCTTGTAAATGTACAACTTTTTTAAATTTCCAACTTTATTTTCATGAATTTACGACTTTATTCTTGTAAACGTACAACTTTTTCGTGTAAATTCAGAACTTTATTCTCGAAAGTTTACGACTTTATTCTCGAAATCTCAGATTTTTTTTCCAATGTGTCCCTATTACTCCGTCGTATAAAAGTAGCATTATGAAAGAAAACTTAAAAAAAAAAAAAACAACACAAAATGGAAAAATTACAATGAAGTAGGAAATCTACGAGAATAAAGTCGGAAATTTCCGAGAAAAACCTTTGACCTTTGGCGTTGGGCAAAGGTAATATTCAGACTTTTTTTCTCGTACATTTACGACTTTATTGTCGCTCTTTTTTCATTTTTTTTTTTTTTTACATTTTCCAAATATTTGAACTGTCTTCTGAAATAATCTTTGTAAATTTTCTTCTCACAATATTATGACTTTATTCCCATAGTATTCATGTTTTATTCCCATATTATAACTTTTTCCCTCCAACCTATTTTTCCCAAAATTACAACTTTATTTTGCTTTCTTTGTTTCTCTTAATTGTACCACTTTTCAACTTAAAAAAACCCGCTTCAAATCTATGCTACAAAAGTAACAACATTTTTTGTCATGATCAAAAGTTTATTCTCATCAATTGGCAACTTTTTTCCTCGTTAGAATATATATTATAAAATATAAATATACAAAATATAATATAATATATATATATATATACTGTATACATAAAGTATAATATAAAATATATATAATATTTTTTTCTTGTAATATGACATCTTTATCTTGTTTGAATACACATTTTTGCTGTTTAATTTTGTGACTTTTTTTGCGGTGACCATTTTTGCTGTTGTTTTTCAGTTTTCTTGTTAAGTTCTATTTTTTGACAATGCTGCGGGCCGCACTTTGGACACCCCTGCTTTTAAAGATCTACTACAAAAAAGATCCTGTATGTAACAGGATAGCTCTGCTGTTTAGTTCTTTAAACACTTGTGAAATGTCTTGTGTATGACAGGAGCACTCTGCTATTGACATTCAGGGCTGACTCATTCATTGATTTGTCCAGTTAGTTTCTTATTGGCCAGGCTGAAGCAACATGGCTACAGAATCATGCACAGCTCCAAGGCATCTATACAATACTGCTGCCCTTGCTTCAGCACCACGGATAGTTCCACCACACAGCTAAACCCATGCATTGCATCTTCTGGACCCCGGACAGTGACAATATGTCCGCACGTCATCGGTTCGCCAGCTTCAGCACCACAGACAGCTCCAACAACTACACTGCAATGGACGCCGCTGCAGCACCACTGCATATACTGTATACAATACACAGCTTCTTCAGGACCTGGGACAGCTCTAATATACACGCACATTATAGTGGCATCAGCTTCAGCACCACGGACAGCTGTAAACACTACGCACACTGCGGTTGTGTCGCTTTCAGCTCCTTGGACAGAGACCAACATTACATTTACAGCTTTATAATGTTTGAAATTATGCACAAAGACCCTAATATTTGGTCGTTGTTTGTTTTGGGTTTTCTTTGCAAATGTGAGCTCAAATCAACCTTACATGCCAAAGTTAGCAAAGTAGTCGTCGGTTGGCTGATTGCAAAGTGTGCAGATTAGACGTTCAATGAGGGGACGCGACTATACGGCAGAAGAATGGCGCCAGTGATATCAGCCGGGGTGAACGTGAGGACAAGCACTTTTTTCTTTCCACACTTCTGTCGTCGTCTTGGCAGCGACACTCTTTTTTTTGTGTGTGTGCGTGCGTGCGTGTGTGTTTGTGTGTGTGTGTGTGTGTGTGTGTGTGTGTGTGGCTTTGGCAGCGTCAACTTCCTCACGCCGACGTCCCGTGGAAGCGTGCTGGAAACGAAGCTCTTTTTTATCTCCTCTGCATCCACTTTGGCTTGGGATTTTAGTCAATTTGTTATGAAATTAGCATTGCCTGAAAACTTCCTGCACCTGTGTCGGGCCTCCTGTCAGCCCTTAATTAGAGAGTCATCTGCTGATTAGCATTCAAAGTGCTTTCTTCCAGCTCCCTTACAAAACACCATTTTTACTTTGTGTCTGAGAGATAAAGTACTTTTTTTTTGGCTGTTGTGGGTTTGAATACCTAATCATGTGATGCAAAGTTATTGCAGCAGCAGGCCAAAAGAACAAAAATAACCTTTTTGAATTCATATTTTTGCCAATTATCAACACTCGTGGAATAACTCCAGTGCAGACAAATCCAGAGGAAGGAGTGTTTTTACAGGTATCATCAATTTGGCCGACAGCATGAATCTAATGTCAGGATTTTCTTCATAAAACCATTTAAAAAAGTCGTAGTCTGCCGAGAGTCGACCTGTCTCGGATTATCCAGGAGGGATCTTGACGTGTGTGTGACATCTCCGGCTAAGCTCCTCCGCTGCGTTGCGGCATTACCGTCGCTCACATGGTCATGCAGCGATAAAGTCATGTGACCTCTCGTCATCAAAGCCCACCCCACACACACACACACACACACACACACACACACACACACACACACACACACACTCACTCCTACGTGAGCATAGCTTGTATTCCCCACAGACATCCATTGTGACCATGCTTTGATTGACCGATGACAAGCTTTTCTCCTCCGATAGGAAGGTGGTGTCGTGTTTCTTTGTTTGTTTTCGCTTCCAAAGCAGGTGCCTTCTTGCAAATCACGCGACGACATAATGACAAAAGCTTGACGACTATTACTGCTCATAAGCCTGGTTTTACTTGACCAAAAGACTTTGACGTCAGCACTTTCGATGTGAGTTGAACGTTTTTCTGACCTTTTGTTTAAACAAGGTAGTTAATTATTTTATTTTTTTTACTATTTCAGATATTTTAATTTTATTTTATTTGTATTTATTTAAAGTATTTTTTATATTGCCAATTTAAATTTTATTTATTTTTTAAGTTTATTTAATTAAGAATAATTTAAAATATAATTTCAAAATGAAAAAACAACTTTCATTTCTGCTGAAATTATTACCCCCCCTTTTTTTTAAAGAAGGTAGTTAATATTTTATTGATACACTAATTTATATATGTTTAGTTATAATTTTTTATATTAATTTTAGTATTTTTTTATTTATAATTTATTAAAATAAATATTTAAATATAATTTCTTTAAAAAAACACTCTTTAGTCATTTCTGTTGAATGTTACGACACCCTTTTCTTTTACAGGAGGTAGGTAATAATTTTTATTTGTTTTATATATTTTTGTTTATTTATACATTTTTATTTGTTCAAATTATTGTTTATTTATACATTTTAAATGTTAAAAGTTCATTTAAATTTCTTGAAAAAATAATTAAAATTTAATTCCTAAAAAAATACTCTAGTCATTTCAGCTGAAAGTTATCACCCCCATTTGGTTCAATGAGGTAGTTAATATTTTTAAAATTTATATGATTAACTTTAATCTGTAAAGTGTAATTATAAAAATGCATATTTCAAATTTCATTTGATTTATTTCCTCAAAAAATGATTTTGTAATTTCTGCTGAAAGATATTCTTTCTTTTCTTTAACGGCAGTTCATGTTTTTCTTAATTCATATTATTAATTTTAAGCTGTAAAATGATATATAGTACAAATACCAAGTATAAATAAACTCAGTGAAAAAAACAATGTAATTTCTGCTCTTAGGCATGTTAGGCTCATTAGCGTCCACTGTGGTCCCTCGCAAAAAGCATGGTTGTTTTGAAGTGGAAAGCAAAAACAAAGCCCCCCCTTATAACAGAAAATTACATAAGAAAAGCCTCGGTGCTTAATTGAGCGTTCATTTTAGACGACAAAATAGCGTTAAATGGCCACCCCGAGCTGCGCTGGGCATGTGCTAAAGCATGAGGGCTTGAAGGATGTGAACACACACCCTCATGGAAATGTGTGTGTGTGTGTGTTAAGAGAGGAAACAGCTGGCGCGAGTCATCGGGCCTGCGAGCGAACACGCAGGCTGCGTCCCATTTCAACACGTCATGAATTCTTCATTTGCCCAATTTTCCAGAGGCAGGCCCAGCCCGTGCGCTCTTTTGCGGGGCCACGCTCGCAATAATCCTTTTAGCATCCGTCAGGCCCCGCTAATGCGGCGTGGCGCTCTGAGAGAGTGCTTCTTGAAATTAGCTCTACAACCTTCGGCCCCGGAATCAGAGGACGCTTTCGACGCCGCGTTGTGGCCATCAAAAGTGTGTGACATCACCGTGGAGGAGCGTGGGACTTTTTCATGATGTGCTAACAGTAACATGAGCGCCAAATGGGAGAAATATCTACCGTCTCCTGCACGTGTTTGCGCCACCGTTGAGAGAAGAGGCACTCAAACACTTGCTTTTCATTTTTCATGTAGAAAAAAATCATTTAAAAGCAGGCTTTGCTACACATCTTAAAAAAGCTAACGTATGGAACATGGCCAGGGTGACATTTTTCAAAATGATAATTTTTTAAAATTCAATGTTTCCCTTTATTTCAAAAGTGTACCTAGTAGGACGTTGGCATGCATGCCCACACTTTGTACCCTCAGGACCGCTTTGGTCCCATTTCATTCCTGGAAGAACCACGTGCTGCATTTGCCATATACTGTAATCCTGATATATGACACTGCTTTACTGGTGAAGGCCTTACAAACCTAAGACTACTGCAGCCACCACTTGATGGAGGACAGCTTTGAAAAAATTAAATAAAAGCAAAAAAGCAGGCTTCACTACACATTTTAAAAAAGCTAAGTGTATGGAACATGGCCAGGGTGACATTTTACAAAATGATTATTTGTTTTTAATTCAATCATTCCCTTTATACAAGTAGAAGAGTTGCATGTATGCTAGGACTGTCACGATAACACATTTTCCTGGTCGATAATTGTGCTATAAATTATCGTCGATAATCGATAACGTCGACTTTTCCTTGGACAATTTTTTTCATTCATTGTCATGAGATTTGAACCACTAGATGGTACTCAAGTATAGTGTACCTGTTTGACTCACAGAAGTTTGCCCTTTTGTGGCACGCACGAGTCGCTGAGGAAGAGGCAACTCTTTGTTTTGCAAGCAGACTAGCAACACAGCCCACAATGAACTTCTTAACCACACTGAAATCGCGGGAGGTCACCACTTCGCATACCATTCCTGCCCATGGTGTCATAAAAGAGGTAAAACAACAGAGGATAACAGACAAGACACCACCAGGGAATTACGCAGAACAAATAACCAACAACTATGTGAGCTCTAAGCATGTACTTAGCAGTCATTTATAAAAACAGTACAGCAAATCACAGGAAGTGCTCCCGGCGACGCGACACTATATGGACACTCCAATAAAACCTGGCTACACACACATGCAATTATGTAGTGTATTGTTGAACTAGTGTAGGGGATCACCTTTGAGCTGGAGCACATGTCTGTAGTGGCTATGCTCCTTCAACACGCCTCTTTCACTCAGTTGTACACTTCCCAAGTTGCTGTTTGTGCCATGTGCATGTACGTTCTCCCACATTTCGCTGTATTGAAAGGTTGCGTTTTCCTTTTCCACCATTTTGCTCTGTTTACTCCGCTCATCAAACGCCTCAGTAAGCCTTGACTGTCGGGACGAAGGCTCTGCTGCACATCCACGCTGGAGCTGTGGCATTCGGCTTGGAAACAAAATCGCTTTTGTGCCTTCACGCATGTTAGCGTTTGCTTGCTAAATGCTAGCACGCTGTCTATCTGCTCACAACGTGTTCTCCTTCCGCGAACAGGCTAACCTCGCGTGGCGTTGCAATGTTAAAATGCGAGTGTGGTGTTAGCACTTCAGCTCGTTTGCGTCCTCCTGTCCCGCTCATTCATGTTGTGTTGTTTTCATGTGGCGTCTATTGCGTTGCCTCGACCTCTGAGAGGTTATTTACAATCAAATGGTGGCTAAACAGCCTGGATGTTTCAATTTGAGCTCACTAGAACCAAAACAAAACCACCCGAATCCCTTCTTCCCAGCTCGTGCTGCACATTCAGCACCTGCCAGGCTCGATTGTCCTGCCTGGTCCCACTTCCCGTGTCAGCCGCTGACAGTTTACTTGCAGCATGTTGAGATAGTGTGTGTGTGTGTCTGTGTGTGTGTGTGTGTCTGTGTGTGTGTGTGTGTGTGTGTGTGTGTGTAAGACCAAGAGATAGAAAGTAAATCTGTCTCCTGGTTCTTCCGACTGCCTGGGGAGAGGATGAAAAAGATTTAATACCTCTGCCAAGGTGATGCCCTACAGGGCTGCCTGTCTTTCACATACACACACGCACACACACTTTCTCCAGTGGCAAGGTCTACCAGCATCTGTTCACAACTCTCCAACAAATTACACGCATGCAGAGACCCGCTAACACCCACTAAGGCGCTGTCGTCATGAGTGACATCACCGCATTACCTCCGCCTCCTTTGCCTCGTTAGCGCTCCCCTGGCAGCAAGAAGGTGACGTCTCCGCGTCCGTTCAACGTCCGCGCTGGAGAACGTCTCCATCATTACACCCACACCCCTCCCTCCACAGCTGTGGACACTTCCCACAACCCCCTGTGAGCTTGCAGACGAACACGTTAGTCAGCGTTGGAGGTCAAAGTCACAGTGAAGAAGACGAAGAAGCGAGCAGGTGGCGAGGGCACTGCGCCGCACGTCGGCGGACATCTTGCTTTACCTGCACTGCGAGGCACCTCATGTGACCTTCACCCCCCCACCTCTAATACACACACAACTGCCGTCAAGTTGGACTCTCTTAACAACACGGAACTGGAGGTATTGACGTCTCGTGTCATCGCCCGTTTACGTTGGCGTTCAAAGCGCGTGTCCTCCTGCGCCGCGAGCACATACAAACGACAAATACGAGTTGCTGCTCACAGGCGATGTGTAGCGTTGAACGGCTTGTACCGCAGTGTGACGTCTGCTCTTTCGACACCCCTTCACAACGAAGTTACGCTTTTATACCCCCAGTTCGAACGACGTTCCCTCCCGTAATAACATACCGAAATGCTTTCTTTCACTTTCACAGCCAGCCAAGCTTTTCAGACACTTTGTGGCATTTCCTTATCTACTGTAGGTTGTTATACATTTTTTGCCTAAAACACACCTCGGGGGGGGGGGGGGGGGGGGGGGGGGGGGGGGGGCACAAAATCTGCACTTTTTTTGAAGTGGATTACTTTGGCTGAGGTCATCGCAGCCTTGATTAGGCCAGTAACTGATTGAACATGAACGACTCTGAAGCTTCAGTGGGGAAAAAAGGTACACTTTTTACCCTCAGTTCCCAAAATGGTCATGCTTATAAGAGTCTATATGAAATATGTATTTTTTCTCACTGTATATATAAAAATATAAAACCTAGAAATATAATATGTAAATGTTGTACATAAAGTAATATGAAAGTAAATGTTTGATATTTTAGATACAATTCTATCATTTTATCCCTTTTTCCATATATTTATATATTAATATTAAATATAAATGGTATATTTATGTTGTTAAAAATATATTTTTATATATAAATATGTAATGTATTTTTTACATAACATATTTTTTAATTGAAATAGTTTGTATTATATGATTTTTGTGCAAATTGTTTTTATATATTTATGTATATAAAATATTTTACATAAATATAACATATATAAATATATATTTTTTAGATGTTTTTGGTCAGATTTGTTGTCGTCCTGATTGAAAAACAGCAAATATTGAATACTTATGAAATGCTTTTATTGTCCAAGGTGTAACTGGGGTGTAACCTTGGCATTATTTTTTGGAGCACATGAGAGTTTATTAAAAGAAAAGAAAAATGAACACACAATTACACATTTTACTCTTAGGCCCCAAAGCGGCCCCTCCCGTAAGAGGCTAATAAAAATGGCCGTTTTTAATACTTTAGTTCATCGGATCTTTTCAACAAGTTCGGATGGAACCATAAACTTTTCACAATTTTGGAACATTTTTAATGTTTTTATGCCATTTATGCCATATAACACATACTACCACATTTTAGACATTTTACAAAGGTCATTACACAAATGAGAGTTTATTTTTAAAAAAAACAAAAAAACACTGATACTTTTTATGCTTCGGTACCAAAACGGTGCCAGTCATCGTTTCATCGCGCACCTGCAGCAACATTTGCGTACGCGGATAAGAATGGGCGGTAATTAGCATGTTCATGTTTTAGTACGCAGCTCAGAGCCAAATAATGACTCGCTCACTCGTCAGCTTCCTGTCACCTCCTCGTCTCGTCTCGGTGGCGTTTCTCTCGCCGTGTTGTGAAAACGTTCTCCGGTCCCGCTCCCGCTTCTCGTAGGCGGCGGTGGAAGATAAAAGCGCTTGATTAAAGAAACAAGCAGGTTGGGGTTCTGCATGCTGGGCCTCCTTGTCCTTGTTGGTGCTTCTCGTCTCCTTTCTCCCTTTTTCTTTACCTCCTCTCTTCTCTCCTTCCCTTCGCTCACCTCTTTCATCGACTCTCATTTCCTCTTTGATTGTCGCCTCCCATTCTCTCTTTCTGTGGTGGCGCTTCCTCCCCGGCGAAGGAAACAAAGACGCTGAGGTGGCGAGGCGGCATGTTGATGACGATCCTCCTCCTCGTCCAAGATGAGCTTGGACGCCAGCTTGAAAAAAACAACAACAAAAAAACGCTGACATGTTAGCGTGACATTGACGTTGCTTGCTCACGGTGCAACCAAAAATGGCACAAGCATCACATGAGGAGCACACAACGTAACCGTACCACATGGGCTGTGCGACTGTCCTTAGTAGGAAACATTATTCTAAAATCTAATTTAACAAGAAAACTACAAAAAAAAAAATTAAACCAGCACACAAAAAAAACTAAATAAAGTTGTCATTTTTGGAAAATTCGGTTGGGGAAAAAGTCCAAATATCAACGTAATGAGGTCAGAAAATTTACAAGAACGAAATAAAAAAAACAGCAGTGATTTTACGAGAATGAGGCCAAAATATCAAGAGAAAAATGTCGCAATTTTACAAGAATAAACTCATAATTTGAGGAAAAATGGCCTTTTAGTAGCATAGTGCTGAAATATGAAATACATTGATTTGTAGTTTTAAAGCCCATAATATTATGAGAGACAAACAAAACAAGATTGTCATTTTTGGAAAATTTGGTTGGGGAAAAAAATTATAATCTGGGAATAAAGTCAAAATATGGAAATAAAGTCAAAATAGGATGGGAATAAAGTTTAAAACCATGAGAAGAACATTCATGAAGATTATTTAAGAAGACATTTGACATATTGTGAAAATAAAAAAACCCAACAACATAAAAAATGGAAGCATCAGTAGTAATTTTACAAGAATAAAACAAAATAAAGTTGTAATTTTTGGAAAATTCGGTTGGGGAAAAAGTCCAAATATCAACGTAATGAAGTCAGAAAATTTACAAGAACAAAATAAAAAAACAGCAGCAGAAATGGGGAAAAACAGCGGTTATTTTACGAGAATAAAGTCAAAATATCAAGAGAAAAAAAGTTGTATTCTAAAGAGGAAAAAAGTCGCAATTTTACAAGAATAAACTCATAATATGAAGAAAAATGCCCTTTTAGTAGCATAGCGCTGAAATATTTAAGATATTTATTTCTATTTGTTATTTTTAAAGGCCATAATATTATGAGAAACAAACAAAACAAGATTGTAATTTTTGGAAAATTTGGTTGGGGAAAAAAAGTTACAATATTCTGGGAAATAAGTCAAAATGTGATGGGAATAAAGTTTAAAACCATGAGAAGAACATTCATGAAGATTATTTAAGAAGACATTTGACATATTGTGGGGAAAAAAATAAAAATGGGAGCATCAGTAGTAATTTTACAAAAATAAAACCGATTAAACACAAGAAAGTTGTATTTTTTTTCGGAAAATTAGGTTGAGGAAAAAGTCTGAACATTTAGTACAACAACAACAACAAAAAAAAAACAGCGGTGATTTGACAAGAATAAAGTCAAAATATCAAGAGAAAAAAGTCCCAATTTAACAAAAATAAAAATGATATTTTAGTAGCGTAGTGCTGAAATATTAAATATTTTTTTTGTATTTGTTATTTTTAAAGGCCATAATATTATGAGAAACAAACAAAACAAGATTGTCATTTTTGGAAATTTTGGTTGGGGAAAAAGTAATATTCTGGGAATGAAGTTCAAAAACTAAAGTTGCAATACCATGAGAAGAAAATTCATGAAATTCATGAAATATTGTCAAAATTGAAAAAAAAAACAACCCAACAACATAAAAAATTGGAGCATCAGTCGTAATTTTACGAGAATGAAGTCAAAACATTCAGAGAAAAAAAGTTGTAATCTCATGAGAAAAAGTCATCATTTGATGAGAACAGCGCAATATCATGAAAAAGACGCTGTTTTTCTAAAAGTCGTCATATACTGATCAAAAAATCAAGGGAACGCTAAAATAAGACGTAATACTTGAATGTGCTGACAATAACTTCACGCAAAAATGGAATTATTTCTTATTTTCAGGAATGAATGAATTTATTTATTGGGGGTGTCTTCCTCACTAAAAAGTTTGAGTGTTATGAGAATAAAGTCAAAGTATTACAGTAATAAAAACATTTCCACGAAGGCATTAGAAGTAGCTGGAAAATAAATGAAAAAAAACAGCAGAAATGAAAAAAAAAACAGCTGTCATTTTTACAAGAATAAACATAAACATGAAGAGAAAAAAAGTCTAATTCTAACAGGAAAAAAGTTGCAATTTTACAAAAATAAACTCTTTAAATAATATTATGAGGAAAAATAAGGTCATTTTAGTAGCGTAGTGTTGAAATATTAAAGAAAAAAAAGTTACTTTTTAAAGCCCAAATAGAGGTGCTCACGCTTTTTCAGCTACTTTTAAAATGACCAAGTATTTAGCAACGTATACACGTGTAATACAGTACAAGTATTCTATTTGGAAATACAGCACATGCATATCAGCCTTTGCTCTCAAACATTGCAGACATATAAGACATGAAAATGATTATGCAAAAACAACGCGGCCGAAGTCACGGCAACGCATTGGATGAGCTTTCTGCAACGGGCACATTTTCCATTCTTCGTGAAATAATAGTTTAACAGGCGGGAAAGTGCAAAACCCGCATTTCTCCAGTGGAGTTCGGGACGCCAAGCAAAGCCATCAGACGCTTGGCTTTTTTGCTCCACAACAAAGCGTTACAAATGAGACAAGATCGGCAAAAAAGTGATAATATTATGGGAATAAAGTCATAGCAGTGTTGGGAGGAACATTCACAAAGATTACGGAGCCATTTGGAATATTTAGTGTATCTCATTTCTTGAAATAAACTTGATATAACTTCCGAGCATATCTACTTTACAAAAATATCCAAGTGGCAAAGTTGCACGCTTCCATTTTTCAAACGTTTGGACACGCCCGGCTTCCGCACTAACATACAAGCGGAGCAATAGCATTTTGGATAAATGTATAACCCGCAAGGCATGCTGGGTAATGTCCCAGCATGCTTTGCGGGCAGTACGGGAAGTGTGATGCACGCTGCAATCACATGGATGTAACGGCGAGTCCCAAAAGAGCGAAAATGCACAAGGTCGCCATCGGTGAGACGTGTTGTTCAAGCGCGCGCGTGTGCATGTGTGTGTGTGTGTGTGTGTGTGTGTGTGTGTGTGTCTGTGTGTGTGTGTGCACATGTACTGTATATCTTTAGCCGTGACGGTGACGCTCAGTACATCTGGTACTCCCCCCGGCCCGGGGGAGGCCCCTTGCACACGCGGCCTCACAGAAGGGAGGGGGTGAGTGAGTCTAAAGCGTGATGTCACCCCCATTCAGGAAGGAGTGGCCTTTAAAAAAGGTTAAAAAAAACAATCCTCCGTGGCGTCGTCGTACACTACAAACGTAGCGTTTAATTTCCCCACACGCTTCTCTTAATTTCCGTCTCCTTCCCGTCTTCTTCTCAACTCCCGCTGAACTTCCCCCCTCCCCGGGAAAAGTTGGTCTGTCTGTCGCAGTCGGGCTCGTTAGATGGGATAAAAATAAGAACACAACTTTCCCGCTTTCAACAAGTTCTTTGAAAAGCAGACAAACTCCTCCTTGTTAGCGCCGCCGTGAAAGCGGCACCGAATGAAAGTTCCCTCTTCCCACCCCCTCCGCCCCCCGCCCCTCAAAAGCAAGAAATTTGTCCTCAAACTTGTTTCATCAGGCCGACCCCACATTTTTAAAAATCGGATTTTTGTTGTGATTGACAGGCGAACTTTGCGTTCCTCTCTGGAAACATGATTAGGTTCACTAGCCTCATTCACCCCCCCCACAAACTTTTGGGAATTCTAAAAACGTGACACACATTTTCCGAGTCTCTCTTTTGCTTCCAGTCAGCTGAAACCTAAACAACGTGACATCGTTGTCATATCAAAGCATCCTACAGCATAAAGCAACTACATTGTCATCAAAGATCATCTATTGTCTCGGAACGGCTAAGGTTGTTGTTTGCTTTATGCATCATTTTTGCCGTCTGAAAGTTGACTAGATCGGCAAATGTGAAATAAAGAGTTTGTGTTCTCTGTAAGCAGCATTATGGATGATCCGAAGTGACCTTTTTGTAGCACGGTTAGTGAGTGAAGTGTACTTTTGTAGTGATTACCCATAAGCCAGCACAATACGTTAGACAACAGTAGAGCGTGTGTACGCTAGTGCTTTTTGGTCAAGGACAAATTTAGCTTTATTCAGTATTGAGGTGTTTCTTGCCACTTCCTGTTTTACATTTTTAATGTGAGATTTCCAGTTCATCTTCTGGTCTATTCTAACCCTGACAAATGTGTTTTCGTTCGCCCTGTCAATGTCTACACCATCATTTTGTATTTGCTGGTACGTTTCCTTTTTGCACTTACCAAATAGCATTACTTTAGTTTTACTGAGGTTCAGTGATAGTCTGCTTTTATCAAACCATCTTTTTAGTAGATTTAGTTCATCTGTGATTTGTTGTACTAGCTCTGGTTTGCTGTCTCCAGAACACAACGCGGTTGTATCGTCTGCAAATAATACTAGCTTTACGTCTCTCGGGACTTTACAGATGTCGTTTATATATAGATTGAATAGTTTTGGTCCTAGGATTGACCCCTGGGGAACGCCGCATGATATGTTTAACTCCTCGGACGTATGTTCTCCTAGCTTCACATATTGCCTCCTGTCTGCTTTTAACCCAGTTCAAGACTAACCCTCTGATTCCATACCTTTCTAGTTTAGTGATTAGATATCATGATTGATTGTGTCCAAGGCTTTTGTTAAATCCATAAATACTTTCTGTGATCTTTGGCGTTGGTGATTTCCTCTGTAATTTCTATCAGTGCCATGGAAGTTGAAATGTTGCTTCTGTATCCGTATTGGCTGTCCGCTAGTAACTCATTTTTATTTTTAAAATTGTCCAACCTGTTATTAAATAGTTTTTCAATGATTTTGGAAAATTGTGGCAGTAAGGACACTGGTCGGTAATTTATGAATTGATGTTTGTTTCCATTTTTAAAGATTGGAACTACTTTAGCTATTTTCATTTTCTTTGGGAATTGACCCGTCTGGAATGACAGCTTGCTAAGGTACGTTAGCGGTTGTGCAATCTCGTTTCTAACCCTTTTTATCCTTTTTATCCCTTCCATTTCTATTCCGTTGCAATCGGTTGATGTTTTAGCTTTGAATTTATTAACAATATCAATAATTTCCTTTTGTGTGACGTTAGTGAGGAACATGGAGTTGGGATTCTTTTCCTCTACTGGGGGGTCATTCAATTAAATTAAATTAAATTAAATTAAATTAAATTAAATTAAAGTACATTTTATTATTTTTGTTTATTTATATATTGTTATTTATATAAAATATAATAACAATAATGATAATAAAAACAATATAAACAATAATACTATATCAAAAATAATTAAATTACACTTTTTTATTTTTTGTATATTTATATTTTTTATTTATATAAAATATAATAACAATAATAATAATAAAACAATAAAAACAATAATAATATATACAAATAATGAAATTACATTTTATTATTTAAAAAATATTTTAATATATTTTTATTTATATAAAATATAATAATAATAATAATAATATAAAAAACAATTAGCCAGATTTTTTGGAAATGTAAAGAAAATTAAAAAATGTTTTCCCATTAAAAAAAGTAAAAAAAACCCAAAAAACATAATTTATCAAGGCTTTATGAAGTCACATGTCATACAAGTGTAAAAAGAAGTCAAGCGTGTCTTCTTAGAAGTGTTAGCATAAAGGGCTCTAAATGTTAACATTTCTTTTTGGATTAGGTGTTGCATGTTGCATGTTGTTCTCTTTTTGGTCTCCAAAGTGGTTCTCATCCACTTTTCGGCCTCCACATTTGTTCTTCTTATCTTTTCGGTCTCTAAAGTTGTTCTCCTTCCCTTTTGGATCTCCACATTTGTTGTCTTTCCGTTTTTTGGTCGCCAAAATTGTTGTCTTTTTTTTTTTTTCTTGGTCTCCAAAGTTGTTCTCATCCACTTTTCGGCCTCCACATTTGTTGTCTTTCCCTTTTTGGTCGACACAATTGTTCTCCTGCTGTTTTTGGTCTCCCAAGTTGTTTTGCTTTACCTTTCGGTCTCCACATTTGTTCTCATTCGTTCTCTTTCTCTTTTCGCTCTCCATACTTGTTCTCTTTCTTTTCTTGGTCTTCTTATTTCATCTCCTCTGTTCTCTTTCCCTTTTCCACATTTATTTAGTATTCTTTTTCTATTTGGCATGAATCATTTTGGTCTCCACATTGATTTGTTTTTGTTTTTTCGGTCTCCACGTTTGTTCTCCTTACAAATTTCCTCCTCCCTTATCAGCCTCCACATTTCTTCTCCTTGTTTTTTTAGTTTCCACATTTGTTCTCCTTCCCTTTTTGCTCGTCATCTTTGTTCTCCTTTCTTTGTTGGTCTCCATATTTCGTCTTTTTGGTTCTCCTTCGCTTTTTGGTCTCCAAAGTTGTTCTCCTTAGTTTCTTGGTCTCCATATTTCATCTCTTCCGTTCTCTTTCCCTTTTCCACATTTATTTAGTTTTCTTTTTCTATTTGGCATCAATTGTTCTCCTTTTTTGGGTCTTCACATTTGTTCTTCTTTTTTCGGTCTCCACATTTGTTCTCCTTCGTTCTCTTTCCGTTTCCACATTTATTTCTTCTTCTTTTTCTATTTGGCCTCCACAGTTGTTCTCCTTCCCTTTTGGGTCTTCGCTTTTGATCTCCTCCCTTTTCGGTTGCCACATTCATGTCTTCATGTTTGTTCTCTTTCTTTTTTCGGTCTCCACACGTGCTCGCTTTCATTCTCTTTCCCTTTCTGGTCCCCAAAGTTGCCGCCCTTCACTTTTCGGCCGCCACAATTGTTGTCTTTCTTTTCTTGGTCGCCACAGTTGACATCGTCTCTCTCTCTCTCTCTCTCTCTCTCTCTCTCCTGATCCGTTCCTCGTTTTCCTGTCCTCGTTTCTCCACCTCCGCCTCTCTTTGCAGCTTGTGTGTCGGCATGTCTGTGTTTTGGCTGCGTGGGCACCATCCTGTCAAAGCCTGCTGTGTGTGTGTGTGTGTGTGTGTGTGTGTGTGTGTGTGTGTGCGTGCGTGTGTTAGCATTTGTTCTCAGGTTGTGTGCAAATTCTCTTGTGTGTTTGTACTCTGCGAGTGTGTTTTGCTTTGCTTTGTGCACGCTTCAGTAAGTGTGTGTGTGTGTGTGTGTGTGTGTGTGCACATCCTGTCAGGTATGATAAAGCCCCCCCCATACATTTTTTTTTAAATAAACAGCTTTCCCGCCGTGTGCGTGAGAGGATAAGCAGGAGAAACGCGGCTCGTTTGATCGATCGGATTCCCAAATGGGAGCTTTGCTTGCGTGCGGTGATCAGCGCCTCCAAAGGAACGTTCCAACTTCACAAAAAGTCAAGCGCAGGAAAACTTTTTTTTTTTTGCGTCAATGTCAACTTATTTCACTTGCACTAAAAACTCTGAACGCTTCTATTCAATTCAGTTCCGAGGCTCCGATAGCTGAGAGCTACATCTCCCACTTTCTCATGCACTCCAGGTTATGATTCAAGTAAGCCTTCTCATGCAGATGCTGAGATTTCACATTTACTGCCTGACGAGCAAGGAAACGGTCTGCGTGGATCCCGGCTTGTGTTTCTTGTAAATGTCGGGTCGGACCCTCGAGCTGGCAAGGCGAGAGTGTTCGCGTGTAATCGCCGTGCGCGGCGTCCGGCGCTAAGAAGCTTTGCAGCGGCGGCGGCAGCGGCGGGAGGAAGGGAGGAAGATGCGGCGCAGTGCGAGCAGTGGAGCGAGTGTGTCGGGGGGTCAGGCTCGGGGAGCAAACAGCAGATTAAAGTTTTTTTTTGAAAAAAAGTCAAAGTGTGGTCAAAGCTTGCCAGTTGCCAGAAAAGCTCTGCTCTCCGTGCGCCGGTGACCACGAAGGCCAACGTCCCGACACCGCCTTCATCGGCTTGTGTGTCACGTCCACGAGGAGCCCGCCACGCTGTCCAATTCTCGTCCTCCACTCAAGGTCTTCTTTGTCCCCTTGGCAAAAACATGCTGGCAGCCCGAAGGCGAGTGGTGGAGGAGACCATTACGTCCACAGCAGGAGACGAGCACACGTGGAGACAGACACACGAGAGAGAAGCATGACGGACACGTGGAAGACAGCACAGTAATGGACAGGCTGAGCATCTTCGTGTCACGGCGTCTTTGTATTTTAGCATCTTATAGCATCTTTGTGTTTTAGCATCTTATAGCATTTTTGTATTTTAGTGTCTTAGCATTTTAGCATTTAGCATCTTTATATTTGAGCGCCTTAGCATCTTTTCATTTTTGAATTTTATAGCATCTTTGTATTTTAGTGTTTTAGCATCTTGTATTTTAACGTTTAACATCTTTGTATTTGAGTGCCTTAGCATCTTTGTATTTTAGCATCTTGAATTTTAGTGTTTTAGCCTTTTTACACATGGGCGTCTTAGCATCTTTGCATGTTAGCATCTTATAGCATCTTTGTATTTTAGCATCTGTGTATGTTAGCATCTTAGCATCTTGTACTTTAGTGTTTAGCATCTTTGTATTTCAAGCATCTTTTTATTTTAACGTTTTAGCATTTTTATAGTTTAGCATCTTATAGCATCTTTGTATTTCAGTGTATTACGTTGTTGTATTTTAGCTTCTGAGAGTCTTAGCATCTTTGTATTTAACGTCCTATCATCTTTGTATTTTAGCATCCGATAGCATTCTTTGTATTTTAGTGTCTTCTAACATTTTTTTGTTTTAGCATCTCTGTATTGTATCATCTTACCATTTAAAATTTTAACGTTTAGCGTCTTTGTATTTTAGCGTATTAGCATCTTTGTATTTTAGCATCTTGTATTTGAGTGTCTTAGCAGCTTGTATTTTAGCATCTTAGCATCTTGTACTTTAGTGTTTAGCATCTTTGTATTTTAGCATCTTTTTATTTTAGCCTTTTGGCATCTTTGTATTTCAGTGTATTACGTTTTTGTATTTTAGCTTCTTAGAGTCTTAGCATCTTTGTATTTAACATCCTATCATCGTTGTATTTTAGCATCTAGTAGCTTTCTTTGTATTTTAGCAAAGCAGTATTTAGCAGTATTTTAGCATTTTAGCTTATAGAATTTTTTTGTTTTGGCATCTTTATAGCGTCCTAGCATCTCTGTATTTGAGCAACTTAGCGTCTGTTTATTTTAGTGTTTTTGCATCTTTATATTTTCGCATCTTAGAATCTTTGCATCTCAGCATCTTTGCGTCTTTGTGCCTTTGGATTTTATCATCTTACCGTCTTAGCATCTTTGTATTTTAGCATCTTAGCATCTTGTATTTTAGCATCTTAGCATCTTGTATTTGAGCGTACTAGCATCTTTGTATCTCAGCATTGCCAGTGTTGTAGTGTTTCAAGATCTTTGCACCTCAGCATCTTTACATCTCAGCATCTTCATATTTTTGCGTCTTAGTATTTTAACGTCTTTGCACCTCAGTATCTTCATATCTCATTTTCGTCACATCTCAGCGTCTTCATATGTGAGCATTTTAGCCTGTTTGCTCCTCAGCATTTGTGTGTGTTTGTGTTACAGCATCTCTACATGTTCGCATCTCAGTTGCTTTATATTTTAGCATCTTTGCCTCTTTGTATCTTAGCATCTTTGACACTCGGCATACATTTTTGTTTTTTTTTTGTATCTTTGCATCTCTTTTATCTCCACATCTGTGCATCTCTGCTTCCTGTAATCTCGATCTCGGCATCCTTTCATCTCGGCACCTGTGCGCCTTTTTTGTACCTCCGGCATGGCTTCTCCTCAGCATCTTTGCACCTCAGCATCACATTCCCCCAGCATCTTTGTCGTCCATCGTCTCAGCATCCGCGCGTGACATATTTCAGTTGGAGAGGAAGGGTGGCTAATGACAGTGCGTGTGCGTGTGTGTGTGTGTGTGTGTGTGTGTGTGTGTGTGTGTGTGTGTGTGTGTGTGTGTGTAAGACGTCAGGCTTTTAAAAGCCATATTAGTGAGTGCCTTGAAAGCTGAGTGGTAGCTTTAATACACCATCACAACCACACACACACGCACACACACTGAGCATGCTAGTCAGCTTAATCGCCCAGCATGATTGTGTGTGTGTGTGTGTGTGTGTGTGTGAAAGGCTGCTTGATGTTGATAATAACACTCTCCCACAGTAATAGATCTGTCATTGTGCACAATTAAAGCAACACACTGACTACACAATTTCAAAAAGCCATTTCAACACACACACACACACACACATTATTTAGACTTGTAAAAATGTGGTGCTTGAATGAAGGATTAGGTCACTGGCTGTCACATTCCCTCCCCGCTTACAATGACTGCTTATGTAATGTAACACACACACACACACAGACACACACACACACACACATGACATCTTTTCACATGTTTTAAACATTTTTGCATTTGGCACCCGCCGATTTTGGCAGCTACCTCAAGCAGCATGAGCAGGATACGTCCACCTGTGAAGCAGAGGAGCCCTTTTTAATGAT
This sequence comes from Dunckerocampus dactyliophorus, assembly GCF_027744805.1. Taxonomy (NCBI): domain Eukaryota; kingdom Metazoa; phylum Chordata; class Actinopteri; order Syngnathiformes; family Syngnathidae; genus Dunckerocampus; species Dunckerocampus dactyliophorus. The sequence continues at coordinate 34,040,103 of NC_072822.1, forward strand.
GCCTAAGAGCAACATGTGTCGCCCGAGCCAAACATGATTGAATCAAATCTCTCTCATCTCTCTCCCTTGTTTGCTTTACTGTTGAAAGAACGCTCGGATGTTTGTGACGTGTCACCGCTGACCCGCCCCTTGCGGGCACCGAGGACAGCTTTGTAAAGGAAAAAAAAAAAAAAAAGAGGCTTCGCTACACATCTTATCTCATTCAATCCCAGCCATGTTTCAAAAGACAACCTGTTCACTTCATTTTAGGCGATTTTGACTCATTTTTCAAGGCACACAGAATATTGTGACATTACCATAAGAAAGATTCGACTCCCGACTTTCATGAGAAAAAAAAAAGCTTGTTTCTACCTTTTTCCGTTCTTTAGTAATCAGCCGTAGAACGTAGGTAAGTTTCAGGAAAATATCAGTTCCCAACTAAAAAAGGCAGAAAACCAGCTTTTTGTGAAAAGATACATTTCAAGCATAACTTTCACTTTGACACAAATATTTGTTGCTTTTGTGACAGCACAAATATCTAAACAACTACAACAACTACAGTATACCACGACATAAACAACACAAAAAAAGGTTTGTTTTACATCAAAAGAATAATTTATTGACAAATATAAGGCCCTGAACTAGTCACAGTTTTCACATTTGGAACCGACCTATGTGTGTGCACGTGTGAGCACGCGTGTTCCCTACAAAGCGTACGTAACCTCCTGCACGCTACACGCCTTCGCGCTCTCTCACTTCCTCCTTCCTGTCACGTGTGATTTTTCCGTTCGCACGATCTCTGCCCAGCTCTCATCAAATGCACTTCTGCCACCTTGTGGCCGTTTTGTATGGTTTAAAATTGCTCTCGAGTGAAACCCATGAGTGGAGAGTTGCGTCATCACCTCTTTTTGCAAAAAAAACCCCCAAAAACCCGGTGAAGGTAAAAATAGGTTGTTGGGATCGGGCGTTGGTGTTTATAAACGATATTATTTATAAACAATAACGTGTGTCCCGTAGCTCCAAACAAAAACAAAAAAGCTGCCACCTCTCTCCCTTGTTTGCTTTACTTTTGAGAGAACGTCCGGATGTTCGTGACGTGTCGCCGCTGAAACGGGCTTCGCTACACATCTTATATGATGATTCACAGCTCATTTTACGAAAGTTTAAAATGAAAACATTTGTAAAAATCACCGGTCCCCTCCATTTGGAGGTGGGTCCACAAGGAGATGTGCTTCTCTGCCCTCGGGACCAGCACTTGATGGACGACAGCTTTGTAAAAACAAAACAAAGGCTTTGCTACACATCTTAAAATGACACCTGCAGCTCTACCAACTCTTGAAAAATGTTGAAATCAATAAAGCTGTTTTTGAATGGAGATGCTATTCTGACGTAACATCCCATTAAGAGAGCCACTTGCAGCCTTTCACGAGCGCGCACGCACGCACACGCACGCACGCACACGCACACACGGTGAGTGACGGAACGCTCATGTCGAAAGACACGAGCTGCACGCAGCGACAACGTAACGCCACTCTGCCTCCGGGCCGCAAGAAGATGGTGAATTATTAAGGTGACACCCGAAAACAAGTCATTACGCACGGCCCGACGCGCACGCAGCCATGCGCGCTCGCGCTCAAATAGTCTTGGGCGTCCATTTTTGGAGTGGAGAGTGTGTGTGTCCGCCAAAGATCTTTTACGGCTGAGATGAACCACTTCATCTGTGCATAAAAGCTAGCCCCAAAGTTCCGAGTGCGGCTGCCGAGTACGCTGGTGACGCCGGCGATGCCGGCGATGCCGGCGCAGTAGAACCCACGGGTGGAGATACGCCATCCAGGAAAGACTTTTTACTCCGTCACTTTTTATTTGGATTTTTGTTTGATTGACTATGTTTCTGATGATTCATGCACAAGTTCTACTTTGAGGAAGGCCAAGAATTATTTATGAAGCTGCTGTTTATAAACCTTATACTGTACTGCATTGTGCATTATTATTACAAGAAAATAAAGACATCTAAATATCTAAAGTACATATTCATTAAAATATACAACCACAATACCAAATTATCATATGAATTGAAATTGAAATTCCCTGTCAATTTTGGGGGTGTTTTTGGCCAGGAAAATTCTCTGTAAATTTTTTCTCTGTAAATTCTGCGTTCTGACTACTTGATGGTGCGTTTCATTTGTCCTCGGAACCGAGAAGTCGGAGTGAGAGTGACGTGATCTCCGAGTTAAAAGCGTTCCAGTTGCCAAGCCAGAAAAACTAATATTTTTTTGAAATTATTTATGGATTATTTACCGTTCCCACACGAGGCAGCCATCTTTGATTGTTAACCCAGAGGTGGTGTGGATGCTCTGACTTCCAAGTTGAACATTCCCACTTCGGGGGGCGTTTCAGTCGGGCGTTTCCGCTCGGAACTTGGAAATTCCGACTTCCAAGTACAAGTGGAACGCAGCATGAGCGCGCTAAGTTCTTCGCAGCACTGATTGGCCAAGGCCAGCAATGTAATGTGATTATCTGCAGCCAGTGATGGCTCAGCGCCGGCGTGTCATCACCAAGTGACACAATGGGTCCGGTGTGTCTTAACCTCCGTGGCTCCGACCTCCGTGGCTCCGACCTCCGTCCCTCCCTGGGACCGACTCACCGAACCCCTAGCTTTCGATCGAACCCAGGTTAAGAACCACTGCTCTAGAGACTCCAAAAGGGGGGGCTTTTCTGAGCTGCTATTTGGCACATAAGCACAAACAACAGTCAGGACCCGTCCCCCCACTCGAGGGCGGAGGAAAACTACCTTCTCGTTCACTGGATTAAACTCCACCATACGGGCCACAAGTCAGGGTGCAACAAGAATTGCCTCTCACTGCTGGCAACGCCAGAGTGGAACAAAGTCCATCCCCTCTCGAGAGGACTGGTTCCAGAACCCGTGCTATGCGTTGAGGCGAGTCCGACTATATCTAGCCGGAACTTCTCAACCTCGTGCACCAACTCAGGCTCCTCTACCAGAGAGGTGACATTCCATGTGCCAAGAGCTAGTTTCTGTTGCCGAGTATCGGACCGCCAAGGTCCCCGCCTTTGGCTGCCACCCAGCCACCCCTTTGGCCCCTCCCATGAGTGGTGAGCTCATGTGAGGGGGGTGTTTTTTGTCATAACTAATTTATTTTACTATTTATTTGAATAAAATAATCCAAATAATCTTAAGACATAAATTTATAAATAAATAATAATAAATTTATTTTTATTTATTAATGTATTTTTTATCCAATAAAAGAATAAAAATAAATATAATTAGGTATAATCTCTGTGTGGCGTCTGCATGTGCGTGTGGGGGTTTTCTCCGGATACTCCGGTTTCCTCCCACATTCCAAAATCATGCATGTTAGCTTCATTGGAGACTCTAAATGGTCCACAGGTATGAATGTGATTGGTTGTCTATATGTGCCCTGCCATTGGCTGGCCACCAGTCCAGGGTGTCGCCCCAAGTCAGCTGGGATAGGCTCCAGCATGCCCCCGCGACCCTGATGACGATAAGCGGATGGATTATAAGTAATAATAATCAATAATGAGACATTGTATTTTTAAATTATTAATGTATTTATTATTTATTTTTATTCTAATTTGTAAAAATAAAATGCTGAAATAATCCTAATAATAGTATTCATAATAACATAATCCGATTTCCAAAAATAATTTGAATAATAATAATATACAATAATAATCAATTATTAGTTTTTATTTTTTTTATTAAATAATCTAAATAATCATAATAAATAATAATTTAACAAAATAAAATAATGAGAAATTGTTACCAAACTTGAGCTCATTTGGTTGATGAGCAGACGTTTGCTGGTTGTTTCGGTCTCAGTTTAGTTTTGTAGTTTATTTTCCTCGTCATAACCGCATCGAAGCTAAACTTAGCAAAGTTGGCCAGAAACGTTGTTGACCTCGCAGCGGGACGAACCTCCACTTCTCCTGACGTCTTCCTCTCACATCCAAACAAGCTGCACTCCAAACTTTCCTCTGATGGCGTATTTGTCCTGCCAGCTCTCGCCTGCCAGGTCAGATGCTGACTGTGTGTGTGCGTGCGTGTGTGTGTGTGTGTGTGTGTGTGTGTGTGAGATGGAGGGTACAGCCGTAGAGGACGGCCAACATCAAGTGAGCGGGAGACCCAGAGGAAAAAAAAAAGGCATTTTTGGAAGCTTTTAAGAGTAAAAGAGCAATAACGCCATTCCGTCACATTTAAGCAGACAGATGCGGCCATTAAAGAACTCCTCAGCAACGCTTTTATCCAACCACTGCGACTTATTCCAGAGCCACTCTTTGGCTTTGAAGTCATCTCCAGTAAAAAGTAAAGTGTCTTCATCTCTCAGCTAAAAAGGAGAAATAAATTGCCTTTGAATCATTTAGCAGAAACAAAGGCTAACCTTCCGACGGTGAATAATTGAACGTTGTGCGTTTGCGTGCGGTTTGGATACGTGTGGAGCGTCCTGGCTGTTACTGATCTTTGCTTCTCGGGTGTTGGAGGTCAAACGCCGTTGGTGTCGACGCTTTTTGTTTACATGTTGAGAAGATACAAATGTCAACTTGTGGGTTCGCGCGGAGACATACAGGACGACAGGGGGGCGTGGCCGCTGCAAAGAGTAAGGAAAACAATTGAGTCATTGAAGTTTAACTTCCCAGCCATTTTTCAAAAGGACATTTTAGATGATTTTGACTGATCTTTCAAGGCACCCAGAATATTGTGTTCTATGGCTACATAAACGTGGAACCTACCAAAAGAAAGATTGGACTCCCGTCTTTCATCAGAAAAAAAAGTTTGTTTCTACCTTTTTTGGTTCTTTAGTAATCAGCAGTAGAACGTAGGTAAGTTTCAGGAAAATATCAGTTCCCAACTAAAAAAGGAAGCAAGCCAGCTTTTTGTGAAAAGATACATTTCAAGCATAACTTTCACTTTGACACAAATATTTTGTGTCAGCACAAACATCTAAACAACGACACCAACATCAACAAAACAAAAAGGGTCGTTTTACATCAAAATAACAATTTCTTAACAAACATATAACACCATGAGCTATTTATAATTTTCACATTTGCAGGTGTGTGCGCGCGTGTGCATGCGTTAACATTTCCCTACAGTGTGCAAACGTCTGCGCGCTCCACTCCTCCTCGCTCCCTCACGTACTCCCTCACGTCATGTGTGAGTTTTCCCGTCCACGTGACTTCTGCCGAGCGCTTATCAAATGCACTTCTGCCACCTTGTGGCCGTTTTTATGGCTAAAAAGTGCTCTGAACATCAGGGCAATGACTAATCATAACTATTGATTAAAATGAATAGTAACTGTTGATTAAAATGAAAAGTACCAGTTCTTTAAAATCAATAGTAGCTAAACAATACACTTTTAGTTGTAACTGTTGCTTACAATGAATAGTAACTCTTGATACAATGATTAAAAACTATTGATAAAAATGAATGGTAACTATGAATTTAGCGGCGAAAAGGAGGCATGAATGGTTACTTGGTTTTGGGGTGTGGACACCAGCGTTTACGTCGGCACTGGTGCCATCACGGTACCAAGCTTGGGTATGCGTCCATAGTGTGCCGTGACTTGAAGAAGAAGAATACCTTTTAGTTGATACGTTTAGTGTGTGTGTTGGTGGGCGTTGTGTTCAAGTGTCATAGTGAGGATTAAGTCCGCTTCAAATAAGTCAAGCTCATGTCTCAGAGTGGCGAAATGCAGGAACAAAACAAGAGTGCTCCTCATTCCTATTGTGCCTTTTCCCCAAATGACTTTCTTCAGGCTTCTGATTGTTTCTTTTCTGTGTCGTGTGTGTGTGTGTGTGTGTGTGTGTGTGTGTGTGTGTGTGTGTGTGTGGTTTAGTATGCCACTGCAGCATCTGACTCTTTTGTGTCTGTCTCTGCACTGAAAATGTGTTTTTTTTTACCTGCATGTGTGTGTGTGTGTGTGTGTGTGTGTGTGTGTGTGTGCGTGTGCACAGAAAGGAAAGGTAGGATTACCAGCTTGTTGTTGCCAGATAGGTTTGGATTACGCGGTGAGAGAGACACAAGGGAAGGAAGGAAGCGAGCGGCAGCGGTGGGCGGTGTGACACAAGTGAGATGGTGTGACAGCGTGAACACACACACACACACACACACACACACACACGCACACACGCATGAGGAGAGGAATTGTACGTCAGAGTGAAAGGACGACAAGATGCGGAAAGAAGAGAAAAGAGGCGGCGAGGTCAAGCTTCGGACCAGATCCTGATGAGGCGTTCAGGTTCCTGGGTTAGATTATCACTAATTACACGTCGCACTCTCTTAATGAATTAGAGATGGCGAGAGTGTAACGTTACTGACAGGAAACGCACGCTCAACTTTTATCTTATGAATAAATCATACTTCCTCACGGCTGGGGACGTTTTCTTTACTCATCTGCAGAAGGGGGGAGGCGTCTAATTAGGATGGCCGCTAGTCCAAGAAATGCGCCGATTGGAGACGTTTTTCTTACATTTTAGGTGGACTTTGTCGATAGTGGGGCCCCTAAGATCAGAAACTACAGGTGTTTTTTTTATAGTAAATACAAACTAGAATGCTGAAATGTTGATACATCCTGTACTGAATTTCCATTCATTTTCAAAGGGAACAATAATTACAAATATTGAATCATGGAAAATCCGGGATTTTTTGGAAATGTCCTGGTAGGTACCCCACATGTCCTGAATGACCGGAACATTCTGATGTGGGAATGGTTTGTAGCAGCTGAGAAACACTGGAGTAAGCAGAATTTGAAGTCTTGGAATGTAGAAATGGAGAACGATTGCTGAACTGTTTCAATACGTTGAAGGATCGAACCAGCAACCACCGAACCACCCCAGCAACGTCACCCCGTGCCCCAGCGACCACTCTAGCCGAGAGGCTTCTGGCGACTCTCGCATGAAAGCAAGTGTCGCTCTTCTCAACGAGCAGCGGGTCTCAAAGCATTCACAGGCGGCTCTGTTTTGTTTATATCAAAAATATGAAAACATATTATATAAATATTATATAAATATATATAAATATGTATATATATAACATTTTAAAAAATACAATAAAAATAAAAACAAATAAGAAAAAAATAATAAAAATAATAGAAATACTAATAAATAAGATGCAGCAGAAAAGTTAATTTTCAGTGTCGTTTTTAACCTATTTGCTTTGTTTTTCATGTGTTTTTTTAACTTATTTTTTGCTCAAGCAACATTTCAATGTCGCAATGGTTGGAAGTGGCTGAGGAACGTTGGTGTAGGCGGAATTGTAAACGTTGGAATGTAAAAATGGAGAAGGATTGCTGAACTGTATCAATACGTTGAAGCGTTACACACGGACTGAGGATCGAACCAGCAACCATCGATGCACCCGAGCCACATCACGAACGACAAATCTAGCAAATCTTCTCAACGAGCAGCGGGTCTCGAAGCACTTACTGGCAGCTCCGTCTTGTTTGTGACTTTAAAACCAGAAAAAAATGAATACAATTAGATAAAATAAAAAAATAAATACATAAATTTAAAATAGCAAAAAAAAAGTAAAAAACAACAAAAATATGCGGCAGACGGAAGTTAATTTGTAGTTTTCAACATATTTGCTTTGCATTTTGATGCTTTTTTACTCACATTTTGCTCATGCGTCATGCAAATTCAACAAATATTTGATTACGCCGTTAAACCGGACCCCAACCCAAACCCCCAAAATTGGAGTTTGCTTACTTCACGTCGCTTCCTGGCTATATGCTGCTTAAATAGATCACACTTTTTTTGTTGTTTTTTTACATTTTGTGCAACTTCAGAGGCATATTCCCCACCCAGATTACATGACAGACAAAAGACACAAACACGTTGCCAGATGCCAATCCACACATGCACGCTCCAGACGCGCACTTGAGTCTGTTTTAGCACCTTTCCCAGAGTGCAGCAGAGGCTGAGATCACTCTCGCTTGTCACGTCTGTGTATCACCTGCAAGTGTGACAACGCTGTACAGCTGTTTGGATGCCGGCTCTGCGTGCGTGCGTGTGTGTGTGTGTGTGTGTGTGTGTGTGTGTGTGTGTGTGTGCGCGCACGTGTGTGTGATCATCACATCGTCATGCATGGTGTCTGAAGTAAGCATAAACAAAAAATACAAAAAAAGGGTCATCTTAGCACAAGTCAAAACAATTCCTTGTCCTGTGAACTTCCTTATGAAAGTCTTGTCAGATGGTGTTCGATACTTTTCTGTAATTCTATCAACAACTGATTCCATTTGGAGTGAATGCAAGCAGTTGCAATGCCAGCCCTGGAGAGAGAGGTCCGCCACCTCACCAAAGTCTAGCGAAGCCTGAGCGGTCTCTAAAGTGAAACTGAGTTCCTCTTCCTCATACTGTATACCTTCCATATTTCACTGTCTGTTGGTGTGTTGGTCTGATCTGGCTTCAACCAGTCTTGACTGGGTGGCTGTGTGTGCGGGATAACTAAGAGAACAGGGTGTGCTTGTTCCAAGTGAAAGGCCTTGTCGTCGTGTCTCATGTCGCTGTGCTGAACAAGCACAAATACGTTGCACAAAACTGAGAGGAAAATATTCCATTCCAAACAATGGTCTAATTGTTTCAATCCTTACTAAAAAACTGAGGCCCTGTTAACTTTTTTGGCAGAGATGCAAAAGTTGTGCCTCAGAAATGGCCCCCGGGTGCACTTTGGACACCACTGGTTTACAGTGTTGGCTTATAGTAGAGTCCGAAGATGCAGACAAGTTCCAGTTCCGGCTTGTAGTCCAGTTCTGCAACTGTACTGAACAATGGCAGCACACTCAGGGCTGTCCAAAATATGGACTGCGGCTCTTTATTATTTGCCTGCAGCACATCCAAAATAAATAAGAAACAAGAAAACTAAAAAAAAAAAAAATAGACAAATCAGCAGTAATCGTAAAAAAAGTCATCATTTTACGAAAATAACCTGAATGAGGGAAAATAACACTATTTTAGTCATATAAAGTTAAAATATTACAGAAAGACTTTTTTAAAAGTCAGAATATTCTGAAAAACAAACAAAACAACAACAATAATATTAAGAGAAGAGAATTTACAAGAAGAAAGTTGAAAAAGTTGGAAAATAAAAATAAAAAAAGAGTGCCAGCAATGAAAAAAACAGCGGTAATTAAAAATTTTAATTTAAAATTTAAAAGGTTAAAGCCAAAATATTAGGAAAAAAGTCATCTTAAAAAGGTTTTAAAACCATATTTTTTTTAGAATAATATAATATTAGGAGGGAAACAAAAAACAATTTTAGTAGCGTAAAGTGGAAATATTAGACGTCATTTTTGTTGAAGTCGTGATATTATAAAAAAAAACAAAAACAGAATTGGTGCTGTCAATGGATTAAAAATGTAATGTCTACTCTGTGAGTAATCAACTACCTACCTACCTACCTAGCTACCTAAACACACATTGGCCTGAATTAAGTAGACTTTATCTTCTGAAAGACTACAATTGGCTTGAATTTTCTTTTGCGATAAGTGTAAAAGTATGGTTGCTTGCTGCTGTCCGGTGGTCTGCAGTGCAACAAACACAGCTTTGGCCAGCTGGTCACACTTTGTTGCTTTTTCATTTCCATGCAGTTTGTGAATTCTTGTGATGGCAGTTCCTTTTGAAGGTGTTCTATGCAATGGGCCACCTGTGGCTATCTGTCAGAGGTCCTAGTTGTTGTCTTTTTGTTGATCAGTCCGAGCCTGGCGCACTGTGCCGGTGTAGCTTGACAACCACGGCTTGATCCCACGTTGTTAGCATCCTTGCGACGGTTAGCAAAGATATGCCTGAAGGTTGTACTTCAGACTCGTTGTGGTTTGATGAAAAGACAATTCATCACCGCAATACACTCCTGATCAAAATCTTAAGACCAGTTGAAAAATTGCTACAATTTACATTTTGCACATTTGGATCTTAATGAGGTTTTAAGTAGAGCTACAATATGCAAAAACAAGAAGGGGGAGTGAGACAAAAAACTAATTAAAAAAAACAAGAAAAAAAACAAGAAATAGGTTGTTTATCCCCTGATCAAAAGTTTAAAACCACAGGCTATAAAAGCCAAAATCTGCTCAAAATGTTCATTTTCTGTCAGGCATTCCCACTGTCATGCCCTCCTGATGCTAAAGCTAAGAAGCTTTCTCTTTTTCAACGTGGTGGGATTGTGGAGCTGCATCAGCAAGGCCTCTCACAGCGTGCCATGGCTGCTGAGGTTGGGAGCAGTAAATCAGTCATTCTACGTTTTTTGAAAGATCCTGAGCATGATGGAACAAAAAAGTTAAGTGGAAGACCCAAAAAAATTCACACCTGCGCTGAGCCGGAGGATCCGATTGGCTGTCCATCAAGACACAGGGTGGTCTTCCACCCACATGAAGGCCTTACTTGTGCCGACTGCAGCGCAATAACCATCAGATGACATCTGTGGGAAAAGTGTTTAAAATTAATTCAAAGACCTTGTCTCCTTCAACGCCACAAAACCGCCCGTTTAGACTTTGCCAGGGAGCATCAAACATGGGACATTGAAAGGTGGAACAAAGTTTTATTCTCTGATGAGAACAAATGTAACCTTGACGGTCCAGATGGCTTCCAACGTTACCGGCATGACAAGGAGATCCCACCTGAGATGTTTTCTACCCGGCACAGTGGAGGGGGGTCCTTCATGGTCTGGGGTGCTTTTTCATTCAGTGGAACACTGGCGCTTCAGGTGGTGCAGGGTCGTGAAACGGTGGCCGCTTACGTGCAGATGTTGCAGCGGGCATCCCTCATGATGAGGGCCCTCGTCTGTGTGGTAACAGCTGGGTTCTTCAACAGGACAACGCTGCAGTTCACAATGCTGGCTTGACCAAGGACTTCTTCAGGGAGAATAACATCACTCTTTTGGACCATCCTGCATGTTCCCCTCATTTAAATCCCATAGAGAACATTTGGGGATGGATGGCAAGGGAAGTTTATAAAAATGGCCATCAGTTCCAGTTACATAAATGACTTTTTCAAAATGCTTTTTGTCTCACTCCCCCTTCTTGTTTTTGCATATTGTAGCTCTACTTAAAACCTCATTGAGATCCAAATGTGCAAAATGCTAATTCTAGCAATTTTTCAACTGGTCTTAAGATTTTGATCAGGAGTGTATGTACACACTTTGATTTTATCCACACTTCGATTAAGTAGCTTTTTAAATTGGAATTTCCTGTGAAGCAGATCCTTTCTCATCATTCATCACTGCTGGCTGCATTGCCCCGCCTTTTCCAATGAAACGTAATGAAACTTTTTATTATTAAGGGAGAAAAAAATCCAAAGCTACATGGTCCTCTGTAAAAAGGAGATTGCCCCCCCTGTAAAACATAACTGAGATTACTTGAGATCTATCAGTCTGGAAAAGGTCATAAAGTCATTTCTAAAGCTTTGGGACTCCAACGAACCACAGTGAGAGCCATTATCCACAAATGGTGAAAACATGGAACAGTGGTGAACCTTCCCAGGAGTGGCTGGGCAACCAAAAATACACCAAGAGCACAGCGACAACTCATCCAAGAGGTCACAAAAGACCCCACAACAACATCCAAAGAACTGCAGGCCTCACTTGCCTCAGTTAAGGTCAGTGTTCATGACTCCACCATAAAAAAGACGCTGGGCAAAAACAACCTGCATGGCAGAGTTCCAAGACAAAAAACACTGCTGAACAAAAAGAACATTAAGGCTCGTCTCATCTTGATGATCCCCAAGACCTTTGGGAAAAGAGACAAAAGTTGTACTTTTTGGAAGGTGTGTGTCCCATTACATCTGGCGTAAATGTAATTCCGCATTTTAGAAAAAGAACATCATACCAACAATAAAATATGGTGGTGGTAGTGTGATGGTCCGGGGCTGTTTTGCTGCTTCAAGACCTGGAAGACTTGCTGTGATAAATGGAAGCATGAATTCTGCTGAAGGAGAATGTCCGGCCATCTGTTGGTGACTTCAAGCTGAAAGCAACTTGGGTTCTGCAGCAGGACAATGATCCAAAACACACCAGCAAGTCCACCTCTGAATGGATGAAGAACAACAAAATGAAGACTTTGGAGTGGCCTAGTCCAAGTCCTGACCTGAATCCTATTGAGATGCTGTGGCATGACCTTAAAAAGGCGCTTCATGCTGGAAAAGCCTCCAATGTGGCTGAATGACAACAATTCTGCAAAGATGAGTGGGCCAACATTCCTCCCCAGCGCTGTAAGAGACTCATTGCAAGTTATCACAAACGACTGATTGCAGTTGTTGCTGCTAAGGGGGCCAACCAGTTATTAGCTTTAGGGGGCACACAGGACCATGTAGGTTTGGATTGTTTTTCTCCCTTAATAATCATTTAAAAACTGCATTTTGTGTTCAGTTATGTTGTCATTGACTAATATTTACATTTGTTTGATGAACTAAAACATTTAAGTGTGACAAACATACAAACAAATAAGACATCAGGAAGGGGGCAAACACTTTTTCACACCACTGTATCTTCATAGCATATCTACTGTCCATGTGTTGCTTTATGTATTTCATAGGGAAGGCCAAGTCAGTGTTTCCCACAGGACTGCAATCCATCTGTCACTCCGGCCAAAGTGAGGGTTTTCAAAAACTACCATCTCAACTGTTTTTTTAACCTTATTTAACAGCAGAACATGACGTTATTGACTTATGGGCGTTGGTTTTATTTCATGCAGCGTGCGTACGCCCTATACGAAACAACAAAACAAACACCCGTGACGTTTCCTGGGCTGTTTCTAAAGATAATGTACACATGTAATCTCTCACTACACTGATGACAAGAGGCGTTCTAATGCGGCGCCAAGTCAGTTGTGGTGTGTGCGTATGAAGTGTGATCAGAAGCAAGTTTATCGAAAACGCAGCAAGGAGACTTTAACGACGGAAGAGGGTTTTAAAGCTGTCGCTACTTCTGTCAGTACACTTCAACAAGTACTTGAGGGTGCATTTCAATTTGCGCCAAGTAGGATTCCTTGTTTATAAATGGACTATCTTGGTAGTTACAGCATAGAGAACCTGTTTAAGACCTTCTATATATGCTTTGTAACATTATTAGAGCTGTCTAGACATGAAATAACAACCCTATAGTCACCTGTACACTACTATTACCCAATGTAGTAGACATAATAAGAGAAACTAAGATATAGAAAACTGTTTACAACCTTCTAAATATGCTTTTAACATTAGTAGAACCCTCTAGACATGAAATAACACCCCTATAGTCACCTTTACACTCCTATTACCCAATGTAGTAGACATAATAAGAGAAACTAAGATATATAAAACCTGTTTACAACCTTCTAAATATGCTTTTAACATTAGTAGAACCCTCTAGACATGAAATAACACCCCTATAGTCACATTTACACCCCTATTACCCAATATAGTAAACATAATAAGAGAAACTAAGATATAGAAAACCTGTTTACAACCTTCTAAATATGCTTTTAACATTAGTAGAACCCTCTAGACATGAAATAACACCCCTATAGTCACCTTTACACTCCTATTACCCAATGTAGTAGACATAATAAGAGAAACTAAGATATAGAAAACCTGTTTACAACCTTCTAAATACGCTTTTAACATTAGTAGAACCCTCTAGACATGAAATAACACCCCTATAGTCACATTTACACCCCTATTACCCAATATAGTAAACATAATAAGAGAAACTAAGATATAGAAAACCTGTTTACAACCTTCTAAATATGCTTTTAACATTAGTAGAACCCTCTAGACATGAAATAACACCCCTATAGTCACCTTTACACTCCTATTACCCAATGTAGTAGACATAATAAGAGAAACTAAGATATAGAAAACCTGTTTACAACCTTCTAAATATGCTTTTAACATTAGTAGAACCCTCTAGACATGAAATAACACCCCTATAGTCACATTTACACTCCTATTACCCAATGTAGTAGACATAATAAGAGAAACTAAGATATAGAAAACCTGTTGACAACCTTCTAAATATGCTTTAACACCCCTATAGTCACATTTACACCCCTATTACCCAATATAGTAGACATAATAAGAGAAAATAAGACATGGAAAACCTGTTTACCACCTTCTTAATCTCTTTTTAAAAATTATTAGAAACCCCTTTGGACATAAAATAACACCCCTATAGTCACCTTTACAGTCCTACTATCCAATGTAGTAGACATAAAAAAAGAAAATAAGACATAAATAAGACTTGTGCTTGTGTGTGTTGCTCTGCATTTGTCTCTGTGCTAGGGGAGCTGATAGGGGGTGGACATAAAGTGGCGTCAGGTGTTCAAAGTTGGGTTTTAGCTTGGCGTGGGTTGCGGCCACAACACTAGCGCGTGTTAGGGATTATTGTGCCTGTTCTGAATGCCTTATATTTGTCTTTTACTTCATTTAGCCATTTTTATGCTTGAAGGTACTTAATTTAGGAAAAATATACGTAACATTTGTTTACATTTGTAACCAATATCAAGCTGCATTCAACCACAAAAGTAGCATATTTCTGAAAAACTGTGATAGAGTGAATTGGAAGTCCAAAGTGGTGAGGGATTACTGTACATGAGGAGCCACTCTGTACCGTGCTGAATGGTCCATACCGAAAAATACGATGCCCATTACATGGACTGTTACCGCCCTAGGAAACACAACAGGCAGTATTTCTAGAATATAATTTTGCATGCAACATACCAACTGGCGTGTGTAGTACACCCATTTCGCCTTCATGGGGGATGTGCGTGTGCGTGTTTTTTCCCAAAAAATCTTGATTTGCACCTCCAAAACGCAACGATAAAAAACTTTGGTGCAGACGGGCTGTAGACAGCAAGCATCCCACAGCTGGAAATCAACACATGAACGCACACACACACACACACACACACACACACACACACACACACACACTTATTATACACACACAGCGCAACCTGTGTGCACTGGTGCACGTTTTTGCAGGAGGTCGGCTGAGTGCTCGGCGTATGACATTGAGCAGACAGCGGCGTCATGCACGCATGTATAAGTGATGGCTGATTAGCATAGAAGCGGTGCAAACCTGCCGTCGTTCGTGCATTGGAAATATAAACAAACATTAATAACCTGCAGGCCTTTTCCCCCACCCCTTCCCCGCCTTATTTTAATAATGAGATTCTTTCCAGGGAACGTTCATATTTGAGGAGAAGTCTATAAATGGCGCTTAGATCCAGGAATGGGAAACGTTGCCATGGACACCAGAGTGTTCACAGTGTGCAGGACAACCAGAAAAGACAACTGAAAAGGTGTCTGACATCCATCAGCGTGTTTGGGTGATGCTCAGCATTTGTATCGCAAAGCTGGGCTGAGGACAAGCTGCAGATGATTTGTCACTGTGGCTACCTTGGATCATTGCATCATCCTGAGCTTTGTCCTGTTTAAGGAGCAGGATTGTATTTTTAACACTGTTTGAGTGTGTGTGAGTGTGTGTGCGTGTGTGTGTGTGTGTGTGTGTGTGTGTGTGTGTGTGTGTGTGTGTGTGTGTGTGTGTGCTGACTACGGTAAAGTCCAAGTGGCACCCCATCTTTCACAGCAACCCCCATCCTGCACACACGTAGTTCTGTGTAAGCACCAACTGTCCCGCTAATGAAGTTTAATGAGTGCAATGCTGGACCCCTGTGAGGGCAAGGCGGGACGGGGGTTGGGGGTTGGGCCGTGTTTAAGGAAGGATGCTCACCTGCCGTCCGCTCACAAGCTGCTAATATGGCACAGCGTGGCATTTTATTCGCTCTTGTCAAGGGGAAATACTATAGTAAATGTTGGAAATCAGCCAACAGCGCTCGTGCGCACTACCAAAACCACACTAGAATACAGTACAGTCTAGTGACAAGACACAATTTTCTTGCCAAAAGATCTGAAAAGGTCACTAGTTTTGTCGCTATTGACAATTTAAGGTCAGTGTCTAAAGAGGTAATGCATGCATGACAATGCATGATATGCTGCGTGCGGTTATGCCTCATTAATCTCAAGACGAAAAAGGAAGGGGGGTCATGCTCTGCTTCACAATGTCACAGTACATGTTGGAATTCATCTTACCCAAAAATTAACCATGGTTCCTCCAGTGCCGTCAGCACTCGTGCACGGTGCCGCTACCACTACTATGCTTGATGGTCAGCAAGACACAGTTGTCTTGCCAGAAGACCAGAAAAAGTCAAAACATTTGAAGAAGTCACTAGTTGTGTCGCTATTGACAACTTAAGGTCAAGATGTATGGACAAAGAGGCAATGCATGCACGACAATGCATGATATGCTGCGTGCGGTTATGTCTCATTAATCTCAAGAAGAAAAAGGAAGGGGCGTCATGCTGTGCTTCACAATGTCACAGTACATGTTGGAATTCATCTATCCATCAATGAGCTGCAGATCCCCGAGTGCCGGCAGCACTCATGCACACTACCGCTACTATGCTTGACGTCAGCAAAATACGGTTATCTTGCCAAAAGACCAGAGAAAGTCACTATTTTTTTGCGATTGACAGTTCAAGGCCAAGGCAAAGTGTGTTTGGTGTGCAGGTACTTTGTACTTGGTACGAATGTCTTTGTCAGACAGACTATGCATGATATGCTGCATGCGGCGTTATGTCTTGCTTCACAATGCCACAGTACATGTTGGAATTCCTCTCACCCAAAAATGAACCGTGGCACCTCCAGTGCCGGCAAGCACTCGTGCACACCACCACCACCATGATTGACTGTCTGCAAGACACGTGTATCTTGCCAAAAGACTAGAAATGTGTTCATGTGTTTCAAATGTCTTTGATGTGCAGAAAATGCATGAGTGCTAATTGCGTCCTTGTCCAACTTTGACCTTCTGGGTGTTAGCGCTGGGGGACATCCGGGTGTCAACGATCTCACACGCACAGAAGACGTTGCATTGACTGACCTACGCCCTGACAACGACATGAACACCCGATCAATCCCGGCCTTCACTTTGCCAAAAGACGGCAGCATCGACGTAAAAATTTGTCATTTCGCCTGCAACACAAACCGCTATTCCCAACTAAATCCACGCTCTCACACCCGAGTGTCACGTTGGCTGAGCCCCCGGGGGTCATCTTTACACGTCGCAGCTGTTCGTTCTTTGAGGTGCGAGCCGACGTGTGAGCTCGTCGACGCGTAGCTACGGCTAAGTGGACACGACGGCTTGCTGATGTAATTAGCCCGCTGATTGGCAACATAAATAAGCGCCCGCCGACGCGCCAAAGTAACACGTTGGACGTGTGATGCAGTCAAGTTCTACTACCTGCCCTATTGTCCACCCGTCAGACTGACGGATAAATTAGCTGTTCCCTTTTTTCCGACAACAAAAATACCTCCAATCAGACCAAACGATCCACAATGTGAGTCGTTTGATGAAAGAAATGTTGATGCAGCAGATGATGCAGTTCCACTCCGGTCCTGTGGGTGGCAGTGAAGCTTTCTTTTTTTACCTCACACCATCATCTGCTGCCTATGGAAATAAAAAAAAATAAAAATGAGTTGACCGGGTAATGATGATTTTATCATTAGAATAGGACATTTTTGTACCAGCGTATCACATTTGGTCATTGTTGCCGTGTCCTACTGTGAGCTTTTAGTTAAAACATGAATAAACACAAAAGACTTAAAAAAAATGGCCTCACAGCATCTGGTCTCTTTAGAGCCTCGTCTCCTCTGATGCTAATTAACGCTTCTCAGTGGATGAAAGCATCCATCAACATCAACGCTACCTGTCCACGCGTCTGTCACTTTTTGAGGGATTGTTTTCACACACACACACACACCCACGCACACACACACACACACACACACACGCACACACACACACACATACTGACTTATGTAGATGTCATAGCCACACTTTAACACGGTGATCTCTAAAATATAACCCTTGCTGCACACCACTACTGCAACAACGTAAGAAACACTAGTCGGACTAGAAGGATGTTGGCTAAGCTGACATCCATCATGGACAACACCTCTCACCCGCTACATGACACTGTGGGTTCCCTTAGCAGCTCCTTCAGCAGCAGACTGTTACACCCACGGTGTAAGAAGGAGAGGTTCCGCAGGTCCTTCATACCGACCGCTGTCAGGCTCTACAACACCTGCACCACCTGAACCATGTTGTAGTCACGATGCTTTACTTTACTTTACTTTACTGTTCTCTTTACTTGTCTTGCTTGCTTGCTGCTGTAACAAGTAAATTTCCCCGCTGTGGGATGAATAAAGTACATACAATACAATACAATACAATAGTCAAAGATTCTCTATATGACAGGAGTGCTGCTGTTTTAAAGGACCTGTTGCAAAAACGCGGATCCAAGATCCTTCATATGACAGGCAAGCTCGGCTGTTTGTAAGAACCTACTGAAAAAAAATGGGAGTCCAAGTTCCCCCAACTCGAGTCAAAGATCCTCAATATGACAGGCGCGCTCTGCCGGGTTTTTGAGCTAACTGCAAAAACTCCAGTCAAAGATCCTGTGTATGACATGGGCGCCTGCTGTTTTTAAGGACCTACAGCAAAAGTCTGAGTCAAAGATCCTCAAACGACCCGACCACTTGTGCTGTTTTTAAGAACCTAAGGCACAAAAGTGAGTCAAAGATCTGCTCTGCAACCTACAGCAAAAACTTCAAAGATCCTCTATATGACTTTGGAGCGCTCTGCTGTTTTTGAGGACCTATTGCAAAAAACACTCATCAAAGATCCTTTAAGGGCCTACTACAAAACTGCCAGTCAAACATCCTCCAAAGACACAACCACGCATCCTGTTTTTAGTAACCAACTGCAAACACACAAGTCAAAGATCCTGTATTTTAAGTGCTCTGATGTTCTAAGGACTTCCTGCAAAAACGATTCATCAGAGATACTCTATATGGCAGCCAGGCTCTGCTGTTTTTAAGGACTTATTGCAAAAACGCTCATCAAATAATCCTTTATGCAGTATGACAGGGAAGCTTGCTGTTTTTAAGACCCTGCTACAAAAATGCCAGTTAAAGATCCTCCAAAGACTGAGACATTTGTGCTGATTTTAGGAATCCACTCCAAAAAACACGTGTCAAAGATTCTCCAGGAGCGCTCACACATTTTTTTTTTGTAACTGCAAAAACTCCAGCCAAAGAAGATGACAGGAGCGCCCTGCTGCTTTTAAGGACCGACTGCAAAAATATGAGTCAAAGATCCTCGAAAGACTCGACCACTCTTGCTGTTTTTACGAAGTCAAAGATCTGCTCTACAACAGGAGTGCTCTGCTCTACAGCACAAACTTGAGTCAAAGATCCTCTATTTGGGAGCACACTAATGTTTTTGAGGACCTATTGGAAAAATGCTAGTCAAAGACTCTCGCTATGACAGGAGCTCTCTGCTGTTTGGAAGGACCCACTGCAAAAAAACACTCAAAGATCCTCTATATGACAGGCAAGCTTGGCTGTTTTTAAGAACCTACTGCAAAAATGCGAGTCAAAGTTCCTCTAATGACTCGATCGTTGGTGCTGTTTTTTGGAACCTACTGCAAAAGCTGCTGTCAAAGATCCTCTATAAGATTCTCTGCTGAAGGCTCCGTGATAAGGCGGCGCCAGACACGTAAGGAATAAAGGCAGAGTGGTAATCCTGCTCTCCTCGGTGCTGACTTGTGCTAATGAACTGGAGAAGATGAATCAGATGATTGGGTAAACGACGCGGGGGGGATTACTCGTGTACGCAGCATAATGGTGACAAGGCTGCTCAACGCTAAATGGACTTTAACGAGGCCGCTCACTGAGGAGAAGTTTCTCCGCTGTTGTTCGTAATCTCCTCATGGACGTTGTGATTGCATCAGTGGCCTTAGCGGGTCCACATTCGCCAGCGCCACCACCCCCTCCCTGGCTTGGTTCCTGTTGGTCTATTAAGTCGGTTTCAGGCTGCGAGTCCTTTAGCCTTTTTTTTTTTTACAAGCAACTTTTACACATTGACTCTCTGCAGCGGGGATGGACGCTTCCTTCGCTGGTAGTCACAGCCTGCAGGTGATCCGGGCCCGACCCGCTTTGAGGGCTTTTCTCAATCAGCTTGAGAGATTCTCCCCTGATCCACTTTGTCGGCTGCCATGTTTGCGGAGTGTGAGTTTATTACACTTCCACACCTCCGCTGTAGCACAAATACCTACCCTTTCGCTGCTTGTGTACTGCAATGTAGCTAACAGTCCTCAACAAGCTCTTCATGCAGCACACTTGAAGTCTCAATCAGTCCCAGTCCCCAATGGTCGCCGGGTGCGTGGTCTAAAAACATTTTATTATCTAGAATCCCAGTTTCATTTCACATAATGTATATTATCATTGCAGCTGCTGTTGAGGGGACAGTGTGTTCCCAGGACGATATGTCCTCTGACCCCTACCACGAGGTTAGACAGATACTTTATTGATCTCGAAGGAAAATCTGCACATAGCGACCCTTGCTCTGACTCTACAAAGGACCGTGTCAGTGGAAGTGTAATGTGGTCGAGGTGAACGAATCACAGAATACTGGCATGATATTTTAACAATGCCAAGCGGCTGTTACCATAATAGCAAAACTTCCATTGATACATGACCTTATGTAGTATCTATTGTTGTGTTCATGCCTGAGAGACAATTGTACCCCAGTTCTAGTGGGAGGTTGGCAGTAGCGAGTCCCTTACACCCTGGGATTGACATCGGGGAGGCTTTGATGGTCGTGGATGTGAAAATGTACTGTATATATCTTTGCCCCTGAAGAGATTCAAGAGATTCAAGAGAGTTTTATTGTCATGTGCATAGTAAAACAGCAGTTATACCATGCAATGAAAATCATATTCTGTTCATTCTCCCAAGAAAAGAAGAAAACACAAGAAAGAATAAGAACACAAGAAACATAAACACATAAACATAAATACCAATAAATTAAGCAACTGAAGTAAATGAATCTGCTGGTTGAATTAGTTTTAGGCCCCTCTGGAACTCCTTTTCTCCAATACTGTTGTCTTATACATCTAAAAGTTCTGCCAAAAAAAGTGCCAATTCAAAACAAGCCAAATCAACCTGGAGATCCCACTTCTGACACCAAAAATGGAAATGGAGTTATGGGGTCCACCAAGACTTTGGTGGTTACTGTGGATGTGAAAATTGACCTACTGTATCTTTGCAAGTGGATAAGCCAAGCGGTTACCATAACCACCCACCTGCCCCCAGGACCTTCCTAGAGGAGTGGGCTCCATCTTTTTAGCTCCAAACTGGTCTTTGTGGCATTTCTTAAGATAATTCTCTCAAAAGCTAACTCTCGGACTGTATAGTCCCGCCTTCGTGCCACGTTCCATCTCGCTCCCCTATGAGGAGAATGTCACAGACATGACGGTTCACAGACGGTTCACATGATCAGCAGTGACACGTCCACCCATGTAGAGGCGCTGCTGCTGCGGCAAATATAAAAGGAGGCATGTATGGAGCGGGGCGGGCGAGACATAAATGGAGGAAAGGGGTTATTGGTTGGGAGGGAGTAGAAGGTGGAGGTAGTCGGACCATGTCTGGGGAAATGTGACTGCACTCAGCCAATGACAGGCACATCAATCAACAAGTGTAGTGTGTATGGGCCGCCGCAGGTAGACAAACACAAACTGCTGAGGCTTGATGCTCGGGCTGGAGTCCATTTTCGGAGATGACTCTCGAATAGGGTAATTTTATCAGTATATCGGATATTTGTAAGAAAGCCAATATTGAGCGTCTCGAGTGACGATGTAATTCATGTGACTGTTGGACACATTAGTGGACAAATGTTACCAACATATAAACATGTACAAACATGTCAAAAGTTTGGAGACACCTTGTCATCCATTTGTGTGAGAAAGCGTCTCTAAAACTTTGCCCCGGTAGCGCACATTTTGTTGTTTTTTTTTTTTTTTTTGGTCCATTTAAACTTCCCAGAAGCCCGCCAGACGCTAACTTGCCTCGAACAAAGAGTATCGCTGTCGGGGGTCGGAGGTGCCGGCAGAGGAAGAGCAGTGCAAAGGAGACGGGAGATGGAGACGGAAAGCTAAGGCAAAAATAAACCCCTGATAAATGCTTTGCTCCGAAATAGAACCTCCATCCTTCTCGTCCTCCATCACTCGATTATCCCCGCCCTTCCTTCCTCTCGCGTGGAACACGGCCGCCTCCGTGGTTGGGAACTTTTTACAGACAGCGCGCCATCTGCGTGATCAATGGTGCTCATTCTTTCAAAGGAAATTCCACCGTGATGGATCTTTTCATTTGCTATTCTCCGCTGAGCGCAAACTCTTCACTTCCTCTGCCAAGGTGGTGTTTTTGGTGTCTTTGTTTGTCTCTTCATGTGTCTGTCTGCCTGCTTGGCCCCATTTCACCCAAACGCCATCAAGACTGATAAGGGAATTTCAGAGATGGGGTGGGGGGTGCTTGACTTCATGTGCCTGGAAGAGGCATCGCGTTAAAAGTATGAAAACTGCAGAAGATTGTCACTGAAGTTGTCGTACAACAGCACATACTTTTGTGGAGGCTCGTTGCGTCACAGCAAGCTTTTACTGCACAACGAGCTCATGCTCCCTATGACAATTCTGGAATTAAGTAGGATTTTCCTTGTTTAAATTGCAGCCAAATGTGAAATCTGGATTAAATACGGATAAAACATGCTTTGGCCACACACCTTCTTACAATGATAGGCTGTGGCAAACAGTGATGTGTGCCTAGACACGTTCCATGAGCAAACATGATAAAAATCGACCATCGCTCTCATTTGTTGGCTTCACTTTTGGAGTTGTGGCTAACTACACATCTTAAAATAAAGCAAAATCAACCCCTGGAGACTGCCTTTGAGCACCAAACATGATAAAAATCTAACGTCTCTCACTTGTTTGCTTTACTTTTGAGAGAATAGGCACTCACACACTTGTTACGACTTGTCAAGTTACGGCTTGTCATGAAGGAAAACCCTGCACCCTTGTGGACATCATACCCCATTTGACTCATTCCTAAAAAAAAAAAAAAAAAGGAAAAAAAGAGGCTTCTCTATACATCTTAAAATAAAGCCTGGAGCTCAAAAGCTGTCTCAATCGTACCGTTTTCCGCACATAAAACTGACACATCTTTAAAAAAAAAAAGGTTGGTCCCCTGGAAACTGCCTTTGAGCACCAAACGTGATAAAGATCTAATGTCTCTCACTTGTTTGCTTTACTTTTGAGAGAATAGGCACGGCGGCGTGGCTCAGGTGGTAGGGTGGTCGTCTCCCAACCTGGAAGTTGCGGTTTAAATCCTCCCCCGTGATCGTGTCGTAGTGTCCGTGGGCAAAAAATGATGCTGCGTCATCAGTAGGTAAATGTGCTAACAGTGTCAAAGCGCTTTGAGTGCCGTGGAGGTGGAAAAGTGCTATAGAAGTGGAAGACCATTTACCATTTTGGCACTCACACGGCCCCTTTTCAAGTTATGGCTTGTCATGATGTGATACCACCTCGGACTCGCACTTAAAAAAAAATAATAATAATAATCTTATAAAAAATAAAATAAAGCCTGGAGCTCGAAAGTCATCTCAACTTTTTCCCACAAAAAATGACACTTCTTTAAAAAAACGTGATAAAAATCTAACATCGCTCACTTGTTTGCTTTACTTTTGAGAGAATAGGCACTGAAACGCTCACGTTTCAAGCTACGGCTTGTCATGACGTCATGAAAGAAAAACCTCCTCGCTTACAGACATAATACCGCCTCTGACTCGCTCCTTTAAAAAAGGCTTCAAGATGTGCATGGTAAAACAGCAGTTATACTATGCAATGAAAATCTTATTCTGTTCATTCTCCCAAGAAAAGAAAGAAAACAAATGAAAGAATAAGAACGTAAGAAACATAAACACATAAACATATATACCAATAAATTAAGCAACAACAACAGAAGAGACATTAATACAAGTAAATAATACAAATAAATAAATAGATAAATAAATAAAGTGCTATGAGTGTGTGCGTGTGTTGCGTGCGGCGTGTGCGAGTGCTTCATTGAGGAGCCTGATGGCCTGTGGGTAAAAGCTGTTTGCCAGCCTTGTGGTCCTGGACTTCAAACTCCTGTAGCGTCTGCCTGACGGTAGGAGTGTGAATAATGAGTGTTGTGGATGTGTGCTGTCCTTGATGAGGTTGTGTGTTCTTCGTAGGACTCTAGTTTTATAAATGTCTTGCAGTGAGGGGAGGGCTGCCCCAACAATGTTCTGTGAGGTCTTGATCACCCGCTGGAGTGCCTTCCTATCACGTCTTAAAATAAAAGCTCAAAAGTCATCTCAATTTGACTTTTTTCCCCGCAAAAACCTGACCCATCATCGACAAAACTTGGTGACAACAAGTATTTGGTCCAGTGGGGACTGCATTTGAGCACCAAACGTGATAAAAATCTACACTTGTTTGCTTCACTTTTGAAAGAAGAGGCACACAAATGCTCGCTTTTCAAGTCGCGGTCGTGAAGTAAAAACCTCCTCCCTTACAGACATGATACCGCCTCTGACTTACTCCTAAAAAATAAAAGCAGCATCGCTACACATCTTAAAATAAAGCCTGGAGCTCTAAAGTCATCTCACTTTTACTTTTTTCCCTACAAAAAAATGACACATCATCAACAAAACAAGAAGTATTTGGTCCCCTGGAGATGGCTTTTGAGTGCCAAACGTGATACAAATCTACCCTAGCTAGATGAGCCTGTCCTTTGTATATGGCCACCACTTTGTTAAAAAAAAAAAAGCAGGCTTTGCTACATGTCTTAAAATAAAGCCTGTAGCTCATAAGTCGTCTCTTTTTCACTTTTTTCTTCAAAAACCTACCTTATCAGTTCTTATATCATATAAGTTCAGGCACATCTCAAATGTGTCCGTCCTACAGTTGTCGTATTGGATGTTAAACTGTGCCAGCGTAGCTCATGGCGTGACTGGTATGTGATGGGCATGATGGCGTGTACAATGTGGCCGTAGGAGCGTGTCTTTGCGTCTAGAAAAGGACACCGAGATGTGACAGCAGACAAGATAGCGTCATTTGTATTCCGTCATGGTGGATATCATCAAATGCCAGAATCTTCTCTTTCCACAGACCCCCACCCCCCACACTCTCTCACACACATTATTAATACGCCCCCTCGTGCCCGTGCACCACGCGTGTCTGTGCAGCCGCTTGCTTATTCAAGTGGAATCGCTGGATTTCTCTGCTGTTTCTTTTTTTTTTTTTTTTGCGATGATGCGTCGGTACGAGTCGCCCCAGACAGCGCTGCACTGTCCCACCCTCATTATATTTTCACACTCTGCTACACTGGCACATAGCGAGGGGCACACACACACACACACATACACACTGCAGTGGGCTTCTAAGTGTGTGTGCGTGTGTGTGGTTTTCATCCACCGGTGCAGAAATTTGTCTTTTTTTTTTTTTTTTTAGTTTTTCCGTGGCATTTTGAAGCAAGTAGCTGTTCACATTTTGTAAATGTTTCTCCTTTGTGGGCTCCGTGGGGGGCCTGACACTCAAGAGTTTTACATCATTCACTCTGAACTGGCAAACTGACATGAAACACCACCGGCCGCAATGTGAGCCGCGCACCTACTGTACACTCATGAGAGCAAATGCAAGCGCCGCGTCAACTCTTGTGCCGTTTTTCAACAGGCGCTTTATTCTAAAGTAAACTTGGATATACTTTAGAGTAGTCAGGGTACAGCTTGCATGGCAGTGTGGATGTACTATCCACTGAAAATCAGTCAACACAAATCTATCATTGTCTCCACCGCTGGCAGCACAAGTGAGCAGCAAGATATGGTGGCTGTAGGGTAGTGTGCATGAGGGCTGCCGACCCCAGGGAGCTGCGGTTCATCGAGTGAAAGATTCCTACATGTGCCGTGACACAGTGAAGCAGAGCATCATCGCGCTCCATCTTTGCGACACGGGCCTTTTGGCAAGATAATTGTGTCATGGTGGTGGTAGCATCATGATCTGAGGTTGCATGAGTGCTGCTGACATGTGGCTGTGGTTAATTGAGGGGAAGATCAATTCCAGCATGTACTGTGGCATGGTGAAGCAGATGTATGACAGCTCTCCCTATGTGTTGAACAACGCATGGCCGCATGCAGCATATCATGCATTCTCCTGATAGGGACGTCACACGCACTGTGTTTACAGTTCTTGTCTAAAATTGTCTAGAGCGACAAAACTAGCTTTGCTTTTTGGTGTCTTTTGGCAAGAAAATCGTGTCTTGCCTACAGTCAAGCATGGTGGTGGTAGCGTACACAAGTCCTGCCGGCACTGGACAGCTGCGGTTCATTGAGGGAAGGATTCCTACATGTACCGTACTGTAAAATTGTCTGAAGCGACAAAACTAGCAAGTTTTTCTGTTTTTTTGGAGTCTTTTGAGAAAATAATTCTGTCAAGTCAGGCACGGTGGTGGTAGTGTCACGGTCTGGGGTGCACGAGTGCTGCCGACACTGGGAGAGCTGTGGCCCATTGAGGAGAAAGATCAATTCCAGCACTTACTGTGACATGGTGAAGCAGAGCATGATATCTCTCCCTTTTTTCCCCTTGTGTTGAACAAGGCATGGCCGCATGCAGCATATCATGCATCTTCCTGATAGGGAAGTCTCACACACATGCACACACACACACACACACACACACACACGCACACACACACTGTGTTTGCAGCTCTTGGTGACTAAAATGGTCTAGAGTGACAAAACTAGCAAGTTTTTCTGTTTTTTAGAGTCTTTTGGCGCGATGATTGTGGCTTGCCTACAGTCCAGCGTGCTGGTGGTAGCATACACGATTGTTGCTGGCACTGGGGAGCTGCGGTTCACTGAGGGAAGGATTCCTACATAGACTGTACCTTAAAATTGTCTAAATCGACAAAACTAGCATGTTTTTCTGTTTTTTGGAGTCTTTTGACAAGATAATTGTGTCCTGCCTACAGTCAAGCATGGAGGTGGTAGTGTACACGAGTGCTGCAGTTCAATGAGGGAAAGATTCCTACATACACCGTACTGTATTATTGTCTAGAGTGGCAAAACTAACAAGCTTTTCAGTTTTTTGGAGGCTTTTGAGAAGATAATTCTGTCAAGTCAAGCATGGTGCTGGTAGCATCATGGTCTGGGGTGCACGAGTGCTGCCGGGAGAGATTGTGGTTCAATGAGGCGAAAGATACTGTACATTCCAGCGTGTATGCTACTGTGACATGGTGAAGCAGCACATGATAGCTCTCCCTTTTTTTTTCTTGAGTTTAATGAGGCATGAGTGCATGCAGCATATCATGCATTGTCCTCACCTGACTCGAACACAATTTGAGTATCGACGAAACTAGCATGTTTTTTTCTGTTTTTGGAGCAAGATAATGGTGTCTCGCCGAGCACGGTGGCGGTCGTGTCATGGTCCGAGGCTGCACGAGTGCTGTCGACACTGGGAGAGCTGAGGGGAAAGTTGACTTCCGACACGTATTGCAATTATTGTGAAGCAGAAACTGGGCTGCATGTCAGTTCCTGACATGATGTTAGTATACGCAAGGTGGTGTCCAGCATGTGTGTGTGTGTGTGTGTGCCAGATGTACACGTACGACCAGGCCCATCTGCCATTCTTCTCCACCCCTCCTTCACACAAAAACGTCCATTCTGCTCCACGTGCAAGGACGCGCCGTGACACACAAGCAGAAAGACAGCTGATAGTCAAAGCACGGTGGAGCGTGTAGGACGTGAAGAGAAAGACAGCGAGAAGATACGCCAGATGGTCGCCAGCGAGAGGAAGCACAAAGTGATACTCGATATCGTGTTGGTTAAATATTGACTCTTCTTTTTTACATTTCATTACATGCGCACACAAACACTTTTTCAGCCTGGGGGGTCGGGGGGGGGGGGGGGGGGGGGGGGGGTGATATATATGCAGTATGTCGGCTTTTTAGCCCAACGTACACCATCACACGCATAACAATAACAACATTCATAAAGCACACTGGTGGCTTCAGCAGCACAACCAGAAGGTGTGAGAAGGCTGCAGCGTGTTATTCATTGATTTGCTGGTGTAGCTAAATGCACGTCAACAATTAACAGCCTCCATCTGGTGCCCCCCCCCCCCAAGCACTCCACCCCCACCACCTCTCCACCACGTCCTCCTGCTCAGCTTTTGGCGGGAAACTCAAGCTGAAGTTGGCGCCGTCGCAAAGCAGGCGTCCAATTAACAGGCAATAAGAGAGCTTACAAATACTCCATTGTTACCTCCACCAGGGTGAAAACGTGTATGAATAACGCCTCATAAAGTTGCACACATCACATACCCTCGGATACTTAAAAGGGTCCCTGGCATGATTGATCAGCTTTGCTTAAATGTTTTTGTAATTATGTTCTGCATTGTTCAATTTTTGAAAGCCAACGGTAATTTCTCAAATACTGTACATTTATTGTTCATGGCGCCGCCCATGACGAACTAGCTCTCGTTGTTCAGTCTCATTTCCAGAAGTAGCGCTATCGGGTACCATCACTTAGGTAAACAAACAGAGCGGTGTGCGAGACAGAGGATGTTTGCAGTGATGATAGCGAAGATTTGTGCTATGTGTCAACAGTTTTCAAGCACAGAAGCAGGGAGAAATATTTGCAGATGAAATAGAGAACTTGCATTGGTCATTTGATTGCTTGTACTTCAGTTACTGCTTTAAATTGGTTTCTTAATGAGAAAGGGGACTTGTAAAGGGGACTTTATAGCCTGATTCATGTTATATTTTGCCACTGCTGCCAGCGCCCCCCACAGTAAACATACATATTGGTGTGAAAAGATGCTTATATAACACATATAATACTTTACAGCCTTGTCGCTATCATGGAATAGTGGTTGGAAAACATTTGTAAACGAGACATGACTTAATCTGTTCTGTGGCAACTTTGACGTTGTTATTCTTGTCTTGTTTTTTCCTGTGTACTGCATCAGGAGTAGCATCCTTTTTCAAAATGCATTTATAGCGTACTTTCAAGCCAAATGCTTTTGTAAAGGTGTTCCTTCATGGATAGACAGTCATCAGTAAAATGATTACCGCAAAGAACAGAACTCCAGGTGGGCGTCCGTCTGTCTCTCATTCTCTGCACTTGCTTCGTCCATTTTTGTCTTAAACCTTCCTCTTTTGGACAAGAAAACAAAGTTACGATGAACATCCAGCAGCAACACAACATTTTTGGCACGACTACTATTTTGATGAAAAATATACTGAATGAAGTTGACGATCTTGTTTGCTCTGCTTTAGCCGGGCGGTGTCACCCCGATGACGTCACTTCCGGAAATGAGACTGAACAGCGAGCGCTAGTTCGTCATGGGTGGCGCCATGAACTATAAATGTCATTTTTGTGAACTTACTGTTCGCTTTCAAAAATCGAACAATCTAGAACATAATTACAAACAATATACAACCTTTTTAAGCAAAGTTGATCAATCATATACCCTTTAACTGCACTTTTCTGTTTGTTCTGTGATGGCACTGCAGAAGGCTAGCGGTGTTGGCAAAGACCAACAGTGTGATGATAACCGTAGAACAGGACTTTTTGATAAATGAATGAATTAATAAATGATGGCTGTTTGGTGGTAGACTATGGTCTATTATTAGTCAAAACATATTGAAATACAAGTGATATGTAGTATTCTGGTCATTAGGCGGTAGTAATGACACATAGTAATTGCTAGCGGCCATCTGGTGACCCTGCAGCATAAGAGTTGCACAATGTGTTGTAAGCAAAGACTAATAAGAGTCCAAAGGGGTGTTATAGCTGTAGGGGTGTTATTTCATGTCTATAGGGCTCTAATAATGTAAAAAAAAAGCTTATTTAGAAAGTCATAAACAGGTTTTCTCTGCTCTTACTACGAAAATACTGTATGACATTTATTAACATTGAGTCCTATATCCCGGAAATTGATTTATCGGTTCTGGAACCAATTGGCCGCGATAAATGAGGCACTGTGATGATCTTGAGAAGGTTTGGACCCCAGATGCAGGGGCGGAGAGCTTGTGGAGCAGTTCAAGACTTTTAATAAGGCGGTGTGCAAAAAAAGGTCCAAAAACAGCAAGCGATGGTGTTTAGCTAACCCAGGAGCTAAGAAACTAGGAGTAGCTACCAGAGGGCGGAGTAGGAGTCCACGTGTGGGCGGACGGCAGGAGTCTGAACAAAGAACCAGCAGCACCCAGCTGCAAGCAGTCAGCCTAAATGGGGGATGAGCAATCAGCCACAGGTGTGCCCAGCCTTCCCGCCTTCAGCCCGCTCAAGGGTATCTGGAAAAGAAAACACGGGCCAGGAGAAGGCAGGGAATAGAAGCAAACTGACAGAAAGAGAAGACCACTGAAGAATGTGACAGGTACGACTGTACTGTGTACTTCATCTACTTTGTACATATACAGTAATTCCTCGTTTATCGCCATCAATCCGCCCCAGCCCCGACCTTAAATTTCCGCAATGTAGGATCAAATATTTTTGTAGTGAGAGCATAAAAACCCGTTTACGACCTTCTAAACCCGTAATTTTTTTTAGCTCCACAGACATGGAATAACACTCTTTTACACACCTATTACCCAAGACATAATAAGACATAATAAGAGAAAATAAGACATATAAGACATAATGTAGACTTGATATAGACTGTAGAATCTTTGAATGTGTGGAATGCCCTATATTTGTATTTTATTTCATGTAGCCATTTTTATGTTTGAAAACGCTTCATTGAGGCAAAAAATACGTAAAATCTGCTTAAATATGCGTCTTTGGACTGATAATAGGCTGCATTCAGCCACCAAACAGCGATGATTTCTTAAATATATTTTTGAAAAACCGTTGAGTACTTCCACGTTTGTTTGACACTACCCGTTAGGCCCTTAACACTTTGGGTGAATGAGACGTGTTTTCTGTAAAAATGACACCGTCGTACTTCGCCACTTTGCACTTCAAACGCCATGCCCTCACTCTATCTTGGCTTTTCAAACAGTGTATTAATAAATGGCCGCTGTTTCGTGACTATTGCCTATTATTAGTCAAAAAATGTGTATATTAAGCAGATTTTATGTATTCTTGGTGTAAATGAAGTATTTTCAAGCATAAAAATGACCAAATTAACTAAAATACATCATCATTCAGTCATCCGGGAGAAACTCGCAGTAGAACTGCTGCTTGAGAGGAGCCAGATGAGGTGGCTAGGGAATCTGGTCAGGATGCCTCCCTGGGGGAGGTGTTCAGGGCACGTCCGACCGGTAGAGGCCTCTGGGAAGACCCAGGACACGTTGGACGGACTGTCTCTCAACTGGCCTGGGAACGCCTCGAGATCTGCCGGGAGGAGTTGGACAAAGTAGCCGGGGAGACAGAAGTCTAAGCTTCTGCTGCCCCCGCGACCTGACCTAAGATGAGCGGAAGAAGATGGATGGATGCTGGGAATTAAAGGACATTGATGGAGTGTAGTCTACACTAGCCACTAGGTGTCACTAGTACCACACACCAGATTTGATTGAATTATCTTCCAACAGGCACAATAATAACAATACAAATAATTCTAATAGCACGGGTTACTGTTGTGGTTGTACTCCAGCTGAAACTCAACTCGACGTCCCCGACGTCACTTCTTGTCCACCTGTCCGGAAGATTTTTTGCCCCACACGAGCACGAGTCTTATTAATGTTTATAATATCTGCTACTAATATGAGCATCAAGGTGACTCTAGGGCTGTTATTCTATGTCTAGAGTGCTCTAATAATATAAAAAAAACAAATATGCGGTCATGAAGAGGTTTCCTATGCTCTCACTACAAAAGTATTTTATTTACAAATTAAAGTTATCCTACTTGGCAGAACCTCATTTATCGTGGTCGAGTCTGGAGCCAATGAACCGCAATAAACGAGGGACGACTGTATGTTTTGTTCTTTTTTTTACAAAAATCTACAAATTTGCGAGGATGCGAAAGCTGAACTGCAAATACGCGGGGAACCGTCGTAACTTTGCACTTGTCCAACGTAACAGATGCCGTACATCACATGCAACAACATGGCGTTAAGGAGTGGGACAAGAGGACACAAATGTTAGCGACACTAGCAGAGCTACGTATGTGATGCTACAGTGCTAACATTACACTCGCATTTTAACAGCGGCGTCTTGCTAGGCCAGCCTGCTCGCTGAAGAAAAACAAAATGATCAAACTCACAGCTCCCACGTCTGTAGCTGCCTGATGGATAGGTGGCAGAGATCCACTTTAAGTTGTGTAGCGAAGCCTTGTTTTCTTTTTTCTTTTTACAAATCTGTAAAATGTGTCGGCATACGGAGGCTGTTGTAAGACGCAGAACCGTTTTGATTTGGGATCAAGTAGAATTCTTGACTCCAATTCGTTCTTTATGGACAATGACGTAAGATGTTAGCAGACTCTTTGCACCGAAATTGCCACTCAGCAAACGTCTGTGAAAACTGGTTGTGTAGTTTTTGCCTAATCCTGCTGACAAATCAACAAGCGTCAAACAAAATGCACTTGGAATAGTTCTTCTATTTAGAATTGCCACAACAACCACAATAATAAACACTTTTATGGAAAAACATGATGCCATTAGAACGTATTTAATGTCAGTCCAGCATATGATCATATTTTTGGACCGTTTTCTTCCGCATGACGTATGTGTTGGAGGTGAAACGGTCTACATGTTGTGTGTCTGTGTGTGTCTGCGGGAGTCTCATGAAGCATATGTCGCTCTCCCTGACAGGGAATTACAGCAGCTGACACGCACACACACACACACACACACACACACACACACACACACACACACACACACACACACACACGTGACCCTGGCCAAAGGTTTGACCCTTGGATGGACCCATTAGGCCGCATGAGCTAACAGGGCTAAAAAGAGAAAAACGACATTGAGATTTGATTCCAGACTAAACATTTTCATTCCTAAACGATGCGACATTTCATCAAAAACTTGCCGGCTCTGAAAGACAGCAGGAGCAGATTGAT
This sequence comes from Dunckerocampus dactyliophorus, assembly GCF_027744805.1. Classification (NCBI taxonomy): domain Eukaryota; kingdom Metazoa; phylum Chordata; class Actinopteri; order Syngnathiformes; family Syngnathidae; genus Dunckerocampus; species Dunckerocampus dactyliophorus. The sequence continues at coordinate 34,073,078 of NC_072822.1, forward strand.
GTCAGCTCGGTAGGTGGCGCTATACCTGATGTCACAGCTTTGCAAGCTTGGCTGCCGTTAAAGCTGGCAACGCTACACACTGGGCTTCATTGGCAACACAACCACTACACGACCCCCCCACTATGACCTGCTGCTTACTGGACTTACATCCACATAGTTGAATGGAGATGTTGCTTTTGATCATTGGCGATGGATGATTAAATGGATAAATCCATCAAATCATCAATTCTATGGATTTATTGATCAAATTATTCAATATTTGGGTTAGGTTAAAGGGCATAAGTTGGCAAACACAGCATAGCGTAGCGTAACGTAGCATGACGTAACATACAGTCACATATAACATAACACAATGTAACAAGCAATAACACAACACAGCATAACAAGCGGCAACATAACATCTAACATTACATAACAATGCGATAACGTAACGTAATAAGAGACAGCATCGGATAACATTACATAACGAGAGATAACAACAAAACAAAATTATGATTTATTGTTATTATTGAATTATTCTTTTTTACATTTAAGATACACAAACGTATTCATTATATACACACACACACACACACACATATATATATATATATATATATATATACTGTATATATATTGGGCTGAACAATAATTATTGGAACGATAATTATCGGGCTGATATGACGTCAAACCGATAAATCCGATAACAGTAACAATTGCTCAGATAACCAGTAATTAGAAAACACTCCAATGAGGCAAGATGCCCGTCTGTGCGGGTGAGCAAAACAAGCCCTCCTCTTTTCTCCTGACTGTGACGTTAACGGCCTGTCGTAAATTACCCTGAGCTCCCCTGAGGAAAACATTGTGCGTGCTAGGTGTACCAAATGCTCCACGACGAGGGGAAGACAAAAAACATCGAGCACACAAAAAACCTTCTCAGCCACCCGAAAACACGAGCATCGCTACGATGCCTGCAGCTTGTTGCGCCTCGATGTTTGAAAAGCGCACAATGTTTTGTAGAAACCTCCGTGGTGTCACGCCGGCTGCTCGGAGCGCGTGTGTGAATGCAGTGCACCTTGCTGGGCCACGCCGGGTGGCTCTTCCTGCTCTATACTCCGGTTTTCGTGACCTCCGTAGCGGCACACTGGCTGCTCGGAGCGTGTGTCCGAATATAGTGCACTTTGCTGGGCCACAGTCGGTGGCTCCCTCCGGTCTATACTCTGGTTCTCCTGATAGTGATGTGGTCGTGGTAATGTCATGATATTTGATTAGGTACAGTTGGTCAAATCCAAATTTGTTCCAGTCCTTCTTAGCTCCAGGTGCGCACAAAGCGCAGTTAAATCTGAAATAAAAAAAAAAAAGTAGAACGCAATTGGTTATGGGTATCATATCGGTCTTGAGAAGCAGAAAGTTATCGGTATCAGTTTGTAAAAAAAGATGTGCATGTCAAACATCAATATACACTTACAGTATATTTGAACTACTTTGACAGGACGACTTTGGGTTTTATTTCCACGCTGCGGCTTGCCTTTTCAAGTGAATACAAATATATTTGTTTTATATTGTCAAATATACTACAGTAACAGGCGGTCATACCGGAAAATACGTGGAAACCCTTTTAAAATCTTTAGATTGAAAATATGATATTATTTTGTGTATGTGCAGTGAATGTGTGTTCTTGCGGTGTTTGAAATTTACTATCAAGCAGCAACCGAACGCAGCGTTCCAAAGAACACAGCGTTCCAAAGGGAGAACATTACAGAGTCAAAAACTGTTTTTAATATAAGGCCTTCTATCCCATAGTTGTCATTTTCTGTGCCCTGGTCGCCCCGCAAATTGGCTGATGCAGTGTAAAAAAAAATAAAAAAAAAAATCCAAAGTTGCTCCCATCTCAGAACACTGTCACCTTGTCTTCTTTTGATAAGAAATAGCTCACAAAAACCCGCAGTAATCCTCCGATCCAACCTCCCTGAATTGTATCATAAATACACTTGGAATTGGATAATAAAGTGCATGGAAATATATTGTGAGGGGAGCAGTGTGTCATTTCCCCCTACATGGCGCCGTAAATCCTTTTCAATTGGCGTGAAAAAAGTGATGCATTACACTTAGATCCCCATGTGATGCCGAGAACCGGCGTGGTCGCTTTCTCCGTGTCAGCGCCTTGAAAGGTGACGACTTCTGCCAACGCTCTGTGAGACGCATGAAGTAAAATGTCTTTCGTGGCCAAATGACGCCAGGATTCTTATCACTCATGCTCGGAAATGTCAGCGTCTGAAGCGTGGTTAGCATGTATGTCATTAGAGTCGCCACGCCAAAGTTCATCGGTGAAGTCTTTCTGGGGAAGTGTCACCTGTATTTGGTGACAAATGAGCAAGCAGCATATCATGCACTGTCTCGACTTTTTCAGACAACAAAATGAGGCACAGACACTCGCCACCTTAAAACAGAACTCAGAATGCGTAGTTAGCATGTACCGGCGTTTTGCAAGTACTCCAAAGTTGATTCGCGATGTCTTTTTGCGTACAAGGGCACAAGTGTTCAAATACGTTAAATCACTTGTTTTCCAAGTAGAAAAAGGGCCCTTTTTGAAAGAATATGAGCAGGCAGCATGTCATGCACAGTCTTGACTATTCCTTTTATTTATTTATTTCTTGACTATTTCTTTTAAACGACAAAATAAAGCGCTAACCAATCTTTGAAGCCTTTGGATTTTTGCATCTTTTTTTCAGAACTCAGAATGCGTAGTTAGCATGTACCATCCTGTTGAAAGAATAAATTCTCCAAAGTTGATTGGCGATGCCTTTTTGGGTTATCAGCCCTTTCCTTGGAGGGCACAAGTGTTCAAATACGTCAAATCACTTGTAGAAAAAGGACTTTTTTGAAAGAATATGAGCAGGCAGCATCTCATGCACTGTATTGACTATTTATCTTATTAATTTATTGTCGCTTCCTTTTAAGCGACAAAACGAAGCATCAACACTCGGCACCTTATAGCACAACCAATCTTGGAAGCCTTTAGATTTTTGCAACTTTTTTTCAGAACTCACAATGCGCAGTTAGCATCTCCCACAATGTTGCAAGTACTCCAAAGTTGATCTGCAATGCCTTTTTACGCTATCAGCCCTTTCCCCGGGATGCACAATTGTTTAAATATGTCAAATCACTTCTTTTCCAAGTAGAAAATGGCCCTTTTTGAAGGAACATGAGCAGGCAGCATGTCATGCACTGTCTTGACTATTCCAGACAAAAGCAAGCCTAGCAACAATTTATTTTAAAAATAAGTCACAAGTTTGAGAAACTCAAGCACCAACAATAGCAACTCTGAATTTTCGGAACCCTGGTAGTTGTTTTTGCCGCTGGCCTCAGAGTTCAGAATGCGTAGTTAGCATGATGAAGTTTATCAGTGAAGTCTTCATGTCTTATCAGCTCCCTTCCTCTGGGAACGAGAGTTTCGATCCTCCCAACCTTTACTAAAAGAAAATATGCCGTTTTGAAGGCTTACTTTATGATTAAGCAGCATTTCATGCATCATCTTGACTATTTAGAATGACATAAAAGTCATCCCTTGCAGCAATTTCTGGTAAATGCAATCACAGTTGTGAAAAAGTGACGCAAAACTCAGCCTTTGTATTAATTATGTCAACTTGCTCCTGAATGGGTTGTTAGCATGTGTGTCATGAAAGTCGCTACTCCGAAGTTTATCTGTGATGACGTTTTGCTTTATTGGCCCTCTTCTTCAGGTTTTTCGTGTTGCTTCTTTCAACTACATTAAAACAATGTTTATTAGCACTTTCTGGTAAAAAAAACAAACAAACATTTCTGATCTTTGGAGCCTTTAAGTCAGTTTTCGTCAGAATGCGTACTTAGCATGTATGCCGTAAGAGTCGCTACGAAGTAAATCCGCGATGTCTATTTGCGTTATCAGCCCTCTCCCTCAAGGGTGCTCAATAAAGGGGGAAAGGATACCACTAGTTTTCCAAGATAATGTCCCACTTTTGAAGATGTAATGTATGAGCATGCGGCATATCCTGCACTGTCTTGACTATTCCAGACAACCTCAAAGCACCAATTTAATGTATTCTTTCCGTCTTCTTTCAGTTTTCGGCAGTCATTCAGGAGCAACCGGAAGCAGTTCGGGCGTGGGGCCGGACTCGGCCCAGCCTCGTTTCTCCGCCTCCCTCCCCACCTACCTTCCGGTGCAATGCCAGCTGAGCGGCGCCGACTCCGCCTTCTTCCTGCGGGAAGCCAATCAGGACGTCATGCGCAACGGCAGCTTGGCGTCGCGCACCGAGCCCTTCTTCCTGCACCAGCTGGAGGCGGGCGTGGCAGCGCCGCACGCCCTCCCCACGGTCGCCTGTGGCTACGGCAACATGAGTGCCGAGCAGACCGTCCCGGTGGAGCTGCTTCAGGGGCCGCCGCCGGGTCTGCAACTGATGGCCGAGCATGTGACCCTCAACTGGAAAATCAAGGGTCACGTGGTGGCGCCCAAAGTGGGGTCGACAAATCCCTGGATACAGGTACTTTTATTTTAGTAATTCTTCTTCAGATTGTTTTGGGGCTTTATTGATTATATATGGCGTGGCGATTGGCGTGTTTATTAATCATTTGATCCTTGGACCGCCACCCATGGGGGGATAACATCACAGAGGTCCAGCACCGTGTGTGTTGGGCAGTGGATGAGGGCAGGTGGAGTTCCTCTCCCTTAGTGATTCGTTCATCCATTTTCCTTCCAGGTTCTGTTTTACTTGGTGGGGCGCCGTTGGGAGGAGTCCGACCCCCCTCTCCCGGGTCTCCTTCCCTGTGTCCGAGCCGTGGTGGTCCGAGACGCCATTGAAGAGGCCCCATCGGCTGGGTGCCGACTCATGGGACCAACAGGAATCTGCGTTGTGCGCTTGGAAATTCCCCCTGCCTGGTTTACACCTCTGCAGGTGCGAAGGAGACCTGTCGAGGGGGCGCTGCCCTCGGTGGAGGTGTATTACTCGGTCATACCAGTGGAAGGAGCAGGACTGGAATGTCCGTCTATTGTTAACGAGGCGTGGAAAAGTCCCGCTGTGAACACGGGGCCTCTCGGGGGTCTGGGCATGGGCCTGGGTGGAGTGTGGAGCCCTCTGGTGGATGGAGGACTTCAGGACATGCAGAAAGTTGGCTCTGTGGCAATGACTGTGGGTCCAGTCTCAGCCAAAGGAGAGATACTGACGCTGGATGATAACGTGGAGGTTCTGGTGCCTCCCAGCCCGGTCCGGCTCGGCAAGACGGTGGCGTTTGGCGTCTACATGAAGACGTACTCTCACGTGGAGCAGTTCACGCTCAGGTAGGAGCGCAAACACCTACTCGCGTCTTCCCTTTTGCTTTTTTGTCTAGCCCCCGTGTGTATTTTCTCTCGCTGAACAACCGCCGCCTCCTGAGGTTGACGGCTGTCACCTTTGTGTACTCAGCCTCTTTTCAGGAGCCAGCAATGCAAATAACACGCTCATGAATATTCATGGAGGATGTGAGAAGGGAAGAAAAGGGAAATGAGACGTAGGCGAGGGAGAGGCTGACGGAAAGTGCTTAAGCGGTTGGTCTTGTCTGTTTGGAGGCTGAAAGTGCGGGTCTAACGATTCGGGTCTAACGGGTCTCAAATACCACGTTTCCGCCAATTGGTGTGGTTCATTTGCAATCTTTGTGGTGCGATTTGGATCGGGTAAACCCAGATCAGGGTAACTTGTGGGCGGGATGGCGTTAGCTACATAACTGATCTGATTCGAGCTCACAGATTCCACATTCCACTCTTTTCACGCAGAGATATCACCACATAGAGGGTGAATCCCTAAGTGGTTCTCAGGTGTGCTTTCAGGGAGGTCACCCGTGTGGTTTCCCTGCTCCATTATCCCAGGAAACAAATGTATTTTCGCTAGGCTGGCTGAAAGTAATTCCAAAAGCTGTGCTCCAGACGAAGCCCCAGCACATCTCGCAGCATGACAGACGTCTCAGTCGAACAAAGAACGTGGCGGCACACGGCGGCATTACCATAACAATTCACTACAATGGAGGATTTTTTTTGGAGAGCGTCCTTTTAGCAATTCCTATTAACTGATCCGAAAGGTTCTGAAGGGCCATTATGGTCATGTGACCTCAAGGTGAACGTCATTATCTGAGTACACAGACGACTGTTGGACTTCTAGCAGGGTTGCGAAACGTCAAGACGCTGTTCAGAAAGGTAGACTGTTTTCCTAAATCTTCTTATTTATCTTTAAGGCCCAAAAGATGAAGTAATAATGATGTTTTACAGTTAAAGGTCCCTAATTGTGCAAAGGGGCCTTTTCAGTGATGTTCTAACCGCAAGAGCCTGTTTGTGAGCGCCAAACGTGAGAAAAATCTGTCTTCTCCCTCACTTGTTTGCTTCAATGTTGAGGGAAGAGGCGCTCAAATGCTTGCCAGTGAAGTTGTGGCTTTTCATGACATTGTGACATGACACCACCTCGGACTCGCCCCTAGTCAAGTGAGCCTGCCCCTTATATACGTCCGCCACAAAAAGCCGGCTTCGCTACACACCTCAAAATAAATCCTGGGGCTCAAAAGTCATCTCACTGTCCCATTTTTTCCCCCACAAAAACCTGCCGTACCATCAACAAAACCTGGTGACAACAAGACAAGATAGGAGACAGACAAGATAGCAACAGGATAGCGCCTCTGACTTGCCCCTAGCTAGATGATCCCACCAAATGTAAAAAAAAAAGCAGGCTTCACTACATGTCTTAAAATAAATGCTGGAGTTCAAAGGTTATCTCACTTTCACCTTTTTCCCCACAAAACCCTTCCGTACCATCAACAAAACTTGGTCACAGCAAATATTTGGTGCCACTGGACACTGCAGGCTTCGCTACATGTCTTAAAATAAAGCCTGGAGCTCAAAAGTCATCTAAACTTCACTTTTTTTCCCCCACACAAGTATTTGGTTCCATCTACCTGTACGCACTCATTATTTAGTCGTGTCGCTTTTGAGAGAAGAGGCTCTCAAACACTCGCGTTCGATGTTCAGGCTTCACCACACATCTCAAAGCGCATCTCTGCCAACTATCCGTCGGTCAGCTACAGCTGTGAGAGCTATAAGTTTGCTCATTTTTGTTTTTTTTCAGGCAATAGGGTGCATGATGTTGCCGTTAAGATTTGGTCCACATCAATTGGCAAGAAGCGCAGCACTTAAGACTGTGCTTGGAGTCCAGTTGGGGGATAATCTCACATGTTAGGAACACAGTCAGACATGTCATTAGGCTTAAGTGGATCTCGGCGCTCCCTGCACGTGTGTGTATGTGTGTCCGTGCATGTGTGTGTGTGTCATAATCAGGCTGAAGTGTGCTCCATCACACTAAGGTGATGTGATTATGATAAACTGCTGCGAAGATGGAGGAGCACGTAGGCAGGATGGGCGCCATCCAGGGCGAGACGGGTGAAAGGCAAAATGTACCTCAGCGTGCTTTAAATAATAGTGTGTGTGTATGTGTGCATGTGTATGTGTGTATATACTGTATATCTTTTAATATTTTTTTTATTTTAATTTTACATTATTTTAAATATTTATTTATTTATTCATTCAGAGAATGAAAAACAAATCTTTCTTCTTGACACACGGTGCAAGGGTAAAGTAAAATTCAACAAAATTGCCTGCATAGATTAAAATTAATCTATTATTAAAGGATTCACTGCTACATTGTGATACTACTTTTTATATTAAGATATAATATATATAATAATATAATATAATTATATATATATATATAATATAAAGTACATTATAGACACTGTGACTGAATCAGCAGTGCCTCTGCTGGTGGCAACCAAGAAGTGCACTCCATTTTGCTGCCCTCTGCAATCAGGACGCGATTAATCCGCTATCAGTTCCAAACGATCGATTAATTATAATTCCCATCCCTAGTAATGCTGTGGAAAGACGCAAACGAACAACTCACATTGATGACTTCTAGATCCCCGAATCAATGAAAGCTAAGCTGCGCAGCGTTCCAATCGCACTCCCACTAATTAACCAACGTTTGATTGTAATGACGCCGCGTGTCTTTTCATCTTGGCTAATTAAAAAGGGTCCCGGGCATTCCAAGGTCGTGGGGCCTCTCACCCTGCTTTGTGTTCATCATTTTAGCTCTTTGACGTTACACAGTGATGCACATGCATTACACCCCAAAATTTTTTACTGGATGTCCAAACTTTTTCTATACATAAAAAATGAAAGTTGTGGGGGACCTTTTTTTAAACACAATAAAAGCAATGCAATGTAGGTCAAGATATGCTAAGCAAATAGAACATATGGGGGAAAAAAACACCCTGATATACATCCATTCAGTATCCTCTACACATCATGAAAGAACCTTTTCTGCTAGATGCATAGGTCGGTTTGGGGGTTTTGGGACCCCCTGCAGAAGGGGCTCCAATCGTTTATTCAATAGCAGTTAAATAGAGTTGGCACATAGTGGAAAAATGAAAGGATGAAACTTTGATATTTACTACTAACTAATATATAACTAAGAAGTTATATATTTATCAAGAGAAAGCTGTATTCCAGCTTTGTGTTATAGGTGAAATGCTACTAAAATTACATAATTTTTCCTCATAATATTCAGAGTTTATGAGGAAAAATTATGTAATTTTAGTAGCATTTCCGAGTTTATTGTCAGATAATTGAAACTTTTTTCTCCTTTGATTATGACATTTCTCTCTTAATATTTTGACTTTATTCTCGCAAAATCACTGCTGTTTTTTCCATTTCTGCCATTTTTTTTAATTGACCAACTTCCCATTTTTTTTATTTTCTTCTCGCAATGATGACTTTATTCCCATAATACTTTGACGTTATTTTAATAGTTCTAACTTTTTCTCCAACCTAATAAAAAAAAAAAAATTACAACTCTATTTGTTGTTTTCTTTGTTTCTCCTGATATGACGTCTTTAAAAAAAAAATATTTCAACTCTGCACTACTAAAATGAAATTATTTTTCCTCATAATATTACAGTACGAGTTTATTCTTGTAAATAGGGATGTCCGATTTGGTACCAATCGTTTTTTCTTAAAAAAAAAAAAAAAAAGCTTTTGTGTTCCAAACATGAATTTGTGGAATTGAATATTGTTATTAAAATAGGTCTTCAACACATAAAAAATAATGCAACCAAAGTATTGCTGAATGTACTTTTTTATTACACAGTAACAGACCTTTGTGAGTCAGGTTCCTAATCCAATAAAAGATCCAAAAAGTCCATCCAATAGAAGATCAAATTGAAAAAAATGGGTGTGCAAAATACTTTTACTTATATATATTATACTTTATACTTTTATACTTTTAGGAATAATCAGTTGACATGCTATTTTTTTTAATTTTCCAACTTCCCATTTGGAAATGCTTTTCTCGTAATTGTGACTTTATTCCCATAATATTTTGACTCTATTATCATAATATTAGAACTTTTTCCCCAACCAAATTTTCCACAAATTACAACTTTTTTGTTGTTTTGTTTGTTTGTCATAATATTCTGTCATTTTTTTAATTTAACATTTCAACTCTAAGTTACTAAAATTACGCTTTATTGTCTTAAAGTGCAACTTTTTTCTCCTAATATTTAGACTTTATTCTTGTAAAATTTCTGCTGTTGCTTTTTTAAGTAATAATCTTCCAAATGTTTACATTTTCTTCTAGTAATATTATGACGTTATTCCCATAATATTTTGACTTTATTCCCGTAATATTATCACTTTTTCTCCACCCTAATTAAGCAACTTCAATCATTTGTTTTTCATATGACATATAACTTTTTTTTTAAAATAACTAATCACAACATAATTTTTTTTTTTTTTTTAAATTATGTGTGACTGTTTCAATCCAGTATTATGATTGTGGTTGTTGATATTATTTTGTCCTCTCCGTCATGGTCTTTATAGCCGTCACAGACATTTGCTGATGTAGTCCTGTTTGTTTCTGTTGTCTTGTTATTCTTGTCACAATTGTTTTTGCTGCTGTTGTCCTTGTCTCTCTCATTTTCGTCCAACTCTTATTCACGCACCCTTCTCTGTTTTCTTTTCTCTTCTTCTCTATCCCCTCCTGCTCTGGTCCGGCCGCTCCAAATTTGCATAACAATACATCGAAGTCAAATAAATTCTGTATAATGGGAAGTGTATCTCACACTTTTTCCCTGGCAGAGCAAATCTGTTGAGCATGTGAGGGGATTTAGATCAACAATACTATCTGCCCTAATGGCTGGGCAGGACAAGAGGAAAAAAAAACATTATTTTCCCTCATAATAGTTTGAAATTCCAACTTTTTCTCATTAGATTGCAACTTTTTTCTCTTCATATTCTAACTTTATTCTTATAAAACTACTGCTGATTAAAAAAAAAAAGTTACATCCTTGGGTCAAGTTGACCTCTTCTTTAATCCAATTGGAGTTGACTGAAAGATTCATTCTACAATAGTAGTTAGCCATTGACTGCTATTTTACTTATTCATTCAATCTGTGTGTGTGTGTGTGTGTGTGTGTGTGTGTGTGTCGGCAGATGTAAGAGATTAGTCGATTTTTCCCGGGATCAAAGAGGAGATGAACTTCCGTCGAGCGCCGAGTCCTCTGGTGGCCACTTTTCTCGCTCCTTCGGGGAAGCTTTTATTCCTCAAAGCACCCCCGCCATTGATTCCACGCGTGACTCGCTGACGCCCCCTACGAGCCAATACTTTCTTTTCTTTGCTGAGTGCGAGCCTGAGAAGCATTCTTGGAAAATGGCCCATGTTTGCGTCCTCCATTCATTCATGAAACTCCACAGGAAATAAAGTTTTAGCGTTTTTGTTTGGAATACAACAAACACTCATGCACGCGCAAGCCAAAAAGCGACGAGTCCAAAGCAATTTCTTGACAATAGATCTGTGAGAGCCGCAGATCCATAAAAGTGCAAGTGGAAGCAAACACCGTGCTGACTTCAAATGACTGTGATTATTTCCTGTGCTGGTTCTTCAAGGGAACACACTGAAGAAGGAAAGGATCAAGGGAATATCTACAAGACCAAAAGATCCTCTATATGACAGAAGCGCTGTTCTGTTTTTAGGAATCGTCTGAAAAAACACCAGTCAAAGATTGTATGTATGACAGGACCGCGCTACTGGTTGGAGGGATCGACTGCAGAAAACGCTAGTCAAAGACCCGTCATTGTCAAGTTCACCAACAGGAAGTTCAAACCCGCACGACTGAAACAGGGACAGAAGCTGAAAGGTACAAACGTCCATATCAACGACCTGACAAAACGTGACGGTGAAATCACCAAGAAAGCACATGATCTCAGGAAGCAAGGAAAGATCCAAGGAACTTGGAGTGCCAACTGCAAAATTTTCATCAAGTTAAATGGAGGACCAGAGGCCAGAGTTGTTGTTGTTGTCAAGAAGTAAGGATCACATCAACACAACAACATGCAAAAGGACAACATCATCAGCAGGCCACAAGGAAGTCATCAACAAGAAGCACGAGGTGTAGGAAGTCGTTTATCTGCATTTAATGATATTCCAAAAAAACACTACAGCTTGCAGGACAGGAAGATTTACAATTGGGTACCTTTTGCCTTACAGATCGCAAAGAGGCATGATTGATTACTGTACGGGGGAACAACATTAACATCGGCGATAAGTTGTCAATTATCCACAAACAGCAGAAGTATGTATGCAAACTATAACAACATCAGACAATATTTTTATATTTATATTATTTCTCGGAACTTGGATTAATGCTGACAAGGGCATGGACTTTGAGCTGGAAGGTTATGAAATTAACTGCATTAATAGGAATAACGTTGAGGGAGTCCAGTTCGGTGGCCTTAGGATCTCGTCTCTGCTATCTGCAGACCATGTGGTCCTGACGGCCACATCGGGCTGTGACCTTCAGTGTTTACTGCGGCGGTTTGCATCTGAGTGTGAAGCTTCTGGGATGAGACTCAGCACCTCCATATCCAAGGCCATGGTTTTCAGTCGGAAAAGGGTGGATTGCTCCCTCCTAGTCGGGAATCAGGTCTTGCCCCGGGTGGAGGAGATCAAGTATCTCGGGGTCTTGTTCACGACTGAGGGAAGGTTGTGATTGCGAGGTCGATAGGTGGATCGACACAACGTCAAAGTCAAAGCTCTCAATTTACCGGTCGATCTATGTTCCCACCCTCACCTATGGTCATGACCTTTGGGTCGTGACCGAAAGAACGAGATCGCGGATAAAAGCGGCTGAAATGAGTTTCCTCCATAGGGTAGCTGGACTCACCTTAAGAGAGGAGCTCCGTCATCCGGGACGAACTCAGAGTTGAGTCCTTCACATTGAAAGGAGCCAGTTGCGGTGGCTCGGGCATCTAGTCTGGATGCCTCCTGGACTCTTCCCTGGCGAGATGTTCCGGGCAAGCCCAACCGGGAGAAGGTCCCGCGGAGGACCTAGGACATGGTGGAGGAATTATGTCTCACAGCTGGCCTGGGACCGGGAAGTCTGGGCTTTCCTACTGAGACTGCTGCCCCCACGACACAGACCCAGATAAGCGGAGAAAAATGGATGAATGGAACCTTCACAGACATCTTTGTATGTGGAGACCTTAATACTTCATCCATCCATCTTCTTCGGTTTATCCGAGGTCGGGTCGCGGGGGCAGCAGCCTAAGCAGCCCAGACTTCCCTCTCCTCAGCTACTTCATCCAACTCCTTCCGGCGGATCCCGAGGCGTTCCCAGGCCAGTTGAGAGACATTGTGTCTCCAACGTGTCCTGGGTCTTCCCCGAGGCCTCCTATCAGTCGGACGTGCCCTGAACACCTCCCCAGGGAGGCATCCGGGCGGCATCCTGACCAGATGCCCGAGCCACCTCATCTGGCTCCTCTCAATGCGGAGGAGCAGCGGTTCTACTCCGAGCTTTTCCCGGATGACAGTGCTTCTCACCTTATCTCGAAGCGAGAGCCCAGCCACCCTATGGAGAAACCTCATTTTCGGACGCTTGTACCCGCGATCTTGTCGTTTTGGTCACTACCCAAAGCTCATGACCATAGTCCCAAGTGGAGGAGTTTAAGTACTTCTGGGTCTTGTTCACGAGTGAGGGAAGGATTGAACACGGGATCGACAGGCGGATTGGTGCAGCGTCTGCAGTTGTGGTGAAGAGGGAGCTGAGCCGAAAGACAAAGCTCTCAATTTAGCGGCCGATTGACGTTCCTACCCTCACCTATGGTCATGAGTTTTCGGTAGACCTTAATGCTGATCTTCTGAATCCACTCAAGACCAAGATAATAGATGACTTCATAGATACAATGTACAGCTTAATTTTATATCCTAAAATCACCACACCAAGCAGAATAACAGACGACTGTGCCGCTCTAATTGATAATATATTCACTAATGACTTTGCTAACAGCACAACTCGTGGTCTGGTAATCAACGACATCAGCCGCCATTCTCCAGTATGTACAATTTACAACTAAAACTACAATAAAAGAAATATGGAGAACAAAAACATTTTCAAAAGGCTATGCACGGAGGACAGTTTTGACGCTTATAAGAAAGATCTACAAGAACAAAGATGGGAGAGTGTACAGCGGAAACGGCGTAGATGAAGCATATGAACACCTTGTAAACACTTGTATATAAAGCTCTATGATAAGAACTGTCCCTTCAGCTACTACTGTGAAAATGATTTTCAAAGATCCTCTATATGACAGGCTGCTGTTTGTAAGGACCTACCGCAAAAAGAATAGTTAAAGATCCTCTATACAGTAGGAGTCCCTTTCAGGAATCTGATGCAAAAATCTTAGTTGCACTGTTCTGATTAGGCTCGCGGCCCGCCAGTTGGGCATCCCTGCTTTGTGGGTCCAACTCGGTCCATTTTGGGATGCAGGCCAACCTCCGACGTGTCTGCAATTTGCGTGTCCAGTGAGAGTATCAACATTGTCGTTAAAGCTTGTTAGTTAGCACAGAGGCTGACTGGTGTTGACGTTTTAGTGACATTGCGCGTTTAGCTTCCAGTCGTCTCACATTTCAGCTGCTGTCCACTGTCGCTGTGGTCGGAGTGAATTAAACAAGAGCTACAAGAGTGCCATGAATAATGAAAGCACGGCGGCTGACAACACTGTCAAGTGCCTTCCTGGATTTTTGCTCACCAAAAACACATCTGGCTTTTGCCTTTTTGAAAAAAAAAATAGAAACTTTAATGTTGGTAGAGGTTGAATTAGCCGAAATAAACAAGTTAACGTACACCTGAGAGACAGGCTAACCGACATAGGCTAGCATAGTGTTGCTAAATGTAATGTTTGAAAGAGCAAAAACTGATGCACACACAAATTAAATTTGCCAAAATAGCATAGCTTGCTACATGATGATTAAGAAAAATTATCACAATATACTGTAACTAAAAGTCTATAAATTTAACCAAACGTACAGCGTTGCTAACCAAAACCTAAATGCTAACCAACTAAAACGTCTTCCACATTGAAATTTGCCAAGTTTATCAGGTTATGATAAAACACAACTTATCACAATATGACGAAAAAAAAATTAAATGTTGCCTTAATATTGTAGGCTAGCATAGTTTTGCAAAAGCCACCTTGCCATGTCATAAATCTTGATCGACATCGAAATGAGCCAAACTAACGTTTTAAAAATACCACATTATCATGAAACGCCACTTATCACAATACGACAAAAAAAGCTTTGAATGTTGCTTAAAGAATGTAGCATACTTTTGGGAAAACTCTTGATCGACATAGAAATTTGCCAAATTAACGTTTGAAAAATACCACGTTATAATAAAATGCAACTTATCATAACAAACTGACAAAAAAACATTCTTTAAATGTTGCCTATAGAATATAGGCCAGCATAGCTTTGCAAAAGCTAATGTGTCATGTGATAAAAAGTTTTTAAAATATCGTGTTATAATAAAATACAACTTATCCAAAAACAACAAAAAACAATTTTAAAATGTAACATAAAGAATGCAGGAATGTGTCACGTCACACAGCCCCCCCCCCCCCCCCCCCCCACCACCACCACCACCACCACCAACCACAATTTTACTTTACAAATGGTGACTTGCTATGTGATAAAACACAACATAACATAACACAACTAACTAAACGTCGATGAATTTAGCCGGACTGTCTTCTGAAAAAAAGTAATTTGTTGTAAAATAAAACCACTTACAAATTCAATTTGCCAACATAACATGTAACATAACATGTTACTTGATCAAATACGAAACACTATGCAGCCAAAAATAACATAAGCTAGCATTGAATTTAAAAAAAACATAATGGGTCATATGCATGATTATAACTTGACCCAGGTAGAAATTTGCCAAAATAACACAGCTTCACATATTACTTAATTAAACATAAAACATATCATAATATAACTAATTCTGTATATGCATAGGCTAGCATAACATTGTTATTCGTAATGTGTCATACGATAAAACAACCACCGTAGTGATTTGCAAACACATTGCTTTACCATGTCAGGTGTGTTAAATCCACTTATTAACGTATGAAATTAGCATAGACCAAACTAAATGCACTGTATTTATTTGTAGTTTGTTCTGTGTTATGGTGAATGAGCGCCCCCGCTGGTTGCAAATGGACAATCTGTGTGTTTTTGACATTGTACAGGATATTGCACGTATACCGAGTGAAACGTTGCAGGACTACATAAAACAACTAGTAGCTAGTGAGAGTAAATTGTGACACTTCTGCCTTCTTAAGCTCTACGTCTTGCTTTATTAGTCGTCTCTTGAGAATTTCTACAAAGCTGGGCCTTCAATCAGGAGAAGAATACGATCAACCCTTTCATACCCAACACACACACACTCACACGCTGCGTCTCTTTAACCCACACAGTCACTCCGTCTTTATTTATTCCCTTAATCCTGACGGCATTATCATTCTGTCTGGAGCGCTCTTCCTTCACTCTCCCTGCCGCTGGTGAATATTCATGGTCGTGTTATTTTCAACAACGGTGCCTCCCGAAAGAGGCCGAGTACACAAAGGTGACAGCCGTCAAGCCCGGGGTACCGTCGCTGTTGTCAGAATGTGGGCAAAGAGGGAGGTGGAGACGAGATGGAGTTAAGCTCAGTGAAAAAGGATAGTGGAATGAATACGGATTCAGGAGGAGCAGCGTGGTTTTCGTCCTGGTCGCGGAACTGTGGACCAACTCTACACTCCAGGCAGGGTCCTTAAGGGTGCATGGCAGTTTGCCCATCTAGTTTGTATGTGTTTTGTGGACTTGGAGAGGCCATCCGACCGTTCCTTGAGGAATCCTGGTGAGAGTACTCTGGGAGTATGAGGTACCTAATTCAGGCGGTTCAGCTCTCACTGGATCGGTTCGCAGCTGAGCTGTGAAGCGGCTGCGATGAGAATCAGCACCTCCAAGTCAGTGTCCGTGGTGCCATTTCCGGGTTTGGATGAGATGCTGCCCCAATTGGAGGAGTTTAAGTACCTCGGGGTCTTCTCATGAGTGAGGGAAGGATGGAATGCAATATTGACAGGCGGACTGGTGCAGTATCTGCAGAGATGCCGACTCTGCAACTGTCCGTTGTGGTGAAGAGGGAGCTGAACCGAAAGGCAAAGCTCTCAATTTACCGGGCGATCTACGTTCCTACCCTCACCTCTGGTCATTAGTTTTGGGTAGTGACCGAAAGGACAAGTTCATGGTTACAAGCAGACGAAATGAGTTTTCTCTGTAGGGGTGACTGGGCTGTCTGGGAGAAACTCACAGTAGAGCCGCTGCTTCTCTGTATTGAGAGGAACCAGATGAGGTGGCTCAGGCATCTGGTCAGGATGCCCCCTGGACGCCTGCCTGGGGAGGTGTTCAGGGCACATCCGACCGGTAGGAGGCCTCGGGGAAGAGTCAGGACACATTTGAGAGATTATGTCTCTCAACTTTCCTTTCCGATCTGCCGGGAGGAGCTGGACGATGTAGCCAGGGAGAGGGAAGTCTGGGCTTCCCTGCTTAGGCTGATGCTCCCGCGACCCGACCTCGGATAAACGGAAGAAGATGTATGGATGGATGGATGTTTTTGACAATAATTGGAAGAACTTAACAGAGTTGATTAAGTTGGCACGGAAAGGTACCAGAATCAGAGGCTCAGAGCTAAAATACACAAGTGTAAGAAATAAAGAAAATGGTTCTCATAGAGCATGGGGTTTTCAACCAGAATTCAATTCCCTCCAGATAGAAAATTTCCTCCGTTCTCATCTTTCTCTCTGCTTTATTGGTATGTGTCATTGGTTTTATCTTCTTTCACTCTATCTCACTCATTCCTTCATGTAGCTCGTGTCGCTTCTCTCCTCTTTTGTCTGTCTCTGAGGTATTGAGAGCGATAATCTTACGTCATATGGAAACAGCAAAGTTTGGGCTTGTTTCGTTGTCCTCTTTATCAGTAACTTTCATTCTTTTTATCTTCTTTCTTTGTATCTCTCACTGATTCTTCTGTGTCACTCACGTCACTTCTCTCCTTTTTTGTCTCCATATGATCTTATGTCATATGGAGACGGTGACGGTCCAGTCTCGTTTCACTGTCCACTTTATCGGTATGTCTCATTTGTTTTATCTTCTTTCTCTGTGTCTCTCACTTGTTCTTCTGCATCACCCGCGTCACTTCGGTCCTCTATCATCTGTCTCTGTTGTATCGAGAGTGATGACCTTACGTCATATGGAGACGGCGATGGTGGGGTCTCATCTCGCTGTCCACTTTATCGGTAGCTCACATTCGTTTTATCTTCTTTCTTTCTACCTGTTACTTGTTCTTCCGTGTCACCTGCATTATTTCTCTTCTTTTTAGTCTGTCTCTGTTGGTATTGAGAGTGATACTCTTACGTCATATAACTACGACGACTGTGGGGTCTTGTCTCACTATCCGCTTTATAGGTAACTCATTCATTTTATCTTTTTTCCCTGTGTATCTCACTCGTTCTTCCATGTCACTTGCGTCGCTTCTCTCTTCTTTTGTCTTTTGTATTGAGAGTGATGATCGTACGTCGCATGGAGATGGCGACTTTTAGCAGTTAGCATCCAGTGGACTTGAGCACATGTGGTCGCTCCACAACGTATTTACCACAATCACACTCGATACAAATTTCACACAGATCAAAGTCCGCGTCGACGTCTTAACCGCAAAAAAGAAACTTTAATTGATTTGTCATGCCGCTCCCCAGCGTGGTGTCTCCTCGCAGAGAAACCCTTCCATCTGTCTGCTTTGACTCTTCGTCGTCGTTCTCTCTTTGAGTGTGCTTGTTTTTCGGGCCCGCTTGATATGCAAATCCCAGCCGGTGTTTTTCTCATTGTGTGTGACGGGCTGCTTGTTGCAGTACAGAGAAGCTCCATTTAGACTCAGCGCTCCTTGCTTTGCACTGGGAACCATCCCGTGTGTGTGTGTGTTTGAGCACTTACCTCTAAGTTACCCCAGGAGCTAAGAAAAGGAGTTTGGGGGATACGTTTTTACTTGAACAAGCAGCGGGTGGAGACGACTGATTGTCACTAACCGAAAGAATCGTCGTCTTCTTCTTGCTGCAGCGTCCCACCTCGGGACTGCAGTCACATTCTTTACTTCCTTGGCCCGGTGACAACATATTGTGGCTTTTATTATTCCGTCAGCCACTTGAAACCTGCTACAGATGTTCCCATTGTCGGAGTCCCAATTTACTGCTGACTGGCTGAACCGCTGCTGCACTTTGCCTCTGTCGGCAAAACACTGCCGTCACGTGGCGCCGCTTCTTTTGTGTTCTTGTGGAAGATGTGCGGCGGGTGATGCAAGACTGTTTGGAGTGTGGCAAAGCTCGGAGGGTTTGGACCCCGGCTCGCCTTTAATTCCCTTGGAGATTAAGTCCTCTTTAAACAGCAAAGCGGCACAAAAGCGTACAAAGCCGCTTGAACTGAACTTGGTTTAGTTCAAGAAAAAAAAAAGAAAAAGAAAACATGCTGCAATCGCCAAATGTTCATTTACGTCACCGCCTTTGTAGTACATGAAGTATAAACTCACAAGACACTTTATTGTTTGTTTTGTGTAAATTTCTACCTTCATAAGTGTTTGAAAGCTGGGGTTGGTTTGTTTTTCTTAATTGCAGTAAATATTTTTTTTTAAAAACTAGACATTATTAGATCCAATAATGAAATTTAATTTAATCATAAATTCTGCCTTTACAAACATAATAATGTCAATAATACGAATAATTAATTGAACAAAATTATTAGTTTATTCACATTTAATTGCTTGTACAGTGGAACTATTGGATTTTGCGTGAGGTTGTTCATTCAGTCCTGAAATGGACCAGAATGCATCTCTACGACGGGGGGCCAACACAGAGCAACGTCTAAACCACGGGTGTCCAGTCTTTTTCCAGCAAGGGCCACACATGTCGAAATGAAAGGACACAAGGGCCACTTTGATATTTTGCAGTGGTGTGCAGTCGGGGCCCGCAAAGCCTTCTGTGCTGGCGTAACCACCACCAGAATGCCTGACGTACATGAACAACTTAAATTCTAATATTGGTTCAATGACATTTTATGAATTTATTCCCAAGAGTCTATTGCCTTCATTTAACATGTCTCTTGTTTGCACTGCTTCCAGTAGTGAATGTGTATGTTTGGTTTTTAGCAATCAGACTTCTGATTGGCCTCTCAGGGCCTCTCAGCAACGCATGGCTATATGGATCATGATCATTCTTTTTTTTAACGATACTGGCCCTTACAGATTCAAGATTCAAGATTCAAGATTCAAGAGAGTTTTATTGTCATGTGCATGGTAAAACAGCAGTTATACCATGCAATGAAAATCTTATTCTGTTCATTCTCCCAAGAATAGAAAGAAAACACAAGAAAATGAATAAGAACATAAGAAACATAAATACCAATAAATTAAGCAACAACAACAGAAGAGACATTAATACAAGTAAATAATACAAATAAATAAATAAATAAATAAATAAATAAATAAATAAATAGAGTTATGAGTGTGTGCGTGTGTTGCGTGCGGCGTGTGCGAGTGCTTCGTTGAGGAGCCTGATGGCCTGTGGGTAAAAGCTGTTTGCCAGCCTTGTGGTCCTGGACTTCAAACTCCTGTAGCGTCTGCCTGACGGTAGGAGTGTGAATAATGAGTGTTGTGGATGTGTGCTGTCCTTGATGAGGTTGTGTGTTCTTCGTAGGACTCTAGATTTATAAATGTCTTGCAGTGAGGGGAGGGCTGCCCCAACAATGTTCTGTGAGGTCTTGATCACCCGCTGGAGTGCCTTCCTATCACGTGTTGTACAGTTACCGTACCAAACAGTGATGGAGGCGGTAAGGACACTTTCCATAGTGCATCTGTAGTGTCTCTCAGGAAACATTTTGGTCCCCACTGAAGGCCCAGGTACCAAATGCACGGCCCGCCAGTGATATATTTTGTAAAGCAACATATGTTGTTATGCTATAGGTGAAAAAATGTTTTATTAGTATGAACTTCAGTATTTGCTCTTTTTTACCCCCATTTTGTTTTCTTAATTTTCCAAATATAATAATGAATAACCTTAATAATCTCGTTAAATAATCTTCTAATCTCTTTAAATAATCTTCATGAATTTTCTCTGCTATTTTAACATTATTGCCATTATATTATAACTTTCCCTTAACCCAATATTGCAAAAATGACAACTTTATTTTCTTTAGTTTGTCTCTCATATTATAATTACTTTTTTTTTTAAATCATTTTTTTCTCTAATATTACAAGTTTATACTTAATATTTAAATTTTATGCGACTAACATGGCATTATTCTTGTAAAATTACAAAATGACAACTTTTTCTCGTTATATTACAACTTATTGTTTTTTTTGTCCATTTCTGTTTTTTAAAATAATTTCCATAATATTTTCGTCTTGTTCTTCTCATAATTATGACTTTATTTGCATAACATTTTGAATTTACTTTTCTCATATCTTTTTCCGCAACCTAATTTTCCAAAAATTACAACTCTATTTGTCGTTTTGTTTTTTTCTTATAATATTACGAATTTATAAAAGCCTTTTTTTCTTTAATATTTCAACATTATGCGACAAACATTGTATTATTCTTGTAAAATTACAACTTTTCTCTTAATCTTTTGACTTTATTCTTGTGAAATTACAGCTGTTTTTTTTCCCATTTCTACTGTTTTTTTTACATTTTCATATTTTCTTCTTGTAAACTCATCTCATAATTATGACTTATTATAATTATACTTATTATTCTCATACCATTTTGAATTTATTCTCTTAACATTATAACTTTTGCTGCAACCTAACTTTCCATTTACAACTCTAGTTGTCATTTTTTTTTTTGTTTCTCACAATATTCCGACTTTATAAATGTCTTTTTTTTCTTTAATATTTCAATTTTATGCTCCTAAAATGGCATTATTCTTGTACAATTATTACTTTTTCTCGTTATATTACCACTTTTTTATCTTGTTATTTTTATTCTTGCTGCTGCTGTTTTTTTTTTTTTTTTTTCAAAATTATAGTTTTAAAACGTGGCACGGGCCAATAAAAAGAAAGGCACAGCCACCTTGGTTTCAGGCGTGTACCACGATTGACCATGATTGCGTCTGAATGGAAGGATAATGAAGGTGATACCACCCCTGGTGGCTGTGAGTAGAATAGGACGCTAGGCGGTCGTTTTTTGTCCTTGATCTGATCTTCTTGCGGAATAAGTCCAAAATTGCAGAACAATCCATCCATTTTCTATAGCGCGCGCCCTCATGGGTACACCCTCGACTGTTCGCCAGTCAATCACAGGTCACAGTCTTACTGTATCGACTGCACTGTGTTTACGTTCCTCATCTGCTTTCATCAGCACATGAACGCAACGTGTCTCCTCCGGCATGAAACTCCAAAATAAAAGAGGCTGAAGCTCATCTCCGTCGCTGTGCTGTGACCACGCTGTCCTTCCATAAGTAGACTCTTTATCCGCTGATGGCATTGTACGTATTTTTTCTTCTCGTTCCATTTCCTCACAATGGCCTTCTTTCCGCTTTAATTCACGGGAAATAGACGGGGAAAAAAACAGTTGCAATTCAGGAGATCATTTTTCCTCTTTTTGTGCATCTTCCTATTCACGCTGCATGGCGGGCAGCTCCACACCCCCCCACCCAACAGCCCACAGGCTAGAAACAATACAGCCTCTGTGTGTGTCTGTGTGTGTTACACTTTGCACGTTACACAATAAAAATGTTGCGCATGCGTATAGAAACTTTGCAGCATCTATCTAAACGCCATGATTATAGTAGCATAGATGTTATAATTTGCTTTATTTTCCCTCAAATTGTCATTTAAAGGTTTTATTATTGTATTTTTAAATATTTTGTGCCAAAATAAGCCTTGATCCTGGAATCTAGACTGTTTAAAACTGCTTTTAGGAAGCCCCACTGAAAACATGCCATTTTGCGGGTCTGTAGCTTTAATGCTAATGAGCTGTGTTTGACCACTCCTCCAAGAAGTGCTAGAGTGTACTTCATCCACTACCTCTGCACTTGCCCAACACAATGGATGCCATATAGCACACCAACTATGTAGCATTAAGGAGCAGGGCAGGAGGACGCAAACGTTAGCCACATTAGCATAGCTACAGTATGTGATGCTAAAGTGCGAACATTGCACTCACATTTGAACAGCAACATCATGCTGGCTTAGCCTAGTTTTGCTGAAGAAAAACAGACGACGCATATTTGGCACAGCTCTGTGCGTGGGTTTAAGACGTGTAGTGAAGCCTGAACTTCAAAAGCGACCGTTTTGAGTGTGTGTTCTCTCAAAAGTGGAGCAAACAAGTCATGTTTGGTGCTCATAAATAGGCTCTAGGGACACACATTACTGTTAGCACATCATTAAAAAGTCACTTTTGCACAATAAGGGTCTTATTAACTAGAGTAATGACCAATAATCAAATGCTTGCAGATGGACACGTAGAACAAAGTATTTTTTGTTCATGATATGGTAGTTTTTTATGAAAAAAGATGAGCTTGAGAGGTCTTTTGAGAACCAGTCTGTTTCTTAAGCTGTGTAGCGAAGCCTGATGGGGTCTCATATAGCGAGGGGCGTGTCAGGAGAGATATCTTGTCCATGAGGAAGGAGGTTTTTCCTTCATGATGTCATGAATAACTGACAGGTAACAAAAACAAGACTGTATTTTCAGATATGTAGCAAAGCCTGAACTTCACTTACGGACACATATTGCGGTTAGCACATCATTAAAACGTCACTTTTGCACAATAAGGGACTTCTTAAAGTGGTTCTGGGGGGTAATGACCAAATATCAAATGCCTACACATGGACAAATGGAACCAGGTAGTTTTTACTTTCAAAGGGTGAATTAGAAATTCAGGCTGTATATTAAGATGTGTAGCGAAGCCTGTTGAGGTGGGGGGTCTCATATAGCTAGGGGCAAGTCTGCATCCAAGAGGATGGAGGTTTTTCCGTCATGACTACATGAACGACTGACGTATAGTTGACAGAGCCGCATTTTGACATGTGTAGTGAAGCCTGAACTACAACAACGAGCCTTTGAGGGCCCCTTTTCTCAAAAGTGGAGCAAACAAGTGAGGGACATAAATGAAAACATTTTTTTTTCCACGTTTGGTCCTCATAAACATCTTTAGGTACATGCATTACCGTTAGCACGTCATTAAAAGGCAACGTTTGCTTAATAGGTGATCCTTCATGTGATGATATGTTTATCATTGTGGTTGAACTTCGCAGTGAAGCATCAAACTCTCTAATATTTTGACGTAAATAAGGTCAGTTGCAGCTGAGTTGCTTGTGAGTGAATGAAAAATAATAAACATGGTGCGCGTGGAAACGACAGTATGCTAATGAAACGTGGCTAATCTAAAGCGGAGCTCAAAGGTTAACACAGTCGCCTGCTGTGTGAAAAGATGCAGCACAGCAGGGTTCCATTACTGTCATCCCTGGGTTTTTTGTTTTGTTCAAAGCTGAGGCACGCTTTAAGAAAGAAAAAGATTTCCAAATCCCTCTCATTTCCTCCCCGCTCTTCAATAACACTTCAAACTTGCTTATGCGCACACACATCGCCTGTGTGACGGGGGGCAGCAGTCGTGCTCTTCATGACGACTCCTTTTCAGGCACGTGAGCGTGCACGTGCACAAATGACGTTCCCGTGGAGATGGTGATATGAGACAATGTCCACGTGCATGAATACTGCAGAATTACTGGTGGAAATGCTTGTTCACACATCACAACATAGCATAACAATTCCAAGATACCATGCAAATGTGCCCCCCGAGGCTGTGAGCAGTATGGATGACACAGCAAAAGAATATCATCGGATTGGGTTTTTTTTAACCTCCCCCAGGGAACAAGTGCAATATGTTGCAACCACTAAGTGTTAAGTCCAAAAAATGAAGAAAAAGTATCTTGTCACATTTCAGCATTCCCTCACTAAACTGCAGCTGCCCAGGTCTGGTAGCACTCATGCACCATGTTTGACTGTAGGCAAGACGCAATTATCTTGTGTTGGAATTCATGTCTCCCTCACTAAAACCGCAGCTCGCCAGTGATGTAAGCACTCATGAGCCATGCTTGACTAAAGGCAAGACTCACTTATGGTGTCATTTGAGCTTCCCTCACCGAACCGCAGTTCCCTAGTGCCGGAAGAACTCGTGCACATGCTTGATTGTAGGCAAGACACAATTATCTTGCTCCTCGCTTGTGTTGGAATTCATGTTTCCCTCACTAAAACCACAGTTCACCAATGTCGGAAAAACTCATGCACCATGCTTGACTGTAGGCAAGACACAATTATATTGCCACTCACTTGTGTTACTATTTGTTTCCTTCACTGAACTGCAGCGTCTTAGTGCTGGAAGCACTCATGCACCGTAATTGACTGTAGGCAAGACACTATTATCTTGCTTTTCACTTTTCATGTTTCCCTCAATGAACCACGGCTCATCAGTGCTGGCAGCACTCATGCACCATGCTTGACTGTAGTCATGTCAATTATTTTGCTGCTTGTGTTGGAATTCATGTCTCCCTCACTGAACCGCAGCTCACCAGTGCCACCAGCACTTATGCACTATCCTTGACTGTAGGCAAGACACAATTATGTTGCCACTCACTTGTGTTGCTATTTTTTCCCCTCACTGAACCACATCTTCCTGGTGCCGGAAGCACTCATGCACAATGCTTGACTCTAGGCAAGGCAAATAACTCGCTACTCATTTGTTTAGGTTCATGAAGTCACGTTTCCCTCAATGACCTCAGCTCCCCAGTTCTGGCAGTGCTCATGCACCACGCTTGCTCCCCAATTGTTAGAACTTGTGTTTCACCCACTGAATTGCAGCTCCCTAGTGCTGGCAGCACTCATGCACCATGCTTGACTGCAAGCAAGACACAATCACTTGTGTTGCCAGTTGTTTAGACAATAAATAAATGGTGTGTTGACTCAATTTCAGCGCATATAGGATCTATACTGCTATACAAGCTGTACACTGACTACTCTAAAGTATATACATGTTGACTTTTATTGTTTATTAGTTTTGTTGTTTGTTATTATTATTTTATTGTATTGATGGAAGTGATCCAAGGTCAGAGTGAAATGTGAGGCGCTCATCAAGCGTCTTACATCATAGCCGATCGCTTCTTCTGTGGCCAAGATGCCGCCGTGTGACGAAGGAGACACGCAAATGTCGGGCTCGCGTGACGCGACCTAAAAAGGACGCCATCCCGGCTAAGGGAAAGTGGGCGTCGACTGACAGCGAGACGAATGAAGGGACAAAAGGAGATGACGGGACAGCCGCCGTGACCTTTAAGATCCACCCGGCGTCGGATAAACAAATACACTTCACGCAGCGCGTGTGCGCTTACTGCACGTGTGCGATTGTGTTTGACAGACGTCTCCGTCCCGTCCCCTGTCCGTCAGCTGGTCCAGGTGCTGTGGCGTGATAACAGCTCCGCCCCCCCCCGTTGCCTCAATGAATCACCAGCAGATGTTTACTTTTAGCAGTATGATTTCAAATGATTTATTGTGTTATTTACCTGCAAATGCATATTTTAACATGGTGACAACGTATCCCGCCAGACATTGTCCAATTATGTACGGTATAGTTGGTCCAACTATTCTTAAAAAATGTTCATGGCGCTTCTTAATGTTGCTTTTCAAAGCGCTACTGCCTTAATTTTGGTACGAAATGTTGCCATTGTTTGTAATGAGTAACCCTTCAAGCTCATTGGGGGCATGTGCGAATGGTATTGCTATGATATGCTGTGATGTATTAGCATGGCTTGTCGGAGTTGTATTACACCAACCACCCTTTCCCAGCTGTGGAACGCTTTGATACAAAGTCGTTCCTCCTCCTGGAAGGTGTGCGTCCTCTCCGTGGCGTCCCGTCTCGCTGTGAGAATCCTCTGGTGTAACAAGTCTGTCCTTTCAACAACACCTACTCGCTCCTCTCATCCCTCTCACACCTCCTTCCCATCCCGCTCAGGGTCCCTCTCGTCTGCTTCCTCCCCCTACCTCCTTCCCTCCCGCTGCGGCGCTCTTATGTAACGGCGACTGTCACAAAAATCATCCCTGCCGCTCGCGCACATCCCGATGAGGGACAAAGACGGACGGATGAGAGGGGAAGCTGACGGGCGGACAAAGGAGTGACTTTCATGATGGTGTTTTCTCGAAGCATCCTTCTGCAGCGGAACCCCTCAGTGTTCCGGGCCTTCTGGTTTCACACTTGGTAGTCAAAACTGATCATCAACACGCTTCTTGCTCTAACAAAAACAAACATTCCTTGAATTTGTCTATGAAACCTGGAAAATCACCAAGGAAACCAATGTGCACTACCTGACATTCACAATTCACCCAACATTTTATTCTATGTTGTCAACGAACAACGCTATAGAAAGTCAACGTGGATGTACTTTAGAGCAGCCAGTGTACAGCTTGCATAGCAGTATGCATTAACTAGCCACTGAAAATGAGTCAACACACGCAATCATTGTCTAAGTAGCTGTGAGAGAGTAGCAAGTATTTCTTGCCTACAGTCAAGCACGGTGGTGGTAGCGTCATGGTTTGAGGCTGCATGAGTGGTGCCAGCTCTTGGGGAGATGTGGCTCATTGAAGAAAGAGATGAATTCCACAGTCACCGTCTGACAGTGTGAAGCAGAGTATCACCCCCCCTCTCCTTTTCTTTTAGCATGCAGCATATCATGCCTTGTCTTCCTGATAGGGACATCAAACTAGCCGCACCTCAAACGCTTCTACTCTGGTAACATTTACTCGTTTCTTTCAGCAAGCTGATTGTGTCTTGTCTACAGTCAAGGTCGGTCCGGGGTGCAAGAGTGCTGCCAGCACTGGGGAAACTGAATTCCAACATGTACTGTGACATTATAAGGCAAAGCATCATCCCCTCTCCTTTTCTTTGTAATGAGGCATAAGAGCATGTAGCATATCATGCACTGTCTTCCTGACGAGGACACAGAAGTAGCCGCACACCAAACACGCTTTCAGCCTCGACTTGTCGATACCGACTGTTTTTTCTGTTTTTAGCGGGATAATTGTGTCTTGCCAACAGTCAAGCACGGTCCGGGGCTGCACGAGTGCTGCCAGCACTGGCGAAGCTGCGGTTCACTGAAGGTAAAGATGAACTCCAACATGTACTATCACATTGTGAAGTAGAGCTTCACACTCTTCTGTTTTTCTTTTCACGTTTAATGAGGCATAACCGCACGCGGCATATCATGCATTGTCTTCCTGATGGGGACATCAAACTAGCCGCACATCAAACACGCTTTCCTCGATCCTGACGACCTTAAATTGTCAATAGCGACCTTTTACTGTTTTTGGGGTTTTTTGGGGGGGGGTGAGATAATTGTATCTGTCCACAGTCCAGCGCGGTCCAGGACTGCACGAGTGCTGCCAGCACCAGGGCAGCTGCGGTTCATTAAGAGTAAGTACGAATTCTGACATGAACTGTGACATTGCGAAGCATACGAGGAAGTAAAAAGCTTTATCAGCAAAGAAAAGCCTTCATTCCATTGCTGCTTGTTGCATGAACAAGTTTGCCGCCCCTGTAGGTGTCGTCGCCTCTCTGAGCTTTGATGCTACAAAAGCGCTCCTCTCCCATGTGATCCGCTGTGCCTCTTGTTGTCTCTCTCATCTCACCCTGGAAGAGACCAGTCCATGTCCCTCCATGCTGGATGGCTCATTATGCAGGCGCACTTCTTATCACTCTCCACTGGAGTACTCATTACTAGCTGCTCGTCCTTCACCGTGCGCTTCTTCTGCTGTAATCTCTGCCTAATAGCGACACACGCACACACACGCACACGCACACACACACACACACTGGCTGCACTGTATCAGGGTTTTTCAGCAAGATCAAAACCCTGTTTTGCCGTCTCGGCGGCCAGACTTGGCGTTTTGTGGCAGTTGATTAGTTAATAGGACAACGTGATTGTGTCCCTGCTGAGCGACGGAACGAGATCCACGCTGGGCGGCTTTTCCCAGGAAAGACGAAGACAAAGGGGGGCGTCAGAAAATCAGCCGAAATTCCCGACTGCTCTTTTGATCTGCAAAAAGTGGCAAACCCTTAAGACATTTGAACACATTTTGTAAGGGAGGATTGCCAAAACATTGCAACCTTTTTCTAAATCGCCTATGCTCTAGCAGGGAAGCTGGAGACTATCCCAGCAAGATATGTTGAAACTACCATGCAGCCCAGTTTCCCAAAGGAGGGGATCATGCTTTGCTTGACAATGCCACAGTACATGTTGTAATTAATCTTCCCCTTAATGAACCCAGGCTCCCCAGTGCCAGCAGCACTCATGCACGCCACTGCCACCATACGTGACTGCAGGCAAGACACAATTATGCTGCCAAACGACCCTAAAAAAACAGAAAAGGTCAATATTTTTGCAGGTATTGACATTTGAATTTGCCAACATCTATGAACGTGTGTTTGATGTCCCGATCGGGAAGATAATGCATGACATGCTGCATGCTGTTATGCATCATTAACCTCAAGAAGAAACACGGAAATGCAGATATGCTTCACAACGGCACAGCACATGCTGGAATTAATCTTTTCCCCAATAAACTGCAGATCCCCGAGTGCCGGCAGCACTCATGCAGCCCCAGTAGCTACCACCGCCAGGCTTGGCTGTTGGCACAATACAATTATCTCGCCAAAAGACAAGGAAATGTCACAAATTTTGTCTCGGTTGACAATTTAAGGCCAAGATCCTTGAACAAAGTGTGTTTGATTAGGAAGATAATGCATGGTATGCTGCCTGCAGTTACACCTCACTACACTCAAGAACAAATGTGAGGGTCATCGTGCACTGCCTGACGATGTCACAGTACATGTTGGACTTATTCTTCCCCGGCTAGCAAGCGGCATTTGGAGCAGTCACATTGTGCGCTAATTTAAATGAACGACGGTGCAGGGCTGGTTCTTCCTGATGACTTCTTGGGTGTATCTCCACTGTGTGTGTGTGTGTGTGTGTGTGTGTGTGTGTGTGTGTGTGTGTGTGTGTGTGTGTAAGGTACAAGGTATCCGGATCATGTTCCACCGAGTGTCAGATAAAGACGAGTCCTTCCGCAAGGATGCTAGGCAGCTAATCACAAGATGACTACTTACTTTAATGAATGGGCCGACTCCACGCACGCGTAATAAACACTAATCACGCTAATTGGAGGGGGCAAGCGGGCGAGTGCAGAGGGGGAATAATGAGGAAAAATAAGGAAGACGGGAAAACAGGACAAACTGGGAGGTAACGGTGCGTGGCACATGAACGCAGTCAAAGCTGACTGCATGTTGTCATGTTTGGTAGAAGTGCACATGCACGTGGACCTGAGCCATCTGCATGTTCTGCATGCAACGTGGGACACAATGGAGAACAAAGACGTCGCTAAAAGATTCAAAGCCCGTGAGAGAAGAGAAAATGGATCTATAGGATTAGAATGAGCGGGGGAGGTAGGCATGCTTCACCAATAGATGAATTTCATGCATGTAAAAATGTCTTTGAGACAAGGAAAGTGTCTTGTTCATGCATTTCTAAACATCAAACGTCCAAAAGACGCAACCATGAAGGCTGTGGACCATCTTGTCCGCCATGTTTCATGCTAGTGCTCACAATTCACAGCCAATCTCCAAAAGAAAATGCTGTTTTTAAACCAAGGGTGTTTTTCTCTGACTTTTTTCTCTTGGGAATTAATACTGTTGTATGATTTAGATTTTTATTTTTTATTTTATTTATATATTTTAATTTGAATTAGTTAAATTGATATTTAATTTTTTTTTTATATTTCCTATTTTAATACATATTTTAAATTAATTTAATTTTTATTTTTTGTATTTCCAGACTCAGTTGTGAGTCAAACGCATGGTCCTCTTCAGACGTTGGTCCACATGGGAAGAAGTTTCACCATCACGGCCGCGCGATGGAAACAATTTAAAGCAGGGGTCGCCAACCCGTTGATCTTGACCTACTAGTCGATCTTTGGGAGTTTGCTGGTCGAGAACATGAAAAAAAAAAGTTTTAGCACGTCAATGCCCTCAACTCCCAGAGAGCGACCAACAGGCACACATTTTGTCCACTGAACACGCCCGTCCGCCTCGCCGCTACCCAGGCAGCAACGAGGACGCACGGACGTACACAAGTACACCGGCTCGCCTTGTATACCGACTCGCCCCTCCGCGCTAGCAAAAAGGTTGAGCGAGAGAGGGAGGGAGTGACAGAGCTCTTGCAGTGATGTGCCTGCGCACACAACAGTAATTATTGGCTCAAAATCTACCTTTGCTACCTCAAAGTTAAGGAACAACTATAACTCCGTAAACGGGCACCTCCAAAAAAATCTTTGACCTGCGACGATGCCGCTCGTTAAGGGCTGACTGTTGTAGCGCTTTGACCAGCCCCTCTCTCCTCAATCTGCATCGCTCGCCCACTACACTGAGCCAACAAGCCAAATAAGAGTTGTGGTTTGCTCATGAAGCCGACGCCACAAGCTCAACTCCGACCAAGAGCCACAAAAGTAGTGGTGTAGGGGTGCCCAAAGTGCGGCTCAGTTGTCATTGCTTGACTGCAGAAACAAAATAAAATTTTAAAAACTGCAAAAATGATAAAAATACAGCAAAAGGCACAATGAGATAAAAGTGAGGGTACACCCTGGACTGGTCGCCAGCCAATCACAGGGCACATATAGACAAACAATCATTCACACTCACTTGCATGTTTTTGGAATGTGGGCGGAAACCGGAGTACACGGAGAAAACCCACACACGGGGAGACGCCACACAGAAATGCCCCAAGGGAGAATCGAGTCCAGGTCTTCCTGATCTCCAGACTGTGACTGTGTGGCCAACATGCTAACCACTAGACCACCGTGCGGCCCTGCAAGGGAAACAATGTATGAAAAACAAACAAAGTGAAACTGCTCGACTGCAGTTGACGGCCCATTAGTCAGTCATAATAGCCAAGCTAATGTTCTGACGGAGCCTAATGGGCAGATTAGCCTGGCTAATTAGCGCTGATAAACGAGCGACGACTGGGAATCAAGGTGGTCAGTTACCGTATCATAACAAGAAGCATCTGCTTGGTAGCAGCTTCCAGGACACGTTCAGCAGTTGTTCATCGTGATGCAATGACCCGATACTACTATTATTAAGAGAAACACAAAAACAACTGAAGAAACGGCTGATTGACAGCAGCTCAAATACTCGCTTTTGAAGTCGCGGCTTTTTATGACAACATGGTGAAAAAAAAACTCCTGACTCATGGACCCACACCTGGCTGCATGATCCCACCCTGTGTGTAGTTTCAGAGGCTTCGCTACCCATCTGTAAAATTTGTTTTTATGGTTAACTGTATTACACCTGACCACGAGAAGTTGTTTTATTATTATTTAAAAAATTCACCGATCCTGTCTTTTCCAAAGTGTGTTTAGTACGAAATTTGCAAGACACTATTATCCAATACTGAATCAATCGCCTGCTTTTGGGGGTCCCTTAACCCCCAAAAGAGCTGTAACTGTAATCATTTTGGTTTTCTTCTGCAAATACCCTAACCCAGCATGATGTTGCTGTTCAAATGTGAGCGCAATGTTAGCACTGTAGCACACATAGCTATGCTAGTGTTGCTAACGTTTACTAAAAAATAATATTGTAATATGGGACCCTGACATGATTCATCAACTTTGCTTAAATATGTTGTCTGTAATTGTGTTCAACATTGTTAGATTTTTTAAAGCAAATTGTAAAGTCGCAAAAAATACATTTATAGTTCATGACGAATTAGCACTCGCAGTTCAGCCTCATTTCCGGAAGTGACGTCATCGGGGTGACACCTCTCAGCTACAGTAAACAAGAGTAAACAAACGCTTCTCAAGGTAGATCGTCGACTTGGTTCAGTATATTTCTCATCAAAATAGAAGTCATGCCAAAATGTTGTGTTGCTGCTGGATATAGTATCCGAGCGATACTGTACAGTAAGTTTGTTTTCTTTTCCAAAAGAGGAAGCTTTAACACAACAATGGGCGACGCCAGTGCAGAGAACGAGAGAGAGATGGACGCCCACCTAGAGTTCTGTTCTTTGCAGTGATCATTTCACTGATGACTGCTTCGAAGGAACACCTTTCCAAGAAGCATTTGGCTTGAAAGTATGGTATGAACACATTTTGAAAAAGGATGCTATTCCGCTGGTACACAGGAAAAAAAAACAAGACAAGAAGAACGACCACTACACCAACAATCGAACAATCTAGAACAAAATCATAAACCGTGCTGTATATTTAAGCAAAGATGATGAATCGTGTCAACCCTTTAACGCAACTCAGTTTGAATCTCCGTCTTTCCTCCAATTATCAGTAAAGCCTAACAATGAAAAGTGTCTTTCTTCTCCAAACTCCGGTGTTTGCACTCTTAATTGCCACTAATTCTCCTTCATTCTGATTCCATTTGATAGTCAAAGCCTATTTCAGTCCTCTTGCCCTAAAAAAAAAAAAAAAAGACAAGGAACTTGACTGGCTGCTAATCTGAAGCCGGAGGACTCTCCGGGAGCGTCGACGGCAGCCAGCGGCCCACCGCCATTGTGCGCGTCTTTGTTCGCCCAGAAATATGCTCCTCTAATCCCGTGTGTGCCGGGAAGCGGCGTGGGCGCTCCTGATTCCGCCCGCAAGGTTTTTTTTTGTTTTTTTTTCCTGAAAGGATTCCGGTATCCAAACACCAAAGTATGCAGATTACACGACGAGCGTCCTGCTTCAAACACGTGTCGCGACGGTAGCCATTGTACGCTCGGGCCTACGCTCGCCTGCACACGTGCACTTTGTCTCCGCCCACCTGCGGGGAAAGACAGCGGCATGTAAAATACAAGTACTTTCAGAAGCTGTAAGCACAACCAACAATTCCATGAAATGCACTTGGTGTGCTAACACTAAAACACCGAGAAGGGTGTTAGCACATGTTGTGCTAAAGATGCTAAATTGTACATGCATAGACATTGTTGTCAGAGCTCTACAGCTCAGAATCCCCTGTCTATCTCTTTGACATTGATTGCTATTACCTTGGCCAAGTTCATCTATCATATAATTCCCCTCTTTTGGGGGTCCCTTAACCCCCAAAGTGGGGGATTATAGCTATTATGTATTTATATACTGTAATTATATAAGAGGTATTGTTTTGATTCGTCAATTATGATGACACAAAAGCTGATCAACTCTTGCAGAGTGGCACGCGTACCCACGACATTTTGGTAAGGACGCACATATGAATGTGCGGATACCAAAATCTAGTTTCTACTTTGAACACTGTCCTCTCCCCTTGGGGACAGCGACCCAACCGCATCCATTATTAGCCTTGGCATTCTTCTTTTTCCACTTTTAACTGTCAATCACCCTCAAGTCAGGGTGTCCACACTTGTCCCGTACAGGAAAGTCCATAACTCTCGGGGCTGTTTTGATATGTTTCTTTTTCTAAACAGGCTAAAAACCAACCCGTGTCGATACTGTACGCTGAGAAGTTGTATATTTTTCAAAACAAAAAAACTGTTGTAGGTGACAAAGCAAGTTATTATTAGTGTTAACATTTGGGCTCACATGTGTGCCTTTTTTTTTTTTTTTTACCTTGGAGGTGTTTAACACATTAAAGGCTAATAAAGGAGGAAGGTTCAAAGCAAAGCGCTGTGTGTGTGTGTGTGTGTGTGTGTGTGTGTGTGTGTGCGTGTGTGTGCGTGTGTGTGCGTGTGTGTGCGTGTGTGCGCGCGTGTGCGCGCGTGTGCGCGCGTGTGTGTTCTAAGCTGCCAGCTGCAGGAAGTTGATTAACTATGTCAACTTTTTCACAACATTGTCTGTAAAGAAAAATGAATTCATCCTAATGAGCCAACGAAAAGCTTTTTTAAGATGTTTAATTCTCAATAGTTAGAAGATAAAACCGTGGATTTGTACCAGTTACACTTTATGAACAATTCAGACTTTTTAGGGACTGTTTTTTATAGCTGAGTGACAAAAGCACCATTTTTGGACTGGTTAGCTTGATTAGTGTTTGTTTAAATTGGAGCACAAGTGCTGGAGCACAAGCCCTGTTCAAGACCTCATGTGTGGTCCCGATCCCAAAGACACTGCGTCCCAAGGAGCCTAACCACTTCAGGCCTGTTGCCTTGACCTCTCACCTGATGAAGACCATGGAGAGGATTATCTCTCACCTGCGACCCCTGGTGGGCACTCAGCTGGACACCCTGCAGTTTGCTTACCGGCCTGGGATCAGAGTGGACGACGCAGTGATCTACCTGCTGCACAGATCACTGCTACACCTGGAGGACAGCGGGAGCGCTGTGAGGGTCATGTTTTTGGACTTCTCCAGTGCCTTTAACACCATCCAGCCGTAACTACTCAGAGTGAAGATGGAGAGTGTGGGAGTAGACCAACACCTGACTGCATGGGTTATAGACTACCTCACCAACAGACCACAGTATGTGAGGCTCTGTCACTGTGTGTCTGACATGGTACTCTGCAGCACAGGTGCCCCTCAGGGGAGATAGACATAGAGTTGGTAGACAGCTACAAATTCCTGGGTGTTCACCTTAACAACAAGCTGGACTGGTCCGTCAACACCCACGCCCTCTACAAGAAGGGCCAGAGTCGCCTCCACCTGCTGAGGAGACTGAGGTCCTTTGGTGTGTGCAGGACTCTTTTACGGACCTTTTATGACTCTGTGGTGGCCTCAGCCATCTTCTATGCTGTGGGCTGCTGGAGAGGGGGCAGCACGGACAGGGACAGGAGCAGGATCAATAGGCTGATCAGGAGAGCGAGCTCTGTCCTGGACGGTCCTCTGGACTCCGTGGAGGAAGTGGGGGAGAGAAGGATGTTGGCTAAGCTGACATCCATCATGGACAACACCTCTCACCCGCTACATGACACTGTGGGTTCCCTTAGCAGCTCCTTCAGCAGCAGACTGTTACACCCACGGTGTAAGAAGGAGAGGTTCCGCAGGTCCTTCATACCGACCGCTGTCAGGCTCTACAACACCTGCACCACCTGAACCATGTTGTAGTCAATATGCATTCTTTACTTGCGTACCTTGCTTGCTGCTGTAACAAGTGAATTTCCCTGCTGTGGGATTAATAAAGTACAATACACACATACATCCATAATAAGAGAAAATAAGACATATAAGAAATAGAAAACCTGTTTACCACCTTCTAAATATGTTTTTTTGAACATTATTAGAGCGCTCTAGACATGAAATAACACCCATAGAGTCACATTTGCACTCCCATTGCCCAATATCGTAAACATAAGAGAAAATAAAACATAGAAGACATAAAAAGCCTGCTTACGACCTAAATATGTTTTTTAACATTATTAGAGCCCTCAAGACATGAAACAACACACCTATAGTCACCTTTACACTCCTCTTACCCAATATAGTCAACATAATAGGAGAAAATAAGAAATAGAAAACCTGTTTACTACCTTCTAAATATGTTTTTTTTTACATTATTAGAGCCCTCTAGACATGAAATAACACCTATATAGTCACATTTACACTCCTATTGCCAAATATCGTAGACATAAGAGAAAATAAGACATATAAGACATAAAAACCTGTTTACGACCTAAATATGGGTTTTAACATTATTAGAGCCCTCTAGACATGAAATAGCACCCTTGTTGTCACCTTTACACTCCTCTTACCCAATATCGTCAACATAATACGAGAAAATAAGACACAGACAACCTGTTTACCATCTTCTAAATACAGTTTTTAACATTATTATTATTATTAGAGCTCTCCAGACATGAAATAACACCCTATAGTCACATTTACACGCCTATTGCCCACTATAGTAAACATAAGAGAAAATACGACATACATAGAAAATTATGACCTAAACACAGGTTTTAACCTTATTAGTATAATAGGAGAAAATAAGATATAGAAGACATAGAAGACCTGTTTACAACCTTCTAAATATGTTTTTTTTTAACATTATTAGAGCCCTCAAGACATGAAATAACACCCCTATAGCCACCTTTGTCTTACTATTACCGAATGTAGTGGACATAATAAGAGAAAATAAGATGTATAAGACATAATCCAGACTCGCACATGTTAACATTGGGAGAGTACCTTATTGTTTATACACAGATACATACACAGAGGTATGAATGTATGTATTAACACGCCGAGGGACATGCGTGACATATTTGGCAAGACATGATACAAGATGAAAATGATAAACATCCGAAATAATGAGAAAGGATACAAAGGCAACTGGCACTGTTTGCCTTGTGCTGTTTCAAATTAAAGAAAATAAATACTTTATTACTAGAGTCTATGGGGGTATTGATTGTGTGCCAGAAAACATTGTAGCAAAGAAGTGTGTGTGTGTGTGTGTGTGTGTGTGTGTGTGTGTGTGTGTGTGTGTGCGTGTGTGTGTGTGTGTGTGTGTGTGTGGCTGAGCAGAGGGAGGGTCTCATCCAGGTGAGAAATAGAAGAAAAGCCACTGGAAGCAGAGACGAGGGAAGCATGGAGGATGGATGAAAGACAACATGATGAGGATGGACTGATGGATGGAAGCAGAGAGCAATGAGGGAATGATGAAGATGACGAGACGGCGGTAGAGCACGGAGGCGCGAGGAGATGAATGTAAAAACGGGTGACGGGAGGGCACGTAAAAATGAGTCGGAAAGCAAGGAGAAGTTTTGGAAAGACCACAAAGGAGACTTTCTTACTGATCTGTTCCAGGGTCAAACTGCGGCTGTCATTCAAGTGTAAAAAAAAAAAAAAAGTGAAGCCTCGTTAATCAGTGGTAATCATCCAATTTGCATAATTACGCATTATGAGAAAGTGAGTAAAAGACATGAACATCTTAGAATGAGTCTACTTTAGTGAACAAACACCAGTTGTTCTGTTGATTCTTTTGGGGGTTTTTTTCTTTCTTTTTTATCATCACAAACACAACTTTTAAATGGGTAGCACCCGCTGATACAAGCCATGTGTGTTTTCAGATCTTCTCCAGATTTATGTGAAATGAACGTGCGCCTGCCTTCACGTACCTTCCTGTCTTTCTTCTTCTTCTTCTCTTAAACACCTCTTGTTGGTGCTCAGTGTCGCCAACAACAAAAAAAGACCCAAACAAAATTAATTCTCCTGTTATTTGTCCCCCATGTGCAGGGTGTGGTTCCAGTCGGGCATCAGCTTCCTGGCAGTGAAGCCCAGCGACCTGGTAGCATGGGAGATCAAACAGGAAATGGCCCCCGGGGGCGGCTCGTTGGCGGTGGTGTGCCAGAGGAAGTCCTCCTCCACGGCCGACAGGTAGGACGGATCAAGACTGGCATTCTGTGATCACGCTTCTTTCCCCGTTTTGGGAAATATTTGTTCCAAATGTGTTTAAACCCTAGTTTCCTGAGGGGGCGCAACACCACACTTCTTCTCCTTCAGCGTGCACACCTCCCGCCTGCTTCATCTCATCCAGATCACGCACAAAAGAGTAACAAATGTATATTGTACGCAATAACGAACCCTCTACTTTATAGCTGCTTCCCCTCTTTCTGGTTTGTTGCTCTTGGTAAGGACCTAATAATAATACTCGTCTGTTGCCAATCAGAGGGACCTGTTGGTTTGTTTTATAAGCGACATAAATAACCTACTGACTAGGAATTTGGTATCTTTTCTTCCAATTTTAGTCCAATATTTCCAAAGTAGGTATTGAGCCTTTCGACTACCTCATTCATATGATCATATCTCATATTTCCCTGCGTAAAATAGTGAAGGTAATCAGCATTCTTAGCACCATTCCTGATAATACCGTCCAGAATGCCCCGTGTTGCTCTGATATTGTAATTCTGATTCTGTAGTATTCTTTCTTACACATTCTCAAAACGTTTGCTAACTTATTTTTAGATATCTTATATGTTTTTTTGGGTGCTTTTTGGAAAACCTGAATGGAGAGGGGTCTGAATACTGACGAGTGAGCAATACTGGTCCTCTTGCGACGTCTTCTTATTCTGTTATTCTCCCAGGTGCGTAGGAGGTGTGTTCAGAAGCAGAAAGTATGGGAAACACTGGTCAAAAAAAAAGACGCTCATTTGTTTCCTCATAGCTTCGCATCGAAATCCATCTAGAGCCTTTCTAGAACCTTGAACTCAATCCTCCAAATCTGTGTGGTCGCTACCGTCTGAATTATTTTGAGAGCTGAAGATGAGGACGTGGGAGTGAGGCTGACACACACACACACACACACACACACACACACACACACACACACACGTAGAGACAATGAAGGCGAGATCAGAGGCTTGTTCTCGCAGTGATGGTGTGGGCTGGCTGGCTAATTAAAAAGAGCTGATGGGTATTAATCTCTAATGAGATATATTACGCTTGGGCTTTTTCTTTCTTTCTTTCTTTCGTTCTTTTTTTTTTAATGTTTTTATGAATGAGCGTGGGAACGATTAGCGGCGCTGACAATTAATCGCTCGCATTGATTCCTGCTCGGGAGGAATCCTCTGATACAACGATACCGCAATCCGACACGATGTAATGTTTGCACGTAATGCAGAGCACCGGCTAAGTTGATACGCTAATTAGAGCCAACGCGTAGGCTCTGCTGCCTTTGTGTGTGTGTGTGTGTGTGTGTGTGTGTGTGTGTGTGTGTGTGTGTGTGTGTGTGTGTGTGTAGGTGTGCATGCAATGAGGAAAGTGGGTGTTTTATGCAGTCTGACAGGAACGTGGGAGCTGAAATGGAAGCGGCACATGATGACCGTCATTATCTATGAACACCTTTATTGATTTTATTTCTCTCTATTTGACCTTTTCAGCCAAACCACAGGTGTCCAAACTTTTTCCACTGATGAATTACTATTATTATCGTTTCATTTCAACTTTTTAAATTTTTCTTGCAGAATTTTATTTATCGAGCGTGTCGCAGGCCAATAAAAAAATTGAAAAAAGAAGCTACAGCCCTTAAAATAAATGGCCTCCAAGCCGCATTTTGGACACCCCTGAACTACACCTTTTTTACTTGTAGGAGGTTATTTTTTGCATTCAAAGAAATGGAGTGCACTACTTGCCCGCATCCAGCAGAGGCGCTGTTGATTCTGCTGTTAGCGTTCTTTATATTTGGAACAGAAAAATATTGTTAAAATTAATTTGTTAAAAAAAAACAAAAATATAGAATTTTTAAAAATGTATTTATTTTTTGTTTCTTTCATCGTGACTGTTATCATATTACAAAAATATATTTTTGCTTTACTTTATTGTGGATTCATGCTTGATCATGGTTGAATATAAGCTGTTTTGTTTTTTATTTTTTCATATATCATGATTATGTTTTTTCTTTTCTTGTTTTATTATGAGTATTAGCGTTTTATTTATTTTATATTATAAACAAATATTGTAAATTTTTGTCATGATTGATTAAAAAATGTATTTCATCATTGTTATTTTATTCAAAAATATTGTAAAATGATTTATTTTATTAATTGTAGTCGTGCTTGATGATAGTTGATATAAGCTACTTTTTAAAATGTATCACAGTTGTTATTATTAGATTTACCATAATCAATTTGATAATACATTCTATCATGATAAATTATGATCAAATTTGATTGATCAGAATATTATTTTAAAAATGCACGTTTTAATTCATTTACTGGTTTAATGGTTGAATATAATTAATTTGATTTTTTTTTCATTTTCTTGATTGTTATCATTTGATTTCTTAGAATTGTAATAATTCACACTTTTGTGCGAATTTAGAGGCGTACTTTTCCTGAAAATGTACGTCGGAATCCGACTTTTTGGGGCTCGCATTGAAAACTCTCTTACCTTTTGTGACTTAAGTCGCAGCTTGACGTGTCCTAATGGGACCTTGCTGTCCCGGCTAAGACTTCTGGGAGCATCATTCAACTTCCTGTCACCGCAGCTGACGTCCATCAGCTCGTCTCCGCCTGAATCAGAATCAAAAGCCACCCTAAAAACGGCATACTCTGGAGTAAATACGTCAAGGGTGCTTCCTTTCAAGGGTACATCCACGGAACTGCTTCATTCCTAATCATTTAATATTGTTCATTTCATATGTTTCGGCAACTGAATCCTTAAAAAGTACGAGCCCCCGCCACCGATCTGCGTCCGACTGGCACGAAATGTGGCACACCTGTTCATCAAAGAACCGGAGGCACAGTAAGTCGGCCATTTTGGTTCTAAGGCGCACGATAAGTCAGCCATTTTTGTTTGATGACGCCTTTTTCCGCTGATTTTGTCCATAACATTGATTTCTTTTTTTTTTTTTAGAACGTAACCCGCAGAATGTGACAAATGTTTCTTCTTCAGTCGTATTACAGTTGTCAGAGAATTTGCAACTACTAGCATTACTGCCACCCACAGGACTGGAGTGGAAAAGCAACTATTTAGCTTAGCTACAGCGACGACCCCACCGGCTGTCATTATGATGCAATGATAAACATACATGACATTAAAACTGTTGTATTAATGTAAGTACTCAACAATAAACATTCTGTATTCTTACATTAACGCTTCAAAAGTGGACATTGCTATTTTTGTACACGCGCCCGTACTGCATACGTACAGTATTCGGTATGGATGGGGTTCACGCTCGCTAGCTTAGCATCATTCCGTCGCTCTGTGCAATGACCTCGGCCACCT
The DNA here is from genome assembly GCF_027744805.1 of Dunckerocampus dactyliophorus. NCBI lineage: Eukaryota > Metazoa > Chordata > Actinopteri > Syngnathiformes > Syngnathidae > Dunckerocampus > Dunckerocampus dactyliophorus. Next base: position 34,114,201 of record NC_072822.1, read on the forward strand.
GAGCACACTCCATCACTGGGATGGACACACACACACACACACACACACACACAAGGGATAAAGTAATTACACAAACACACAGTGTACTTTGTAGGCCATGCTTTAAATAACCCTTCCTTATTCCCCTCGCGCTAATACCCATTCCTCACTACCTCACCCCGACGTCTCCTCGCCCTGTTAAGCACCCGCGGGAGCTCGCGTAGCGTCATGTGTGGCTAATTAAGGCGACCTACGCGGACCCGCCGTGTTCCAGTCGGCGTCCTCGGGAGATGTCCCACATGGCACCTGCGCTAACGCTAACTCCCCGTCCCCAGTGGCTGACAAGGTGTAAAGACGAGATACGCTAACACGCATGCTCTCCGTTTGCTGCCCTTGTTTTTTTTATATATATTTTTTTTGCGTTGTCGCCACTCTCTTGGCTAAAGAGGTCCCACGGCTGCTCTTTAATTGATTCTTTTCATCACGTTAATCAAAAAGTGCAGCTCGCGGCGTCCTTGACTGGAGAGTTTTAAACAAAGCAGCGGGAAAAGTGGCGAGGGTCACACAGGACGGGGCCTAAAAGGCTGGACTGAAAAGGAAACGGATGTTAAAAAGAGCGGAAAAGAGAGTAGTTAGTTTAGATTCATGGCTTTGCGTATATTGACCGACACTGCGTGGAGCAACGTCGATAGAAACCGTACGCTGCCATCTTGACGATTTGGAAAAAAAAAGGTTTATACAGAAAAAATTGCACTCTATATATAAAACTCAAAGGTATTTTTGAAGTGTTTTTTTATTCAGCTGGAAAAAAAGAATTAGTAATGTTTTTTTGTCATTTTTATTTATTTACGCGATATTGGCCCTTGAATCATCCAAAAAAAGGCCCTGCATTTATAAAACTCTAAGGTATTTTTGTAATGTTTTTTTTTCATTAATATGAAATCTTAAAAACAGAAAAATACCATTTGTAATGTTTCTTGGTCCATTTTTGTTGTAGTTATCCGCTGTAATATTTTGTACGCACCGTATAAACCCTTGAATGATGACGATTTGAAAAAAGTTTCTTATCCAACAAATTCCACTGCATTTATAAAACTACACAGTATTTTTGAAATGTTTTTTCATTAATCTAAAAAAAAAGAAAAATATTATTTGTAATGTTTTTCACGCCATAATATTTTCTATACACTGTATTGACCTGGATGTAAGACAAGCCCTCGTTTTTCCAGAAGCCTTTATGTAAAAATATTTTTAACGCCAAAATTAAAGCTAAAGAAGAAGCAAACAATTTTGAAAAATATGCTAGATTATTTTGTATACACTGCATTGACCCCAATATTAGACAACCCCTTGTTTTTTAAAGGAACATTTTTCAAGACAAAAATGAAGCAAATACGTACGCTCCCATCCTGAATGATGACAAATTTGGAAAGAAAACGTTTTCTTGATGGGTTCTTCATCCAAAATATTCCATTCCATTTATAAAACTATACTGTATTTTTAGTTTATTTTTTTTATGTGAAAAACAGAGAAAATGATTCTTTGTAATGTTTTTGGCAAGGACTAGAACGAGCGTATTTATATGCGGTGTTACATTTTGCAGATCCCATACTGTGTTACGTGGCGTGTAGGTCTGGACCCCAGGGGCAGATGCCTGAGGCCAAAAAACAGTTCCAGTCTCTGCAATAATAGTCACACAACGTACAACAAAGCCAACAAAGGAGGGAGCTGGGGGAGAGTCGTTCGGCGGCACCTGCTGGCTAAAACGACGTGTCTTTCCCAGACCGTTTCTTGTGTAGATTGGAGGGAATAGCATATATATATAATAGAATATATGTTTTTTATATACTGTGTGTATATATATATATATATAAATATATATAATTAGATACGGTACACTGGAAAGCATGGCAAAAAATGTGCTTCCTGTTAGACATAAAAGATGGCTGTCAAGAAAATGTGGCGCTTAAAGTGTCTCAGTGACAAGAGCACCTGTCCTCATGTCTCATTCTTCTCTCGTCTTCTCATCACCGCCTCCATCTCCGTACTCTCTTCCTTTTTTTTTCTCTATACTTCATTTCTTGCTGTTTATACGTGACCCTCCTCCTCCTCCTCCTCCTCTTCCTCCTTCTTCTTCTTCTCATTATCTATTTGCATCTCTGCTTCACTTTCCTAACAAGCCGCTTCCTGTCTGTCTGGCAGCTGTTGATTACCTAATTACCTTGCGCACACACACATGCAGACACACACACACACACACATGCACGCACACACACACACACACACACACGCACGCACACACACACACGCACGCACACAGGAAGATGGCTGATCCTACAAGTGTGTTTTGGGTGCACTGCTTGGTGTTTGTCCCAACATTCTATTTTATTTCCATGCTGAGAAATGTCCCAGCATGCTTTGCAACAACAAGCAAATAACCGCCAGGGTTTGGAGTCGGCACTGGCATTAACGACTGTGGCTGTGGGCAACCCCGGATGTGGTTTCCTTTTATGACCTCCACAAGATGGCAGTAGCGGCCTCCCGTGTGCGCGAGTGCCGCCGGCATTGAAGGGAAAGATGAATTCCAAGGTACGGTGGTGGTAGCCTCATGGTCCAGGGCCGCACGAGTGCCGGCGGCACTCGGCAGCTGCGGTTCATTTTTGGGAGAGATGAATTCCAACACGTGCTGTGACATTGTGAAGCAGAGCATGATCCCTTTTTCTTCTCGAGTTTGATAAGGCATAACGGTGTGCAGCATATCATGCATTATCTTCCAGATAAAGACATCAAAAACACTTTTAATCTTAAATCTTGGCAGCTTAAATTGACAAAACTAGTGGCTTTTTGTGCGTTTTTTGAGTCTTTTGGCGAGATAATTGTGTCTTGCCAACAGTCAAGCACGGTGGTGGTGACGTCACGATCTGCATGAGGCTGCACGAATGCTGCCAGCACTGGGGGACCTGCCGATGATTGAGAGGAAAGCTGAATTCCAACATATACTGTGAGATTATGAAGCATGCAGAGCATCACCCCCTTCCTTTTTCTTCGTGAGCCGAATGAGAAATACCAGCACGCAGCATATCATGCATTGTCGTTCTGATATCAGACACACTTTTGTCCTTGAGTTTGGCCACTTCAATCGCAAACAGCGACAAAACGAGCAGCCTTTTCTGGTCTTTTGCTAAGATAATTGTGTCTTGACTCCGGCGGAGCGTGGGGAGTGGAAGCGTCACGGTCTGCATGGGGCCGCACGAGTGCTGCCAGCACCGGGGGACCGGTCGTTCATTGAGGGGAAAGCTGAACTCCAACATGGACTGTGAGATTGTTAAGCAGAGCATCACCCCCTTCAGTGTTTCTTCTTGGGTTTAATGAGGAATAACAGCACGCAGCATATCATGCATTGTCTTCCTGAGAGGAACATCAGAGCGGCCGCACATCAAACACACTTTTCTCCTCGACCTTGGCGACTTCACTTGTCAATGGCGACAAAACGAGCGACCTTTTGGTGAGATAATCGGGTCTTGACAACAGCGGAGCGTATGTAGCATGGGGCCGCACGAGTGCTGCCAGCACTGGGTAGCTAAAGATGAACTCCGCCATGTGCAGTGACAATGTAAAGCACAATCACTGTTAAGCGCTCCGGCAGGGCTCGTCCCGTGTAGACAACAACGACGACTCCCAGCAGATAATGTGGGTCACCCGTGAAACGCGATGACTGATGTGGCCCATTTTAGCCTTTTGCACCGCTATTGACTTCCTCCCTGGCGCCGTGATTAACGGCGTGATTACGCATGCCAGGATGCCCATTAGCTCGGACACGTGCGGAGGCGTCGCTGCCCCGCTTTTCCGTCTAAACGCAGGTGGTGCTTGTGTTCTCGCTTTGACGCCAAAGCTCCCGAGACTAATTATCAGTCAGGTGTGTCACCGTTCGTTTATTTGGGCCAGTGAGGTGCTAACAAGCACTTCCTCTCTCTCTCTATATATGTCATTTTTTTTTTCCTGGGTTGTCTTTGTTTTGCCATCTGTCTGTCGTCTGACTTATGTCCCGCCCCCTCCTGCCTGCCACCCTGGCGGAGCTGGTGCAGCTCCAGCGCGCTAAAAAAGTGCAAGAGACGAGGCGCCGCCATGCATGGCGATCAGATGGGAACAGAGGCGCTGTTTTGTTTGGGCTGACAGCGGAGCGCCGAGGGCCGACGTCTGGGCAAACAAAGAGGTGGGCCGACTGTGACCCCTCCCGCGCCAGATGAACAACCGCGAGTACGAGTCCAACGCAAACAAACACAGCTCACTGATGCGGCGTTGGTAGATATTTATCAGAAAAAAAATAGATTTATTTGTGAAGGCAACCTTTGGAGGATTGTTGCTAAGCAACCATGTCATCTGTCACTATTTTTAAATATTTTATTGATTCATATTATTTTATTACTTCTTCGCCATGCATGGACAAATGTCGTTTTCTCTCGGAAAAACTGTTTTAGCATTAGCACGGGTGCTATTTTCTCCTATTTTTAAAAAATGTATTGTTAATTTTATTATTTGTAATTATTATTTTATTTCTTTATTTCTTGAAATTATTTGTATTTGCATTAATGAACATGATTTTATGACTTCTTCACTATGGATGGACAAGTGCTGTTTGCTGTCTGAAAAACGTTGTGAGAATGTATTCATGTTAACAAATATTAATTCATATTTGTATTATTTGTATTATTATTATTATTTTATTCATTTATTTGATTGTTTTTAGATGTTTTAATGAATGTTATTTTATTACATCTTTACTATGCGTGGACAAATGTCGTTTTAAGTCTGAAAAACGATTTTAGCATTAGCGCGGTGCTATTTTCCCTATTTTATTCATTTGTTATGATTTTCATTATTTTTATAATATTTCATTTTGTTATTTTATTTGCTGTTTTCTGTCTGAAAAGTGTTTTATTACCCCATAAGAATGTATTAATATTAACAAATATTAATATTTCTATTATTTTATTGTTATTGTTATTTTATTTATTTGATTATTTTTAGTTTTTTTTTATGAATATTAGTTTAGTACTTTTTTTTACTATGCATGGACAAATATCAAATAACAATTTTGCCCCAATAGGAATTTATTTATTTTTATTATTTTTTTAAAATATATTTTATATTTATTTATTAGTAATTAAATAATGATTCAATACATAAATAAATGTATTCAGAATTTAATATTAATACTATTTTATTACATCTTTACTATGCATGGACAAATGTTGTTCTGTCTGAAAAACTATTTTTCCTCCCACAGGAATTGATTATATATATATATATATATATATATATATATATCTATATATAAAATAATGTTTTGTTTTGTTTTTTAATAATATATACAGATTAATATCATGATATATATTTTTTATAATTCCATCATATTAATAACATTTTATACATTCTTTTTACTTGTGTTATTATTCATTGTCGCTCGAAGTTCCATTTCCTGTTCTGTGCTGATGCTAACACTTGTTCCTCTTGGACGTTATTGGTACCCTTTGGTGGCGGCACAAAAAACAAAGACAAAGCAAAATACTAACAAGACTTGCTGAGTTTGGCGTGTTTTTTTCCCAACAAGGTTGGTCAGTGGGACTTTTTGTCCGTTTTCGAGGCCACGGGTGTACTTTCTAGTCCGTCCTAAGGGTGTTCTTCCACGGCGAACTCCAAACGAGGTCAGCTATCGTTAAGCGCATCTCTTACGTGTCACCGCACAACACACATGTGCGTGTGGCGGCACGCCACACATGTGCTTTGCGTGCACAGCGAGCTGGTGCACAGATGTGCGGGCGTACACCACGACGCGTCTCACGATGCATGCGTGCCGCGACAGAGACGCACGAGCAGGTGGGACAAAACAAGCAAAAGGCCAAGGATTTCTCTGCTTTATCAGGGTTTTTCTTGAGAGAGCAGTTGTTTTGGGGGGGGAATTTAAGGCAAAGTGATGTCCCCTCAGATGACTTTGTATGCGAGGGTCCATTAAAATGTATGACCGCCGCTCGCTGGCGGCGAGCCAGAGCGGGGCCAAAAAAACGAGGCCCCCGAGGCTCAACATTGCTTACGCTCTGATTAGCAAATTAGCATGTCCCAACAAACGGTCAGGGGCATTAGCATGGCCGCTAACAGAAAGGGCATCGAGCGGGTGGCACTTGGCGACATTTTCTGCTGGTTCATCGTTAATCAATCTGATGCTAAACAGCGCTAAGTGGCTGATAATGTGCTTTTAGGGGCCGCTGCGCCGCCGGGTCAGACAGGAAATGAGAGGGACAAGGTGAGCGGAGGGGATGGCGTCCCATGCCATCAGGGGTCACCTCCCCGTTTGATGGGACGTGAGCGCACTTTGTGTCCTTAAAACTTTGTTTACACAAAAGTGTGAGTCTATATAATGTCTTATTTTCTCTTATGTCTACTATTTTGGGTAATAGGAGTGTAAAGTTGACTATAGGGATGTTATTTCAAGTCTAGAGGGCTCTACTGATGGTAAAAAGCGTATTTAGGAGGCTGAAAACAGGTTTTCTGTGCTCGAACTATGAAAATATTCTATACATCAATAAGGAATCCTAATTTACTTATTGCGGTCAGGTCTGCAACCGATGAGAAACGAGGGATTACTGTACCATGATTGCCCCAATGAGAAACTCTCACAATGTAATTAGTTTTGTAAATTAGTTTTTAAAAAAATATACCAAAAAAATTAAAAAATATGTAAAAAAAAAAAATTAAAAATGTAAAAAAATATATATATAAATATATTTTAAAAAATAATTTAAAAAAATAACTAACAAACATTCATCATACGTCCCGAGTGGTCTAGAGCTTCTCAATGAGTCAGACACCACTTAGGCTCCTCCTCTTTTTCTCCACATTTCCTCATCCCGTCATCACCCAGCTGTCTTCCTGCCAAACCTCATTTTTCATCACTAATAGTGTGTGTGTGTGTGTGTGTGTGTGTGTGCGCGTGTGCGTGTGCGTTGATTTGATTCCATGCTAATAAGCCTTTTCCGGATGTGAAAGCCTCACGCCGGTGACTCACATCAGATATTCATTTGTATAAAAGCAGCAGAACGTCACACAAGTTCATCTTCCCGGAAATGTGTTGCTATAAAAAAATAACTTGGAAGAGTCTTTGATTACTTTTTCAATTTAAAAAAATGTATTTTATCATGTTATTTTATTTTTTATGTGTTATTACGTTTTATTATTTTCATTCTTGGATGATGGATATTTTTTAACTCTGCTTCTAAAATTCTAAAAAATAAAACAAAACACCCCAAAATACACATTTATGTATTTAATTCCACATAAAGTACTTATTTCAAGATGTATTATAATTATGTCATTATTGAAATGATTTTATATGTTATTTTTTGTTATTTTCTTTTATTTTTGTTTATTTTTATTCTCAGACCATGAAGGGTTTTTTTTTAAAATTCCAATTGTAAAATTCTAAAAAGAATATATAATAAAAAATAATATAAAAGAATATAAAGAAGAATATAAAATAAAAATAAACACATCTATGTATTTAATTACAATTTTAATCATTTAAATAAATAAAAAAATAATGAAAGTAAATTCATGAGTTAGATATGTTTTGCAATTGTATTATATTTGTAATTATTGTATTATCTTTTTTATTATTTTATTCATTTTTTATTATATATTATCTGTATTCTTGACCTTGGAGATTTTTTTAAACTCCACTCCAAAAAACCCCACACACATTTATGTGTTTAATTGCAATTCATTTATGACACCTTAAAGTAATTATTTCATGATGTATTATAATGATATTGTTATTGGAATTATTTTATTTGTGTTTTTTAATTATTTATTATTTTTTGTTAGTACAGTAGTACCTCGCATAACGTAAACCTCCTTTTACGTAAATTCCACTGAACATAAAGAATTCATGTAAAATTTTTGCTTCGTATTACAGAAGAAATTCCATATAACGTAAAGTGTCAAGTCGGTGCAAGTCTTTTTTTTTTGCAATCAACTTTATTAATGCCTCAAGTCGATGCAAGTTCAGACTAACACTTTGTGATGCCTTCTGACGCTTCACGCTCTCATTGGCTGATTATCGGGGCACCGCCTGCGCTCTCATCTCATTGGCTGAGTTATCCAGCACGTACGTGAGTTTGTGTGAGAGACAGGCTTTTCCCTTCAACCTCCTTCCTCTTCGTAGTCGCCCTTAAACTAACTTAAACAATGAAGTTAAGTTACAAATGAAAATGTTGCACACAGCATTATCGTGTAGTGCGTGTGCGTTTGTCTGTGAGACCAGATGACTCTTAAACTCTTTGAGTCGCGTTTCGACTCAGGCTAGTCCTCCTCCTCCTTCCTGCCTCCACTTGCAGCTCCTGATCAAGACATCTCGTGAACGGTAGGATTGTTTTTGTTTTTCAGTTTTATTCATTTACAGTAATATTATTTATTACCTTATTTTATATTGGAATGTTACTCTACTATGTTTATGCTAATGTTTTCTTATATTTTCCCACCATATTTGGTGGACTTTGAATATTTTGAAGTGCCCAAGGGGTGAGTTTGGGAAGATCTTGGAACGGATTAGGCTATTTACATGTATTTTACGCTTCGTATAACATTAAATCCCTATAACATAAAGGTTCTCGGAACGGATTATTTACCTTGTAGGGGCGTCTACTGTATTTTTATTCTCGGACCATGTTTTTTTTTTTTTTTTTTTTCCACTTCTAAAATTCTAAAAATAAAAATAACACATCTTTGCATTCATTTCCAATTTTAATCAATTCATGACACATTTTAGTAATTGTTTAAAAATGTATTGAAATTCTATTATAATTGTAATTATTTATTATGTTATTTTATGATATATTATTATTTTATGATGTATTATTTTTATTCTTGACTGTGGTGACTTTTTTCAACTTGACTTCTAAAATTCGAAAAAAAAACACACACATTCATCTATTTAATTCCAATTTTAATGAATTGATTACTCATTTAAGTAATTCTCCAAAAAATGTATTAGAATTGTTTCATAATTGTAATTATTTTATGATAATATTTTGTGTTATTTATTTTATCCTATTTTATTTTATTTTTATTCTTGAACTATGAAGAATTTTTAACTCCACTTCTAAAATTGTAAAAAAAAAAAAAAAAAACCCACACACATTTATGTATTTCATTCCAATTGTAATGAATTAATGACACATTTTGAAGTAATTTAAAGATGTTCTATTAAAATAATAAAATGAATATTTACATAAATATTGACAATAATCATTTATAATAATCTATATTTTATATTTATGGTAATAATAATTTATATATATATATATATATATAATAACAGTTTAATTTCATTGAAATAATGAAAAAAAAATGGTATCGCCAACTGTTTCTGTGGCAGTCCAAATGTATCCGTGGCGGGCCGCCATGATAGATGACAGTACTGTCATAGCTGACATCTTGGAGCGTCGTTGCAACACTTTTTGGCTTCCTCCGTCTTCCCCCTCCCCTTCCCCTCGTCTCCTCATCTGCGATTCCGATCACTCGTCCGCCGCTTCCGCGCTCGTCTGTGACGCGTCTGCGACACAAACGACAGGCAGATATCACACCGCCGGCTTTTAAATGCATGCTTTGTTATACAAAAAAACATCCCGCCGGGCCGGGCTGGGCCGAGCCCAGCCGTGCCCGGTGGCTATTAAACATCAGTTTACAGTTTTTGTTGCAAGGCGTAAACGACGTACAGTAAAGTTTTATGGACACGGTGCGGCATTCATTAGACTTGGGAATCCTTTGCGTTGCGCGCCGCCTCACAGCCTTTAGACAGCATGCAGGGAAGCTGTGGAGCAACGCTGCACAATGCCGACACGCAAGTCAGCTGACGAGGCTCCGCCCTGAAGTGGCTTGCATCGGATATTCTGGTGTGGGAGCGTCCCGAGAGGGCCCCGGCGTTTATGACCTGAGCAAAGCAGTAAAGCAGACGAGGCCTAAAGCAAAGTCCGAAAAATACGACTTGGACAAACTCCCAAATGGAAGATAACTGTTTTATTCCCAGCAGCACAGCACTCCTGTCATATGGAGGATCTTTGACGAGCGCTTTTGCAGCAGATTCCCTTAAAACATCAGACATCGTTATTGAGGATCTTTGACTCGAGTTTTTGCAAAGGTTTTCTAAAAACAGTAGAGAGCCTCCATCCCGTTGAGGATCTTTGACACGGGTTTTTGCAAATTTTGTCGAATAACAGATTACCCATGTCGCATAAAGGATCTTTGTGTGGTGTTTTTTGCAGTAGGTTCTTAAAAACAGCACAGTTTGCCTGAGTGTTTTTGCAGTAGAGTCCTAAAAACTGCACAGCGCTCCTGTCATATAGAGAATCTTCAACTAGCGTTTCTGCAGTAGATTCCTAAAAACAGCAGCCATCATTTCTAAAAACAGTAGAGTGCCTCTGTTTCGTAGAGGATCTTTGACACGGGTTTTTGCAACCTTTGCATAAAGGATCTTTGTGTACAGTTTTTACAGTATAGGTCCTTAAAAACAGCACAGTACTGCTGTTGTGTCGAGGATCCTTGAAGAGCATTTTTGCAGTAGATTCCTAAAAACAGCATGACACTCCTGTTATATAGAAGAGCTTTGACTATTAATTTTGCAGTAGATTCCTAAAAACTGCAGTGTGCTCCTGTCCTATAAAAAATCTTGATCTAGAGTTTTTGCGGTAGATTCCTGAAAACAGCAGCCATCATTATTTAGGCTCTTTGGCTAGTGTTGTTTTGGAAGTTTTCTGAAAACAGCATCACACTTTCATTATATACAGGATCTTTGGCTGGCGTTTTTGCAGTAGGTTCTCAACAACAGCAGCCATCATTATTGAGGATCTTTCACTGGTGTTTTTGCAGAAGTTTTCTAAAAACTGCAGCGTGCCCCCGTCCTATAGAGGATCTTTGACATGTGTTTTTGCAGCATTTGCCTAAAAGCCTAAAAACAGATTGCCCATGTCGCATACAACATCTTTGTGCAGGGTTTTTTTCAGTAGGCCCTTAAAAACAACAGCGCACTCCTCTGATAGAGAGGATCTTTGACTGGCAATTTTGAGCTTGATTCCTAAAAACAGCAGAGCACTTCCATCATATAGAGGATGTTTCTCTAGCGTTTTTTGCGCAGATTCCTAAAAACAGCAGAGTGCTCCTGTTAAAGGATCTTTGACTGGTGTTTTTGCTTAAGATTTGTAAAAACAGCAAGGCGCTCCTGTTATATAGAAGACCTTTGACCTGCACTTTTGCAGTAGATTCCTACAAAGAGCAGCATACTGATGCCATACAGACAATCTTTGACGAGCGTTTTTTTTTTCCGTAGCTCCTTAACAGCATTTTCCGTTATTGAGAATCTTTGAGTAGCGTTTTTGCTGCAGTTTTCCAAAAAACGTCAGCGTTCCTGTCACATAGAGGGAGGATCCTTGACACACGTTTTTGCAGCATTTGCCGAAAAACAGATTGCCCATGTCGCATTGAGGATCTTTGTGTAGCGTTTCTGTAGATTCTTATAGACAGCGAGGCACTCTTGTCATATAGACGATCTTTGAGTCCTATTTCTAAGTCCTTAGAAATAGCAGAGCGCTCCTGTGCTATAGAAGATCTTTGACATACATTTCTGCAGCATTTGTCGAAAACCGAATGATTGTGTCGCATAGAGGATCTAAAACAGCAGAGAACTCCTGTCATATAGAGGATCTTTAACTAGTGTTTTTGTAGTGATTCTTAAAAAGAGCAGGACATTTCTGTCATGTCGAGGATATTCGACTGGTGTTTTTACAGGAGATTCCTAAAAACAGCGAGGCGCTCCTGTTATAAAGATCTTTGACGAGCACGTTTGCAGCAGATTGCTAAAAACAGCAGAACGCTCATGTCATAGACAGAATCTATGACTGCCGTTTTTACAGTCGCTCTTTAACAGCAGTCATCTTCATTGAGGATTATTGCCTTGTGGCTTTGCAGCAGTTTTCTAAAAACAGCAAAGTGCTTCTGTCATGTAAAGGATCTTTGTGTAGCATTTTTGCCGTAGATTCTTACAAACAGCAAGGCGCTCTTGTCTTATTGAGCATCTTTGTGTAGCATTTTCGCTGTAGATTCTTACAAACAGCAAGGCACGCCTGTCAGATAGAAGATCTTTGATTAGCATTTTTTTTGTTTTGTTTTGTTTTTTTTGCAGGAGGTCCTTAAGAACAGCAGAGCGCTCCTATCATATAGAGGATCTTTGACACGCATTTTTGCAGAATTTGTCTAACAACAGAGTGCCCGTGTCACATAGAGGATCTTTGTGTAGCATTTTTGTAGTAGGCAGGTTAAAACAGCAAAGTACTCCTGTCATATAGAGGATCTTTGACTCGTCTTTTTTGAAGTGAGTCTTTTAAAACTGCACTGCACTCGTGCTATGAAGAGGATCTTTGACACGCGTTTGTCTAAAAACATAGCACCCGTGTCACATAGAGGATCTTTGTGTCGCATTTTTGCACCAGATTCCTAAAAACAGCAGAGTGCTTCTGTCATTTGGAGGATCTTTGATCAGAAAGAGTGTTATAAGATGAGTTTGTTGTTTTTTGTGTGAAGGTGAATTGTTGCTAGCAGTTCACAGAAGCATGAGAATTTTAAGTTCAGTTCCACCTTGGAACACCCGCCCCCACCCCCCACCCTCCTCTCGCCCCAACCCACCCCCATCCTTTGCTTCTTCCTCGCCTGAATCCTCCGGCCGCCCGACCCCGATAGTTTGATTGACGGGGTCGCTGGTGTGAGTAGGAAGGAGTGAACCCGTGGGCTAGCTTCACACCGCGGCCGCACCACTTAGCATTTGACATCTGAGCTGGGGGGGGTTGAGAGGGCGGGTGGTCTCGGCGCGTGTTCCAATCTTGGCATGTGGGCTCCAAAGCTCCTTTAAGCGATCTGGTGCATTAGCATAAACGTGCCCTGCAGAGTATGCCCCGCCCCTTCCCCCAACACCCCCCCACCTCCTCCCCCTCCTCCCAGCTGTCAACCACAGCCGGGCCTTCTGGGAGTTGTATTTTATTTATTTCTCCTTTAAAGGCCTCTGAGCGGGCACTGGGTCTGCATGGCTGACAGGCAGGGTTTGATACCTGGCCTAATTCAGTCACTCCGCTTCGGCCTGTCCCGGTAGCACTTAGCGCCCTCCCGCCACCCCACCCCCTCCCAAACACAGCCCCCAGTGTGTGTTATTAGTGGCTAAATATACGCAAAGCCTCGTCCCGGCGCTCGCAGGTTATGGCTGGAGCACACGTAATTGGAGGCTGTTCATTTGTATTCATTAGCATTTAAAGCAACAGTCAGCAATAACTGGAGCTTCACGTAAGACTTTCAAAGCCAATAGCATGCTATTAGAATATGCGGTTGCCATGGCAACCTATCGCCAATGTTTGGGGTTTGGGTCGGTGTTGGAGGCGCTAGCTAGGCTTTAACATGATTATAAATCACTTGTTTATGTTTTACCCTTCTTTATTTATTTCTTTAAGGTATATTTTTCTTTATTTATGCTGTTTTTATGAAGAGTTTGTATTTTCTCAAAGCAGCTCTGTGCCCCTATCCCATAGAGGATCTTTGTCCAGCATTTTTGTGCTTGATTTCTAAAAACAGCAAAGCCCTTTTGTCGTATAAAGGATCTTTGACTAGCACTTTGCAGTAGATTTCTAAAAACAGCAGGACATTTTTGTCATGTAGAGGATCTTTGCTCGTTTTTTTTGCAGTAGATCCCGAAAAACAGCGAGGCATTCCTGTTATGTTATGTTATGTTCCTGTTATATCGCCTGAAGTCAGCTGGGATAGGCTCCAGCATACCCGTGAACCTAATGAGGATAAGCGGCATAGAAAATGGATGGATGGATGGATGCCTAAAAACAGCGAGGCACTCCTGTTATGTAGAAGATCAGAGCAGGACATTTCGGTCATGTAGAAGATCTTTGACTCGTGCTTTTGCACTTGATTTCTAAAAACAGCAGAGCACTTCTTTCATATTGAGAATCTTTGACTAGCGTTTTTGCAGTAGATTCTTAAAAACAGCAGGACATTTGTGTCACGTTGACAATCTTTGACTCGAGTTTTTGCATTGACTTGCATTTTTGCACTTGATTCCGAAAAATAACAGGACATTTGGGCCATGTAGAGGATCTTTGACTCGGGCTTTTGCACTGACTTGATTTCAAAGAACAGCAGAGCACTTCTGTCAGATCGAGAATCTTTGACTTGCGTTTTTGCAGTAAATTCCTAAAAACAGCTGGATATTTTCTCACGTAGAGGATCTTTCCTCATGTTTCTGTACTTGATTTCTAAAAACAGCAGAGCACTTCTGCCATATTGCAAAGCCTTGACTAGCGTTTTGGCAGTAGAGCCCTAAAAACAGCAGGACATTTGTGTCACATAGACGACTTTTGACTCGTGTTTTTGCATTGACTAGCATTTTTGCGCTTGATTCCTAAAAACAGCAGGACATTTCCGTCATGTAGAGGATCTTTGACTTGTGTTTTTGCACTTGATTTCTAAAAACAGCAGAGCACTTCTTTCATATCGAGAATCTTTGACTAGCGTTTTTGCAGTAGATTCTTAAAAACAGCAGGACATTTGTGTCACGTTGACAATCTTTGACTCGAGTTTTTGCATTGACTTGCATTTTTGCACTTGATTCCGAAAAATAACAGGACATTTGGGCCATGTAGAGGATCTTTGACTCGGGCTTTTGCACTGACTTGATTTCAAAGAACAGCAGAGCACTTCTGTCAGATCGAGAATCTTTGACTTGCGTTTTTGCAGTAAATTCCTAAAAACAGCTGGATATTTTTGTCATGTAGAGGATCTTTCCTCATGTTTCTGTACTTGATTTCTAAAAACAGCAGAGCACTTCTGCCATATCGCAAAGCCTTGACTAGCGTTTTGGCAGTAGAGCCCTAAAAACAGCAGGACATTTGTGTCACATAGACGACTTTTGACTCGTGTTTTTGCATTGACTAGCATTTTTGCGCTTGATTCCTAAAAACAGCAGGACATTTCGGTCATGTAGAGGATCTTTGACTTGTGTTTTTGCACTTGATTTCTAAAAACAGCAGAGCACTTCTGTCATATCACGAAGCCTTGACTAGCATTTTTGGAGTAGATTCCTAAAAACAGGAGGACATTTCTGCCACATAGACAATCTTTGATTTGTGTTTTTGCAGTAGATTCTTAAAACCAGCGAGACACTCCTGTTATATAGATCTTTGACTATAGCACTTTTGAAATAGATTCCTAAAAACAGCAGCCATCATTAATAAATATCTTTGAGTAGTGTTATTTTTTTATTGATGCATTTGACTTTATTGATACTGTTTTAATATTAGGAGTTTGTATGGACTTTTAAAATATTTGTTGTTGTTTTTTGTCAATTTGATGGCACTGTGTAACTTATTTTAAAACGTGCTGTGTTATCATCATTTTTTATCACAGCTCGTAGTAATAACATGAAAAACAACAACGTAATAAAATAATACGGTACCCAAAATACAAAATATACTGTATATAATTTAAAAAAAAAGAAATAGAATAGAATATTGGAGAAAGAACAATTCCATAGCCAAAGCAACGTTACGTCCTTGACAAAGATAAATACGATGACAAAGAAAGACCCTGTAAGGCCACTTTGAAGGCTCGCTTAAGAAGTCTTCAGCGTCCCCGGAGAACGTCCTAATTGTCTCCTGGTGGCTTTCATTTCCCCTCCGTCCTCGTCTTTAGCATATTTTAATAGCGTGCTGATGCGGAGCCTTTGTCTTCGCTCCCTTCTTGGCTAACTGCTGTTTTTTTTCACCCTATTTGTTGTGATAAATGACTGTTAGATGTAATTTCCCCAGGATCATATCTCTCCCAGGGCCGCACACACCATAATTAGACCGTCTGATTAATAATTCATTATTACTTCTTTTTTGTTTTTTTCGTTTGGATCCACTCTGCTTGTGGAAACAAAATCATTAAAATACGGGACTTTAGTTTAAAAAAAAAAAGTCCAACCCCGAGTCCGGTCGTAAACTGGAAAAGTGATCAAAGCCGAGACTGTGGAATTACCAAAGGAGACTTTCTTTCGGGTACGCACACGAAGGTCTGACTTTCCTCCCGTTCTGGCCAGCAGATATGGTCCTTGCCACGCCGGGACAGGCGGGGGTCTCCCTTGATGCGCCCGACTGGCTTGGTTCTGTCATGTTGCTTTATGATCGTGTGTCGCATTCCTCCGAGATGCGAGGATGCGAAGGATGGTGGAATCAATGAATTCTTTAATGGACAAAAAGAACAAAAAATACAAAATAAATGCAAAGGACCGCTAAGGCCAAACACAAAGTCACCATGGGAGGTCGAAACGGAAACAATTTTTCCAGGGATGGATGCAAAAGGAGCATACGGCGAGGAAACAGAAATAACAAAATGAGTCCACCAAACAGGAACTAATGGCAGAACAGAGAAAAAACAAAAAAGGAGATATTGGAAGATTTGATGTTTAACGGCATCGTTCAAACTCAACTGTAAAAACTCCACTCCAAAATTGCATTTGAAGCCTGAAATTTACAGCTTAAGACATTTGTGGTCTTAAAAGGGCCGTTCCACCCAATCGGTGCCATTTGCGTCCTCAGGAAATGGATAAATATATACTAAATTCAACAGTAAAATAACTTTTTTTTAGCATCATTATTTTATATTATATTTAAAAAATATATATAATTATTTTTTTATTTGAATTATTTATTTGATTTATTTCATTTTTTTTAACACTGGAAAAATAGCATTTGTTGCCTATTCCTGATTCCCGAAATGAGACGTTACAATGGAAAATATGTGTTCACATTTTAAATCATTTGCGAGGTCTTTAAGGGGCCGTTCCACCGAAACGGTGCAATTTGCCCCCTCAGGGAATGTATAAATGTACAATAAATCTAACAGTCAAATTGCTTGCTTTTACATTATTATTATTTGATATAATTACAAATTTAAATACTAAATTATATTTTTTTAATTTTTAATTTTAATATTTTGTTTATTTTTTCATTTTTATTAACACTGGAAGCATGGCTTTTGTTGCCTGGCCCCGCCTCCTAAAATGAGACTTTTCCATGAAATGTACATGTTATATGTGCTGTATATTCCCTATTTTTCCGACACTCCGGAGTATAAGCCGCACCAGCCAAAAATGCACAATGAAGAGGGAAAGAAAAACATATACAAGTCGTATTGGACTATAAGGAACATTTTTTGGGGGGAAATCGATTCTCTAAAATCAGAAACCAAGAACATTTCATCCTGAAAGGCAAGTTACTGTTTATTCATAACAATAAAATGTACGTGGACGTAACGTATTGACAGCTAATCAGATAACTACAGCCTAACCAACCCGCAAACTCATCTCTAGTCACTGCACTGCTTGTTGTCTTCTTCTTTGCAGTTTATTTCTGCTGCTCGATGACCGTTTTCGGCTTCATATTTCACTACTTGCAGCTTATAACCTGCAGAGTATTTTCTTTTTGGGGGGCATTTGTGGTCCGTCTTTCTCAGTCCTTTTTGTAAGCCCCACACGTACGCCGTGGACAGGCACACAGACGGAACCACGTGACAGTCCAAACCGCTTACGAAAAGTGGAAGTACTTCTGCGAGTCATCACGGAATACAAGATGACCAAATATCAGGAGAATGTCGACGGCGGTGAGTCACGTCCGTCGAAATACTCAGATATCATGTTGGGCCGGTGACGCCATCCATCCCGTATTGCCTGCATACGGCGTTTCCCACTCTGGAAGCAGTTTTAAAAAAATAAAATACTTTGCCGTTTTGACCCGAAAAAGTTGGCGTGTTGATAGCCCCTCGGTTGTCGTTATAAGTTGATGTTTACATTGTAAATTTTCAGTGGTGCAGGAGTGATAGGAAGTCTCTCCGGAGTACAAGTGGCAGGACCAGCCAAACCACGAAAATACGGTATACCGTATTTTAACATGTTACTCCTTGTCCCAACTATACTTTGGTTATTTTCTTTTTTAAAAAAAAGGGACAATTCACACTTTAGTCATGTCCCTGGGTTTTCACTTAGTCACATGACCCCTCTCTGAAAAATGTGGAATATTCCACAAGTCACATGGTCCACAGGAAGTTGCATCATTCATATCCCAGTGTTGTTAACATGTTATTGTGGCTCTATTTCACCCGGCTGCTCATTCTCGGCTACAAACCCACTCCTGTTACTCCAGTGAGTCATCTTTCTTAGCTTAGGAAACTTATCCGACATTCACAGCCCATTTTCTCCCGGGGCTTCTTCACGTGAACGTTGACCCTCCCCGCGATGGTCAATAATAAAAACGAGGTGTTCAAAGAAGATAGGAAAAAAGACCAAGCAAAAAAGAGGGGAGACTCGATGTGACACGATAGCAGGCATCCTCAACTCAGCTCCCCTCCGATAGACAAGCATTTTCTTTCCAGGAGAAATAGCCTTTGTTCAAATAAATTCAAGAAAGAAATCCCATTTTTGTCCCTGGCAGCGCCAAGAAGCCCATATCTCAAACTGTGTGTGTGTGTGTGTGTGTGTGTGTGTCTCTGTGGGGGGGGTGTGTGTGTGTAATATCATAAAAGCAGAGAAGATGGAGAAAAAGCAGAGATGGATGTCGTAGCGAGTGGCGCATTAAATCAATATCTGATTACAGACACCGAGAGGAGGTTAAAGCGTGCACGTCAGGGCCGGGGGCCGTGCACGAGGGGCCTTCGAGGATGTCCAGGCTGCTAAATTTTCTCCTCGTGTGCGTCAGGTCCGCCCCGAATAATTTTTGACCGACACAAATAAACGTGGTGCTACCGAGTCCAAAACGAGTCTATAAAATACAAAATCGCTCAAAGCACCCGTGTGACGTTATGCAAATTAGGCACACCTTGCAGCCCGTCACCACCTATAGATTGCAGCCCTGTGGGGAACACCACCATCATTAGTGTGGACTTATCGTGCCGCGCACCTACCTATTTTCCTACCTTACAATGTTCTATGGTTATCGTCACACTCGTTCTTTGCTGCGATCATGATCTATGCACACGTTTTAACCTCCTTGCGGTTTTTATATCAGATATTGATTAGATTCTCTGGAGACTATTCACATTATTTCACATTAAAAATCATTTAAAATAATAAAATAACATTTAAAAGAAATCTGAAATATACAATATCATAATAATGATACAATTACATAATTAATAAGAATGGATATGATGATAACCATAGAGCAGGAAATAGAAACTTTTGTAAGATAGGAAAGTGGTACACATGTCTCTGTCCAGGCTGCTCAGCACGACATAGCTGTCACTCACCAATATTAATATTACCAGAAAATAGAGGGAGGTGTCCAAATTGCAGCCTCGGGGCCATTTGGAGCTCGCGGCTGTCTTTTTATTGGCGGGGGGCACATTCTAAAAATATAATTTAACAAGAAAACAGAAAAAAAACAAAAAAAAAATACAGCAACAACAGAAAAAAGGAAAGCGTCAGTAGTCATTTTGCAAGAATAAAGTCCAAATATTAAGAGAAAAAAAAATCTTTTGAGAAAATGCCATATTTTTGCGAGAATAATATTGTAATATTTATTATGTGGGGAAAAAGTCATTTTAGTAGCATAAATTGAAATATTCAAGAAAAGGTGACATTATGAAAATATAAATTAAAAAAAACAACAGAAATGAAGAAAAAACAGCTTCAATTTTACGAGAAAAAGTCCAAATATTTAGCAAAAAAAGTCTTATTTTAATGAGAAAAAAGTTGCAATTTCATGAGAATAATCTTGTAATATTATGAAAAAAATAATGTTGTTTTAGTAGCATAATGTTGAAATATTAAAAACACAATATGTTATATTTTATGTTTGTAATATTAGGTGACACAAACAAAACAAATTTTACATTTTTGGAAAAGGAGTGTGAGGTAAAAGTTAAAGTAAAAAATAAAGTATTATGGGAACAAAGTCATAATATTTAAAGAAAACAATTTGCAAAGATTATTTAAGAAGGAAGTCAAACTATTTGGAAAATGACAAAAAAAAAAATGGAATAAACCCAATTTTACAAGAATGAAGCCAAAATAAAGAAGAAAAAAAGTTGCAATCTAATGAGAAAAAGTTGTAATTTTCCGATACTAACACCATTTTAGTAGCATAGAGTTGAAATATTAAATAATTTAAAAAAAAAATTAAAAGTTGTAATATTAGGAGAAACAAGCAAAACAAAATAAAGTTGTGATTTTTGGAAAATTAGGTTGGGGAAGAAGCGATAAAATCATGGAAATAAAGTCAAAATATTATGGGAATAAAATCATATTTACAAGAAACATGTTGAAATGGAACATTTAAAAGAAGAAACACCAGCGAAAACAGCTGAGAAACAGCTGGAATTTTACAAAATTGAAGTCTAAATATAAAAAAAAAAAAGTCTGACGAGGAAAAATTCCCCAAATTATGGGAACAAAGTCATAATATTGACAGAAGAAAATTTACAAAAATTATTTAAGAAGAGAGTCAAAATATTTGGAAAATTGCAACAGCAAAAAAAAAAGTAATTTTATAAGAATAAAGTCAAAATATTAAAAGTTGTAAGCTAATGAGAAAAAGTTGTACATTTTCTGAGAATAACTTCGTATTATTATCGTAATATTATGAAAAACAAGCAAAACAAAATAAAGTTGTACTTTTTGGAAAATTTGGTTGGGGAAAAAATGTTAATGACACGGAAATAAATTCAAAATACTATACTAATAAAGTCGTAATTTTACGAGAAGAATATTTACAAGAAAAAAGTTAGAATAGTTAGAAAATAAAACAAAAAACCAGGAAAGAGACAGCTGTCATTTTACAAGTCAAAATAAGAGAAAAAGTCTCATTGTAACAAAGAAAAAAAGTTGCAATTTTATGAGAATAAACTGGTAATATTGTGAGGACAAATAGTATGTCATTTTAATAGCAGAGTGTTGAAATATTAAAAGAAAAAAATAGAATATTCTTTAAGGTTGTGACAATTATGAAAAACCCCAAAAAATCAAATTGTCATTTTTGGAAAATTAGGTTGGATGAAAAAACAATAATATGGTGAGAATAAATTTTATTATTTATTATTTCAGAAAAAAGTTGAAAAATTTGGAAAACGAAAGAAACAACAGGAAAAATGGTTAAAATAGCCAAGGAGGGAAGCTGATACTTATAAAAGGCGTTTTCACCTCCAGTAACAAAGTGACAAAGCTGAGATGAAATCAATCTAACTTGTTGGCACGTCTGCATGTGTTGCATCCTTTCCTTTTCCACCACGTGGCCCTCGCTGGGAAAACGTTTGGACACCCCTGCTATAATTCACAGGAGATCACACACTTATTTTCCCGCCCCCCCGCATGTGCACGGCAGTGGACGTGTATGTGATGGCGATGAAAGTGCACGTGAGGTCGGGCGGGGAGACAAAATACCAAGTTTGTGTGACAGTGACAGCCAAGTTTTGTGTTAAAAAAAAAAGAAAAGTTGTAAACATGTCAAAAAGTTAGACGCTCGCACTCGGAATGTGTTTTCCCTCGACCTCGTTCTCATCTCTCTGTTTTTTTTTTTTTAAATCTATTTTTGAGCGACTCACAGATTTGCAGCTGCAGTCTAGAAAAACAAGAACGCCTCCCACCCCCTCGTCCCCGTCTCTCTTTTTATTTTGAAACAGGCTGCAGGTAGGCCGCGCCCAGAAGAAGATTAAAAAAAAATAAAATGTCATTACGGGGAAATAGTTTGCGTTGGATGTTGCCACACAGGAAAAACACTTTACTGCTCCAGTAATTCTCTGATGATTCCATTTCCTTTTTATGATTCCGGTTTCTCTCGCTGGCGGGGAGATATTTACTTACCTAGCATGGTCCTCTGTTATCTTTTGGTTTTTTTCAGTAGAAGCTGCAAATGAGCTTCACTCGTGAATCACCACTGACCTCCAGCATCAAAACACTGCCTATTATTATTATTATTATTATTATTATTATTATTATTATTATTATTATTATTACTATTATTATTCATAAAAACTAAATAAAATACAACCAAAACAATATTTCTGCGGCCGGATACAGTCTGTGTCCAGTATGAAAATATATTTTAAAATTATTTCATATATGGGAATAAAGTTGTGTGAAAACATTTTGAAAAATATGACAATAAAGTTGAAACAATCATAATATTACAAAAAAAGGTCATTCATTATTTATTATTTATTATTTATTTATAAAAAAAAAAACAAGAAATAGAATGTAAAAGCAAAGTAATATTACGAGAATACGTTGCATTTCTTTCAGGAAATAAGCTGTAAAAAAATAATAAAAATGAACTATGAAAAGAAAATAAAGTCAAACTAGGATGCAGGTTGTGTTCAGTAGGAAACGTGAGAATAAGTGAGCATGAAGTCAGAATAAAGTCATATTGGCAGAAGATACAAGTCATAATATTATTTTTAAAAGTGTAATGTGAGATTTAAAGAACATATACTGTAAAAAAAAAAAAGTGGACATCAAAATTCCCACATGAACCTGAACGTATCAATTTATTCAAAGGAAATAATGTAAAGAAACAAATAGTCTGTTCCAGGGTCAAACTGTGGCCACCATAGCATATTTATTAACGGCACAGGCAGTCTCGAGCATAAAAAGAAGTTAGTCAGTTCTCCGGGTGCTCCAGCGTCGCCCCACACTGTAAAAAAACAGGAACATGAACGTTGGGTTCCTTGGCGACAAAATGAGAATAAGGTCGAAATTGTATGAGATAAAATCGTTTTATTACAAGCAAAAGTGGATTTTAAAGATATGTCATAATATTACAAAATAGGTTGTATTTCAAAACTTTTCCCCCCCCATAGGAATTAATGTAAATCGAAATAGTCTGTTCCAGGGTCAAACAATGGCCGCCGTAGCACCTCCATTAGCGGCACAGACAGTGCCACATTTGACCATTCTTAATTGCAATCGCCTTACTTTTTTTTTATTTTTAAAGAAAAACCTTCAAATATGTCAAAGAATTGGGATTTAGCTTTGTGGAAGTACAGTCCCGGTTCTATGGTTATCATCACATTAGAGTTGTACATGTGCGATTCTCTTTCATATGTTTTCTACGTGCACTTTATGCGTATTCATCGCTCCTTGTTTTGGGGTTTTTTGTTAGTATTTGCAGTCCAGCGGCTCTTTGATTGAATCCAGCGCGCTGGCCTGTCATATTCCAAGGCCTCGCCGTGCTCCTGAAAGCCTCAGCGGCATTTAAAGACAAATAAAATAAAAATGGTAAAAGGAAAAAGACAAAAGAGGATGCTGGGGGTGGGGGGGTGGGGGCGGTTGTTTGATGCATGCACACGCACACTTGTCGTCCCCTTGCTGAGTCTCTTCCTAAAAGCATTTGCATGTTGCATGTCGGGGCGGGGGGGTGGGGGGGTGTCCACGCTTGCCTACTTTGTGTGAGCGTGATGTCACACTTGTTAACCTGCAGCAGGAGGCGGGTGGGCGGGGCTTGAGGAGACACATCGTGCGGCGCGCGTGTGTGTGTGTGTGTGTGTGTGTGTGTGTGTGTGTGTGTGTGTGTGTGTGTGGCGTAAAGAGTGTGTTTTTAGCCTCTCCGTGGGGGGGGGGCTGCATGTCAGAGAATGCTTGATGTGCAATAAGACAAGTGCTTTTATAGCGAATAGGCAATTACCCCCAGCTGCCCACCCCCACCCCCAAATAGAGCTGGCGTCTGCCACACTCTGCCTTGCTGATGCACAAACACACACAAGAACACACAAGGAGATGTGCAGCGGAGAAGAAAAAGAACAAGATTTGTCAAAAGAGGCAACTCTTCTCACAAGCGGACACACAAACACATCCGTACTCATCCAAATACACAAAAATGTACCATATGTGCATCGTATGTATTGTACCTTTCATGCAGTATTTGCAGCATATTTCAAGTACTGCTAGTGTACCACATGTAGTGGAGCTCCAATGTACTGTATTAACATCATATTTAACCTTTCTCTCGTGTACCAGGTTGACATCCTATTTAATGGACTTCTAATGTACCACATTTAAGGTACCTTATTTACATAATGTACGGTACTTCTAATATACCATAATTGCATTTAACATACCACTAATGTACCATGTTTAGGTCATGTTCAGTGCACCTCAGATATATCTTATTTGCATATTTACATCATATGTGACGTACCTCGAATGTAGCATATTTACATCCGATTTAACAGAACTTCAATATTGCATATTTACATCAGATTTAATGTACCTTCAGTATTCAGTGTTCCCTCGTTTATCGCGGGGATAGGTTCCCAAAATAGCCCACAAATATTGAAATCTGTGAAGTAGGCAACTTCACTTTTTAGAATGATTAAAAGCCCTGCCCAAACACCTCGTACACTTTTCTCAGACAGGCATTAACATTTGATCACATGTCGCTCGTTTAAACACTCGTTTGAATTTCAATGATCGACCTACAGGTAGGACACAAGAAATTCACTCACTCACAAAGTCACTCACTCCGCTGTACCTTAGCACTTTTGTATCCTTTTGAACCAAAGATTCATTTACGTTTACTCCGTCGAGTGTCGTTTGCTTTTAACATGCCACGAAAAATAAGTGGCGGGATGGCACAGTTAGCAGTTACGTTCCACGCGGCAGACATGATTGTTTTGTTTCGAAGGAAGTGGGAGGACGACATCGCCAGAGGCGTTAGTTAGGTCAAGACGCTACACTGCAAGAAAGGGTCGCTGCGGCCCGCAATAGCGCTAGCCACAGGTGATCGCCGTTGCCGGCCGGTGTTGTTTACTCACGTGAGAGTTGAAGGCGTGTCCAGACGGTCCACTTCATCTCGGCACGTATAGAGCCACAACAGTCCTGATTGGCTAAGGGAGAACCCGCCTGTTATGTGTGTGTTCTGATTGGCTGTAGACCGTTGTCAATCACTCTCCTTCGTGCAGGACTGCCTTTTTCCTGTTGATCATACTTCCTGAAAGAAGGCAGAAGTTCCGCGTCTGTAGGGCGCCTGGAATGCTGTACATGACTCTTTGGTTCTTGGAGGACGCCAAGGACGAATATGTTTTGACGAGGATGCAGGACAAGCCACAATCAGAGGAGCGACTCACTTCATTTCTAGTGTCCAATCTCGGAAGTTGATCCTTCAAATTCAAGCGGAGTTTGAACTTTGAGCGAGATCAAACAAGAGCGAACAAGAGATCAAATTGTAATGTCTGTCTGAGGAAAATGTATAAAGTGTATGTTATGTAAAACATATCGAATAATCGTAAAAAAATACAGTTGGCTGCTTTGTGGACTTATTGCGGGCTATTTTGGAAACTTATCCCAAGGGAACGTTGTACCTCTAATGTACCATATTTACATGGGACGTACGTAATGTACCTTCTCATGTACCTTATATACATCCGCTTTAACATACCTGGAATATACCACATTGACAGTACCATCACTAGTAATGTTATACTGATAGAAGTACCATCACTAGTAATGTTATACTGGTAGAAGTACCATCACTAGTAATGTTATACTGGTAGAAGTACCATCACTAGTAATGTTATACTGATAGAAGTACCATCACTAGTAATGTTATACTGGTAGAAGTACCCTCACTAGTAATGTTATACTGGTAGAAGTACCCTCACTAGTAATGTTATACTGGTAGAAGTACCCTCACTAGTAATGTTATACTGATAGAAGTACCATCACTAGTAATGTTATACTGGTAGAAGTACCATCACTAGTAATGTTATACTGGTAGAAGTACCCTCACTAGTAATGTTATACTGGTAGAAGTACCCTCACTAGTAATGTTATACTGATAGAAGTACCATCACTAGTAATGTTATACTGGTAGAAGTACCCTCACTAGTAATGTTATACTGGTAGAAGTACCATCACTAGTAATGTTATACTGGTAGAAGTACCATCACTAGTAATGTTATACTGATAGAAGTACCATCACTAGTAATGTTCTACTGGTAGAAGTACCATCACTAGTAATGTTATACTGGTAGAAGTACCATCACTAGTAATGTTATACTGATAGAAGTACCATTACTAGTAATGTTATACTGGTAGAAGTACCATCACTAGTAATGTTATACTGGTAGAAGTACCATCACTAGTAATGTTATACTGGTAGAAGTACCATCACTAGTAATGTTATACTGATAGAAGTACCATCACTAGTAATGTTATACTGGTAGAAGTACCATCACTAGTAATGTTCTACTGGTAGAAGTACCATCACTAGTAATGTTATACTGGTAGAAGTACCATCACTAGTAATGTTATACTGGTAGAAGTACCATCACTAGTAATGTTATACTGGTAGAAGTCACGTCCTTCACTTGTGCAAGATCAGTCCCCCAGTGACCATCCTGTCCTCTTTGTCAAAACTGACTGTCCTCTTGACAGCGTTGAGTCACACACACACACACACACACACACACACACATACGTATAGAGTAATGTATGCAGTAGTATTTGACATTCATGTTGGCTTCATTTACTTGTAAAGCAGCTGCTGTGCTGCCCCCCCCCCCCCCCCCAAAAAAAAAAAAATGTAAGTATGTTACACTGACCCAACACGTGTGTGTAACACTGTTGACAACTGCTGGCACTGCCGCACTTTAAGGGTTGTGTTAGCACAAAGTGACAGGAGGCCTCGCTGTGTCGCGCAGACACACACACCCACAGACACACACACACACACACACACACACACACACACACACACACACGGAGTGAATACACAGGTGGATGAAAGCTGTGAAGGCGTGTTGTCAACGTGTGGTTCCGCCTGGCGTCATTTTACCTCCTGTTCTTTTTCTTGGAGCTAACTCTGACAGCCGTGTGTGTGTGTGTGTGTGTGTGCGTGTGTGTGTGTGTGTGTGTGTGTGTGTGTGTGTGTGTGTGTGTGTGTGTGTGTGTGTGTGTGTGTGTGTTTACCAAAAGAAGAGGCCATATTTGTTTTTCATTGTGACAATTTTAATTGGGCCAAATCACACCTTTTGATTTCCATTCTCTCACACGTAGAAATCAGCAAGAAAACATTTGATGTTGATCATATTTGGTTGACACTTTCTGAAAGTTACACGTTTACACGTCAAAGCATAAAGGAATAGGTCAAAGCTCAAGGTCACAGCAATGACAAACGCACCAATCGGCCAACGTGTAATATCTTCTAAAATCTGCGTCCGATCCTCTCCAAACTTGGCAGACCAGTAGAAGGTAGGTAGCTGCCTAGCTCATTGAAATTTGGTGATGATTGACTGTGACCTAACGAGATCGCTTCAGGTCAAAGTTGACAGGTCACAAGGTCAAATATCAAATTGCCACAAACCACATTGAGTCATACCTCAAATTAAAAGGCATGATGTGGGCTTTCCAGATCTGTAGTTATTTTGTCAATATACCCTTTTATGTGATGAGATAATAACCAAAAAACATAATGCGATGCTAACTTAATGTATACAAAGGACAGACAGCACCAAGAACAATAAATGCAGAGATAACGCTGAATATTTATGCTAATAAGTCAGTCGAGAGTCCGATTCTATAACAAACGTTATCATCAGGATCATTTTCTGAGTCATTAGACATGCGATTGAAACACAGAAAACCAATTAAAATTTAAAAGAGTGCTTTAAAAAAAAGCCATCAGCCAGTTTGATAATTATGAGGACAAATAAAGCGTTTTTCTCATTAAAAAGCATATTTTCTAATGTGGGCAGCCTCCAAGTTGATCGTCTCAGAGCAAAGATGGTGACGCTAACGCGGCGCCGCTAATAATCATTTCGGCAAATTGGCTCCATCAATTTCAGTGCTGTTATAATCAAAAACATCTACAAAAATATTAAATTGTGCTGATGTGGCGTAAAGAATGAGAATATCGCCTCGTTGAAGGAAGTCACAGTCGAAAAATACGAAGAGTTTCACCACAGCCTGCTTTGGAGCAAATCTAAAGTGACGTGTGTGATGGGTCCAAATGGCCCCGCTTATTAATAATGACTGGCGTCTTTGATTCCGTCAGGGAGGGAAACTGTCACACGGGTGCAAATAAGCGTGAAAACTTCCACGCAGCGTGTTGCGCCGCTTTAAATGAAACATACAAATAAAAATGTATTCTACCTGTGTCATTATTCAAACGGAGGATTTCATGGCAGCTGTCAGGCCGACGCGGCAATAACTTTATTTGCCAGCGACGTGCTGTAGGTGAAACCGCTGTATAGTTAGCCCACATCTGAGCGCCATTAAAATGGAAATTGCTATCTGGTGCCCGTCGCCTATGACGTGAGTCAATCTGGATAAATAGAATAATTCACAGCTGAAGCACTAATGTGTCCGTCATGGAGATGTTTGACTGGGATTTCTGAATATTAAAAAACAATAATGTAAATAATGTATATATATAGATGTATTTTGTATTTTTTATAAATGTATTAGTATACATTTATGGAGTATATTTATTTGATATATTAATAAATGTAATATTACATTTAAATATTTATATAATATATATAATGCATCTATTTATATATGAATAATAATACATTCATTAATTAATTTTTGAAAAAAAATGAGCAGGGAGCCTCCTGAGGGGCCAAAAACAAAGTTGTTTTAATGAAACAAAGCCCTTGTTTCATGAAATACTAACATGAGCAGTATTACACACCACTTTACCACAGCACAAACTGCCTGCACAAAAGACCTGGCATCTGTAAAGCTGATGCCGGAGAGAGCAAATTGGTGCTAAACATTGAATTCAACAACGACCCTGCCCTCAACCAAAATCATTCAGCAATAGGATGCCCCAAAAGTCAAAGAAAACGTGAAGTAAGCCTGATGAGATTCCCCAGAGAGCATCTCTTCAATGAAATCCACGAGTTTCGCTCTTTTTAGGCCTTGTTTTGCATGATGCAGCCCCAGGAGAGTACCAGAAGAGGGAAAGTATGATGATAACCACAGAAGCAGAAATGCCACTTTTGGCATTGTTTTTGTTTTGCAACAAGAAAGTGAGATTATGGACAGAAAAAAAATAGCCCCAAATAAGTTTGCTGTGATGTCATCACCCATACTACTTGATTGATATGATATGCTGTGATGTGTTCACTGGGGTTTCCGTACATGAGACTAACAAAAAGGCATCATTAAGATGTTAAAATGCAACAACAATTTTGCACTACTATCTATCTACAGTGTCTATCTACATCTGTATATGTCTACACCACATACGTATACTATCTATCTACAGTGTCTATCTACATCTGTATATGTCTACACCACATACGTATACTATCTATCTACAGTGTCTATCTACATCTATATATATCTCTACACAACATACGTATACTATCTATCTACAGTGTCTACTGTATCTACATCTATATATCTCTACACCACATATGTATACTATCTATCTACAGTGTCTATCTACATCTATATATCTCTACACCACATACGTATACTATCTATCGACAGTGTCTATCTACATCTGTATATCTCTACACCACATACGTATACTATCTATCTACAGTGTCTACCTACATCTATACTGTATATCTCTACACCACATACGTATACTATCTATCTACAGTGTTTATCTACATCTGTATATATCTACACCACATACGTATACTATCTATCTACAGTGTCTATCTACATCTATATATCTCTACACCACATACGTATACTATCTATCTACAGTGTCTATCTACATCTATATATCTCTACACCACATACGTATACTATCTATCTACAGTGTTTATCTACATCTATATATCTCTACACCACATACGTATACTATCTATCTACAGTGTCTATCTACATCTATATATCTCTACACCACATACGTATACTATCTATCTACAGTGTCTATCTACATCTATACCGTATATCTCTACACCACATACGTATACTATCTATCTACAGTGTCTATCTACATCTATATATCTCTACACCACATACGTATACTATCTATCTACAGTGTCTATCTACATCTGTATATCTCTACACCACATACGTATACTATCTATCTACAGTGTCTATCTACATCTATATATCTCTACACCACATACGTATACTATCTATCTACAGTGTCTATCTACATCTATATATCTCTACACCACATATGTATACTATCTATCTACAGTGTCTACTGTATCTACATCTATATATGTCTACACCACATACGTATACTATCTATCTACAGTGTCTATCTACATCTATATATCTCTACACCACATACGTATACTATCTATCTACAGTGTCTATCTACATCTGTATATCTCTACACCACATACGTATACTATCTATCTACAGTGTCTATCTACATCTATATATCTCTACACCACATACGTATACTATCTATCTACAGTGTCTATCTACATCTATATATGTCTACACCACATACGTATACTATCTATCTACAGTGTCTATCTACATCTGTATATCTCTACACCACATATGTATGCGGTATGCGTGCTCCTGCTTCTGCAGGATGTCTATATGAATATCCAGCTGTGTTGTCATCAATGTTCTTGTCATTTTATGAATCGCATCATTTAAAGCGCACGCAGAGCGCTCAGGCACAGCTGCAGCAGCAAATGAAAGTGTTTTTTTTTCCCTCTTAAATCTGCACCGTACTCTTGCAAAAGTGAAAAAAAATGTTTTTTTTGCATATGGCAGGAGACCATACATAAAGTACAGTCCTTCTCCAGGATGATTGTTGGATGGGGGGGGGGCATAATCCACTGTGATTCAAACAGTAACATGACAGCAATGAATCAATGAATGACTACGGTATTAATAAATGAATCAATGAAAAATGAATATTCATGAATAATAAATTTATTTATTTATTTATGAATAAATAAATAATGTGTGAATGGATGAATAATGATGGATGAATAATGTATCAATGAAGAAATGAATCATGAAAGAATGAATATATGTATTTACAGTATGTATGAATGACTGAATGAATGGATGATGAATGAATACATGACTGTATGAATGAATGAATAATTTCTGAATGAATGAACGAATGAATGAATGAATGATTTAATAACGGATGTACGAATGAATGGATAATGTATAAACTAATGAATAATGCATGAATGAATGAAGGAATAACACATGTATGTATGAATGTACTGTATATGTATGAATGTATGAATGTACATGTGTATGTGTGTGTCTGCAGGTTGGACAGTCCGTCCTACGAGGTGATGCAGTTGGACTTTGAGGTGGACAACGTCATCAGCTTGGCGCCAACCCAAACGCTGCACTGGGTGGTGGACTATCTGTCGGGAGCGCCGCCCTCCGCCGAGAGAGTGTCTCACCTTTACATCAGCAACGCGGACATCCAAGGCATCGTACCTCTGGCCCAGGTGAGGAAACATGTCCTGTGTCTTCCTTCGTCTAGCCTGTCCTGCTCTGCCTCCATCCATCCCTAGATTTTCCACGTCCTCCATCCTATCCTGTCCTCTTCTATCAGTCCTCCCTCCTGTCCCTAACTCAACATCATCGTCTGTCCCTAACTCTACATCGTCCTCCATCCCTAGATTTTCCACATCCTCCATCCTTATCCTGTCCTCTTCTATCAGTCCTCCCTCCTGTCCCTAACGCAACATCGTCCTCCATCCCTAGATTACCATCTTCCACCATCCTTATCCAATCCCTCTCTGCCAGTCCTCCATCATTAGATCTTTTTCTGTTCCTAGTTTGTCCTCTTCCTCCCTTATTGTCACGTCCTTCTCTTCCTCCATCATCAGCACTTCCTCCCTCCCTCCCTCCCCCCCCCCATCTCTAGATTGTCCTCGTCCTTCATCCCTAACTCACCACCTTTCATCTTTTTCCCACGTCCCGTTTGTACTCTTCTTCCATCTTCAGCCAATCCTCCCATTCCATTCTTCACTCAAGATCTTCCACCATCCCTATTTTCATCTTCCAAAGCCTGATGTCCTTTTCCTTCATTCTTATCCTGTCCTTCTCTTCTATCAGTCCCCTGCCTCCATCTTTAGCCCAACCTCTTCTTCTTGTTCTTCTGTCCTGAAGTCATCTTCTTCTTTTATCCTGCCCACTTCCTCCATCATCAACACATTCCTCCATCCTTATCCCATCTTTCCCTTCCTTCATCTTCATCTGTCCCCTCTTCCTCCATCTCTAACTCATCATTGTCTTCTGCCAGTTCTCTTTCTCCATCGTTACCTCACCCTCTTCTTCTATCTGTAGGCTCTCTTGTTTCTCCTTTCTTTAACTTTGTCTTTCTCCTTGGCCCGTCTTTCTCTTCCATCTTTGCCTGTCCTCTTCTTTCACCCCTTGCTCATCATCTTTCTGCATGCTTCCCCTGTCCTTCTCTCCCTCCATTTTTAGCTTGTCCACTTTCTCCATCCTGAACATCTCCCTCCATCCCTGGCTCATCATAGCGCTCCATCCCTGGATTATCCATTCCCCCAGACCTCAGTCCGTCTTTCCCTTGCATTTCCTCCATTCTTGTCCTGTCCTTCTTTCTCTCCATCTTTAGCTCCATCCCTAGATCATCATGATCATGGTAGTCCTCCATCCCTAGATTATCCAGTACCTCCAGCCTTAGTCCGTCTTTCCCTTGCATTTCCTCCATTCTTGTCCTGTCCTTCTCTCCCTCCATCTTTAGCTTGTACTCTTCTTCTATGCTGAACATCATCCTCCATCCCTGGATCGTCATAGTCCTCCATCCCTAGATTATCCTTTTCCCCATCCTTAGTACATCTTTCCGTTGCATTTCCTCCAGTCTTGTCTTGTCCTTCCCCCCCTTCATTAGCTTGTCTACCTCGTGTAGCCTGAATATCCTCCATCCCTAGATCATCATACTCCTCTTTGTCTGTCCTTATACCAGCCTTCTCTTACTCCATCTTTCGCCTGTGCTCCCTCTCTTAACACTTACTCACCATCTTCCTCCATCCCTAGATTATCCTCTTCCTCCACCTATCGCAAATCCTTTCCTTTGTCCCCTCCATCCGTAGCCCCCACATCCCACTTCCTCTCCACTTTTAAGCCTCTTTGCTTTTCATCTTCCTCCATCCCCAAACTGTTGCTCTCTCCTCTGCCACTATCGTTCTCCTGAATCATTAGCTTGCGTCCCCAACCCATCGTTTCCTTCCGCCCTTTGGTCAAAGCTGTAAAGGTCAGCATGTTTTCATCTTCCTGCTTGTGAAGCTTCAAAGATGACACACCAAAAGATTGTTTCTGAAGAACAAGATGCGCACATATTGATGTAACATTTCTAATCATACCAAATGAATCGCTATCTTTCTACACTCCAAACTGCCAGACGAAAAAGCAAAGTAGAAACCTGGTGTTAAAAGAAACTGAGCATCTGTGGATGCTTTTCCAAAACTCTGCTAGTTCCATTAGCGTTGAGCTAATCTGGCCTGATGGCCTCTCCTTCAGACAGCAAAGCCCTGGTGAGAAAACCCAATTTTGTTGTGGGCCTTTGCCTCCCTGGCACACTTTGAGAGAGCAGCAGCAGCATTTTAGAGGCTTTCAAAGCCGTGAGCCTGCCGGGAAGAGGCGAGCTCTGCTTTTAAAGAACAATCACTCGGATGAACGATGCCGCGTCTGTGATCCGTTTGGCCCACCACTGGTCATATTTAGCATATACATATGGATTATACCGGGAATTTATCACATTATTGATTATGGAGAGCATCATCACACATTATCATCCATCCATTTTCTTCTGCTCAAGCATCTTTTCATCTTTCTTCATCCTTCTGTCATTTCCATCATTCAGTTGATCCGTCATCTTCTGTATTCATCATCTATTCAATTATCTTTTTTTATTATTTGCACTCATCCTTCGCTTGATCAATCACCCCATCATCCATCTCTCCATCTGTCCTTCCATTCATTCATTCATTCATTCATTCATTCATTCATTCATTCATTCATTCATTCATCACATCAGATGTCATTTTTGGAATACTACTTAATAGCTTTATTAAGTGTGCAGGCAATGTTTTAACGTTCTTATGTGTCACACAAGTGTGAAAAGAAGCAAAGCCCTGTTAATAGAAGTGAAGGAGAGTTGCAAGTATAAAAGTGTTGATGCTGACTTTGAAAACAGGTTGCAAAAAAGTCAGTTATAAAGCAAAACGGGCCGTACGGTGGTCTAGGGGTTAGCATGTTGGCCACACAGTCAGGAGATCTTCAAGATCTGGGTTCGTATCTCCGTCTGGGCATCTCTGTGTGGAGTGTGCATGTTCTCCCTCGGCATGGGAGTACTCCTGTTTCCTCCCACATTTCAAAAATGTGCACGTTTGGTTAATTGGAGACTCTATTGTCCATGGGTATGAACGTAAGTGGGAATGGTTGTTTTTTTAAATGTGCCCTGCGATTGACCCCGCTTCTTGCCTGAAGTCAGCTGGGATAGGCTCCAGCATATCTCCACCACCCTAGTAAAGATAAGCGACATAGAAAATGAATGAATGAATAAATTGATGCTTTTTTTACATTTAGCGTGAGTTTGGAAGCATATTCGGTGGCAAAGTGTGTTCAAATGACAAATTGTACAATCTCAGAGCTGTTTCACTTCACTATTTACACCCAATTGCCCACATTTATGCGCTAGGATTGCAGATAGTTTCAGATATTGGCCACTAGAGGGTGAAAGAGATGCAAGGGAATGCTGTGAGTTTGAAAGAACAAAAGAAAGTATTCAATCAGTGTTTTTCCGCAGCTTAGATTTTGTCTAAACTACGCCTCGCCCAAATTGAACGTCAACAAAAACCTATCAACTTCTCAACAACAAAAACCAGAGAGACCAGAAATTCTCGCCTCTCTGGGGTGAGCCACAGAGAGAAAAGAGAAGCCACTTCAGGAAATTAGGGATTTTTTTTTCCTTTCAGGAGTAATTTGTCTCTAGGCGGGGGGGGGGGGGGGGGGGGGGGGGGGGGGGGGGGGGGGGGGGGGGGGGGGGGGGCTGAAATAGTACTTTCATCTTGTTGAGGAGAGGTGCGAGAGGGCTGAGATATTTTTCCTAAAGAAACAGAATAAGGGTTGTTAAAATGAATCAAGTCATGTTTTCGGAGGATAAAACATGATAATGGGTGGAAATGGATGATAAAGAGCAGCGCCACTTGCACAGGCCAGAGAAGGATGCAGTGTGTTTCACCAGCTCAATTGGATCAGTAATAATGTTATGTGATGTCTCCAGCGAGCGCCATTACACGTCCTCTCCTGCTCCCGCTGGTAAAAGTAGAAGTGCCCTCGTCGCAGCAAAGGCCTCCCACAGGCCTGCCAAGGCCACTCCGCTGTTCTTGCCTATCTTTTATTTATTCCACGGCTTCTCTTTTCTGCTCAGGCCCAATGCTTCAACACCCGGCACAGAAAGTAACCCTCGCAAATGCACAAATTTGGAGTGTACTTTTGTGTCGTTCTGCTAATAGATGCACTTGGAGACAAAAATTGTACAAATTGAAGATGGAAAAGTCATTTCTTGCAATACCATTCAATGTCTGGCAAATTTCAGCAAGCATTTTATTCCATCTTGTCAAGGGACAATACTATAGCAGCACTCATTCAACCCCCGACCATGATGATATCACCACCATGACACGATTGTCTTGCTACTCACTTTTGTTGCCAGATATTTAGACAAAAATTACTGTGTGTTGACTCATTTTGAGAGGACAGTAAATTCACTTGAATTTATTCACTGGTATCACTTGAGTCCAGTAGGGGTTTTTTTACCCCCTGTTTTTTGCTCTCAAAGGCCAACCCTGATTTGCAAGTCTTTTGGCAGACTGAGCATGTAGTCATCCCCGGCGGAGCAGGTCCTGCTTTAACGCTTTTTCTTTTTCAGTCTTCTCTTGTTGGCATCCCAACCTCCAGACCGTGCCGTATGCGGCTAGAGTTTCCCAGTTGTCTGTATCACTTCCGTATCTCTTGAGATTAGACTTCAGGTTGTCTTTATATCAGTTACGTTGGCCACCTTGCATTTGTTTACCAGGCTTTAACTGTGAATAAAATTTTGCTTGGGCGTGCATAGTAAATGCCCTGTCCATCGCAACTGATTCAGGACAGTCATTGTTTGGTCATTTATCTTGCCAACTGATGCCCAACGTTTTACGGAGACAGCATTGGTTGTACTGCACAAGACAGTTCCAATGACATCTATAGGTTGTCCAGGTCTCGCTTGCATACGGCAGCGTCGGGATAATGATGGCTTTATACACAAGGATCTTGGAATCCGTACGAAGGCTCTTATTCTCTTATTCTCATCTGAGCTGTCCGAAGGCGCCACTGCCACAGCTGAGTCGATGCTGAGTCACTTCCACGTGCAATCAAAGGTGACTTGATTTGAAAGTCTTTTGGCAGACTGGGCATGTAGTCATTCCCCGGCGAAAGAAAGGAGCAGGTTCTGCTTTCACGCTCTTTCCATTTCTGTCTTCTCATGATGCCGTCCCGACCTCCAGACCGCGCCTTATGCGGCCAGATTTTCCCAGTTGTCTGCATCAATGTCGTCTCTCTTGAGGTTAGACTTCAGGTTGTCTTTATATCAGTTGCGTTGGCCACCCCCAAGGTGTAACTGGGAATCATTGTCTCGCTACTCGTCCACATTTCTTTGTTTATCTTACCAACTGATGACTGACATGTTACGGAAACAGCGTTGGTTGTACTGCCCAAGACATTTCAGATGACGTCTATAGGTTGTCCATGTCTCACCTGCATACAGCAGAGTCGGGATACTGATGGCTTTAATCACAAGGATCTTGGAATCCGTACAAAGGCTCTTATTCTCGGATACTCGTTATTGGAGCTGTCCAAAGGCGCCACTTGCTCAGCTGAGATGATGCTTCACTTCCGCGTGCAATCGAAGGTGACTCACAAGGCTAACCCTTGATTTGCAAGTCTTTTGGCAGACTGGGCTTGTCCTCTGCGGTAAAAAAGAGCAGGTTCTGCTTTCACGCTCTTTCTTTTTTTTGTCTTCTCCTGATGGTGTCTTGACCTCCCGACCGTGTGGTCTGTGGCTAGTCTGCATCAATGCCGTATCTTTTGAGATTAGACTTGAGGTTGTCTTTATATCAGTTGCGTTGGCTGCCCTGCGTTTGTTTACGAAGGTATAGCTGGGAATAAAAATGTTACTTGAGCATGCAAAGTAAATGCCCTTTCCAATGCAGCTGATTCAGGAGAATCATTGTCTTGGTACACGTACATGTTTGTTCGTTTAACTTGCAAACTGATGCCCAACAACTTATGGAGAGAGCGTTGGTTGTATGGCTAGAGATTTTTCAGATAACGTCTAGAGGTTATCCAGGTCAAGCATGCATACAGCAGTATCGGGATAATGATGGCTTTATACACAAGGATCTTGGAATCTATACAAAGGCTCTTATTCTTGGATACTTGTTGTCTGAGCTGTCCAAAGGCGCCACTGGCTCAGCTGAGTCTTCACTTCCGCGTGCCATTGAAGGTGACTCACAAGGCTAACCCTTGATTTGCTAGTCCTGTGAGATTGGGCATGTAGTCATCCCTGGGAGAAGAAGAAAGAAGCAGGTTCTGCTTTTCACACTCTTTCCTTTTCGGTCTTATACTGATGGCGTCCCAGCGTAGACTTTCTTTTGAGTGCTTCTGGACCGTGCTGTCTGTGGCTAGATTTTTCTAGTCGTCTGCACCAATGCCACAGTTATTGAGATTGCGCTTCAGATTGTCTTTATATCACTCATGTTCCCCCCCCCCTAAGGTGTATCAGGGAATAAAAAAGTTGCTTGGGCATGTGTACAATCATTGTCTCGATACTCATTACTGATCAAGACTTTTCAGACGGCGTCTGTAGGCTGTCAGCGATGGTTTTATACTCAAGGATCTCGCTATCTGCGCAGATGCTCTTATTCACAGATGCTTGTCTGAGCTGTACGAAGGAAGGCTCCAGTGGCACAGCTTATTCGATGTTGGTGGTCACAGAGCGGTGGTTCTCAAGTATGGGAAGTGTGGTACGATCAACTTCAGCTACCTTTGGGGGCGGTTGGAACATTACTTTGCTCTTTGCCTGGAGTTCCATCACAGAGTTTGTAGAAATCTTGGTGGTAGCTTTCAGCCAGCTTAAGGCGTAACAACTTCCCATCCATTTTAAAGATGACACTGATGCCGTCAAGTAGCTTCCCTTTGACTAAACGGATGATCACAAGGATGAAGATTGACAACAAGCTGGATCCACATCTCGCTGTACATGGCTTTCGTAGATCTGTATAAGGTTTGCCCCATACTGAATTGCGTGGCACCATTATGTCTAAAACCTGAAGTATGCAATTTTCGAATTGATCAGTTTGATAAATCGGCTTAACAAACACCATGAGAAGATAATAATGCTTCTCCAAAGCATCCCCGTCTTCTCTCGTTGCAATATTTGCTTGTTACCCGCCATTGACGCCCCCAATTAATCAGCACATGTGACACTTTTTCGACGTGTGCGACTATGTGGGTCACCGTGAGGCGCCTGTGTCCC
Organism: Dunckerocampus dactyliophorus; assembly: GCF_027744805.1. Classification (NCBI taxonomy): domain Eukaryota; kingdom Metazoa; phylum Chordata; class Actinopteri; order Syngnathiformes; family Syngnathidae; genus Dunckerocampus; species Dunckerocampus dactyliophorus. The sequence goes on from NC_072822.1 coordinate 34,152,750, forward strand.
GGCCTGAGGTTTGATTTCCATAGCAAGCGGCTGCCTCTCGCCAATTAGTCAACGCGAACAGGACCACAGAAAAAGTACAGTACATGGGGGGGGGGTAGTTTTCAAAGAAGTGTGTAAGTGACCTATGCTTAGAGGGAAGGTGCCTTCACGGCATCTGGCCCACTTTAAATGGGACACAACATCAGGGATAAAAAAAAATGTTAAGTGTGGAACAAATTCCTGTCGCTTATTGCATGTTTAGGAATCTCACTGATGAAAACATACATGCACAGTATATGAGTGCATGTTCGGTATGTAGGGGAAAACATTCACGATAGCGTTGCAATACAGCACTTCAAACGTCATTACTCTCTTTTCTTTCACTGCGATTACGATCTGATACCATACCATAGGATTCACTCGGAGCACGAGTCACGCTATTTGTAATGTTATAGATTCAATTCCAATTGACTTTGATTACGATGCAATATGGTTCACTCACTATTATGATGAGATTCAAATTATGATGTATTAGGATGTGCTTCAATAACAATACGATGCAATTCACTGGAATTACAATGTGATATGACACGCTACAATTCGCTACAATTGTGATGCAATATGATTGCCTGCAATTCCAATGAGATACTATACGATTGACTCCAACTAGGATGCGGTATGATTCTCTCCAAGTATTCTAACATAATCTGAGAGAGTCGTATTAAATTGCATCATAAATGGAGTGAATCGTATCATATTGTAAAAGGAGTGAATTGTATCGTATGATACTGTAAAAAGAGTGATTTCTTGTACAGTAATCTCTTGCTTATCGCAGTTCATTGGTTCCAGACCTGACCGTGATAAGTGAAGTCCTCTGGACATGAACTATCAACCCTATAGTCACCTTTACACTCATATTGTACAATATAAAATTAGCTGCCGTTTTCATCAATTGATTATTATTCCTCTGTTTTTTGTCTTCTAACTCCTCCTTCATTTTTCAACCAATTAAAAACATTCAAGCATGAAATTGTTCAGCACATTCGGGGATAGTCTGCTATCTATTCAGATGTTTCAAAAAATTCCCAGATTTTCCAAAAATTCCACCGTTTTTTTTCTATTGACAATGAATGGGCCAATTTTAAAACTTACACCATTTACACGCTTCTCAACCCATTCAAAGCATTCCACCATGAAAACATTCCACACATCCAGGGCTTCAAACTAGCAACTTTCCACATTCCGAAAATTCCAACTTTTCCCGACATTCCCACTTTTTCTTTGATCTTAATTACTGTATTTTCCTTTAATTTTAATTCCCCTAACTACTTCAACATTTTTCAACCAATTCTAACATCAAACTATTCACCACAATCCAGACTTTAAGGGTACCTATTTTTCACATGTAACAAACTATTTTTTTTAAAAAAATGTCCACTTTTCCAGAAAACTAATTACCTCTTAAGCTATGCTACTACTTCTACAAATTCTCAACCGATTCACCTCCTTCCAACATCAACTCGTTTAACTAAGTCAGGATATCCATGCTACTATCCACAGCACTAAAATTCCCACTTTTCCCGATATGCCCACTTTTCCGGAAAGCTGAATGCCTTTGATGTAAATAGATCAAAGGCATTCAGCAACTACTTTCACATTTCTCAACGGATTCCAATCGTTCGAACATCAAACCCTTCAATAATCCAGGACATTTGTGCTATTATCGACATCACAGCAATTCCCACTTTTCCCGACATTCTTATTTTTAGGAATCTAATTAGAAACTAATTAGATCAAAGGCATTCAGCATACTTCCACATTTCTCAACAGATTCCAACTGTTCCTACATCAGCTTTGACACTTTTCCTTCTTGGTTTCTTTCCCGCCTTATCAGGCTCACGCATTCACATGCAATGTCTCCTGACATTGCAGTCATCTAGTAAAATAATATAGTAGAGAAAAGGAGTAGAGAAAATGGGCCATTTAAGACATAAATAGGACTTGCACCTGTGTGTTGCTGCAAATGTGTTCCAGTGCTAGACGACAGGGAGTGGTGTCGGGGGTTGCGAGTTGAGTTTTATCTTGGCGTGGGTTACGGCAGTATCCTGTGTTAGGGATTATTGTGACTGAAAACCTGTTGTTCCGGCGATCAAGGCCGGTGCTTGTGTGTCTCGCCGAACATTACAGTAACATTCCCGACACCTAGTGACCAGTGTAGAATACTGCTGATCATCGCAACGTCTTTCAATGGATCTTCCGAGCGCCTTATATTTGTATTTGACTTCATTTGGACAAGTTTATGCTTGAAAATGCTTCAATTTAATTCAAAATGAGCTTAAACATGCATAAAAATAGATCGTATTCAACCAAGAAACAGCATGATTTATTAAATAATATATGTTTAAAGAATCAAATCGCATTGCATCGCAATGGAGTGATGGTACTGTATCACGTGGTGGTGAAAGCGATGGTACGTTTTCCGTGCCACGTTTTGCAAGGTGCCAAACTTTTATCACTCTCACGACAGGTTAAGTCTCACATGGCGGCCATGCTTGTTTTGGCTTTGTGAAGGGAAAGTGGGCGGGAGACGGTCGCTGTAGGCTGGATGCTGCAATGGGGGCGGAGCTGATCGGCCGATGTGATCAGCGTTATAAAGCAAGTATCGGAATATGCTGATACCGTGCTTTTTCACGGAAATCGGCCGATGCTGATTGGCCAATGGATCAGAGCACCCCTATTATTTACAGTCCATCTCGTGCATGTACGGTATCGTTGTTAGTGTATGGCGATACGTGATGCATTGCCTCATATCACAGCACATATTTTCACTCCACTTCTTGGTCTCCACTCCAACGTTTGACTCTTTTATCCAACTACTCGCTCCCAAATTCATTTTCTTTGTTTTTTTGTTTTTTTTGGGACCCTGCCTTTGTAGCCGTCTCACGTCCTTTTTGTCGTTTCAGACATTTTGGCCCCTTTGCTCATGTCATCACATATCAAAGTTTTCAAGTTCACCGTGACTTTTTTATGTGCAACTAGGCAAACCACAAATGTAGGTATTTAAATGCGGAAAAAATGCGTCGCTTTCCCTCAGTGATGCAACTTAAAATGAATATATAGCGGGAGCCTGACACTTCACGAGGTACACTGACGAATGAGATCCAATACAAAAATGCCGTCCTTAAAAAGATAGTCATGCTCACTTTTAATTAAATGAACACTATGTTTATTGTTGTACAAGCGCACTGCATCATAGCAACATTACTCCTTACTCCATTACTCATTACTTCATTTTGTTCATCATGTTGACAAGACGAGGCTTAAATGAAAGTCATCTGCAGTCTTTTCCATCCCAAGCAGCACTGTGGTGTTTGCTCCAAGTAATTACTCTCTCCAACAAGTACATGTCATCACACACACACACACACACACACACACACACACACACACACACCAAATAAATGAGCCTGAGGCTTCATAATCTGACTGTAATGAACATTGTCATTGTGATAATAGCCATTTATCCCTGACATCACACACACACATTTGGGTCCTAATTCTTTCACTCAGTTGAGCATCTGAAGGATTAATTCCAAGAGTGTTTGGCTTTTTCTTTGTTTTTTGTTCTCCCGGGCTACCAGTGTTGATAAAGAGAAAAAGTGTGACGATAACCACAGAACCCGGAACCCATAAATACACTTACCATGTGCACGCACAACGCTTCATGACGAACCAAGCAATACCTATACGGCCACTGGGTGACAGTATTGCCAGCAAACACCTTCAGGTGCCCTTTCTTATGTTTCTGTGTTAGCAATTGTACTTTATTTTACTTGTATTATTCATTTTGGAACATTATTAAATATTAGAAGTAATTTGAATCCTTTTGAGGTCTGCCCCCTTTTACTTTTTAAAACATATTTTCACCATAAACTGTTACATTTTGTATGAATGCTCAATATATCAAAATATTACAAACTATAATAATAATTGTAATAAAACAGGCGACCACATATACTGTGCTTAACTTCTTTTTACACTTGTGCAACACAATTAAAGCATGCAGGTTAAAGTCAGCTGTCTAAATAAATTACTCAAAAAAATGGTCTAGTTTGTTGTTTTTTTTCTTTTTAGATTTTATTTTAATATTTTTAATCATTTAAAATAATTACAAAATAATATTAATAATTTGCATTTCATTTAGTTAACTTTTTAAGATTTTTTTTTATTTATGAATAAAAAATTGTATTTTGCGTTGTGCTCCTCTCAAATACTTGAATGCAAAACATGTTTTCTTTTAAGTAAAAAAAATATATATGATGAGATAAAAGTGGTTTTTTACCCAATTATTTCAAGTCTGAATTTTTTTGGAGTATTAATGTGCAAGAAGATTGTTTTTGACACGTTTTCCATTTCTGAGTTACGTTGTTAGTATATAATAAATGCATCAGAGATAACAATTATCACAAAATATTGGTGAAATACGCCCATAAAATTGCATCGTGAGTTATTCAGCGATTCCCGCGGTGTTTGGCAATGCTTCTCATTCTCTCATTGCGACAAACAAACACATTCTTCTGGTAAACACATTTGGACGCAGTGTGGTGCTGATGATGCCACCGGTGTTTACACGCGAGAAGGACACTTTGTAATTCCTTCAGTAAACACTATTGACTCGAGCGGTGGCGGCGGCGCTTCTGCTGAATCCCAATAAGCACTCAAGTCAAGTTTATTTCCACTTGAGCAAAAACTTTATTTGTGTGGCCATGCAGAACTCAAGCTACATACAGTGGGAAAATACTTTTCCACACAGGGCCATGTAGGTTTGGATTTTTTTTTCCCCTCAATAATAAAAAAAAAAATTAAAAACTGAATTTTGTGTTCAGTTGTGTTGTCATTGATTAATATTTAAATTTGCTTGATGATCTGAAACATTTACATGTGATAAACATGCGAAAAAATAAGAAATCAGGAAGGGGGCAAACACTTATTCACACCAGTGTAAGTAACTATGGTGCGTTCAAGGGCTGCTGAACAAAAGTGCAAAATCTCAGCGCTTGAGGAAAAAAAACAGTGATGCATGAAGACATATACATGTAAAAATGGTGGCCCTTTTTAACAGTGGAACATTTATGCTGTACATGTTATTGTATTATCAGATATTTGTTTATTTTTACCAAACTATGAAAAAAAGTAATTTAATTAATAATTAAATTAATAATTTAATTATTATTTAATTAATAATTAAAAATAAATTTAAAAATTAATATAATTAATATATAAATTTAGTCTACATGAATAACATTATCCACATGAATAACTAAAAATAATAAAAATAAAAATATATAAATTTAAAAAATCATTATCAATGAAGCATAAAGACATAAACCTGTAAAAATTGGATTTTTTATTTATTTATTTTTTTACAGTGGTACACCTATGCTGTACATTTCACCTGTATTAGCACTTTTTAGGACACGTATTGGCGCACATTTGTAAATTATTAAAATTAATAAATTAAAGTTAAATAATAAACTTTAAAAATAAATAGTATAAATAAGTATAGGTACTATAAATAAATAAATAAATAAAATATTTAAAAAATCATTATCAGTGAAAATTGTGGGCTTTTTTTTATGGTGGTTCACCTATGCTGTACATTTTTCCTAAAAAATAAATTAATAAAAAATACATACAAGAAAAAAAATAAATAGTAAGTTAATGTAAATATAATATACTTAAATAAATACAAATAAAAATTAATACATTTTACAAATAATTATCATAAAGACAAAGACCTGTAAACATTTTTTTTTTGTACAGCGGTACACCTATACTGTACATTTATCGTACCTGTATTATCACATATATTTATTTGTAAATTATTAGAAACTTATTAATATAATTAATTAAAATAATTTAAAGTAAAACAAATTATTTAAAAAATGTATATTATAAATAAATACATATAATATAATACAATATATTACACCAAATACATATAAAATAAAAATAAAAAAACGATTTTGACCAAAAATCCTGAATGGTGAATCCACTGCACACTTACTGAAGTGCACTAACAATTACAGTATCATTCCATTCCATACTGCTTCAGTCTGACTGCTGTGAAGCTGAGACGCCCGCTTACTTTTGGAATGAGTGTTGCTGGAAAACAACAACAAAACAAGCAAAGAAAATGCAGGCTCGCACACGCCAGAGCTCGTTGAACCGATGTCTCATGAGGTTCCTGTGTTGTCAGGCGTGACGGGCTATTATGCCGTGACTTCACAGGCGTGTTTTCCCTGAAAATGTTGGTTAAATTGCGAATGACCTCAGGAGCATTTCAATCCAACACTCCATTTTTTAAATAGAATTACTAGCTTCCAAATATTTGGTAGTGTAGTGGGCGGGGATATAGTGTGGCCTCCACCAGGATGTGCGACACATTAGTGCACTTAAATCTAAAACAGTCACCCACGGCACACACGCACACACACACACACACACACGTGCATACTAATGCATATCGGCTGCAATACACTCGTGATGTGTTTAATGGGTGCCGTATAAATCGTGACTAAAGTGCCTTTAACCAATTTTCATTCCACAGCTGCGCCCTGACACACAGACACACACACACACACACACACACACGCTGTGAAAGAAATATGACATAAAATACATAAAATGTCATGTCACGTAATACACTTATAGGCCATTTCATTAGGTACACTATATAGTGCGACCCAATTTTGGAAGGGCAGTCACTTAATATTGTGTCCTCTGGGGGTGCACGTGCATGAATCAGTTTCACACTTCAAGTGACCCTAAACATTTTCCACTCGTGAAAAAAACGCGGCCCTTTAACAAGCTGGTTTCCGCACACAGGCTCATTAAGGGCGTGTCGTGCAATAAACAGCATGCTAACACGCATGAGTTGCCAGACGCGCACGCGGCTCCATGTGCACATCACACATCAGCATGCGTGGCCGAATGCACATCCATGCACTTTTTTTCTTTGCTTATTTTCTTTTATGGCAATAACAACAAACTTATTTCCGTTCAGCAGCAGATAGGAGAGGAGGAAGTGCGTCAGATTGACAGTAAATCATGCAAATGAATAAAAAAGGGACCATTAAAAAATGCCTCGCAGTTAAATGACAAAACAGCATTTAATAGCTGACTTTTATGACCCACTTTCTGTCTTCTTCATAATCTTGTGCCGCATACACTATCTTTATTATCTGAAAATGAAAGACATAAGTGATTAATAATGCATTATTGACACGTGTTAAAGAGAAATACAGCCACACAGACAAAATGCATCAATGGTTACGCCATTACAGCCACAAAATGGCACACAAATCAGGCCTGGAGTGATGCCTCTGTCACTTAGTCGACGATCTATGTTCACTTCCTGGTTTAAAAAGGCAAACCAAAAAATCTTTTTCCTAATTAGCCGGTGACCTAATTAGTTGTTTAGTCAATAAAGTGGTGTTAAATGGATCCTTACAACTTACAAGCAAATGAATCAGTCAATAGGACGTTTTATCCAAAGATAGCCTGACATTGAGACGATATAGCGTACACTGTACACTTATATTGGTACACTTCAAAAGTCCTTGAAAACAAGGGAGAGTTTTTCTTTTACATTTTATTGTATTTCATTTACTTGAATTGATTTTTTTGGACATACTATTAGAAATATGCACCATTATACCTAAATGAACACCAAAGTCACGCAAGATGAAACGCCGTAGCACGAAACATTGTAGCATACAACATTGCAACACAAAACGTTGCAACATGAAACGCCGTAAAATGAAATGTTGTAACACGAAATGTGGAAACATGAAACGTCGCAACACAAAAGGTACGAAACGTCATAACATGACACGTTGTAAAACTAAACATATCTACACCAAACACTGCAGCAAACACTGTAACATGAAGCGTCGTAACATGACACACCGTAACATCCAACGTTGCAACACAAAACGTCATAATTAGAACCAGTGCAACATGAAATTTCAACATGAAATGCTGTAACATGAAACGTCATAACACGAAACATCGCAACACAAAATGTTGCAACATGAATAGCAGTAAAATGAAATGTTGTAACACGAAATGTGGTGACATGAAACGTCGCAACACAAAACGTACGAAACGTCATAACATGACACGTTGTAAAACGAAACATATCTACACAAAACACTGCAGCAAACACTGTAACATGAAGCGTTGTATCATGACACACCGTAACATCCAATGTTGCAACACAAAACGTCATAATATGAACCACTGCAACATGAAATTCTAACATGAAACGCTGTAACACGAAATGCTGCTAAAAAAATGTTGCAACATGAAATGCTTTAACTTAAAATGCCGTAACACAAAATGCTGTAACATGAAAAGTCAGAAACGTCACAACACAAAATGTTGCAACACAAAATATTGCAACATGAAATGCTGTAAAATGCAATGTTGCACCAAAAATGTAAAATGAAGTGTTGTAACATAAAACGTTATAACAGGAAATGTTGCACCACAAAATGTTGCAAAATGACATGATATAAGATGAAATGCTGTAAGATAAAACTATGCAACATGAAACATTACAGCGTGAAACACTTTATTGTATTGTATTGTATTGTATGTACTTTATTGATCCCACAGCGGGGAAATTTACTTGTTACAGCAGCAAGCAAGCAAGACAAGTAAAGAGAACAGTAAAGTAAAGTAAAGTAAAGCATCGTGACTACAACATGGTTCAGGTGGTGCAGGTGTTGTAGAGCCTGATAGCGGTCGGTATGAAGGACCTGCGGAACCTCTCCTTCTTACACCGTGGATGTAACAGTCTGCTGCTGAAGGAGCTGCTAAGGGAACCCACAGTGTCATGTAGCGGGTGAGAGGTGTTGTCCATGATGGATGTCAGCTTAGCCAACATCCTTCTCTCCCCCACTTCCTCCACGGAGTCCAGAGGACCGTCCAGGACAGAGCTCGCTCTCCTGATCAGCCTATTGATCCTGCTGCTGTCCCTGTCCGTGCTGCCCCCTCTCCAGCAGCCCACAGCATAGAAGATGGCTGAGGCCACCACAGAGTCATAAAAGGTCCGTAAAAGAGTCCTGCACACACCAAAGGACCTCAGTCTCCTCAGCAGGTGGAGGCGACTCTGGCCCTTCTTGTAGAGGGCGTGGGTGTTGACGGACCAGTCCAGTTTGTTGTTAAGGTGAACACCCAGGAATTTGTAGCTGTCTACCAACTCTATGTCCGCTCCCTGGATGTTCACCGGTGTGAACAGGACATTCTGTTAGATGAAACATGAAACACTGTCACATGAAGTGCTGTAACATGAAATGTTGTAACATGAAACATTGGAAACATTGCGAGTTGCAAATATTGCAAAGTGAAATGTTGCAACATGAAACACTAACATGAAGTGCTGTAACATGAAGTGACGTAACATGAAATGTCATAACGTGAATTGTTGCAATGCAAGAAATTGCAACATGAAATGCTGTAAGATGAAATGCTGTGACAGATAACGTCAAAACATGAAATGTGACACGAAAGCTCGCAAAACAAAACCTTTCAACATGAAATGCAGTAACATGAAACGTCGTAACATGAAATGCTGCAACACAAACTTTGTAACATGAAATGCATGAAACATAAACTGTTGTAACACAAAACACTGTAACATGAAACGCCGGAAACGTTGCAACACAAAACATTGTACCATGAAATGTTGCAACGTGAAATGCTGTAACGTGAAATTCTGTAACTTGAGACTTTATAACATGAAACGTTGCAATGCAAAACGTTGCAACACAAAAGGTTGCAACACAAAATATTGCAACATGAAATGCAGTAACATGCAATGTTGCAAAATGAAACACTGACATTAAGTGTTACACGGTATGCTGTAACATGAAATGTTTTAACATGAAACTTTGCCACATGAAATGCTGTAACATAAAATGCCGTAAAACAAAAGACTGTAACATGAAATGTTGGAAACGTTGCAACATAAAATGTTGTAACATGAAATTTTGCACCATGAAACACTGTAACATAAAGTTTTGGAACATGAAATGTCATAACGTGAATTGTTGCAATGCAAGACGTTGCAACAGGAAATGCTGTAAGATGAAATGTTGCACCATGAAACACTGTAAGATGCAGTGCTGTAACATGAAACATTATAACAGTAAATGAAACACTGTAACAGTAAATGAAACACTGTAAGATGCAGTGCTGTAACATGAAACATTATAACAGTAAATGTTACAACATGAAATGCTGTAGCATGAAAGTTTGAGTGTGAAGCTTCTGGGATGAGACTCAGCACCTCCAAATCCGAGCCCATGGTTCTCAGTCGGAAAAGGGTGGATTGCACCCTCCGGGTTGGGAATGTGGTCCTGCCCCTGGTGAAGGAGTTGAAGTATCGCTGTGTCTTGTTCACGAGTGAGGGAAGGTTGGAGCGTGAGGTCGATAGGCGGATTGGCTCAGTGTCTGCAGTAAGGTAGCGGATCGTCGTGGGGAGCAGTTGCTGAGCTGGAAGGCAAAGCTCCCAATTTACCGATGCATCTACAGCATGTTCCCACACTCACCTATGGTCATGAGCTCTGGGTTGTGACTGAAAGAACGAGATTGCGGACACAAGCGGCTGAAATGAGTTTCTTCTGTAGGGCAGCTGGACTCACCCTAAGAGATAGGGTGAGGCGCTCAGTCATCAGGGAGGGGCTCAGAGTAGAGCCGCTGCTCATTCACATGCAGAGGAGCCAGTTGCGGTGGCTCGGGCGTCCAGTCCGGATGCCTCCTGGATGCCTCCCTGGTGAGGTGTTCCAGGCATGACCGGCCGGGAGAAGGCCCCGGGGCAGACCTAGGACATGCTGGAGGGATTACGTCTCACAGTTGGCCAGGGAAGACCTTGGTGTCCTCCCGGTGGAGCTGGAGGAGGTGGTCGGGGACCAGGAAGTCTGGGCTTCCCTACTGAGACTGCTGCCCCTGCGACCCGGTCCCGGAGTGGAGGAAAATGGATGGATGGATGGATGAAATTATGCAACATAAAACTTTGCAACATGAAACACTGTTACATGAAATGCTGTAACATGAAACGTTGCAACACAAATGTTGTAACATGAAATGTTGTATCATGAAATACTGTAACACCAGGACTGTCTATATCACTGAAGAAAAAAACTGAGGAAGAGAGTATGCCTGAGCTTTTATTTTGAAAACTCCACTAAACTAGAGTCCTTATTCTTTATGTTAGCAAGATATGTTGGACAGTTGTGTGCTTTTAGGAAGACCCTTGTCTGTTCCCAGTTTTCAAAGCCCATAAGGTCCATAAAAGGCACGTTTGCTGTGGGAGAACTAAAATCTGTGTCCTCTGCTGTCACAATTGGACAAAAATATCCCAGAAAAAAGTGAAGGGAAAAAGAACTCCTCATTTTGGAATATGTCACATGTCCTAATAATCCAGTACTAGTAACAATGCAGTGCTGTCCACTTTCAGCTTGTCCAACCGTGTGTGCGTGTGCTTAATCTCGTCATCAGTGGGTTTTTTACATTTTTCATCAGCGTGCCTTCGAAAGAACACTTTTATGGACACTCGGTGACATCGCGGCCCACTTTTGTTTGTTGTCTTGCGCTTGAGCCTGCAGTCAAGATAGCGACAATGCGAATGTGATGTTATCTGTGGATGTCGACACATCACCGCCCCGACACACACACACACACACACACACACACACACACACACACACACACACACCAAGTATGGCTTCCATGCAAACACATCTTCCAGACAAGTAAACACCTCCTCCTCTTCAGCCTGCAGGCAGAGTCTTTTCCTTGATATCTCCTTTCATCGCTGTGTGCTTTTTTTTATTGTCTTTGTCATGCTTTTAATCCTGTTTATTCCCACGTGTCCTCCCCTCTTACCCTCACCCCCCTCTCACCTCCCAACACCTGCTTCTTGGATATATTTATAGATACAGCGGTAAAATACGTCTTATGTCAAATATGACCATGCCGTGATATTTGATGTGAGGCTAATTGTAACAATTCCTTCATTTGTATTTGGTCCCCTGACAACCACTGCGACATGAAATGTAACGCCAAAGGTCACAATAACGTTTCGTGTCGCAACATGAAACGTTGCAACACGAAACGTTGCAACATGAAATGCTGTGACAGGAAACGTCATAACATGAAATGTGACATGAAAGCTCGCAAAACAAAACCTTTCAACATGAAATGCAGTAACACGAAATATCGTAACATGAAACGCTGCGACACCAAACTTTGCAACATGAAATGCATGAAACATAAAATGCCGTAACACAAAATGCTGTAACATGAAACGTCGCAACACGAAACGTTGCAATATGAAATGCTGTAACATGAAATGCTGTGACAGGAAACGTCATAACATGAAATGTGACATGAAAGCTCGCATAACAAAACCTTTCAACATGAAATGCAGTAACATGACATATCGTAACATGAAACGCTGCGACACCAAACTTTGCAACATGAAATGCATGAAACATAAACTGTTGTAACACAAAACATTGTAACATGAAACGCTGGAAATGTTGCCACACAAAACATTGTAACATGAAATGTTGCAACGTTAATGCAAAATTCTGTAACTTGAGACTTTATAACATGAAACTTTGCAATGCATAACGTTGCAACACAAAATATTGCAACATGAAATGCTGTAAGATGCAATGTTGCACCATGAAACACTGTAACATGAAGTGTTGTAACATGAAATGTCATAACATGAAATGTTGCAAAATGACATGATGTAAGACAGACAATTCCTTTATTTGTGTTTGAGCCCCTGACAACCACTGCGACATGAAATGTAACGCGAAAGGTCACAACAAAACATTGCAACATGAAACATTGTAACATGAAACGCTGCGAAACAAAAACGTCACAACATGAAACGCTTTGACTTAAAATGCCGTAACACAAAATGCTGTAACATGAAACGTTGCAACACGAAATGTTGCAACATGAAATGCCGTAACATGAAATGCTGTGACAGGAAACGTCATAACATGAAATGTGACACGAAAGCTCGCAAAACAAAACCTTTCAGCATGAAATGCAGTAACATCGTAACATGAAACGCTGAAACACAAAACTTTGCAACATGAAATGCATGAAACGCCGGAAATGTTGCAACACAAAACATTGTAACATGTAATGTTGCAATATGAAATACTCTAACGTGCAATTCTGTAACCTCAGACTTTATAACATGAAACTTTGCAATGCATAACGTTGCAACACAAAATATTGCAACATGAAATGCTGTAAGATGCAATGTTGCACCATGAAACACTGTAACATGAAGTGCTGTAACATGAAATGTCATAACATGAAATGTTGCAAAATGACATGATGTAAGACAGACAGTTCCTTAATTTGTGTTTGATCCCCTGACAACCACTGCGACATGAAATGTAACGCGAAAGGTCACAACAAAACATTGCAACATGAATCATTGTAACATAAAACATTGTAACATGAAACATCGTAACATGAAACACTGCGAAACAAAACGTTGCAACATGAAACGCTTTGACTTAAAATGCCGTAACACAAAATGCTGTAACATGAAAGGTCACAACACGAAACGTTGCAACATGAAATGCTGTAACATGGAATGTTACAACACGAAACACTGTAACATGAAATGCCATAACGTCACAGTGTCATAACATGAAATGTTGCAATGTGAAATGCTATAACATGAAACACCGCAACATAAAATGTTGTTGCACGATAGGTCGCAACACAAAGCGTTGAAACAGGAAACACTGTAAGATGAAATGCGTAACATGAAATGTTGCAACACAATATGTTGCAACATGAAATGCCGTAACATGCAATGTTGCACCATGAAACACTGTAACATGAAGTGTTTTAACATGAAATGTCATAACATGAAATGTTGCAAAATGACATGATGTAAGAGGGACGATTCCTTCATTCTGACACCATGAAGCGCCCAAATGAGTCCCGTCCCTTTAAGAAAGTACCAACTCCAGCTCATTCTAAAAGACACAGAAACAGTGGTTCTCAATTATTTTCTGTCATGCCCATCTTGTAGCAGCATAAATATAGCAATAGAAGCAGTTTGTTAGCAGCAGCGTCGTGTATTTGTATTTGTATGATTATTTCTCTATCGGCCTGTTGGGTCTAATAACGTTTGCAAACCTGCCGTCGCCAAACAAGAGGGCCTGCTACAATAACCCGTAATCACCGCCGTGTGTTGGTGGGGGATAAATGCCCCCTTTGGAAGCGTAACGCCATCTAATCAAGATTGACTGGCTTGGAAGCGTCTAATCACACTCCAGCATCCTGATTACAATAATCCTCAGATTTATGATGTATTTGCAACTTTTTTGCCCTCCCTCGTGCTTTATTCACGTCTGCACTTTGCATCCTTAACAATATGCAACAGCACAAAGCAGAGGAATGTAATGGATATAGTATATATACATACTGTAGATGTAGTATACAGTATAGGTAGTTGTTTGCGTAACGCTAGCGACTATGTCTCAAAATCTGAAATATAGCACCTTCTCCTGGGAACTCATGAGAACTCATGTCAGTAGGAATTGTACGGAATTATTTGTTCTTTATTTTTTTATTTTCTTTATTTTCAAGTCCTAATGTGACACACGCATACAACAATACGCCACGGAAGAGTATGGGTTTATTGGTGGCACATGGTTAACTTGTGCATATGAATATTAGTCAATATTCATTTTATATGTTTTAACAACATTTACGATATTAAGAATATTTAATATATGAATATAATATTTTTAATATGCAGTGGTTTGAAAAAGTATTTGCCCCCTTCCTGATTCCTTATTTTTTTTGCATGTTTGTCACAATTAAAAAAACAAACAAATTTAAACATTAGTCAATGACAACACAACTGAACACAAAATGCATTTTTAAAATAAAACTTTTTTATTATTAAGAGAGAAAAAAATCCCAACCTACATAACCCCGTGTGAAAAAGTGATTTCCCCCTGTTAAAACATAACATAACTGAGATTAATTGAGCTCTATCAGTCTGTAAACGGTTCTAAAGCCATTTCTAAAGCTTTGGGACTCCGGCAAACCATTGAGAGCCATTATCCACAAATGGCCAAAACATGGAAAAGTGGTGAACCTTCCCAGGACTGGCCGGCCAACCAAAATGACCCGAAGAGCGCAGCAACGACTCATCCTAGAGTCTGCAGACCTGACTTGCCTCAGTTAAGGTCAGTGTTCATGACTCCACCATAAGAAAGACACTGGGCAAAAACGGACTGCATGGCAGAGTTCCAAGACAAAAATTACTGCTCAAGAAAAAGAACATTAAGGTTTGTTTCAATTTTGCCAGAAAACATCTTGATGATCCCCAAGAACTTTGGGAAAATACTCTGTGGTCTGACAAGACAAAAGTTGAACTTTTTGGAAGGTGTGTGTCCCATTACATCTGCCATAAAAGTACGCCACATTTCAGAAAAAGAACATCATACCAACAGTCAAATATGATGGTGGTAGTGTGATGGTCTGGGGCTGTTTTGCTACTTCAGGACCTGGAAGACTTGCTGTCATAAATGGAACCATGAATTCTGCTGTCTATCAAAGAATCCTGCAGGAGAATGTCCGACCACAGCACATGAAATGTAACCAAAAGTGATTCTACAATACAAAAACAACGACCATATCAATTAGACAAAAAGATCCAATCTGATTGTGTATTATTTTTACATTTCCATTTGCAGTGAAACAACGCATTACACAATGAAATGCAAGTTGTGTTGACACACACGGCGCCACACCTTTTGACCAATCACGTACGGCTTTACAGAAAAAAACACAAGGAAAAACACCACAGCTCGTTCACTTGAAAGAGTTTGTTTTAAAGAGCAGTTTTGTTCGCCAACGGCCCATGACTGAAACGTGTGTATGACATTTTGAATGTGTTTTTTGCTAGGACACGGAGGTGGTGAACACGGCCATCCTGACGGGTCGGAGGGTGGTGCTGCCCGTGAAAGTGGTCACCGTGGAGACAGACGGACAGGTGAGGGGGGTGGACGACTCGGTGACGTGTAGCTCCACCGACGTGGACGTGCTCAAGGTGAGTCGTTAACACGTAGGCTACGTTACGTACGTTAGGATTGTTGCCTTTGATGTTTGTGAAAACGTGCTTTAGGTTTCTTGTTGAACTGTCTTCAATGCAAAATAAAACGGTTTTTTTTTCCTTAATTTTTGTTGAATAGTTGTTTTCACCACTAAAAATAACACGTTCCGCTGAATGCTCTAAAATTTCAGTTTTGTTGAAGACGCTTTTTAGATTATTTGAAGACTAAATTAACCGACGTTTGACTGTAAACCGTCTTCAGTGTGAAAAAAGTGTCAGTTGTGTTTTTTGAATAGTTGTTTTGGTTGGTAACAAAAACATGTATGTTAGTTTTGTTGAATTCTCTTAAATGTCTTTGATGTTTAAAAAATATATTAGGCACTTTGACGACTAAATTAACATCATCGTTTACAAAAACAAAACACATACATTAGGATTGTCGACGTCAAAGTTGTTGGTACTTTTGTACAACTTTTAGATAATTCTCCATCCATCCATTTTCTAGGCCGCTTATCCTCAGGAGGGCAAGGGTATGCTGGAGCCTATCCCAGCTGACTTTGGGCTAGTCGCCAGTCAAACACAGGGCACATATTCGGCAATTAACCTAACATGCATGTTTTTGGAATGTGGAAGGAAACCGGAGTACCTGGAGAAAACCCACACACGCACAGGGAGAACATGCAAACTCCACACAGAGATGCCCAAGCGGAGATTCAAACCTAGGTCTTCCCGGTCTCTTGACTGTGTGGCCAACATGCTAAACACTCGGCCACTGTGCGGCCTCAACTAAATTAACATAGTCTCCAAACACACATACAGTATATTAGGCTCGTTGACGACTAAGTTGTCTTTAATGTTTCCGGAAAGCAATGTTATGTTAGGTTGGTTTGACTGTAAACCGTCTGCAATGGAAAGAAAAGTGTTGGTTATTTTTGTTCAATAGTTTTTTTAATCGCTAACAAAAATGTGTATGTTAGTTTCGTTGAATGTTCTAAAATGTCTTTTATGTTTAAAAAACATGTTCAGTACTTTGACCGCTAAATTATCTTCATCGTTTCCAAAAACCTGAACTCTCTTCAATGCTAAAACACGTACATCAGCCTTCCTGGTAAGGGGTTCTGGAGAGGAGGATCCTCTGGATAGTTGAATCTCGGATTCAGGAGGAGCAGTGTGGTTTTCGTCAAGGTCGTGGAACTGTGGACCAACATTAGTTGGCACTTTGCCCAAACAGTCTACATGTGAAGGCAATCGACCGTGTGGGGAGTACTCTGGGAGTGTTGGGTACTGGACCGCCTAATTCAGGGGGTTCGCTCCCTGTAAGACCGGTGTCCAGTTTGGTTCGCATTGCTGGCAATAAATCGGACTTCCCAGGCAGGGTTGGACTCCACCAGGGCTGCCCTTTGTCACCGATTCTGTTCATTACCTTTATGGACACAATTTCTAGGCACAGCCGGGACGTTGAGGGGATCCGGTTTAGTGGCTGCAGGATTGGGTCTCTGTTTTCGCTGAAGATGTGGTCCTGCTGGCTTCATCGGGCTGGGATCTTCAACTCTCACTGGATCGGTTGACAGCTGAGTGTGTAGCAGCTGGAATGAGAATCAGCACCTCTAAGTCCAAGTCAATGGTTCTTGCCCGGAAAAGGGTGGAGTGCCATCTCCGGTTTGGCATTGAGATCCTGCCCCAAGTGGAGGAGTTTCAGCATCTTGGGGTCTTGTTCACAAGTGAGGTAAAGATGGAACAAGAGATTGACAGACAAACTGGTGCGGCGTCTGCAGTGATGCGGACTCTGCATCGGTCTGTTGTGGTGAAGAGGGAGCTGAGCCGAAAGACATAGCTCTCAATTTACCCGTTGATCTACGTTCCTACCCTCACCTATGGTCATGAGCTTTGGGTAGTGACCAAAACGACAAGATTGCTGGTACAAGTGGCCGTAATGATTTTTCTTTGTAGGGTGGCTGGGATCCCCCTTAGAGATAAGGTGAGAAGTACTGTCATCCAGGAGAACCACTGTTCCTCCGCTCTGAGAGGAGCCAGATGAGGTGGCTCGGGTATCTGGTTAGGATACCTCCCGGGCACCTACCTGGCGAGGTGTTCAAGGCACGTCCGATCAGTAGGAGGCCTCGGAGAAGGACGCTTTGGAGAGACTATGTTTCTCAAATGGCCTGGGAATGCATCGGGATCCGCCGGGAGGAACTGGATGAAGTAGCCGGGGAGAGGGAAGTCTGGGCTTCCCAGCTTATGCTGCTGCCCCTGCGACCCGACCTCAAATAAGTGGAAGGACGTAGACGGATGGATAGATATTTAGTTTTGTTAAGTTAAATTGATGTTTACAAAAACATATGTTTGAAGCGTACTCATCTTCAAGACGTACGCTATGTTAAAGAGTATTTGGTGTTATATGATGATATTGTTGAGCTTTGTTGGAGAATAAATAAATGAGCTTTTTTTTTCAAAATCCTCCCTGTCCTCTGCTCTACATGGTTTAGATCTAGACAGTAAACATTGAAGAGACAACACTGATCACGGAGGATCGTCTTCCTAACATGGTGGTGATCATGTCGGATGTCGTAGTTTCTTGTTGTAATTCACTTTGAGCAGCAGAGCGTTTGACGAGACGTCACCCCCCCATTCCCCAACCCGCTGTATTTCATTATAAGCTGCACAACATAATGACACTTCTCCATAACGCTGCTTTTATCTCACTTCCTGTCTCAATGAGTGATTGAATAATGTCTTCACGATAAGTAACCTCATGACGACCAGCTTCTAAAGTGAGGGAAAGCTCAGTTATTATATGATCCTTAGAGCAAGATGGGGTGTAACGGTTCATTAATACTTTCACTGACTGAGCAATGACAACACATTGCTTTCATCTAATCCAAGGTCAAGGTCAAGTGCTCCCAAACAGGTGACTTTAACCATGCAAGAGGTTTATTGTGCTTTGGATTCCTGTGGTAAGGAATGATTATTTATAAATTGAATAGTTAGCGCATTGAAAACCTGTTTACAACCTTCTGAATATGTTTTTTTAACATTATTAGAGCCATCTAGATATACAATAACACACCTATAGTCACCTTTGCACTCCTATTACTCAATATAGTAGACATAATAAGAGAAAATATGACATATTCAGTAGGGACCGGATATTGGCATAAAAATGTAGTATCGGTATTGGGTATTTTTTTCCCGATAATGAAAGCCGATATTCAAGATTCAAGAGTTTTATTGTCATGTGCACAGTAAAACAGGTAGTTATACTACGCAATGAAATTCTTATTCTGTTCATTCTCCCAAAAAAAAGAAAGAAAACACAAGAAAATGAATAAAAACAGAAGAAAAATATGTATCAATAAATTAAACGCAACAATAAGATGTTCAGTGTTATGAGTGTGTGTGTGTGTGTGTTACGTGTGGCGTGTGTGAGTGCTTCGTTGAGAAGCCTGATGGCCTGTGGGTAAAAGCTGTTTGCCAGCCTTGTGGTCCTGGACTTCAAACTCCTGTAGCGTCTGCCTGACGGTAGGAGTGTGAATAATGAGTGTTGTGGATGTGTGCTGTCCTTGATGAGGTTGTGTGTTCTTCGTAGGACTCTAGTTTTATAAATGTCTTGCAATGAGGGGAGGGCTGCCCCAACGATGTTCTGTGAGGTCTTGATCACCCGCTGGAGTGCCCTCCTATCACGTGTTGTACAGTTACCGTACCAAACAGTGATGGCGGCTGTAAGGACACTTTCCATAGTGCATCTGTAGAAGCAACTGAGGATTTTGGTTGACATGCCAAATTTCCTCAGTCTTCTCAGGAAGTACAGTCTCTTTTGGGACTTCTTGATCATGTGTTGGCTATTGTGAGACCAGGAAAAGTCCTCGCTGATGTATGTGCCAAAAAACCTCAGTCTCATCAATAAACAGGGGTTTATGCGGCTCCTTTTCCCTTGTTCTTGGGTCGATGATCATCTCTTTAGTCTTATCTGTATTGAGATGGAGATTGTTATCATAATACCAAGTCACGCGGTCCGACACCTCTCTTCTGTATGATGTTTCAACACCACCAGTGATCAGGCCGATGACTGTAGTGTCATCCGCAAATTTAATGATGCTCGTAGGTGAAGAGCGTGGAGAGGAGCGGACTCAGCACACACCCCTGTGGGGGCTCACAGTTTTTGAGCTGGATGTGCGATTGTGGACTCTGACTGACTGGGGTCTGCCTGTTAGAAAGTTAAACACCCAGTTACAGAGGGAGGGTGACAGGCTAAGTGTGGGGAGCTTATTTGTGAGTTTGTGGGGGCTGACTGTATTAAAAGCAGAGCTATAGTCTATAAATAGCATTCTGACATATGTGTCCTGGCCTTGTAGGTGAGAAAGGGCTGTGTGGATGGCAGTGTTGACTGCATCATCCGTGGACCGGTTCTTGTGATATGCAAACTGTAGAGGGTCCACAGATGTGAGCCTTTACGGTCCACAAGCAACATTACTGTCGCCATAACGGTCAACACGCATCATATACTTGAGCAGATGCTTTGCTTCACCGTGCAGGACGAGGCAGGTTGTCAAAACATCGCTAATGTTGGGGGGGGGTAGCTCATCTCATAGACATACAGTATGTACTGTATGTAGACACCGCATCGAGCACAGAGCAGTACGTCAGCGCCATATTGGATGAAGATGCGTCATTCATGTGCTGCAAACCAAATCCCAGGGAATAACATTTCACAGGTAAGACTTAACAATGACCTTTGATAAAAAAGTCACTATTTTATGACAATAAACTGACAATATCATAGACAAATATCATAGACAAAAGACGTTATTGGTTAAAAGTAAAATTTTTTAGCTTTTTTTAAAAAAAAGTTTTGATATGAAAAACAAACAAAACAATGAATAAAGTTGTAATTTTGGGAAAATTAGGTTGCAGAAAAATGTATAATATTAGAAGAGTAAAGTAAAAATATTAAGAGAAAAAAGTGGTATTGTAACGAGAAAAAAAATCGCAATTTTATGACAATGAAGTCGATGAGGTAAAATAAAGTCATTTTAGGAGCAGAGACTTGACCTTATTGGTTAAAAGTCCAAATATTTAGAACAACAAACCAAACGAGGAATAAAGTTGTAATTTTTGCAAAATTAGGTTGCGTAAAAAGCTTTAATATTACAAGAATAAAATCAAAATATTGAGAGAAAAAAAGTCTTACTCTAAGGAGAAAAAAAGTCTCAATTTTACAAGAGTAAAGTAATATTATGAGGAAAGATAATGCCGTTTCAGTTGCATAGAGTTTAAATATTAAAGAAAAAATATGCTGTTTTTTTTAAGTCGTAATGTTATGAGAAACGAAACAAAATAAAACTGAAAATTTTGGTAAAAATTTGGTTGGAGGGTCATATTACAAAAAGAAAATTTACAAAGATTATTTAAGAAGAATATGTGGTAGTATCGTAACGTCTACGACAACAAAACAGGCGACTGTTGGCCGAATCGCGCCAAAACAACATCAGCAAACTCACCTCCAGCAACTCAAGATTCCTGTCACATTCACAGACGGTCAGAAATCACAAAACTCTTTAATACTTCAGTATGGTACACATCACTTCCAGGTCCTGTGAAGAGGAGAGTAATAACTAGGTAGTGTAGTAACCCGAGGACCACTTGTGCATGTACCATTACACTAATCTGAAAAAGTCTTATTTTATGGTTGTGTTGGAGTCTGACTCGTGGTTGTATGATAGTTTATTTGTCATCGTACACATGAAGGAGCCTCATTAACAAACATAGCTCAGTGGATGGTAGCTAAAGCAGCTAAATTGTAATCTGAATTAAAAGTCAGGGTTTTGTAGCTGACCGACGTCGCGCTGAGTGACGGGCGGGGCAACAAAGCCGGAGTCGTGGGCGGGTAAATGAATCAAGTGTTGAAAGATAGCCACGCGGCGGAAGATTGATTCCTCCGGCGCGGCGCTGCCTTTGTCCTCGGGGCGCGCAAATGAAACGCACCCTTGCTGTGACACTTTCAATATGAAGCCAATTTCCTGCGACAAGGCGAGCGCGCCGCTGCTGTTTAAGTGTGATCAATAACACAGAACGCGGAAATTGTCGCTTGTGCTTTTGTTTATGCGTGGAGGACATGAAAATGTGTGTGTGGGGTGGTGTGTGTGTTAGTTTAGATGTTTTTAACAATCCAGCGCTTCTAAAAAGTGGCGTGTTGGTGTCTGTGTGTGTATCAGAAGGAGAAAAACTTTCTCATTGATGAGTGTTGGCATGCAGGTTCTCCTTCATTTGTGCGTATTTTGATTTGGGTTTGTGTGTTTTCATATAATATTGTAGCAAGGAGAGTATAGTGTACAGTCATCCCTCGTTTATCACAGCTAATTGGTTCCAGATCCGACTGTGAGTAGGATTCCTGATTTATAAATGGAATATTTTTGTAGTTAGAGCCTAGAAAACCTGTTAACTGCCTTCTAAATATGCTTTTTAACATGATTAGAGCCCTTTGGACATAAAATAACACCCCTGTGGTCACCGTTACTCTCCTATTACGCAATAGAGTACACATAATAAGAGAAATTAAGACATTTAAAACATAGAAAACCTGTTTATGACCGCCTAAATACAGTTTATAACATTATTTGAACCCTTTAGACATGAAATAACACCCCTATAGTCACCTTTGCACTCCTATTACTCAATATAGTAGCCATAATAAGAGCAAATAAGACATTTAAGACATAGAAAAGCTGTTTACGACCTTTTAAATACAGTTTTAACATTATTAGAGCCCTCTAGACGTGAAATACCACCCCTATAGTCACCTTTACACTCCTATTACCCAATATTGTAGATATAAAAAGAGAAATGAAGACATTTAAGACATAGAAAACCTGTTTACAACCTTCTAAATACAGTTTTTAATTGTTAAAGATGATACGACTACAAAGTCGATCATAGACCTGCGGCCTAGGGTGTCCTGGTGCCATGTGCACTTATGGACATCCTTATGTTGGAACATGATGTTTGTGATGGGCAAACTGTGGTTCGCACAGAAGTCCAACACCATTACGCCGCACGGGTTCAGATCGGGGAGGCCGTTCCTCCCAATCACGCCCCTCCAGGTCACACTGTCATTGCCCACATGGGCGTTGAAGTCTCCCAGCAAAACGACGGAGTCACCAGTTGGGTTGCTCTCCAGCACCCTTCTGATGGACTCCAAGAAGGCTGGGTACTCTGAACTGCCATTCGGCGCACAAACGACAGTCAGGAGCCTTTCCCCAAGGCGTAGGGAGATGACCCTCACTTTAACCGGGGATGACTCCAACACGGAAGCACTATTAATAAGCCCACACCAGCTCGCCGCCTCTCCCCTTCAGCAACTCCAGAGTAGAACAAGGTCCACCCCCTTTTGAGGAGTTTGGATCCAGAACACAAACTGTGGGTCGAGGTGAGTCCGACCATATCTAGTCGGAATGTCTCAACCTCTCTCACAAGTTCGGGCTCCTTCCCCGCCAGAGAGGTGACATTCCACGTCCCAAGATCCAGATTTGGCCGCCGAAGACCAGGTCGCCTAGGCGCCCGCCCTCGACCGCCACCCAAAGCACATAATATTACGACTTTTGAAAAAAAACTATTTTGTCCTCATAATATTACAAATGTATTCTCATAAAATTGCAACTTTTTTCCAGTAAGAATACCAATTTTCTCTTAATATTTTGACTTTATTCTCATAAAATTACAGCAGTTTTTTTTAATTCAACTTTCTTCTTGTGAATTTTCGTCTCGTAATTCTGACTTTATTCCCATATTTTGAATTTATTCTCGCATTATGTTAGCTTTTTTCACAACCTAATTTTCCTCTTTATTCATTGTTTTGTTTGATTTTCATAGTATTAAGACTTTAAAAAAAACATCTTTTTTATATTTTGATTCTATGCTACCGAAATGACATTATTTTTCCTCACAATATTCCCAATTTATTCTCATAATTTTTTTTCCTCATTAGAATGCATCTTTTTTCTCATAATATTTTGACTTTATGCTACTAAAATGAGGTTCTCATAATATTACAGCGTTATTATTATTACAGCTTTTTCTCGTTAGATTACTCATCTCTCTTCATATTTTGGCTTTATTCTTGTAAAATTATTGCAATTATTTTATTTTTTTTCCTGTTGTTTTTTTTTTTTTAGTTCACATTTTTAGAATGTGCCGTGGGCCAATCAGAAAACAGCCGTGGGGCGCAAATGGCTTCTGGACGGCACCTTAAACACCCTTGATTTACAACAACAACATGTTTATTATTGCACTTCTCCGTCAGGGTGAACTGTCTTCTTCGTGTGTGTGTGTGTGTGTGTGTGTGTGTGTGTGTGTGTGTTGTTGACACAGCAGTACGTGCAGATCAGTGGTGGTGAGGGACAGGTAGGGGACACTCAAAAAGAGGACGGGAGCGCAGCAAAGACAGGATGAGGAAGTCCTTGACGACATTGATGAGAAGGAGAGGAAAGGTGATTGCAAGGATTTTTAATGCCAGAGTGCGATTTGTAATCGGCATGACATCCAAATTATTATTATTATTTTTTTTGTTATTTTTTTTCTTATTAGAATACATAAATGACAGCTGTTTTTTACATTTCTGCTGGATTTTTTTTGCAGCTTTTTAAATTTTCTTCTTGTAAATTTTCTCCTGGTAATTCTGATTTTATTCTCAGAATATTTTGACTTTATTCCCATAATATTATAACTTTTTTGGACTACCTAATTTTCCAAAAATGACAACTTTATTTAGTTTTGTTTGTTTCTCAGAATATTCCGACTTAAAAAAGGTAACATCTTTTCTCTTTAATATTTCAACTTTATGCTGCTAAAATGAAATTATTTTTATTCTTATAAAATTGCTACTTTTTCTCGTTACAATACAACTTTTTTCTTGATATTGAACTTAATATTTTCTTAACTTAATATTTTGACATTATTCTTGTAAAATGACAGCTGCTTTTTTCCATTTCTGCTGTATTTTTATTATTTTTTAATTTTCCAACTATTTCAACTTTCTTCTTGTAAATTGTCTTTTGGTCATTTTGATTTTATTCACTATTTTGACTATTCTTATTCTTATTCTTATAATAACTCTTTCTGCAACCTAATTTGAAAAATTGTTATTATTTTTCTTTAACTCATTCAATACCAAAGACGTATTTGTACATTTTCATAAACCCGAATAATTCAAGATTCAAGATTCAAGAGAGTTTTATTGTCATGTGCATAGTAAAACAGCAGTTATACCATGCAATGAAAATCTTATTCTGTTCATTCTCCCAAGAAAAGAAAGAAAACAAATGAAAGAATAAGAACATAAGAAACATAAACACAGAAACATAAATACCAATAAATTAAGCAACAACAACAGAAGAGACATTAATACAAGTAAATAATACAAATAAATAAATAAATAAAGTGCTATGAGTGTGTGCGTGTGTTGCGTGCGGCGTGTGCGAGTGCTTCGTTGAGGAGCCTGATGGCCTGTGGGTAAAAGCTGTTTGCCAGCCTTGTGGTCCTGGACTTCAAACTCCTGTAGCGTCTGCCTGACGGTAGGAGTGTGAATAATGAGTGTTGTGGATGTGTGCTGTCCTTGATGAGGTTGTGTGTTCTTCGTAGGACTCTAGTTTTATAAATGTCTTGCAGTGAGGGGAGGGCTGCCCCAACAATGTTCTGTGAGGTCTTGATCACCCGCTGGAGTGCCTTCCTATCACGTGTTGTACAGTTACCGTACCAAACAGTGATGGAGGCGGTAAGGACACTTTCCATAGTGCATCTGTAGAAGCAACTCAGGATTGTGGTGGGCATGCCAAATTTCCTCAGTCTTCTCAGGAAGTACAGTCTCCTTTGGGACTTCTTCATAATTTGTTGGGTGTTGTGAGACCAGGTGAGGTCCTCGCTGATGTGTGTGCCAAGGAACTTGAAGGTTTTCACCCTCTCCACCTCAGTCTCATCAATAAACAGGGGACTATGTGGCTCCTTTTCCCTTGTTCTTGGGTCGATGATCATCTCTTTAGTCTTATCTGTATTGAGAAGGAGATTGTTATCACGACACCAAGCTATGAGGTCCGCCACCTCTCTTCTGTATGACGTTTCAACACCACCAGTGATCAGTCCGATGACTGTAGTGTCATCCGCAAATTTAATGATGCTGGTGTTGTTCTGGGAGGCCACGCAATCGTAGGTGAAGAGCGTGTAGAGGAGCGGACTCAGCACACACCCCTGTGGGGTCCCAGTGCTCACAATTCTTGAGCTGGATGTGCGATTGTGGACTCTGACTGACTGGGGCCTGCCTGTTAGAAAGTTAAACACCCAGTTACAGAGGGAGGGAGACAGGCCAAGTGTGAGGAGCTTATTTGTGAGTTTGTGGGGGCTGACTGTATTAAAAGCAGAGCTATAGTCTATAAATAGCATTCTGACATATGTGTCCTGGCCCTGTAGGTGAGAAAGGGCTGTGTGGATGGCAGTGTTGACTGCATCATCCGTGGACCGGATCTGGTGATATACAAACTGTAGAGGGTACACAGTGGCCGGGATGCTCTTTTTGATGTGGGTCATGACTATTCTTTCAAAGCACTTCATAACAATAGGAGTGAGTGCTATAGGGCGATAGTCATTCAAGCAGGTCACGTTGCTCTTCTTGGGTACGGGCACTATGGTGGTGGACTTAAAGCAGGTCGATACAGATGCTTGTGCAAGCGACAGGTTAAATATGTCAGCAAGCACATCAGCTAGCTCTGATGAGCAAACCCGAAGTGCACGTCCTGAGATGTTGTCTGGCCCTGCTGCTTTTCGTGGGTTTGTTTTGTTCAGAACCCTGCGCACATCAGCTGATGTCACCATGAGAGGTGAGTCCTGTGTGCTCCCCAGGTTCAGCCACCCTCTCTGCTCATCAGGAGTTTGGGTGTCAAAGCGGGCATAGAACTCGTTCAGCTCATCTGGAAGTGTGGTATGGCTGGACGTGGCTACGCTACTCTGCTGTCGATAGTCTGTGATGTGCTGGAGCCCCGCCCACATGCGCCGAGGGTCTGAGGTGGAATAGTAGCCCTCCAGCTTCTGTCTGTACTGTCTTTTGGCCTCTCGTATGGACCTCCTCAGGTCATATCTGGCCTTTTTGTAGTCATCAGCGGTGCCCATGACAAATGCAGTCGAACGAGCACGTAGCTTAGCCCTTACATCACAGTTCATCCACTGTTTTTGGTTAGGGTATTTTCTGTAATACTTGGTGGTGGTAACAGTCTCTATGCATGTGCTAATGTAGCCAGTAACAGCAGAAGCATATTCATCCAAATCAACAGTACAATCTTCCCTCCCCGCTGCAGTTTTAAACACATCCCAGTTTGTGCAGCCAAAGCAGTCCTGAAGTACTTGATCAGTTTCTTCATTCCACACTTTAACTGCTGTACGTACAGGGGGAGC
Source organism: Dunckerocampus dactyliophorus (assembly GCF_027744805.1). Taxonomy (NCBI): domain Eukaryota; kingdom Metazoa; phylum Chordata; class Actinopteri; order Syngnathiformes; family Syngnathidae; genus Dunckerocampus; species Dunckerocampus dactyliophorus. Next base: position 34,180,345 of record NC_072822.1, read on the forward strand.
TTTTTTAAGAAGTTGTCTGTACGTTGGATAAAGGAATATAGAGATGTGGTCGGCCTTTCCAAAGTGGGGTCTTGGAACAGCCTTCAAAGCACCTTTCATGTTGCAGTAGACTTGGTCCAGGATGTTATTTTCCCTCGTGGGAAAGCTTACATGCTGGTAATATTTGGGGAGGACAGTCCTGAGGTTACAGTGGTTGAAATCGCCAGATATAATAAATACAGAATAACCGATCCCTTTTACGTTTTTGTGCGCAAGAGGCACAAATAGGTGATGACGCAACCCCCCACTAATAGATTTGATTCGGAGCACTTTTAAGCCATAAAAACGGCCATAAGTTGGCAGAAGTGCATTTGATAAGAGCTCCGCAGAGATCATGTGGACGGACAAAACACACATGACAGGAAGGAGGAAGTGAGAGAGCGTGGAGGAGTGTAGCATGCAGAAGGTTACGCATTGTATGGAAATTTTAACGCATGCACACACACACACACACACACACACGCGTGCACACACATGCACGCATATAGTTCAGTACCAAATGTGAAAACTGTAAATAGTTCACGGTGTTACATTTGTAAATAAATTGTTATTTTGATGTAAAACAACAAACAACCCTTTTTTGTGTTGTTTATGTTGGTATAGTTGTTTAGATATTTGTGCTGTCACAAAAGCAGAAAATATTTGTCTCAAAGTGAAAGTTAAGCTTGAAATGTATCTTTTTACAAAAAGCTGGTTTTCTCCCTTTTTTTAGTTAGGAACTGATATTTTCTAGAAACTTACCTATGTTCTACTGCTCATTACTAAAGAACTGAAAATGGTAGAAACAAACTTTTAATTTCTGATGAAAGTTGGGAGTGTAATGTTTCTTTTGTCATATATAGCCATAGAACACAATATTCTGTGTGCCTTCGAAGTTCAGCCAAAATCGTCTGAAGGGGTTGTCTTTTGGAAAATGCCTGGGATTGAATGAGTTCATATTTCAGCTTCATGCTACTACAATGATGTTATTTTTCCTCATGAAAATTTATGACTTTTTCTTGTAAGATTACAACTTTTTTGTATTTATAGTTTCACTTTTTTGTATAATTACTGCAGATTTTTCTTTTTGTTTTAATTTTTTGTTTTCTACTAAAATTACATGATTTTTCCTCATAACATGACATTATTTTTGTAAACTTTTTGTCGTTAGATTAGAACTTCTTTTCTCTTAATATTTTGACGTTATTCCTGTAAAATCTCTACAGATTTGTCATTTTTTTGCTGTTTTTTTTTCTTGTTAAATTTTTAGAATGTCCGGCGGGCCAAAACAGCCCAAAAGGCCACCCCTGCTCTAAATGACGTCATAGTCGGGCGTGTTGATGTTATTTTTTCACAGCGACAAAAAGTGAGCACAAAAAAAAAAGCCAAACAAATATGCTTAAAAATACAAATCAACTTTCTTGTTTTTGGATTTCTTTGGGTGTGTTTTTTAAATTTTTTTTTTTTCAAATGTCACGAAGCCTCGCTTTTAGACCGAGGGACCCGCTGCTCGTTGAGAGGAGCAATACGCGCGTTCATGTGAGAGTTTTCAAAACTGTCCGACAAGACCAAAAACATCCTGGAGGTGGTCTGGATACTCGCTCACAGGTGCGCGTGAGGTGTGTTAAGCAGCAGAGTTACGACGCCACCTACTGTACGACAAGCAGCCCCGTTATGATGTGTTCATATGGTAGCTCCAAATCGAAATAACAAAAATAAAAATGTATCTGTGGTGGTACAGATGTATCTGTGGCGGCGGGGAACACTGCAAAGTGTCCTTGCGCATCCGAGTGACCAGTAATTACTCGTCTTTTCCAGCCTGTTGTCGCTCGTAATTGAATTTGATGAAGTGTGTGCGTTAAGAGAAATGTTTGTACATGTGTTCAGATGATTAAGAATTGATCTGCACGACATTTAATAAAGCACTCGCTCGGTTTGACACGGTCATGCGTGATCTTTAATGTGCACACACACACACACACACACACACACACAGGCGTGCGCACAAAGAGTGTCCTTGGAAAGTGTGTGTGTGTGCTGACTGGGCCGGTAATGATCACTTTATATGCATGTTTCCCCGCCCCTAAAAAAAGTGGAGTGAGAGTGAAAAGGAAGCCTCCTAATCCCCCATGACAAGTCTTATGTGAAATATAATATATCATATTTGTATTGTTTTGCTGAACGTGTTGTTTTATGCGACAGGAGGCCGCATTTCTGACGGGAAAGTGTTGGCGTGACTTCTCCCTCATACTTCCTCTTCAAGGCGGTGACTTTGTTCCGCCTCCCGGAGGTTTTTGAGCGCAGGAGGCGACCGTGGACAAAGTGCACTTTTAAAAGACTGCAACGCGCCCGACTGTCAATGCAGCGTCAATGTGGTCATGTGACATCTGAACATTTCTGAACATAGCAGCAATTCATAGGAAAACCCACGGGAATAGAAATAATCTTTTCCGGGGTCCAACTGTGGCCACCGTAGAAGCTTTAGGAAGCTCACACAAGCGTAAAAAGTTCAAGTTAAACACAAGGACATAGAAAACAAGGACATAGACACAATGAAAAGCTAACTTCAAGTGGAAAAAGAAGGGATGCGCTGTCAGAATGACGGCGTAAAAACAATACCACACTCGGCCTTAAATTCCAGTGCAAAAAAAAGTTAAACCCTCCTAGTATTCAGATAAAATCAATAAAACACAAATTTTTCCCTTCAAGTGGAAATAGAAGTGAACCACTGTCAATATTATGACATAAAATCAATAAAACACAGTTTTAACTTCAAGTGTAAAAGGAAATGAACAGCTGTCAATATTAGGACATAAAAATCATTACAAATTCAGTTTTAGCTATCAATGCTAGGACGTCAAATCAATAAAACACTCATTTTTCATTTCAAGTGTAAAAAGAAGTGAAACACTGTCCATATTAGGACAGAAAATTACAAAAAAAATTGTTTTAACTGTTAATATTAGGACCTAAAATCAATAAAACAGTTTGAACTGCAAGTGTAAAAAGGAGTGAAACGCTCTCAAGATTAGGTCATAACATCAACAACAATTCAGTTTTAACTATCAATATTAGGACATAAAATCAGTAAAATACTCAGTTTCAAATGCAAGTGTAAAAAAGAAGTGAAACACTGTCAATACTAGGTCATAAAATCAATAAAAATTAATTTTTAACTACCGATATTAGGACATAAAATAAATAAAACACATATTTTTCACTTCAAGTGTAAAAAGAAGTGAACCACCGTCAATATTAGGATGCAAAATCAATAAAACGTTCAGTTTTAACTGTCAAGATTAGCACATAAAATCAATAAAACACAGTTTTAACTTCAAGTGTAAAAAGAAGTGAACTGCTGTCAATATCAGGACATAAAATCAATAAAATACTCCGTTTTAACTGTCAATAACTGGACAAAAGATAAATAAAACACCTGGTTTTAACTTAAAGTGTAAAAAGAAGCCTACTGTTGTCAATATTGGGACATAAGATCAATAAAACACTCAGTTTTTGCTATCAATATTAGCACATAAAATCAATAAAACACTCAGTTTTAACTTCAAGTGTAAAAAGAAGTGAACTGCTGTCAATATCAGGACATAAAATCAATAAAATACTCCGTTTTAACTGTCAATAACTGGACAAAAGATAAATAAAACACCTGGTTTTAACTTAAAGTGTAAAAAGAAGCCTACTGTTGTTGGGACATAAGATCAACAAAACACCCAATTTTAATTGTCAATATTAGGACAGCCACTCAAAGCCGGCGCCGCGGTGGCGTCATGAAAGCGTGTCAAACGGAGAGGGCACGGCGCACCCGGCAGGTAATTACCGGCAGGATTTGCTCGGCTGAGCAAATAATAAACTCGACTGTCTCAGCTCATTACGTCGCCGCCACTACTGCTGGGGACGGGAGAGCTCGCCATGTTTTTTTGCTGCCTCCGTGCCAGATCTACCAGGAGAGGAAACAACACTCCCTGCTCATAACCACAATGGCAGACCTCCCCCAAGGCCACACGCTTGATAAAAGTGACAAAAAGTACGGACAGCGTGTATGTGTGGCTCCTTCCTGCTTCGTAGCCACTAATGGGGGGAGAAGAAAGTCACCTCCAACCTTACCTATTGGCAGCTAGTACTTACCTAGAAGGATGCAGACCTCCCCCAAGGCCAGCACACCTTTACTACGTATCTTATTAGCTGACTAATTCATGGAAATGGTGCAAAAACCATTATCGTAATGTGTAGCAGAGGGCAGGAAGTCCATATATGGTCTGGGGAGGATGCGTTTGCTTATTTGCTACTGCTGAAGACGTTTTATTGAAATAACGCTGCCTGACAAATACAAACAAAGTTAAATATGCAAAGTTACGAATAGCACACACACAGACAGAGTGAGGCCATGCAAACAGACATATTGGGGCCAGTGTTGACTTATATCCCTATGCTAATAAGGCTGCTAATTCACACAGGGCCTCAAAAGGACACACACACACACACCTTTTATTTAAGCCCACTAGACGGGTCTGACAAAGAGCCTAAAAGAGGAGGTGTTTGAAGCTAAGATGTTGCAAAAAAAACACACAGATTGTATTTTTTTAGGCTTACATACAATAGAAAAAGTGTGTGTGTGTGTGTGTGTGTGTGGGGGGGGGGGGGGGGGGGGGGTGTTGTTATAATAGTTGCAGTGTGTTCCCAAGAGGCAACAGTGCAGCACAATCCTCCTATCGAGTGTGTGACCACAAACGTATTAAAGTGCATCAATGTACTTTTTAAAGGCTGCGCAACTTTTATGCCGCCTGTGCAAGACCAGGAATTTATTTTACCGTGGAAGCTCAAAAAATGAATACGCCTCCCTCCCGTGGCCTGCATGTCCAAATCATGGACACTGGAAATAGTCTGTTCCACTGTCAAGTGTAAAAAGAAGGGAACCACAGCTAACACTGCAATGTGAAAGCACAACAATACACTCCACCGCCTTTCGCCTTTTTTTTCCAGCATTGCTGAGTCTTATGCAAGCGTAAAAAGTAGTTAACCTCTGCTAATATTGTAGGAAATAGCCTCTTCCAGTGTCAAACTATGGTTGTTTTAACATCCTTGACTGCCATAAAAGTGTAAAAAGAAGTCAACCTCTGCTAACATTGCAATGTGAAAGCACAACAAAACACTCCACCACCTTTTGCTCTGCAGAAATTCTCATTTATTTCAGCATTTCTGACTCTTATGCGAGCATAACAAGATGTTAACCACTACAAATGTTGCAGGAAATAGTCTGTTCCTGTGTCAAACGGTGGATCCGTGCCCTAAAAGCTTAAAAGAAATGTTTGAAGTCACGTTTTAACATCCTTAGCTGCCATAAAAGTGTATAAAAAATGTAACCACTGCTCATAAAGTCCAAATTTCCAAAGAGTAAGATGACAACCGCATGCTTTCGCGTCTCGCAGCTCATTTTTCCCCGTTGCTACCTGTCATACAAGTGCAAAAAGAAGCTAAGCTATGTTGATACCAGCATTTAAATACAACAAAACCCTCAGTGTTGACGTTAACGACAAAGTTGCCAAGTCAAGGTGATTGAACGCACCTTCAATTGTCTCACGTTTTGCAAGTGTAAAAAGAAGTCAAGCCCTGCTCATGTTAAAATGTAAATGCGCTTCCATTCTTTGATGGGAAAAGCGTAATATGAAGCGGCGGTCATGTGGAGCCACGCTTAAAGGCGATTGGCCCGGCGCGGCCTCTCCCAGACTCACATGACGGACAGGTGGGAGGTCTAATCCCATCACAGAGTGTGTTAGCTTGCCCCCCTCGGGGGCCCGCCCCTGTCAGCCGAGTGGGCCCTGATTGGATAATGGCCTCCCCAAAAGTCTGATGGATTGGATTCCCCCCAGGCTGGGAGCAGGCGGAACGGGCAGAGAGGGGGGGAAATCTGGCCAGATGAGAAGTGAGCGAGAGAGACGGATGAGGAAGCACACACGTGGGACTCACATCTCTTAGCGAGGAGGGAGATAAATATGGATTCTTAGAAACGACTCAGCCCGAGGAGATTGAGGCTAAATGGGCGAGAGAGTGTCTTATTGTGTTTCGGGACATTTGAGACCAAACGTTTGGTGGAAAAAGGAAAAAGTCGCCTGAAAATCTGACTGCACTTTAGCCTGCTGGGCTGCTCATATATGCCGCTGTGTGCCTCTTCGAGGGATTATTCTTATATGCTGTGTTTATATATAACATGCAATTTGGGCTTTACAAACAGCCCAGAATATGTATTTTATATCACCCTTATTGCAGCAAAAAAAACCTTCAGGTATGGCTTGAAAAAAACAAAAACAGTAGTGGCGTGGGAACTTTGTCTGTGTGTACATTTTGGGACACATCATCGGTGGAGTTCCTTTGAATCAGCGGACGTTTCGGCCTTTCAACACTAGACGGCCTCATCAAAGGCGGCCAATTCCAGGGTGATCAAGCCTGAGAACTTGTCCTCTTCGGTGCGGCTCTTGGTAGGTAATTCAAGGACCGTAGATGCTGATGTTGGTCCGACAGCGTGGGACCCCGAGCCGCTTTTTCACATACGACGTTATGCTTCGCTCCATCTTTTCCACCGTTGTTATCGGGACCTCATAGATTGTGAGTGGCCACATTACCCTAGGGAGAAGTCCAAACTGTAGGCACCAGAGTTTAAGGTTCCCTGGCAGCATTGTCTTGTTGATGGTGTCCAGACTGGTGGTGATGTCCTGCCTTAATACCTGCACTTGCTCTTTGTCCCTGAGGCTTGCATTGTACCATCCGTCCAGGCTTTTGGCGGCTTGCTCTGACACCATCGGTATGGGGTCGTCACCAATGACCTCCATGGCCATTGTGAAGCACAGTCGCAGGTCTTCAAAGTAGGCTTTATATCATTTTACTATTTTTGAGTTTTTCATTCATTCATTTTCATTTTTTTCACTTCCTCACTTGCTTTAAAAGCATTCCAACCATGCCGGGGCTTCTGAGACATTTCCAATTTTCCCTCATTTACTTCACCCAGTATTTTATTTTATATGATATTAATTGACTTAATATGATTTTTCATTGTGATTTTTTAAAATATCTTATATTATGTTTGATTGAGTTTTTATATCGTTGTATTCCTACATTTTAGGATACTTCATATATTTTAAATATGTTTTGGTATTCTTTCTCATTTAAAAAAATTATATATGAAGTAGGGCCGCACGGTGGTCTAGTGGTTAGCACGTTGGCCAACACAGTAACAGCCTGGAGATCGGGAAGACCTGGGTCCGATTCTCCCCTGGGCATTTCTGTGTGGAGTTTGCATGTTGTCCCCGTGTGTGTGTGGGTTTTCTCCTGGCACTCCGGTTTCCTCCCACATTCCCAAAAACATGCAGGTGAGGTTAATTGGCGACTCTAAATTGTCCGTAGGTATGAATGTGAGTGTGAATGCTTGTTTGTCTATATGTGCCCTGCCATTGGCTGGCCACCAGTCCAGGGTGTCGCCCGAAGTCAGCTGGGATAGGCTCCAGCATACCGCCGTGACCCTAATGAGGAAGAAGCGGTATAGATATATGTAATAAACGATATAAAGTTTTTATGTATTATGTAATATTAGTAATAGCTATAATAATAATATATGTATATAGGTGTATATATATATATATATATATATATATATAACAAAATTGAAAGAGTGCAATATTTTTACATTTTTTAAATATTTCATATATTTATATGTTTTTTTATTAAGATTTTATTTTTTTTTTTACTTTCGCACGTGCTTTACATCACATACATTCCACACAAGGAGATTCAGGGACATTTTATTTTATTTTATTTTATTTTATTTTATTTTATTTTATCATTGAATTCCTATTTTTAGATTCATTATTAAATGAAATGATATGTTTTTTTTCCAATTTAATTGAAATAATATTTATAATATATATCATATGATAATAATAATTATGTTCTGTGTACTGTGAACTTTGTGAGTTTAAAATAGTTGATTGAATTGAATAAAGTGAGCTGATTTTATTAAATTTTATTTTTTTTTAAATATCACTGTTAACGCTGATGGTATACTAAAAACATGTGGTTGAATTTAATGGATTTAATTTAACAGTATGTTTAGTGACCAAATGATAAAAATAAAGAACACCCTGTTTTTTATGTCGGTTGGAGGCTGTGTACCTGATGAAGGGTCCAGTATAAGCTGTGATGTATGCTATCTATCATTAGATTCAAAATAGCATGAAGCTAATTGGAGGGATTCAGCCCACATGTGTGAAATTATACGTCATTTGTGACTTATTGTAGCTTTCTATTTCAAATCAGGCTGTGAGAAACTTGTCCATGCAAGTACCACCCCCCCCCCCCCCCCCCCCCCCCCGCCCCCATCACATTTTTAAACACAAAAAAATAACTCCTCAAGTCTGCGTTTGCATGAAAAGTCCTAAAAATGTTTCCACAACAAAATCTTCTGCTTTTTAAAGAAAACAAGGGAAAAAAAACTTCATCAAACACACCTGGAAAAGCGGCTGCAAACTTTCTTTAAATGCTGAGGCCGGCGCTTTTATTTCCCCGTGCCGCACGCCGCTCTTTTGCCTCCACTTCTCCGACGTGTCGACTCAATTTCGAGCCGGCTCGCTGCTGTCTTTGTGGCGAACCGCACAGATTAAATCCATTCTTCAGTGTCCTCAAAGCTCCAACTCAGCTGTTTGCTGCTCAGAAAAACTTCAATACACTTGTTCACTTACTCTCTGTGTAGTTTTTGGGGGTTGAAGTGATTGTGGATCTCTCACTTGGCCCTCTGAAATTGACTGTGTGTGTGTGTGTGTGTGTGTGTGTGTGTGTGTGTGTGTGCGTGTGTGTGTGTGTGTGTGAGGGTGAAAACTAAACTATTAGATGGACTAGTAGGTCTTTTGTTTTAGTGACGCTCTGAGCTCCACGTTTGATAGAAAAGGTGCTCAAACGCCCATTTTTTATGAAGCCACAGAAAAAGCAGGCTTCACTACATATCTGAAAACAAAACTCGAAGCTCTAAAAATCATCTCGTCCTCAATTATTTCACAAAAAGCTATAATATCAACAAATGCTGGTGACAACAAATATTTGCTGTTTTTTATGGATTTACAGCAAAATCAGGCTTCGCTACGCATCTGAAAACAAACCCTGGGGCTGTAAAAATCATGTCAACCTCACTTGTTTCACAGAAAGCTAGCATATCAACAAAGGTTTATGACGGCAAGTATTTTTTCTGAATTTTATGAAGTCACAGGCTTCGCTACACACCTTAAACAAAACCTGCAGCTCTAAAAGTCATCTCAACTTCATTTGTTTCACAAAAATCTATTATAGTAACAATAGTTGTTGATGACAAAACTTTGCTGTTTTTTATGGATTTACAGTAAAAACAGTCTTTGCTATGCATCTGAAAACAAAACCCGGAGCTCTAAAAATCATGTCAACCTCACTTGTTTCACAAAAAGCTAGTACATGTTTATGACAACAAGTATTTTTACAGAATTTTACAAAGTCACAGGCTTTGCTACACACCTTAAAACAAAACCCGCAGCTCTAAAAAAATCATCTCAACTTCACTTCAAGTATTTGGTGTTTTTTGTGGAGTCACAGAAACAAAAACAGGCTTCACTACACATCTTAAAACAAAACCCGGAGCTCTAAAAATCATCTCAACCTCTCACTTCTTTCACAAAAAGCTAGCATATGAACAAAAATTGGAAATGACAAGTATTTTTTGATTGTTATGAAGTCACAGAAAAAAAAACAGGCTTCGCTACACATCTCAAAACAAAACTCAGAGGTCTGACAATCATTTCATCCCCACTTGTTTCACAAAAAGCTTTCATATAAACAAAGTTTGGTGACAAGTATTTTTTAAATTTTTATGGAGTCACAGAAAAAAAACAGGCTTTGCTGTACATCTTACAACAAAACTTGAACCTCTAAAATTCATCTCAAACGGTTTCACAAAAAGCTATCACATCAACCATAGTCGGTGACAAAACATATTTGCTGATTTTTATGGAGTCGCAGAAAAACAGGCTTCACTACACATCTCAAACCTCTAGACATCATCTCAACCTCACCTGTTTCAGAAAACGCTACCATATCAACAATAGTTGAATAATTAGTTATAATTAATTAGTTAATAATCAATAAAACTTGGCGACAACAAGTATTTGTTTCTGTCTGCAGGTACTTGATTTTCGGTCTTTACAATCAAAACCTAGTTAAAGGTCCCCTATTTTGCAAAAGTGACTTTTTAACAACGTGCTAACAGTGATATGTGTCCTTAGAGTTGATTTATGGGCACCAAACATGAGAACCACACTTGTTTGTTCCACTTTTGAGTGAACAAGCGCTCAAGCCCTCCTTTTTCAAGTTGCAGGTCCTGGTTTTTATGAAGCCCCGGAATAAACCAGGCTTCTCTACACATTTTAAAATGAAACCTGGACCTCTAGAAACACATGTCATCCTCCATTAGAGCTTACAAAAAGCACTTTCAAACCGTATCAATTCCAGCATCGGTATACCGTACTGTAGCTACTAGAAGTGCAGTGTGTTTGCAAGCATACCTTTATGAGCACAGCGAGAACACGCAATGACACGCGAGCCGACGATGTTGTGGTGATGATGATGATGTGTCGTCAGCTACATCAGTCACACACTCTGGACAGGAGGCGAGGCTGAAAATGGAAGTGACTAAATCCTGGATTTGCTTTGTTCTGCCTGTCAGGGTGTGTGTGTGTGTGTGTGTGTGTGTGTGTGTGTGTGTGTGTGTGTGTGTGTGTCCACAGTGTGACACACAAGCATGGTAATCCCATGTCCAAACACATTTTGCACTTCATTTCATTGAAACAGAGATGCTTCTCTAGCACGACGGAGAAAGAATACATCCTTGAATGTGATGAATGAAGCAAATGAGGTGCAGTACCTGGCAGCCGGCAGCAGAGGCGCTGTAGAGTCGGTCAGTAGTTTGCTGTTGCTGCCAGTTCCTTCCAGTGTTTCCCCACAGGACTGCAATTTGCAATCATGAAAAGCCAAGCAAATGCGTTTCGAGCTACAAATTAACTTTCTTATGTCGCTTATTTATGTCTGGTTTGTTTTCATGTCACAAACAAGGTGTAGCCGCCTGTCGGGGGGGCCACAGCAACGCTCGCTGCTCGTTGAGAAGAGCGACACGGGCAGAGTTGTCAAAAGTCTCTTTCCTAGATTTGTCGCGAGCCGCTTTTTTGAAAGCCAGCATCATGTCGCGACATGATACCCTCCTGCTACATCTTCTTATGTGTTTATGTGCGAGTGCGAACGGGTGGTGTCAAATTTCTTTGTGGCAGTCCAAATTTATTTGTGGCGGGCTGTATTCTGATCAATTTTTGGTGCCAGTCAAAAGTTTAGACACACTTGCTCTTGCTGTCGAATGGGAAAGTGTCCCCATACTTTTGACTGGTCTGTTTGTCTTGTCTCTTAAACAATTAGAAGACATTTTATTTAATTTTGCGTTATTTTGTTATATTTTATCATCAAATTGAAATCTTTTTTTCCTCATGCATATGCTATTGTAATATTAAAATTTATAGTATTTTTTCTTATCTGTTTTGTTTGAATTGAGTGAAGTGATGTGAGGTGAACAGAATGTAATGGAATTATGCATATTTTATTCTTTTCATTATTTTTCTTTGATTGGCGTACATGGCCTTCGTGAGTATGCCTATATTAACAAAAGATGGATGTTCCTTTCACAATAAAGGCTTTATGTCTGCCACGTCCTCGTAAGACCAAGACTTGAGTTGTCCTAGCCTAACCTCTCCTTCTTCCACAGGTGTCTCCAAACTGCGACCAGGTGTTGGTCAACGGCAAGGAAATGCGCGGGCGCCAGCGGCTGGCAGTGAATTTCACGTACATGCACCTGTCCGCCCAGCTGCGGCTCACCGTGTGGGTGCCCAAGCTGCCGCTGCAGATCGACGTGTCCGACACCGAGCTCAGCCAGGTGAAAGGGTGGCGCGTCCCCATCGCCGCCAACAGGAGGTAAGAACCACCTTCACCTGACATCCCTTAAGACGGAGAACGAGCCTGTTCCTCCTCTTCCTTACCTTCTTCTTTTTCTTCTTTGTAGCCGCCTATTTTACTTCCTCTCCTCCTTATGTGGCTCCTGTTCCTGCTCCTCCTTCTTCATCACCTCTCCCTCCTCCTTATTCTCCATCTTTGTCTTCTTCTCCTTATTCTCCTCCATCTCCTCCTGCTCCTCAGTTTTCTTAACCTTTTTCTCATTTTCCTTTCCCATTCTCCTCATTCTTCTTTTCCTCCGTCTTATCCTCCTTTTCCTTTGTCTCCTCTGTCTTTCTCCTCCTCCTCTTTTTCCTGATTCTTCTCTTTCTTCATCTGTTCCTCCCCAATCTCCTCCATCTCCTAGTTCTCCTTCTTCATCTCTTTGACTTCCTTCTCCTTCACCTTCTTTTTCTTCTCTTTCTCTTCCACCTTCTCTTTCCTTTCCTCCTTCTTCTCCTCCTCCTCCTTCACCTTTTTCTTCAGCTCCCTCTTCTTCTTTTGCTCCTGTCCCTGCTCCTTCTTCTTCTTTACCTTTCCCTTCTCCTTCTTCTCCATCTTTGTCTTCTTCTCCTCATTCTCCTTCTTCTCCATCTTAACCTCCTCCACCTCCTCCTGCTCCTCCTTTTCCTTCTTCTTCTTCACTTTTTTTATCTTTTCCTCCCCAATCTCCACCATTTCCAACTCGTTGCCTTCTTCTCCTTTACTTTCATCATTTTTCCTCCTCCCCTTTCTTGTCCTCCTTCTTCTCCTCCTTTTCATCTTATTCTTTTCCTTTTTCTCCTTCTCCTCCTCTCACCTTGTTCTTCATCCCCTTTCCCTTCACCTTCCCCTCCTCCTTCTTCTTCTCCAACTTTGTCTTCTTGTCCTCTTTCTCCCCCTTCTCCATCTCATCCTCCACCTCCTCCATTTTCTCAATCTTCTTCTCATTTTCCTTTCGCATTCTCCTCATTCTTCTTTTCCTCTTTCCTTTTCCTTCTTCTTTTCCTTTTTCTCCTCCTCCTTTTCTCTCCTTCTCCTGCTCCTCCTTTTCCTTCTTCTTCTTCACCTTCTTCACCTTTTTCTACCCAATTTCCTCTCCTTGTTTTGCGTCTTCTCCTTTTCATTCTTCTCCTCCTTTGCCCTGTTTGCCTCCTCCTCCTTATCTTTTTCTTTTTCTTCTCCTTCTTTTTCGTCCTTTTTTTCTTTTCCTTTGTTTTATTTGCCTCCTTCTTCTCCTTATCTTTTCCTTCTTCTTCTCCGTATTCTTCATCTTCTTCTTTTCTGCCCTCCTTTTTTTCCTTGTCCTTTTCCTCCTTTGTCTCCTTTGCCTCCTCTTCTTTTTCTTCTACTTTATCTTCTTCTTTTCCCCCTCCTTCTCTTTCTGTTTTTCAACCATCTTTTTCTTCTTCTCCTTCATCTTCTTTGCCTCCTCTTTCTCCTTCTTTTCCTCCTTTTCCTCACTCGTCTTCCTGGCATCCTTCTTCTTTTTCTTCTTCATCTTCTTATTTTCCTTCTTCTTCTTTCTCCATCCTCCTCTTTCTTTTTCTCCTTCTCCTTCTTCTCTTCCTTCTCCCTCTTTTTCTCCTTTTCCTCTTTCTCCTATGCCTACTCACAACCACACTGGTGCTGCAACTAACTCATTTTTTTTTTGACTAATCGATGAATCGGATAAAAAAAAAAGACATTCGCCGTACGTTTTGCTGTACTTCTCAGCTTGAGCACACTTAAAAGCACTTAAAAGACTAAGTGTAAGTACGCAAGAGCGCCAATTGAGATGCAGCATGGGCTAACTTTGCTAACGAGTGAGCTGACTTCCTGTCTACATTCTTCCTCTTATTCCAGTTCAGTAATCCTTTTGACGCTCGCTGAACTGATCTCCTCAGTACTCTCACAGTGTACTTAAATGTGTCGGATTGTTGATGTCACTGCGTCTTTTGTTGCATTTGCAATTGGTGAAAGAAGGCTGTGATTCGTAGCAGCGGTGGATTAAAAACGCGTCGGACCGCGGGTGTGACCCGCAGCAGAGCTTACACACGCTCTCAATGCGGGGGATTAAAAGCGAGGCGTAATTAAGCCCGTCGCCGTCTCTCTCTGCAGGCCCACCAGAGACAGCGAAGACGACGAGGACGACGAGAGGAGGGGGGGCAAAGGCTGCACCCTGCAGGTTTGATGTGATTGCGTCTCATATCTAGCAAGCAACCCCTGAAGGACTGCTGTTTTATTGGACATCTACAGTAATCCTAATTTCATCTGACCTCCTTCTTGGCCCCTTCAGTACCAATACGCCCTGGTGAGGGTCCTCACTCACTTTGTCGCCGAGCCGTCCGACCCGGGGGGAGAGATGGTCTACATGCTGGGTGCCGACTGGCAGGCAGACATCACTCACCTGGTCCTGGATCAGCTCAAGGTAGACACACATGAGCAACCCCGGGACACAGCATTAGGTACTCAATACAACATGTGGATGACAAAACAGCACGATAATAAACACATTGTTGAATGAACACCTGCAAAGTGAGCATTTTTGTCTTCTTGTATACCCTTGTGTACTTAATGACGCGTTGTCTTTGCAGGTGGAGGACCCTCGCATCGCCAAGCTCATAGACGGAAGAGTCCTGCTGGGACGCGACCTGGGCATCACCACCATACAGGTACCCAAACCACCACGGTCTTCTAGTTTGGCAGCCAGCAGAGGGACTTCACCCCCACCACCCCCACGGGGACTCCAGTAGACGTCATTTTGGAATTTGACATTTCAATTTGGTCCCTCGTGTCCGCATTCACACGTCCCCTTCCGTCACCCCCTCCTCCTGATGTCTGGAGTTGATGTCTGAAGTTGTCACATGTTTTTACCTTGCTTTAGTTTGGGATTGAATTTGATTCCGTGCCCCTCTGTTCACTTTTCTTTGTGCACCAATCGCACGTCTCGCTCACCCTGTCGCCGGGCGGACTCCTGAGCTCCATCACTGTCTATCTGTCGCCACCTGTGTCTCCTCCGTGTTCCTTTGCAGCCCCTAACACACTCATCTTTCTTGTTGTTGGACGTCGTCATGTTATCTTATGCTATGTTATGTTTTCTTAGGTTTTGTCCTGTTATGTGTTGTGTTACGTTTTGGTATGTTATGTTTTCTTATGTTTAGTCATGTTATGTTATCTTATCTTATGGTATGCTATCTGATGTTTTGGCATGTTGTATTTTGTGTTTTGTTACGTTATATTATGTTTTGTTTTGTCATGTCATAGTAGTTTGTTATCTCATACTATGTTATGTCATGTCATGTTTTGTTATGTGTTGTGTTACATTATGGTATGTTATGTTATGTTATTTTATGTTTTGTTTTGTCATGTCATGTCATACTAGGTTGTTATCTCATACTATGTTATGTCATGTCATGTTTTGTTATGTGTTGTGTTACATTATGATATGTTATGTTATGTTATTTTATATTTTGTTTTGCCGTGCCGTGTTGTTATGTTGTTTTATTATGTTATGTTATCTCATGTTATCTTACGATTTGTCTTGTTATTTTATGTGTTGTGTTACGCTATGTTATCTTCTGTTTTGTTGTGTCATGTCATATCATGTTAGATTTTTTTCATGTCATACTATGTTATCTTATGCTATGTTATCTTCTGTTTTGTCATATTATGTCATATTATGTTGTTATCTGATGCTATGTGATGTTAAGTTATCTTGCTTTGTCATGTTATGTTATGTGTTGTGTTACATTATAGTATGTTTTGTTATTTTATTTTATGGTTTGTTTTGTGATGCCATGTGATGTCACCTATGTTGTTATCTTGGGCTATGTGATGTCATGTTATGTTTTGTCATGTTATGTTATGTGTTGTGTTACATTGTTATATGTCTTGTTTAATCACATGATGTCATGTTATTTTTGTGTCTTATGCTATGTTATGTTATCTTATATTGTGTTTTGTCATGTTATGTTTAGTTTTGTTTTGTCATGCCATGTTGTGATGTTATGTTATGTTATGTTATCTTATGCTATGTTATCTTATGTTATGTGATGTTACATTATGTTATCTTATGTTTTGTTTTGTCATGTTATATCCTGTTATTTTGATATCTTATCTTGTGTTTTGTCATGTTATGTTATGTGTTGTGTTACATAAGGTTATGTCATGTTATGTTATCTTATGCTATGTCATGTTATGTTTTGTCATGTTATCTTATGCTATGTTATCTTATGTTTTGTCATGTTACATTATGTGTTGTGTAACTTTATGTTATGTTATGATTTGTTTTGTCATGTAATGTCATATTATGTTATCTTATGTTTTGTCGTGTTGTGTTATGTGTTGTGTTACATTGTTATGTTTTGTCATTTTATGTCCTGTCATTTTATTTCATGTTATGTTAAGTGATCTTGTGTTTTGTTATGGTGTTGTCATGTCATGTCATGTCATGTCGTGTCATGTCACGTTACGTTACATTGTGGTTTAACGTAATGTAACGTAATGTTAAACCACAACCGTTACCTCCACCAAGATGTTTTTGTTGTTGTTTTGTTTTTTCCAGAATTTGTCCTAACAGTGTCAACACAAAAAGTACCCATGTTTTGTCGTGTTATGTTGTGTGTCGTGTTACATTATGGAATTTTTGTTATGTTATGTTTTATGTTATGTTTTATGTTATGTCATGTCATGTCATGTCATGTCATGTCATGTCATGTCATGTCATGTCACATGTGATGTTTTGTCCTTGCAGGGTTAACACAAAAACTACCGATTGTCTGAGTACAACGAAAATGCTTGAATGGGTGAAAACTGGTCCCAGGAAGAAATTCCTTTCATGAATAGTTTAGATTAGATTAGGCTTAAATTGAGAATTTAGGAATTTTGTTTAACTTTTGTTGGACATTTTCTTTAATTTCACCTTAAAGCTTAAATGTTACTGAGAAAAGTAAAACATAAACAGGTAGTGGGTTTCTATGAAGGTGCTGATCCAAAGTATTTATTTTTTGTTTTCGCCATGGCGTTCCAGACTTTCCAAATATTATGTTGACCGCTTTGTGTTTTGTTGTATTTTCCAGGTGCTGTCCGCTCTGTCCGACTCGATCCTTGCAGAGAAGACAGTGACTGTGTTGGACGACAAGGTAACAGACACAAATTGAGGGTTAAACATTTCCACCAACACAAATGACTTTCGTCAGCTACTTGTGCCCCGGTGGAGGCCCAGGATCGTAAACGTTAGCAAATGAAGATGTGGAAGGGGCTGATGTTGTTCCACCTCTGCACAGGTCACCATCACAGACCTGGGAGTCCAGCTGGTTGCGTCTTTGTCACTCAGCATGACATCCAGTCCTGGAAATTACCAAGCGATACAGTTGACCACCACGGCCAGTGACCTCCTGCACGCGCCCAAACAGGTAGGCGACGCCACGCACGACGCAACATCGGGCAGCGGTTTGATGGATTGTGTTCAACCTGAGAAGTTCCACTCTAGTACAAATATAACTTTAAATACAATATAGAGAAACGTCAATGCCTTTGGCTGTGTGACACACACACACACACACACACTAATGGACTACAAGTTACGCTGTTCTGGAATGAAAACCCCCCTGAGGTTGTAATCAGTGAAGCCAAAGCATAATTGTGTGCTGTGAACATGTCATGGCGCTTATCTCTCCGGCATAATCACTTTGTAATTAGCAGTGTGTAACTCGCAGGCGTTTTGCAGCACATATCTCCGCTTTACTGCGACAAGGTGCTCCTCTATCATTGTGGGCCTGAAAGGCAGCTGATAGAAACACCACGCCATGGCACTTTTTCAAGGTGCTCCTGCCTTCAAACACTTTGGAACTACTCTCTGTGTGTGCGTGTGTGCGTTTGTGTTGTATCGTCTCCCTCGCCGAGTACAGCAAGCCTCACAGGGGGACAAAAAAATAAAAAATAATAAGGTTCCCGCATCTCCTATTTTATCTTGCACATTGTTATCATGTCTGTCAAAGCGCTAATTAGACAGCAAGCAGCTCATTACGATGGAAGACGGCGATAAAGACAAACCTGTCCTTCCCCGTCTTCACACTCACTGACCACTTCATTAGGCACACCGAGCAACGACACACAAGAACGATACAGAGTCAGTTTATTAGTTACACTTACAGTACATACAGTACATGATGGAGGCTACAGGCCTGCCGCGGAGCATTCGACATTATGTAACGAGTCCGACAAGTCCAACAGGCGTGTTCAGGAGTGTTTCTAATGGGTGCGTTTTTCCAAATGTTAAGACCAGTTGAAACATTGAAAGAATCCACATCCACAGACCTTATGTGAGACATGAACACACGTGTCTTTTTCTTGTTGTGCGTTCTAAAGATGTAAAAACAGATAAAAAGAGACAGCTCGTTGCTGCACGTGATGGGACACATCTAGGCCGCTATTAAAACACCTCCAAAGACCTCCCACAGGGTTTTATGGCTTTATACACATGCTGTGACCATGTAGGAACAGGCACATAGCATGTAATACTTACCATATTTTGCCGTATTTCGGTTCTTTTAAACACAGGCCATATAGGTTTGGATTGTTTTTCTCCCTTAATAATAACAAGTTTCATTTAAAAACTGCATTTTGTGTTCAGTTGTGTTGTCATTAAGTAATGTTTAAATTTGTTTGATGATCAGAAACATTTAAGTGTAAAAAATATGCACAAAAAAAGGAAATACGGAAAGGGGCAAAGACTTTTTCACACCACTGTAGTAGGGGTGTCACGGGACACCCAACTCACGAGAGTAGCTGGTGCACGAGATTGGGAACGAGACAAGATTTGAACATGTTAACATCCCTTGCTTTGTATGTATGCTAGCAGCCCCGCCTCCCCCCACAGAGACAAATGGACTGTATGACTGACAAGAGTTCTCACTCAGTGTGATGAATTTATTTATTCATTTATTTATTCAATCTTTTCCATCATTTTAACCTCACGAGACCTTGTGACACTCCTACCACATCGCCACCTGCCATTTGACGCCCCTGCACAACCTGAAGCTCCATTGTTCCATTGAAGGATCACGATGGCGCTCCCTCAGGTGGGATCTCCTTGTCATGCCAGTATCGTTGGAAGCCATCAGGACCATCAAGGTTACGTTGATGGTCCTGAATAAAACTTTCAGGACCAGAATAAAACTTTCTTCCACCTTTCAGTGTCCCATGTTTGGTGCTCTCCTTGCACCACCTAGGTAACCAGGGTTTAAGCAGACCGCGTTCAAAGAGAGCCTATTTCGCTGTAATGCTCGTTGGCAATAAACTGCTGAGTCACTCCCATTCCTTCTTTGTGTATTTTGAAGCTCTACTTCGAACCTTCAAATCCAACAGTGTGAAATATAAATTCTTGCATTTTTTTTCAACTGGTCTTAAAATTTTGATCAGGAGTGTATTCCAATGGAATAATGATGAGAGGAACAACGACTGACTCCACAACTGCTAGGGAAACAAACACAAAGCTCCATCTAGGGAAATCAGCGAGACACGATCGCGTGGAGACGAGAACATGAGCTCGTCTTTGTTTGACAGACGGAGGAAACGCTCCTTCCTCGAGTGTCTCCTCATTGCGCTGACGAGAGACGCATGCAGGTGCTAAATGTCTTTCACTGAAACCAACAACATGCTGTTCAGTGTGTCCAAACATCACACTCGTGTCAATTATTCACCAAAGACAACACGACTCGCTGTGGGGGGGTGGGGCAAAAGACAGCACCATTGGAAGTCTTTTATCTCTCACGCATGATAAATAATTCCCCAGGAAGCGGCTATCAGCGCCTGGATCCACTACAGCGATGGTTCCGTCACACCACTGGACATCTATGACCCCAAAGACTTCCTCCTGTCCGCCCTCTCATTGGATGAGAATGTCATCTCTGTGACCAATCAGGTAGGAGCTGGCTGTCCTTGTCAGTGTAAGTATTGATCACATGATGGACTGTGTTGTTTCCCAAGGAGCAACACTGGCCCGTCGTCGTGGCAGAGGGCGAAGGCCAGGGGGCGCTCGTCCGCGTGGAGATGGTTATCTCTGAGACGTGCCAGAAGTCCAAGAGGAAGAGCGTGCTGGCGTCGGGGGTGGGCAACGTGATGGTGAAGTTTGGCAGCAAGAACGAGGAGGAGGACAGAGGAGCGTCGGCCCCCGAGGACGGCGTCGCCGCGGACAACGCCACCGACAAGCAGCGAGCCGACGAGGGACGAGAGTGGAAGTCCAGCAGCGCGTCCGTGGACCGCGAGGAAGGCGCCATGAGGAAGGTGGGAGGGGACAAAACAATTTTCAAACAAACATCCACTGGCTATTCCAGTGGATGAGGCTCATGTGTTTTTGTCAAATATTCAAGGAACAGCACGAGCAAATTTTGGTATCAACGATCACTTCAACAGACTTTTTAACATTTTATTGGACAACTTCACTGACTTCCCAAATGCACTGAAAGTATGTGTTTTCATAGACATCGAAAACAATTTCAAGTGTTTGATGGACCTTTTTGTAAAACATGAAGGCAAATTGGTTTTAACGTGGCAAAAGTATATGTTTTTGTAGACATCGAAAACATTTCCAAGTTTTCCATGGACCTAACCTACAGTTTTGCAAAAAATGTAAGCAAATTAGTCCTTAACGCGTTGAATGTACAGACTCTTTCCAAAAAATTTGAATGTCATGGAAAAGTTGTTTAATTTCCATAATTCCATTCAAAAAGTTAAACTTTCATAGATTATAGATTCAGGGCCCACAATTTAAACGATTTCAAGTGTTTATTTGTTTATTTTTACACAATTTGGGCTTCCAGCTCATAAAACCCACGAAAACAGGAATTCAAAAAATTAGAATACTGTGAAGAAATCACCATTTACTTCTCAGTTTTTGCAGGAAAAAAAAGAAAGAAATTAGGATCACATGAAATCAATCAAAATATGGTACTTTCAAAACGATATGTCAATCTTCAATACTTGGTTGGGAATCCCTTTGCCTTAATCACTGCCTCGATGCCACGTGGCATTGAAGCAATCAGCCTGTGGCATTGCCTGGGAGTTATGGAAGCCTAGATTTCCTTGATGCTTGCTGTCAGCTCTTCTTTGTTGTTGGGTCTGGTGCCCCTCATGTTCCTCTTGAGAATACCCCATAGATTCTCAATGGGGTTTAGGTCCGGTGAGTTGGCTGGCCAGTCAAGCACTGTGATGGCATGGGCATCAAACCAGGTTTTGGTGCTTCTGGCGGTATGGGCAGGGGCCAGGTTCTGCTGGAAGATGAAATCTGCATCTCCATACAGATCCTCAGCAGAAGGAAGCATGAAGTCCTCTAAAACATTCTGGTAGACTGTTGCGGTGACCTTGGATTTAAGAAAGCAGAGTTTACCAACACCTGCACCGGACATTGCACCCCAAATCATGACGGACTGTGGATATTTCACACTGGACCTCAGGCAGCTTGGGTTCTGTTCCTCACCCGTCTTCCTCCAAACCCTTGGACCTTGATTCCCAAATGAAAGGCACACTTTACTTTCATGGGAAAAGAGGACCTTGGACCACTGGACAACAGTCCAGTCCTTCTTTTCCTTGGCCCAGTGGAGACGCTTCCTACGTTGGCTCAGGTTCACAAGTGGCTTGACCCGAGGAACCCGACAGTTGTAGCCCACCTCCCGGATGCGTCTGAATGTGGTGGTTTTTGAAGCTGTGACTCCCGCCTCATTCCACTCTTTCTGGATCTCTGCCAGATCCTTGAATCTTCCCTGTTTGATAATCCGCTGAAGCCCACGGTCATCTCTTTTGCTGGTGCATCTTCTCCTGCCACATTTTGCCCTTCCTCTAGACTTTCCATTGATATGCTTGGACACAGCACTCTGTGAACAACCAGCCTCCTTAGCTATGAACTTTTGTGGCTTACCCATCCTATGGAGGGTATCAATGATGGTCTTCTGGCCAGTTGTCATGTCTGCAGTCTTCCCCATATTGAACCGAAATGAGACAATTGAACCAAACTGAAGCAATTTAATGACACCTGGGGAAGCCTGTGCAGGTGATTTGAGGTTAGTAGATGATTAGTGCGTGACACTCAGTTTAAAACATTCATGCCCTGCAAAATTTGGGCTGATTTCTTCACAGTATTCTATTTTTTGAATTCCTGTTTTCGTGGGTTTAATGAGCTGGAAGCCCAAATTATGTAAAATAAACAAATAAATACTTGAAATCGTTTAAATTGTGGGCCCTGAACCTATAATCTATGAAAGTTTAACTTTTTGAATGGAATTATGGAAATTAAACAACTTTTCCGTGACATTCTCATTTTTTGGAAAGGGTCTGTATGTGTTTTTTTAGGCATCAAAGACATTTCCAAGTTTTCCATGAACCTAACATATGTTTTCGCAAAAAATGTATGAAAATTACTCTTTAGCGCTACGAAAGTATGTGTTTTTAGTGACATCGGAAACAATTCCAAGTTTTACATGAACCTTTCATATGTTTCCGTAGAAAATTTAGGCAAGTTAGTCTTTAACACGTCAAAAGTATGTGTTTTTGTAGGCACTGAACACAATTCCAAGCCTTCAATGAAACTAATGTCGTTTTTTGTAAAGAATGAAAGGAATTGAGTCTTTAAAGCTCCAAAAACATGTGTTTTCGTAGACATCGCTAACAGTTCCATATTTTCCATGAACCTAATGTACCTTTTTGCAAAAAATGTTAGCATATTAGTCTTTGACGCACTGAAAGTATGTGTTTTCGTAGACATCAAAAACAATTCCAAGATTTCCATGGACCAAACATACATTTTTGCAAAAAATGTAAGCAAATTAGTCCTTAACGCATTGAAAGTATGCATTTTCATAGACATTGAAAACAACTCCAGCTTTTCCATGAACCTAACATAGGTTTTTGCAAAAAATTCATGAAAAATACTCAACAAGGCGAAAGTATGTGTTTTTATTGATATGGAAAACAATTCCAAGTTTTACATGAACATAATATATGTTTACGTAGAAAATGTAGGCAAATTAGTCCTCAACGTGTCCAAAGTATATGTTTTCGTAGACATCAAAGACAATTCCAAGTCTTCAGTGAAACTAATGTAGGTTTTTGGAAAGAATTAAGGGAATTTAGTCTTTAAAATGGCAAAAGTATGTGTTTTTGTAGACATGTTTTCCATTAACCTAACATACCTTTTTGCAAAAAATGTTGCCATATTAGTCTTTAATGCACTGAAAGTACGTGTTTTTGTAGACATCGAAAACAATTTCAAGTTTTCCATTAGCCTAACGTACCTTTTCACATGAATGTTGGCAAATTAATCTTTAACGGCCTTAAAGTACCTGTTTTCGTAGACATCGAAAACAATTTCAAGTTTTTGATAAACCTAACATACATTTTTGTAAAATATTAAAACAAAATAGTTTTTAATTTTCCAAGACTACTTTATATATTAAGTTTTCCATGGACCTAACATACATTTTTGCAAAAAAATTTAGCTAATTAGTCCTTAACAAGTTGAATGTATGTGTTCTTGCAGACATCAAAGACAAGTTTTCCATGAGCATACTTTTCGCAAAAAAAATTTCTTAATGCGGCAGAAATATTTTTTCGTAGACAACGAAAACAATTCCAGGTTTTTGACAAACCTAACAAACGTTTTTGTCAAAAAATCAAGCGATTTAGTCTTTGACACCGCTAAAGTGTGTGTTTTTGTAGACACGGAACACAATTGAAAGTCTTGTAGTAACGAACCTAGCACGCGTCCCTGTTTTTTGTAAATGTTGACAACAACTTTGAAACCTAGCGTGCGTTTTTTTGTAAACGTTGAAAACTATTTCGTCTTTCATGAAAGTGTTTTTCAAACATTAAAGACTCTTAGAGGAATATAGAACGTACGGAAAAAATACAATTTTGACTTTAACGGTTTTTTTTGTCACGTTTTTTCATAAACCTCAAAGACAGTTTTTATCAGATCAAATAACGATGATTATTCTTTAATGTGACGACGTTCAGGTCAGCTCAACGACCAAGAGCACCGTCACCCACCGAGCCTCGGGTGGGAAGGCTTCCGGCGGCGGCGGCCGCCGGAGCGGCGGTCCGAGCCAAGCGGGGGACTCCGCGAGCGTCCCGGCCCTAGTGGAGGTACCCGGTTCTGCGGACGGCGAGCTCACCCAGACCTCCAGGGGACTGTCGGACCTGGAGATCGGGATGTACGCCCTGCTGGGGGTCTTCTGCCTGGCTATCCTGGTCTTCCTCATCAACTGTGTCAGCTTTGCCTTCAGGTGGATTGTTTGTGTCCAAGATTAAGATGGAGATTAAAAATTCAGCCACTCATGATACTTCAAATGCAGCTACTGCTAGCTTGTCAAATTGATTCGGAAACGACATTTGGATGTTGCCTACAGCCACAGGTGCAAATGCCAATGTTTTTTGACCTGGTGTTTATTGGAGACTCCAGCGGTGAATTGAATGTACTAATTGGTGCACTGATGCTAATGTTTACATCGTCGTACAACGCAAACATCGTGTTCCTTTGGGGTAAACGTCCGTCTATTTTTCAGATACCGCCACAAGCAAGTCCCCGTGCTGGAGGCGGCCGGCAACATGAACCACGCCCACGACTGGGTGTGGCTGGGCAACGAGGCCGACCTCCTAGCAGACCACCCCGACCAGTGCCCCGGCTCGCTGCCGGACGAGTGCACCACCATCATCGACCGCAACGAGGAAGGATACGAGGAGAACAAGTACCTCCTGAACGGGGCGGGGGGCACCCTGGTGATGGGCTCCAACAGCAGGGGCACTCTCGGAGGCGGCGGTGGGGGTCTGGGCGGGCACAGGGGTGTCTCTCACAGTCAGACGTTACCCAGGTCCATTCCAGAACCGCATCAGTGCCTTTCCGCCATCGCCGCTGACAACTCGCCCAGAAACGCCGGCAACAAACGCAAACGAGTCAAGTTCACGTCGTTTGCCACCGTGCTGCCCAACGATAATCCAGGCGGGAGCGTGGGGAGCGTCCCCCCGTACAGCAACTCCTCCGTGCTGCTCAGCAAGGGCGGAGAGGACGACATCAAGTGGGTTTGTCACGACATGGACCTGGGTCAGTCGGAAATCAGAACCTACATGGAGAGGCTACAAGACAATCTGTGACTGGGGTTAAGGTCCAAGTGGGGAACTTGGTGGGCGGAGCAGGGGCGGTGGGGGTCGCCAGAAAGGAGGGACAATTCACCTGTGATGCCTTTGCCATGGACGAAGGGAGTGGAACGTACGGAAGGACGACAAAACATGGCGCTAACTCTTCCGGAGAGGAGTCGCGATGAGTCATGGACAGCCAGTTTGGAACACGCCTACTTTTTAGGCTCCTCCCACCTTGTCACAAGCTCACACTGGAATAAAGAACAAAAATATGTCCGCGAAGACAGGAGGTGAATATAAAATACTGCAATAATAAGGTCAAAGTGAGACAATAATAGAATATATATTTAAAAAAACATCACTATTAGGGGTGCACGATAATTACCGGACCGCTATGAGGGAATTATGATGCCATACCGAGAAATCCGCTGCTGTAACCGATCATTTTAAAAAAACGCTCCAATGAGGCGAGATTACCAGTACTGAGCTCACTTGTAAACAAACATTCGCTGTTTCAGAGACATTTCGCGTGCTAGTTGTGCCGAATGCTCCGCGATGGGGGGGGGGGGGACATCGGGAACGCAAAAAAACCTTATCAGCCACCTGAAACGGCAGCACCGCGGCGTTTGAGAAGTGCAAAAGGTTTTCCCGAGACCTCCGTGACGCTACATCGGCTGCTCGGAGCGTGTGTCCGAATACAGTGCACTTTGCTGGGCCACAGCAGGTGTCTCTCTCCACTCTATACTCTGGATCTCTTGACAGTAGTGATGTGGTAGTAATGTCATGATATTTGATTAGGGCAACGCAACAGGTACAGCTGGTCAAATCCTAATTTGTTTGAGTCTTTCTTACCTCCACATGTGCACAAAGTACAGTTAAATCTACATTTTATAAAGTAGAGTTATCCGTTATTGGTATCATATTGGCCTTGAGAAGCAGAAACTTAATGGTATTGGTTTGAAAAAAATAGATCGTGCATCTCTAATTACTATGGAGGGGTTTTTTTGCGCCAAAATGAAATAAATATGAGTGTGTATTCATTATTTAAAATGTGAAAATGTATTAAATGGTGCTTAATTTCTTTGAACTGGGAAATTAATTTAAAATAATTCGACTTAACCTATTTTTTTTCCTGACCCATGTGTTTATTTTATGGCTATCTTATATATTTAATATGAGAAAAATATAAAAATTGAATGAAGCCACAAGAGATTAAAAAAAATAATAAAATCATTTCACAAATATTATTTTATCATTTATTAATTAGTCTCTATATTTATTTAATTTTGGCAACAACACACACCCCCCCCAAAAAAACCTCCATTTTAGATATTTCATTGCGCAAAGACGAGTGTAAAAAGCAACCATCCACTCAGCCGTGATGCACATGAACATTTGTATTCATCACAACATACAAGAGGGTCTATTTTTAATGTGGACCGAATGGTTGCATCCATTTGAGACCTTTTCTTTGGTCCTTGCTATGAGGACAATAAAGACTCAATACGTATTACAGTAAAAATAAAAAAAAAATGTAATTGATTCATAGTGGAAGTGGACTGCGACCCCCCACCCCCACACGCCCCCTCCTGACTGGATCCGGGAATGAGTGGCGGCGAAAACTTGCACAAGCAACAGCAGCAAAAGACTTGATTTCCTGTTGTTCCCAAAACTTCCAGCCAATGACGGCGTTCCCTGTTCCATGTTGACCCCCACCCCCCAGCCCCGCCGACATCAACAACAGAACATTTTGAGTCTTGATTTTTTTTTCTTTTTTTTTGTTATTGAATTAGAGTATTTTTAGTTTTCTCTGGTGTACTCTGCAAGTAGGCGACATGTAGGCTTTGATTTTAGAGATAAGGGTGTACCATTCTCTCTGCTGGAGATCTATTTATTTAAATTAAGCACTGATGGGACGGGAAGGGGTGGAGGGTTTTTTATTTTTTTTGAAAGCTCAGGTGACGAGTCTTAGCGAGGAAAAAACACCACCAATAAGAGGAGAGGATTGTTTGGATGGCAATATTTATTATTATCATTATTTGTAAATGTTGTTTTAGAGAATAATGTATGTTGTAAATAAATAACCATGACCAACACGTACTGCCTTTCTCATCCCCGGGCTCCTTTTCACCATCACTGCTAGCCTTCTGTGGTGACTTTTTGCTTTTTCTTTGACTTTTCTCGCAACTCCTAATCCAAAAAGTATGACGGACTATTAGGGCCGCATAATAATCATGATAAACTGAGATTTTGAGAATAAAGTCGCAAATTTACGAGAATAAAGTCGTTAATATACGAGAGAAAAGTTGTGAATTTACGAGAAAAAAATTCTGAAATTTGCGATAAAGTCGGACGGTAACGAGGAAAATGACGTAATATTACGAGAATAAAGTCGGAAATTTGCGAGAACCTAGTCGTAAATATACGAGGACAAAAAGTTGTGCATTAAGAGAAATAAATTCTGAAATTAAGGAGGAAAAAGTTGTATTATTACTGTCACGTTCTGTCAAGTGCATGACCCCCGGTATGCAGAGAAGAGGCGGCGGCTTGCAAAAGTAAAGGTTCTTTCATGGTGAATAAAAGATGAAAGAAAAGGCGACAGAGAAGAAGGCTCTGTGATACAAGTACAAAGAAAGTCCAGGTGAGTAAATCTAAGTGATAGCGCTGATACGGAGACGAGGAACAAGTGTAACATAGGCAACAGTACGCCGTACGTCTGTCGACGCTGGTCTTTTAAGCGCCACTAATTGTGACCTTCCGCGGCTGCGCGGCCACCAGGCTAGACGCGGCTGCCACTTCCTTAAATTTCCGAGAATAAAGTCATAAATATACGAGAAAAAAAGTAATACATTTACGAGAATAAAGTCGTAAACTTCCAAGAATAAAGTCGTAAATATACAAGAAAAAAGTTGTGCCTTTGCGAGAATAAAAATCGTACATTAACAAGGAAAATGCCATAATATTACGAAAATAAAATCGGAAGTTTACGAGAAAAAGTCATAAAATAAAGTCGTAAAGTCTATCCTCATCTTTTCATAGCTGTCTCAGGCAATGCCTGTTACTCCTTTTCACCATCACTGGTAGTCTTCTTTGGTGACTTTTTGCTTTTTGTTGGACTTTTTTTGCAAATCTTAATCCAAAAAGTACAACAGAGTATTAGGGCCACATTGAAAAAATAATGATAATCTGAGATTTCGAGAATAAAGATGTAAATTTACGAGAATCTAGTCGTAAATATACGAGAAAAAAAGTTGTGCATTTACGAGAAAAAAATCTGAAGTTAACGAGGAAAAAGTCGTATTATTGCTAGAATAAAGTTGTAAATTTACGAGAAAAAAGTTATAAAAACCCATAAAGTAGCTTTGATAGCTTTCTCAGGCGGTGCCTGTTACGACAGGGTATGAAAATAATCGGAGATTTCCAGAATAAAGTCGTAAATTTATGATAATAAAATAGTAAATATATATGACAGTCGTACGCTTACAAAAAAAGTCGTAAATTAACAAAGAAAAACCATGTTATTACGGGAATAAGTTGCAAATTTATGAGAAAAAAATAGTTAAGTAAGTCACTCCTTGTCATAGCTGTCTAAGGCAATGCCTGTTACGACAGAGTATTTCGAGAACAAAGACATACATTTACGAGAATAAAGTCATAAATTTCTGTGAAAAAACTCTCAACTTTATGTTACAGGCAAAGTTAAGAGATGTTACAAAAATGAAGTTGTAAATTTCCTAGAATAAAGTTGCAAATTTAAGCCGTAAATATACGAGAAAAAAGTCGTAAATTTACGAGGTAAAAAAGTTGGAAATTAAGGAGAAAAAAGTTGTATTATTACGAGAATAATGTCGTAAGTTTACGAGAAAAAGTTGTAAAAAAAGTCATTAAATTCCCCCCATTTCATAGCTAGGCAATAGGCAATGCCTGTTACGACAGAGTATTAAAATAATCGGAGATTGAGAATCAAGTCGTAAAGTTACGAGAATAAAGTTGTAAATTTATGAGAAAAAGTTGTAAAAAAAAAAAAAAGCCATAAAATCCCCTCTTTTCATAGCTGTCTCAGGCAATGCCTGTTATAATAATCGGAGATTTCGAGAACAAAGACATATTTTACAAGAATAAAGTCGTACATTTACGAGAAAAAACTTGTAACTTTATGTTACAGGCAAAGTTAAAATGAAGTTGTAAATTTCCTAGAATAAAGTTGTAACGAGGTCGTTACAAGGTAAAAGAGCAGAAATTAACGGGAAGAAAGTTGTATTATTACGAGAATAATGTCGTAAATTTACATGAAAAAGTCGTTTAAAGAAATCATAAAGCCCCCCCCTTTCATAGCTGCAATGCCTGTTACGACAGAGTATTAAAATAATCGCAGATTGAGAATAAAGTCGGAAATTTACGACAAAAAAGTCTCAGGCAATGCCTGTTACGACAGAGTATTAAAATAATCGCAGATTGAGAATAAAGTCGGAAATTTACGACAAAAAAGTCTCAGGCAATGCCTGTTACGACAGAGTATTAAAATAGTCTGAGATTTCCACAAAAAAGGACTTTATTCCCGTAAATTTATGAGAAAAAACAATTTACAACTTTTACTCGTTAATTTACGCCTTTTTTTCTGGAAATCTCAGATTATTTTTTTTTCAACGTGGCTCCTGTACTTGTAACAAAGACTCCAAACGCGTCCTCACATGTTAGAAAAGTAAACATCAACTCTTGTGTTGCGTCAATTAGAGACAACTCACGCTTAAGTTAAATTCCTACTTTTATTACTGACTCATCTCACACACACACACACACACACACACACATACTTGGCATGCGCAGCGGCGGTCATTTCTCTTGTTAATGTTGCATGTCGAATTTGCAGGGTGGCAGCGTGCAAATGAAAGGTTGCAATATGTATTTGATAAGAAGCTGTAAATCAGCTGCTGTAACGCACACACACACACGCACACATGCACACACACACACACACACACGCACACACACACACACACACGCACACACATAGAGGCCTGCAGGGATGCACACTAGAAAGAAAAAAAAACGTGTTAATAGTAAGCGGTGCTAAATTGAACTGGAAGGCTGCGTGTGCCCCGGAGGACGTTTGTGCATGAGAGTGAGACGTCCTGACAAACTTTATTTATTTACTCACTGGACACTTCATTAGGTCCCCTACATAATAACATCCAACACTTTCCGAAAAACAGCACAGCACTCTTGTCATATAGGGGATCTTTGACTCGTCTTTTTGCAGTAGGCCATTAAAAACAGCAGAAGATTCCTGTTATATAGGATCTCTGACTGGCGTTTCTTTTTTTCAGTAGGTTCTTAAAGGATCTTTGGTTTGCGTTTTTGCTGTGAATTTGTAAAACAAACAGAGCACTCTTGTCATATTGGTGATCTTTGACTGTTTTTGCGCAATATCTTTAAAAAACAGCAGAGGGCTCCTGTTCCATGCAGGATCTTTGACAGGCATTTTTGCAGTGGGTCCTTAAAAACAGCAGAGCTATCCTGTCACATAGAGGATCTTTGACTAGCCTTTTTGTAGTACATTTTTAAAAACAGCAGAGCGCTCCTGTCACATAGAAGGTCTTTGACTGTGACTTTGTCGTATGTCCTTAAAAACAGCAGAGCAAAAAAACAGAGCACTCCCATCATATTGGTAATCTTTGACTGTTTTTGCGCAATATTTTTAAAAACAGCAGAGCACTCCTGTCATATAAAGGATCTTTGACTGCCATTTTTGCAGTAGATTCCTAAATATAGCAGAGCCTCCTGTCACATAGAAGATCTTTGACTGTGACTTTGTCGTATGTCCTTAAAAACAGCAGAGCACTCCTGTCATATAAAGGATCTTTGACTGCCGTTTTTGCAGTAGATTCCTAAATATAGCAGAGCCTCCTGTCACATAGAAGATCTTTGACTGTGACTTTGTCGTATGTCCTTAAAAACAGCAGCGCTCTCCTGTCATATACAGGATCTTTGACAGACATTTTTGCAGTGGGCCCTTAAAAACAGCAGAGGGCTTCTACAGTATCATATGGAAGATCTTTGACAAGCATTTTTGCAGTAAATTATTAAAAACAGCAGAGCGCTCCTGCCATATAGAGGATCTTTAACTCACATTTTGTAGCAAATTCCTAAAAACAGCAGAGTGCTCCTGTCACATAGAGGATCTTTGACTCACGGTTTTGCAGTAGGTCCTTAAAAACAGAAGAGGGCCACTGTCGTATGGAGCAGTGATTCCTAACCGGTGGGTTGTGGAGTTTTTTTTCAGTGGGCCGCGCGTGTAAAAAAAAAAAGGAAATAAAACTGTAATGACCCGATGTCCGTGAATGCACCTTGCGTTTTTGTCTGGTACAAGCAGCCCCTTTAAATAAAAGATAGTTGAGATGTCTGACTCCCGCCATTTAGGTCGCTGCTTGTCACTGTGGAGTGTCGGTGGGTCCCGCAGCCAAAGCAGCTGAGCACCACTGATATAGACAATCTTTGACTGGCTTTTGAAAAACAGCAGAGCTGTCCTGCAAGGTTCCCCCTAATTTTTCAAGTAACTCATGCGCATACACAAAAATGACCCGAGCATTCGTTGAAGCGGCATCAGACGCACACGCTGTAGTATCGCACCAGTCCGAAACCTGAGAACTGACAACTTCCATCTGTCATATTTTGTATATGAGCGGTTTCAAACAGACGGCAAGGAAAATAAATGCTACAAAAATGAGTAGCTCGTGGCCATTTTCATTTTGTAAAAGTAGCTCTCAAAAGAAAAAACGTTGCTGACCACCGGTACAGCCAATAGTACATTTAAACATGTACACTTAATCTATATGATCGGTATCCGTATCGGCCGATTTCACTCATGCATGATCGGTATCGGCAGCGTAAACACCTGATCGGCGCATCCCCTGTTGTTCCCGGTCACTCACCGAGTGCAGAATAAATGATGTGTTTCTTTCCTGTACAGTGCAGATCGGATTGCATTTTGTGCGCTGCATGGATTTGTTGTGTGCTGACAACGCAGCTTAAAGGGAACATTGCTCTCCTGTCATATAGAGGATCTTTGACTGGCATTATTTGGATTATTTTTCCCAGCAGGTCCTTTAAAAACAGCAGCACACAATAATGAAGATCTCTTATCAGGCCGTCATGAAAGAAGCAAAGAGGGTGTGTGGAATCATGTCATGTCGTGCCAGAGTGTGTAGTCAGCGCGTGTGTGTGTCCTTTGTAGTGTGTGAAAGTGTGTAGATGGTGCGTTTACCTTAATGGCAAAAAGCAGTGTGAGTCTATTTTCAGCAGGTGGAGGTAATACTGTCATTACGGCCTTCCTCTCAAATAACTCTATTATCATGATAACAAGGCAAATCACAACACACACGCACACACGCACACACGCACGCACACACGCAGGGCTGATGCATTGTGGGAAAAAAACACAAGAGTTGTGTCTATTTTCACATCCAACATAATCCTCAAGTCATCCCAATCTCACTTTATGAACGACAAAAATGTGGACTTGAGGACGGAGAAAAAAGCACACAAGCTTAAACACACACACACACACACACACACACACACACACACACACACACACACGCACGCTCACACTAGCATCGGTGGTGTTCTATGATGGAAGAAAATGGGCTGACATTTGGAGAAATGGGCTGCCAGGCTTCTGGAGAAGCCTGCTTTTTTTCTCATAAAGGCTGAAATTTGGACAAATCTTGTTGTTGTTTTTGTTCCCTCTTCTTCCCTCTTCATTCTCACTCGGCCGTGAAATTCACTCGCTGCCTCTCTGGGCGGACTCACAGCGGGGCCTGTCAATCATAACCTCACAATACAATGTGGTGGAAATAGGAATAATCCGCTCCAGGGTCAAACTGCGGCCGTCATCGACGCTTTAGTCAATGTTTGCGGTCACGTTTTGACGTCCTTAAAGGGGTTCCATCCTGTTTCAGGGGCTATCTTGGGTCGTGTGCAGGGGAAATACGCATTCTTCTCCTCTTGGCCGACGTGCTCGGATTCCGCAGCCTGTCCCTCGACCACGCCCACGCCGTTGTGATTGGTCAGGGGTCCAGCCCCGGCAACAGACGGAAGCGCGGTTGTAGCGCTAGCCTGACGACCAGGCTAAAGGCTACACCGTGCCTCCGATTCCGTGTGATCTATCATCTTACATTATCATGTATTAGTGGTGAGTACCAATACATTTTATACTTCAATGCTTTTAATAAGTGTGTGCGGCCCGGGGGCCACTTGCAGCCTGCAGCTGGTTTGTTATTGGCCCGTGGCACATTCTAAAAATAGAATTTAACAAGAAACCTAAAAACAGCAGCAACAATGTAAAAATCAGCAGTCATTTTACAGGAATAAAGTCAAAATATGAAGAGAAAAAGGTTGTACTCTAACGAGAAAGTCGTAATGTTACGAGAATAATGTAAAATTATGAGGAAAAATTACGTAATTGTAGTATCATAAAGCTGAACTACTAAAGAAAAAAAGACATTAAAAACAATATGATGAGAAACAAACTAAACAACAAATAACATTAACATTTTTGGAAAATTTGGTTGTGGAAAAATTATAATATTACGAGAATAAAGTCAAAATATTATGGGAATCATAGTCAGAATTACCAGAAGAACATTTACAAGAAGGAGGACGAAATAGCTGGGGAAAAAAGACAACAGCAGAAATGCAAAAAACAGCTGTAATTTTAGAAAAATTAAATCAAAATATTAACAGAAAAAAATGTCATTTGACAAAAATAAACTCATTATATTATGAGGAAAAAATAATGTCATTTCAGCAGTCAAAATATTTAGTGAAAATATTATGAGAAACAAACAAAACAACAAATAAAGTATATTTTGAGGGGGAAATTAGTTTGGGGAAAAAGTTACAATATCACAGGAATAAAGTCAAATATTATGGGAATAAAGTCATAAGTACAAGAATAAAATTTACAAAAAGAAAGATCAAATAGTTAGAAAATAAAAAAAAAGACACAACAGAAATGCCAAAAATAGCTGTAATTTTTGGAGAATCAAGTCAAAATATTAATAAAAATGTTGTATTGTAATGAGGAAAAGAGTCACAATTTTACAAGAATAAACTCATAATATTATGAGGGGATTTTAGTAACATAGAGTTGAAATATGAAAGAAAAAGAATGTTTTTTTAAAGCCGTAATCTGACGGGAAAGTTGTAATATTATGAGGAAAAATAACATCATTTTAGCAACATAGAGGAGAACTATTAAAGAAAAAAAGACTTAAAAAAACGTCAAAATGTTATGAAAAACAAACAAAACAACAAATAAAGTAAATTTTGGGGGGGAAATTAGGTTGTGGAAAAGTTATAATATTGCAAGAATAAATTCAAAATATTATGGGATAATAATTAATAATTACAAAAAAATTTACAAGAAGATGAAATAGTTCAACAAACAAAAAGACAACAGCAGAAATGCCAAAAACAGCTGTAATTTTTGGAGAATAAAGTCAAAATATGAAGAAAAAAAATCTTGTATTCTGAGAGAAAAAGTCACAATTTTACAAGAATACTCTCATAATATTATGAGAAAAAAACAATGTCATGACACTGTATATATTTGAAAAAGATCAATCATGTTTTTGGGAGTGGAGGGGTGTGTGATGTACACCGCACATGCGTAGTAGTACAAATCGCCTTGCCGAGCACGTGACTGCCCAAAAGGACACCCGTAGAACCAATTGCGTTTCCGGTACGGATTGCGTAGCGACAATGGTCCTCTGTCATGGTAATCTACGTAGCGTGCGCAAAAATCGTTTTGCTGGCAGCGTAGGCTCTCGACGCATTGTCATCCGGCGATACCCGGTGCTTGGCTCTACAATCAATGAATCCAAGGATTTATGGCTGAATTATTGATCCAGGAGCCGGCATCTCTCGCTCGTCCAACCGGATATCCGGTCGCATCGGTTTATCGTTCACAACCCAAATGTTTCCAAAAATGATGGCTTTCCAGTCAGGATGAACACACGGTGTGAGGTGCTATGTAGAGCTGCAGAAGGTAGAGCAGATGCTGTGTTTGGCTTGCCATCATTTTGCATGTTGCGGTTGAAAATGTAACATTTCTAGCTGCTACCAACACACATCGATGGGGCGGACATGATGTATATTAAATAAAGACGCATGCACATGCTGGAATTGGATTCTGTATCGCTGGCAATGCAGCTAATGACCTCATTACTTTTACAACACACACACACGCACACACGCACACACACGCATATATATCTTATTAAATCTACCGGGTCACCTCATGCACACACACACACACCAAGACAGGAGCGGTCAGAGCACAAGGTGAGTTGCACAGCCTTGTTATTTTAAATACACACACACACACGCACGCACACACACACACACACACACATCCACTATCAGCTCCTCCCCCTCCATTAGGAGTCCAGTAAACTCCCTCTTGATGAACGAGTCCATCATCCGATTCATGTTTAAAAGCGTCCAGGCAACATTTTTTTGAACAACATTTTGAGGTGGCACACAAGTGTAAAAAGAAGTGAAGCAGCGTTCACAATCAAAGGTGAAAAGAGTGAAACAATTGCGCTTCATTGGGTCTCCCGCTGCCCCCTGCGGTAACGGAGCGAAACACTGTTTGACCTTCACGTTTGAAATTCGCAATCACATTTTAACATTTTTAACTGTCATGCAAGTGTAAAAAGAAGCGTAGCCGTGTTAGTATTCAAAGGTGAGAACAATAGAAATACCTTAAGCTTCATTCCTGGTGCCCTGCTGCCCCTGTACTTTTTATTTTTTTTACGTTTTAGGTGGTGCTCTGGGTTGTGAGTCGTCCTTGTTATGTGAAATATATGAAAAATGATAAATACAGTGAATGTTTCATACCGCTGCAAGGGAGAATTAAGAAGATAAAATCACCACTAGCGAAACAAAATAATTCCACAGTGCAATAAGCAGGCAGGCTCATCCTTAGACCCCGCCCCCTTCCACGTTGACAGTCCAATGATGGTCCGGTAATTGCTGCCGTGCCGTCTTTGGTCCCGGGAAACGGTCCGTCTCAAAGCAGCCAAACTACTTTTCCGAAG
This sequence comes from Dunckerocampus dactyliophorus, assembly GCF_027744805.1. NCBI lineage: Eukaryota > Metazoa > Chordata > Actinopteri > Syngnathiformes > Syngnathidae > Dunckerocampus > Dunckerocampus dactyliophorus. The sequence continues at coordinate 34,216,611 of NC_072822.1, forward strand.
GCAGCCACCGGAACCGATGGAGCTACCAATTTATTTGATGAGCTTTGCACGGTCGAACATAACCCCCCCACCACCGCAAACCACCACCATCTCACATTTCATCACTAAGTCCTCCTCCGGGTGTGTTTATGTTTCATATTTAATTGCAGTGTAGCCACTGACTAGCGGTCACGTTTGAATGTGCAGGTTAAGAAGCTCTTCTAAGTAGTTTGGGTTCAGAGGGACCCAACATGTTGGTGCGCTGCATTGTTTACTCTAAGTTACGTTACTTTGCGTTGTGCTGCGTTGCGCTGCGATACTTTGCTTTGCTTTACACTCTGTTACATTGTGCAAAAACAAACATTAGCAAATTCACGTGTCCCTGCTTATGAGAGTTTCAAATTAGGCTAATCGCACGGTTTGCTGCCATGTTTTACGTTACTTTACGTTACATCATGCAGACATACGTTGTTACGTTGCGTTACGTTACGTGACTTTACGTTACTTTGCGTGATTTTACCTTATCTTGTAATGAACAGAATAAGATTTTCATTGCATGGTATTACTGCTGTTTTACCATGCACATGACAATAAAACTCTCTTGAATCTTGAATCTTGAATCTTGAACTTTACACATTTGGTTTTACTTTATGTATGCACGCATCACATTGCGTTACGTTGCATTACTTTATGGTACGTATTGCGTTGCGTTATGTTACATTACGTTGTGTTGTGTTGCGCTGCGCTGCAGTGCAGTATTTTGCTTTGTATTTTTTGTTAACTTTTTTACATTGCACAAAAGCAAACAGCTAATTCAGGTGTCCCAGCTTACAAAAGTTCCAAAGTAGGAATGTTTTGCATTGCATTATGTTACGTTACATTATGTTACATTACTGTATGTTACATTATGTTATGTTGCGTTACATTCCGTTATGTTGCGTTACATCGCATGATTTGACATTTTATGTTGCATTATGTTACAATACATTCCGTTATGTTGCGTTACATTACGTGACTTTACGTTACATTGCATGATTTGACATTTTATGTTGCATTATATTACAATACATGATGTTATGTTGCGTTACATCGCATGATTTGACATTTTATGTTGCATTATGTTACAATACATTCCGTTATGTTGCGTTACATTACGTGACTTTACGTTACATTGCATGATTTGACATTTTATGTTGCATTATATTACAATACATGACGTTATGTTGCGTTACATCGCATGATTTGACATTTTATGTTGCATTATGTTACAATACATTCCATTATGTTGCGTTACATTACGTGACTTTACGTTACATTGCATGATTTGACATTTTATGTTGCATTATATTACAATACATGACGTTATGTTGCGTTACATCGCATGATTTGACATTTTATGTTGCATTATGTTACAATACATTCCGTTATGTTGCGTTACATTACGTGACTTTACGTTACATTGCATGATTTGACATTTTATGTTGCATTATATTACAATACATGACGTTATGTTGCGTTACATTGCATGATTTTACATTTTCCAACGCTTTGTGTTGCGTTACATTATGTTACTTTATGTTACAATACATTCCGTTATGTTGACTTACATTATGTGACTTTACGTTATTTTGTTACTTTGCACAACTTTACGCTTCTTTGCGTTACGTCACGTCATGTTGCGTTGTGTTACACTGTGTTGCACTGCACTGCAGTGCGGTACTTTCCTTATTATTATTATTATTTTTAATTTGTTTACTTTTTTATTATGCAAAAGCAAACATTAGCGAAATTCAGGTGGCCCTGCTTACAAGAGTTCCAAACTCAGCTAATCAAATGGTTTGCTGCCATGTTCAGATTACGTTACATTACCTTACATTTTGTTACTTTATCTTACAATTAGGCATGTCCCAATTGGATCTCGGCTGCTGATTTGCTGTATTTTGATGATAATATCAGCTTCCGCCACAAGATTGGGCCGATCCGGTTGCCGTATCACGTTTGTAACTCTAGGCCACGCTCCACCACAGTGGCCGCGGTAATGTGCCTCAAAGTTGGTTGCCAGTCGACTCCCGCCACCCGCAAGAAGAAGAAAACACAACACCGCCATGCTGACGTGTCCTCGGTCTACCCTGCTGAAGTTAGTTTCCCGATGGACGTTGGATCTTCTCCAGCGGCAGTTCCCCCTGCTTCCCAGCATGCGGGTCCTAATTTAGTATACATTTTGATTCTGTTGGATGTGTATTAGCGTGTGAGCGTCTATTGCGACGCGGTGCAGCTACATTGTGTGCTCTGCATGCGTTACAGTCCTGAGAGAGGCTGGCGAGAGAAGGAGGCGTTTGGCTTGATGACGTTTGATTGGTTTGTCTTTTTTCCAGTGAGGGTCACGTAGTGAAAAATGAAAGGGTGCAACTTTGCCACATTGATATTTTGTAAAGCAACACATGCAGATCTGCTAACAACTTCTAAATATTTCATCTCAGTTTTGTCATGTAGGTGAAAAAGCCTCTTATTAACATCAACTTCACTCTTGGCCATTTTTTTTTCTATATTGCTGTTGTTTTTTTTCATTTCTTCTTAAATAATCTTTGTGCATTTTCTTCTGGTAATATGATGCCTTTCTCATCATATTTTGCCTTTATTCCCACAATATTATACATTTTTACCCAACCTATTTTTTCCAAAAATGACAACTTTATGATTATTTTTGTATTTTTGTTTCCATTAATATTACAACTTAATTTTTTTTCTTTGATATCTCGACTAAAATGACATTATTGTTTATTTATTATCCAAAAATTACAGCAGTTTTTTTTCATTTCGGCTATTTTTATTTATTTCCCAAATATTTCAACTTTTTTCTCATAATTGTTTTTCTTGTAATTATGACTTTATTGCTATAATATTGGACTGTATTGCACTTTAATCTCTTTTTTCTTAGTTTTGTTTGTTTTCATAGTACAGTCAAACTTGTCTATAGCAGCCACTAGAGGGAGTCTGCAAAAGTGGCCGCTATAGACAGGTGGCCTCTATAGACAGGTTGGCGTCCAGTTTGAATGTTGACCAGTAGAGGAAAAAAAAGAAAGAAAAGGGAAAATAATAATAATAATAATGTTGACCAGGAGAGGGCACTGCGGACTGCGGATAAAAGCACCACTAGGCTTGTTATTATCATGGTTCATGATTTTAATCCTGAACATGCATGAGTCAAACAGTAGCACATCACATAGTACAATTCACAATTTTGCATGTCCAAAAAGGAGTAGGAAGAAGCAAAGCTTATTTAATCCTACCCCTCATCAGTTTCACATCAGTTGCAATACATTTATTCACCTCTTGTTCTTCCAAGTGTACTTTGTAGGTCTACATGACAATGTAGTGCAATCATAGCCAAGGTTTTTACTTACTAAAAGGAAGCTAGAGGCTTAATAATAACTGATAGAATATATCTACGACCCACAGAACAAAGCTGTGCTCGTAATGTCTTACGCTTCTTTTTAATATTTTACTTTTTATACGGCAGAGTGTCATTACAGCTTTAGTTCATCAGGAAGTGACGGGAAGTGACGGTGGGCGTCCCGAGCAGGAGAGCTAGGCTCAGTGCTAGCTGTGAGTTTGGAGAGAGTTGGGAAGTGTGTTTATGTTGGCGTGGATGTAAAGTCCTGCAGTGTTCTCCGCTGTTAATAAAGCCATTAAAGTGCATCGGCGACGTGAGTCTCTCCTTCCCCACAACAAGCGGCATTGCAGTATTGACCAGCGCACACCAGGAAATAAACGGTGTCATTTCTTACAGGCATTGGCTGGACAGCTATGTAGTGGGGCTTGTTTAACCTTTGCCTTGTGGGCAAGCAGGAAGGAGAGACGATGCTGAGAGATGTGTGTGTGTTCTGAGCTGCTGTCTGGTGGCCGCGTTCAGTAAATAAAGTTGGCAGAAGCAACAGGAGAAGTTTCCTTCTTTGCTTCGGAGCTGAATAACTGACAAGTTAACAGACTAGTAGCGAACGGAAAAGAAGACGGCTTTGTTTGTGTCGAATACAGAAGATGAGGACTTTGATGGATTTGTGGATGAGGATTGATGAAAAATAACGTGAGTACATTCTAAAATACTTCAATTAAGTACAACCCAACTCAGTTTTGCTCCCGCTGCCGCATGCATGCTAGCGTATGTTTTTTTTTATTTTAGCGTCGCTGGGAGCACGTCCTGTTCCCAGCCTACTTTGCGGTAATGTTTTGGTGCAAATGCTCTTAAAGTTACATGTTTGACCAGGAAATAGCAAGCTCAAAAGAAAACGGCTTTTTTATGTGGAACAACTGACAGGATCTTGTGAATGATTGTGACTGAGCTACGACTCAGTAATTAAAGTCTACACATGACGGCTTCATTGATTGGAAAAAAACAAACTTTTTCGCGCATGAAGCTTCTACTTGAGTTGGTAATTTCGCCGCTATGTGGGGTCAGATATTGACCAAGGGAGACAAAATGGGTGGCCGCTGGCTGCGTTAGACAGGTGACTGCTATACACAGGGTCTATAACATGTAAATTTGCTGGGGGGGATTTTTCAGTGGCTGCTATAGGCAAGTGGCCGTTCTATACAGGTGGCCGCTAAGACAGGTTTGACTGTATTACGCCTTTTGAAGAATAACTTCTTTTTTCTTTAATATTTAATTCTAATTATTTTTCCTCATGATATTACATTATTCTTGTAAAAGTACGAATTTTTCTAAATTTAATTTTTAGTTATTTTACTTTTTTTTTAAATAAATTTTTTTTTAGAATGTGCCCTGCACCAAAAAACAAACAGCCGTGGGCTTCAAATGGGCCCCCGGGCCGCACTTTAGACACCCCTGTTTCAGCGTGTCAAAATAGTCATTTTCATAGACGGCTCACTTATTTTTACACTTGACTGTATTTATTATGTCCCACGAGGGCAAAAAAGCACTTCCAGTGTCATAAGCATATCAACATGAGGAAGCAAGTTAAAGAAGAAATCCATCAATTCCGACATCTTCTCCAAATAATAATGACTTTGCTCACTGACTCTCTGTTTAATGAATGATAATAACAATACTTTCATGGTATTGGAGGACACTTGACAATTTTGTATATTTTGTATAACTGCGTTCTCACGAGAGGTCACTAGGTTGTGTTTGTGTCCTCCTCAAAGCTTTTTTTTCCCTATCATCCCGCCTGCATTTCGACAGCACATGCAAATGGAGTCGAGTGGCTGCTGATGAGTGTGATTAAAGTCACTTAATCGCTCTTTAACGCCGACCTGCTGTCTCCCGATGACCCGTGTTGTCATAGAAACACCTTTGCAGCTCGTACGTGATGGAATACACCAGGACACGCTCCTTTCTGATACCCACCGACGACAACATGTGGCAAAAAAAGCTCAAATTGTCACTGTTTGGGGGTGAAGAAACGGTAGGGTGGCTTAATTATGGATTTGGGAACATTTCATGGAAATAATCTGTTCCAGGGTCAGACTGTGGCTGCCATAGAAGCTTGATAAAGTGTACAGGCAACGTTTAAAGTCGCATTTTAACATGCTCGAGTGTAAAAAGAAGTGAAGTCGTCCTGAAACAATTTGATAGTCTGTTGACTACAACCAAAGAGCGAAAGAAAAAGCGAAATATGAGTCCATCCTGTCTTGCCGGTTCCTCATGTCAAATCATTGAAAACCAGATCCCCGCCCCCACAATGTGCTGCTAATGCTCATGCTAGCAGCTGGTGAAATAACTCACGCAAATTAATCCATCAAATGCCTCCCTCACTCACGGTGCAACCAAAAACAACACAACACATTTTGCATGGGTATCAAAATAAAATTGTGACCTGCATAGTTCATGCGGTGCAGTTAAATTGTTTGTTCCACGTGTGCTACTTTTTTTGGTTGCACCGTGAGTCAGGCAGCCGTTGGAGTTGATAAGCTCCTGTTGGCTTGTGATGCGTGAGCAGTTGCACATTAGTTTTTATGTGCATTTGGTGCAAAAATGCATGCAAAGCAATACTATTTTATGCTTCTTCATAACCCGCAAGGCATGCTGGGTAACTTCCTATTGGGGAACTATGCACGTGAGCATCCGAGCATAGCTGTAATGGTTTGTTTTTATTTCTTAATGAATAAATGTTCTCTATATAAGAAAGTGAACATCTAGCATACCCCAGCATGCATTGTGGGTAAGAAGGTAGTATAAAATAGGATTTTTGGTTCCTACTTTACGAGATTACGAGATTGTGCAAAAAATGCACAAAAAAAATGTTTTGATGAAAAGTCCAAACATTTGCAGAGGTCATGAATATGCGTGACTGCGCTGCATACGTGTATTTCATTGCATCTTTTTTGGGAATATTTTGACTTTATTCCCATAATTTTATAACTTTTTTCTCAACCCAATTTTCCAAAAATTACAATTTCATTATGTTTTGTTCTCATAATACTCCAACGTTTAAAACAAATGTATATTTTCTTTAATATTTCAACTAAAATTACTGTACATTAGTTTTCCTCATAATATTACAAATTCAAAAAAAAGTCACAGCTCTTTTCGTTATCTTCCCCAATTATTTCAGCTTTCTTCTTGTAAATGTTCTACTGGTAATTATGCCATAATATTTGTACTTTAATCTCATGATACCAACTTCATTTTCCAAAAATCACGACTATATTTTTCATAATATTACGACCTAAAGAAAAAAAACATCTTTTTTCTTTAATATGACAATTTGATTTAGTTGTCTTGTTCAATTAAAACAGTATTGTTTTGCATTTCTATCAGTGCGCAAGCGTCTATTTGGATACGCGCATAGTCCGTGCGGTGCAGTTACTTCCTGTGTTCCACGTGTGCTACTTTTTTGGTTGCACTGGAGTGGGGTAGGTGTTTTGTGCTAATATACATGCAAAGCAGTACTGTTTTATAATAATGTATAACCCGCAAGGCATGCTGGGTAACTTCCTATACGCGTGAGCTTCCCAGCATAGCTGGAGTAAGTTTGTTTTGTCTTCTTATTGAAAGTATGTTTGCTTTTTTTAGTGTCAGACAAGTGTTTCAATATCTGAACCTGAAGCTATAGGCTTCCCAGCATGCCTTGCAGGTTATAAAGTAGTATAAAATAGTATTGTTTTGAATGTGTGTTAGTGCGCAAGTGTCTCTTTTGACGCTTTAGGAGATTGTAAGCACAAAATGCACAAAAAAAAGAATGTTTGATGAAAAAAATCCACAAACTTGCAGGGGTTGCAAATATTCGTGGCTGCGCCGTGTACGTTTTACACTGCACACGTGTGAGGGCTTACATTTGGAAGCAGCTTTAGCGTCCGGCTATGACTTCCTTTCTTCTTTGTGCTCTTTTTGTACTCGCTCAACTATCCCCAAAGTCCCCGCGCTCTCGATCCTCCGCCCAGGTGACTAATGGAATGACACAACAATGGACCATTGTGTCGTATCGAGCCCTCCATCGGCCTCCTCTCCCTCCCTCATTCACTGCGCCTTCATCGCCTCCCTTTACTTTATTTTTTCATGTTGCGCTTTTGAAGCAAAAAGGCCGGATGAATGGACGAGTGACTGGAGGAAGGAATGATGGGATGAATGCGGGAATAGACAAATGGGAGAGGATAATAACAAGGTGCATGGAGAACAAGAACGGGGACGGCGAGTGTAGCAGCTGATGACGGATAATGGAATAATTGTGCGTTAAAATCGGGAAGAAATGTGCTTCACAGATGGAAAGAACAAAGCGAGAAAAGAGGAAGGAGAAGAAGAAAGTTGAACCAAAAAAAAAAGGTGCCGAGTGGACATAAAAGGGTGAAAAAAGGAAAGGATGCTATTGTGAATAATGTGTGCTTCGTATTAAGGCTTTAATCAATGCTTGATTAATATTAATTCGTTTAGCCCTGGCAGGTGGGTGTGGCTAACCTAACACTTCCTGCTTAGATTGATTGGGGAGAGGGCACCAAGGGCGCACTAACATTGCACACACACACACACACTTGCAAGATTACTTATGCGTCCAATATGCTGACGTTGTTTATGAACTTTCAGGACCTTTGCTCGTGAACTGCAAAGCTGACTTTAAATTTGGTTTTAAACTATATTTAAAACTGTGGAAATGAATGATTTTTTTTGTTCCAGGGCTCCCCCTACAGGAGCCATGTGTAACTGACCTTGAAGCTACTGTAGTAGAATGATCATGTATACAAATCTGTCAATTATCAGTACTTCCTGCTTCATGAGGGTTGATGTATTAAATGGAACTAACTAACTACATCTAACTAACCATCAAATGAATAGAAGCATTAAAAAAGTATTTTAAAGTATTTTAAAAAATGGTAGCTAGCTATATATAACTTATATAACATCAACAGAACGCTTGCTAGAGTGTTTCTCGCAGATGCTTGTTGCTAGGCGGGATTCAAGCTTGCTTGCCCAATTATAACATCTGGGGGGCAGGAGCTGTTGGTAGGAACAGGAAGTCAGACCCATGAAATAAATGTAACCAAACAACAACAACAGGTCGTCAGTTTTGTATATCTATTTGCATTGGCTTTGAATACCCACAACAGTAAAAGCTAATGCTAAAGCGAGAGCTGCTAAAATCAACAATGACCACTACAAAGATCATTTTCAATTATACGTATGAAATTGTTATTTAATAATCTCATAGCAAAACACTGGTCTATAAACTATTACAACTTGAGAAAGAAAACATTGTCCTTCTACGCTCAAATCATGTAATCTTTGTTAGCACAGTATTAGCGTTAGTACTGTAGTCACATTAGTAGCTTTGTGCCTGTTATTAAATATGCGGCCAGCAGGTGGCGCACCGTTCATTGCATTGTACATAAATGACTGACTAAACAACAGGAGAAGAGGTGTCATCACGGCAATGTTGCAGAGGTAATCTGGCAGGATTTTTACAAACATTATATTAGTGAGTTATGCTTTGATTATTGCCTGTTAAACTAAAGATTCACAATGTGCAGTGTATGATGATATAATATAGTTTACAGGCCATACTGATGGCAAAGATGGCCGCCGCTAGTTTAGCCCCACTAGTCACTATGTCATAGATGCACTACTATTTTAGAGGCAAAGTAAGTCTTTATCGTTGAGATCTGTTTGCTAAACGTTGAGTTTGTCAAACTTTGAGTGTCACTAAACACGAAGCCACCGTTGTGAGAATGCGAAAATACAGCCATAACATGCTAACGTTCCGTAGCATTAATGCGCCGCTAGACGCTACTTCCGGTTTAGCCTACCCCGCTCGGATGAAAATTACTTCCGGTTTGGCGTGGCCTGCTTTCAGAATAAAGGCGTTGCAAACGTTTCCCAGCAACAGCTAAAATTACTATTTTATTGAAAGTAACAATAAGAATGTGGTTTATTAAGCTAACTACACCTTTCCACTGACATTTTACACATTTTTAATACATTTATTTTTGTTTTTCCGTCACATTCAGTAGGTGGCTAAAAATAGACTTAGCCTTAGACTTTGACATACTTTATTGATGCACAAGTGAAATTGAAAAAGAAAAACATTCTCAAATAAAATCAAATGCAATGCAATATGAAGGAAATATGTTTAAAAAATCATTAAAAAGAGTATAAGATAAAAAAAAAAGAATATAAGATAAAACAAGATTTGCATATTTACAGTGTGTAGAAATATGGTAAATACAATTGGAAAATAAGATAATTCTTTAATATGCATCTAAACAACGCTTTGTCCTTCTCTGCAAGCGATGGAGGCAGATGTCCGCCCCGTCTTAGTGCAAGTTTCTTCCTGTTTGAGGTGAGTTGTCCTAGTTAGAAGAGAAAAAAGTTGTCTTTAGTGTGCGTGCAATGGGCGCTGCTTTATGGGATGGATTGTCTCCACGTCCATTGTGATTGTGGGCGCCTGTCTGGAGTTTTTATTGCCACACCCAGTCATCCTCTGCTTTCTATTTGTTACATGGGCCCCTCTGTCCCCCCTCTCTTTATCCTCCTTTTAAAGCGTCTTCTTTTCAGGCCTTTCTATTCACTTCTCGCTCGTACAGATCATCTAAGTGTGCGTCATGTGATGGAGGACACTATCAATTCACCTGTGAATCTCATTATACTGCACAGGTCAGTATTTTACTACAGTGAATACCGTATTTCATGTCAAGGTGTACACATCTACCTCGCTACGGCACAACTTTATTCTGTTTCGGCACTTGTGGGAAGTCATAATGGATGAAGAAGGAGAACACGTCTGACCCGAACGAGGCTTCCCAGACGTGTCTCTTGGTCCATGACCGCTTTTAAGGCTAACTAATAGCGGCGTTCTGCCCCCATAAATCTCCGCAGCACAGATAAAAACGATAGCATCGCCAAGATGGAGAGCAGAGCGGTATCATTTTAATGCTGTGTTTGTGTTTGTGTGCACGTCACAGGAGCTCCGGTAGGCAAAGACAAATATTGCTGCTTTGCGTGTGTGTGTGTGTGTGTGTGTGTGTGTGTGTGTGCGTGTGCGTGTGTGTGCGTGTGTGCGTGCATACATCCGAAGAAGAAGATGCATTTCTGAGGCTGATTCTTTTCAGGATTAAGTGTCTTTGTGCCTGCAACACAGGATCACTTTGTTTGACGCTTGATTGGTTTTGGCACCACCTGCTCTCTGACGCTTCTCAGCTTGATTTTTGTTTTAAATTTTTAATTTTCCAGAAGCTCTAGCTTTGTTCATAGTTGTCCATGTTGATATTAAGGAAGGATATTTGCGAGGGTGAGGTTGAGGGTGTAGAGTGGATCCCGCCTGCACATTTGCGATTCACGGCCCCTCAAATTTGCGGATTTTTGGTTAATTAAATTTTTTTTAAACATATTTTATATATTGAAATGTATTCATTTTTAGATTATATGTATAAAATTTGTATTTTATTATTAAATAATTTTTTTTCATATATTTTAGTATTTTTTTCCTCCAAAAATAGGCAGCTTTTTTCTGCAAAGAACACATTTCATTCACCATGAGTCATTAATACAGTGTTCCCTCGCTCTATCGTGGTTCACCCTTTGCAGATTCACTGTTTCGCAGATTTTTTTAGTGCTTCTTTATCACAGCGTATGGACGCTGGCAGAGTCTGGCCTTTAAGAAGAATTGCATTGTGGGAAGTTGAGTGTCTGTCTGCATCGCCCATTGTTTTCTGCGTCCTGATTGGCTGTAGACCATTATCAATCTCTTTTTGCCTTCCTGCTAAGTCTTGCTAGCTTGTAAATTAATCTTCGGTTCGTCAGCAGCAATATGTTTTAACAAGGACTCAAAAACGCTACAGTACAGCAGAACCGCACCAGGCCGAAATGGCACAGTCACAGAGGGGAAATATGCGTGAGTGACTGAATCATTTCTTGTGTTGATCACAAAAATTCTAACAAAGGTTTGAACTTCTTTGAGAGTGTTTAAACAAGAGAGAAATGTGAGAAAATGTTATTGCCTGTCTGAGAAAAGTGTATAAAGCGTATGGTGAGGCGTTTTACAGCCTTAAAACGTAACATTTGTAAAAAAATGAAGTTGACTGCCTCGCGGATTTCACTAATTGCGGGCTATTCTGGGAACCTAAACGAGGGAACACTGTACAATATACTGCATACATGTACCGCTGTTTAAAAAAAAAAAATTCCACAGTTTTTAAATGTTTATTTCTTCATGCTTTGCTGACAATGTTTTTTTTTTGTCAAACATTGAGATTTTGCACGTTGTTGAACGCACCATAGTTGTGTGCTAAGACGCAAAAGTTTGTCTGGCTACGTTGGCACTAGCTTTGACCGTCAAACCAGCCGCCACACCTGCAGAGAGGGTGAACCCAAGTTAGTACATGATTGCGAGTCGTGACTTGAAATTAAAACAGGCAAGCTAGCCTGGCGGCCAGGCTAAAGGCTAAACTGTGACCCCTGTGACTCCATCTGTTCATGGATCATCTTAGATTATCATTCATCAGTGGTGAGTATTTACTTTAAATGCGTTTTAATGAATGTGTGAGGCATATTGAGGGTTTACACTTGGATTGTGTGGCGAGTGAACAATGGCAATTGAAGAGAGAAGGGGGGGATTCTGCAGCTGAATATAACATAAAACTATTAGATTTTCATTTATCATTTTGGTATTTATTAACACTAATGGATAACTGTACTTCTGGTTTAGCGTTTCCTTTTAAAAATGGATTTCAGAACAAGCATTCACGATAACTAAACACCGTGATTCTTTGTTTTTGATTGATTTTATGGCACCAATTTATTATTTTTTAATTGAAAGTTATCAAGTAATTGAAAATGTTAATGTTGTTCATTTTCTACATGATCAGTTCAGGCAAGTGTTTGCTCGTTTCTTGTCCCAAAGCAAGCTTTCGCTTTCAAGAGCAGCCCACTCAGTCAGAAAACTAAATTAGTTAAACCGGCGGTGTCCAAAGTGCAGCCCAGGGGCCATTTACAGGCCGCGGCTGTTTTTTTTTTTTTTTTTATTGGCCCTCAGCATATTCTAAAAATACAGTTACATTTTTTTTTTTTTAGAAAAACAGCAAAAATGGACAAAAAACAGTAATTGTACAAGAGTAACGATGAAATATTAAGAGAGTAAAGTCATAATACCAGGGGCAAAAAAAACAAATGTTTTATAAATTAAATAAATTATGTTTTTAGTTAAACCGGTGGTGTCCAAAGTGCAGCCCGGAGGCCATTTACAGACCACGGCTTTTTTAAAATTTATTTATTGGCCCTTGGCATATTCTAAAAATACAGTTAAAAAAAGTATAGAAAAACAGCAAAAATGGAAAAAAAACAGTAATTGTACAAAAGTAGCGGTTAATTATTAAGCGGGTAAAGTCATAATACCAGGAGCAAAAAAAAAAAAAAAAAAATACCATAAAGTTAAAATATTTAAGGAAATAAAGTTGTAATATGAGAAACAAAATTAGGTTGGGAAAAAGTTATAATATTAAGATAATAAAAAGTCATAATATTCCATGAAAAAATGTACAAGGAGAAAGTTGAAATACTTAAAAAAAAAAAAACAGCAAAAAGTTCATATTTATAATAACACTGGTTTACAAAAATGTGTTTTTGTTCTAAGGCAAGGATGTGAATAGTAATTTTGGTGTGGTGAATTCAAATTTCTGAACAGTTTAGCTCTATCACCTCAAGTTTGTTTGCTTTCACGTATCTTTTTTTTTTAAGTATACCGCATATAAATTCAAAATATAATGTGTTTATTACTTCTGTTACAAAGGCATATTACAAAAAAACCCAACAAAGATACAGAACATTGATGGAACTAAATCATTTGGATAACGCAATACACAGAAATCATAGTAGGGCAGACGGTTAGAAGTGAGTTTTTTTGGATGATCTTGTGTACTTTGCCTCCGGGATGTCACGTTGGAGCATCCACCACAAGTCCACCATCATAGTTGGGTTCCACTTGCCTTGGTAGTTGCTCTCTATCTTAGTAATATCTTGGTGGAGCCTTTCTCCATGCTCGTCACTCACTACCCCGAGGTTCGGAGGGAAGAAGTTGAGGTGGGAATGGAGAAAGTGAATTTTGAGTGACATTTGGCATCCCATATCCTCAGAAGATTGCAACAATTCCTCAATACACTCTTGGTAATCTGGTACCCGTGTGTTACCAAGGAAGCCATTGCAGGCTGACTTAAAGGCCTCCCATGCTCTCAGTTCCTTTGAGGTACGAAGCTCCACAAACTTCATATCCTTCATCACCTTTCGAATCTGAGGTCAGACGAAGATGCCCTCCTTGAGCTTAGCATAACTCAGAGCTGCAATCGGAGTGTTGGAAGGCGGTGTCATTTTCATCCATGGCCTTCACGAAATCCTTCATTAAACCTAGCTTGATATGAAGAGGAGGAAGAAGCACCTCGTTCATGTATACCAGAGGAGTTTCTTTGACACTGTGTTCACCAGGCACCCGCATTGCATGTCAGGGTTGCCAGATGCTTTTACTAAAAATAGGACGTGTAAGTCCTAAAATTTCTACTTGGGGAAAATAACCACACAATGTCTTACAGTATATGGGACACATCTGGTAGCCATGAATGCACGTAGCTTACACGTTCTATATATCTCAAAAACTAGAGGTGATGGTTGAAAATTGGCTTCGAATCTGAAATCAGCACCTCAAAATTAGGCTATAATAACTACAGTATTTTTATGCGTGCCTCAATTTATCTGTACACCAGCGTAATCTTAGTCACCTATAAAACAAGCTTTTTTCACATTAAAAAACATCTTAGTAAAAGTGGCCCCCGCATCCGTAGATTTTTCAGAATGCGGGCCTCGGTGGAAAAGGTTTGGACACCCCTGAGTTCAACCAAAATGGATCGTGTCACCTGCAGGTTGCTGCTGCCAAACAAGTCAGTTTTCCAGGCTCACGATGTGATCATCAGTCAAACAGCAGCTAATTCAGCCAAAATGGTGGACAACACTCGCCTGTATGTGCGTGGCAGTCAGAAGGCTAAGATAATAACCCGAAAATAATTGAATTCATCGGACGAGATGACCATTCTTCGTCAGCAGTGGAAGACACCGGGTTCGCCGACTGCTCTCTCACTTGGAGCCCAACTATATGCTGCCTGGAAGTCCTGCTAGAGCTCCACCAGTCTACTCCATCTCACATCCAAAGTTTCCTTAAAGAAGGCGTCTCATCCTTATACAGTATGTTCTCTTGACAGAGTAAGTCAAGTATTTTTTTTATTGTTCCTTTTTTCATATCATATAGCAAATAGCAGCGATGCAACCAGGAATTTTGGGCATCATAAAAAAAAAAATAACCTGTGGTAATTTCATCAATTTTACTTCTTTAGATTTGTCAAATCAACCCACGTAGATGTTCGGACTTGTCTGCACCCTTAATCACTAAGCGGTTCTATTTACACTCATTACATTTGACTGAGTGTCAACTTTCAAGTACCGGCAATCACTGGTTCAGTTTCATAACACATGAACTCATGAATAGAAGAGCTCTGTGTTGACAATTTAGCGACATTGGCGCTATATTTAGTGAGTAAAGGTGCGGATATACTGTAAGTGTTTCTTGCATCGTGTATTTTTTCCGTAATTAAATGCACACGATCAACAAAGGTGGAGAATGCGGCGAGTGGGAGTGAGCGCCACCCCCCGTACCGCCATGCAACACAGATCTGAAAGCTGTAAAAATCCTTCCACAATGCAACCCAGCCCTTGACCAACAGAGCCAAGAAGGTAGAGTTTGGACACAATCCTCCGTCGCCGTGCGCCTTGCATGCGTGTCCAAGGTGTGGCTCATTGCAAAAATAAAATAAACAAAAACCCAGCAAAAGTGGAAAATAGAGCAAAAAGGCATAATGTCACTAGAAAAAGCTAAAATGGGGACACAAATTAAAAACACAAAGCTTTGTCTTTAAACATGTATGTGTATATATATACATATATGTATGTATATATATGTATATGTTGTTTTTTTTTTAATCATAATTATAAATATCAGCCCTGACGTAAATAGACAAAGACAGGTAGATGAGACAAAAACAATGACCCGTACTATTATTTTTTTCTGATTATTATACAGTGTGTTATAACAGTGATTTATTTGGTCTCAAAAAATGTTGACAATCATATCTTTCAGTGTCAATTTGTGGGACAATACACATTTCAAAACATCATGACTCGGTTAAATAAAAAAATATTTTTGTCCAGTCATATTTTTTCGTTGTATTTTTCTTCTCGTGGACCCAATCTCGTGGATCGTCTCATCTCGTGAGTTGGCTGTCTCGTGACAGCCATAGTAATCCCCCTGTCAGTCAGGGTCCTTGGAATTCTCCTGACTTTCCCCCTTATACGGCACCCCAGACAAATAGCACTCACCATTAATAGTGAAAAGTTTAGAATTAATCCATGTGATCGGTCGATTTCAGTCTTGGATGATCGGCATCGAAATTGGCGGCATAAACCCTTGATCGGCGCATCTCTCGCAAAAATTTAAAAAAGATAAGTAATTTGACAAGAGTAAAGGTGAAATATTAAAACTGAAAAGTTTACTTAAGTTCAAGGATAATCTGTTTCTGTCAAACCATGACTTTAGTATGACCATTTCATTCCTGACCTTTTTAATGAGTTCTTGTGTGCTTTCCCCAGAACAAAAGGCAGTGGTATCACCCGCAAATAATACCAACTTTAAGTCCTTTGTTACTTTACAAATGTCATTGATGTACAAGTGAAACAGTTTTAGTCCCAATATGGGGTACTCCACACGTAGTATTTAAACTCCCAGATGTATATTCTTCTCAATAGTTTCAGTTTTTTTTTAAATATATATAATTTCTTTTTACTCACGGTGTTCTACTAAAACAAAGCATATTTGTAATGATCCACAATTAAAATAAACATGAAACAGATACGTTTACTTCCATTATCTTGGAAGGTTACATCTACTGTACCAACAGAACCATCAGGAAGTGTAAAGTGCACCAGTAATAACGTGTATAAAATTAACAAACTTCAGCATATTCTGAGTTTCCAAATAAAAAATCTGCCATTATTCACAAATAAATAATAGACTTCTGAATTCAAACTGAAATCCTGAGCATAGAGTCTCTGACAAAATAATATTTTTTCTGTATAGCAAACATAGATTTCTGCACCGGCGGCTCTCCTACAAGAATAATGCTTGCAGACGTCAGTATATTATGAATAATCAGAAAAACTAGGCTGCCCTTATTCACAATTGCTGTGTCAGTGAAATAACGTTGCGATGGGACGCTGTACCTGGGTTCCAAAATGGGAATAAAGCACGGAAGCCCTTCTTCTCAACAACCAAATACGGCAACAAATCCTTCGCAATAAAAGTTACGATTGACTTCGCTTCGCTTCGCCTTTTCCGAGTTAGTTATCACCTGCTGGGTGGTTCTCTGGCTGGCAGCAACTTCAGCAGTTTTTCCTCCTGGTTCGGGTGGAAACGTGCTTTGTGGTTTCTCATATTTGTCGTGTTCCCAAAATATTTGAAGCTTGTATGACAAAGCTTGCATATTGTCGAGCTCTTGTCAAGCTCATTTTTACCTTCAACGACATGAAAGCCAAAGTGCTTCCAGCTGCTCGCTTTAAATCCAGCAGGTGCGGGTTGCAGTTTACGCTCAGCCATTCTGGTAGCGTGTTACACTTAGGTGCACCACCACAAACTGTCCGGGCGGCACTTCTACTTTCTGTCTTTTTGTTCCCTTTTTTTTCCGTCAGCATCGATTATTGACATTTATGAATCAATTAATAATCGTAATGTCCGCATCGTGATGCGTCTAAGAATCGATTATTTTTCCCAACCCTAGTGTGCATGTGTTAAAATTTCCCTACAATGCGTAACCTTCTGCACGCTACACTCCTTCACGCTCTCTCACTTCCTCCTTCCTGTCATGTGTGATTTTTCCTTTTACTTAATCCCTGCCAGCTCTTATCAAATGCCCTACCACCTCGTGCCCATTTTTGTGGCTTAAAAGTGCTCATAAAACGTAAAAGACGTATAAATATGTTTTTGAGATCGGGCGTTTGGGATTATAAAAACATATGAATACATCTTTGGGAATTGAATGAGTTAAGACATCCATCCATCCATCTGACTGTGTGGCCAACATGCTAACCACTAGGCCACCGTGCGCCTGAGTTAAGACGGTAAAGTCAAAATATTCTGAGAATAAAGTCATAATATTACCAGTAAAAATGTACAAGTAGAAAGTAGAAATACTTCATAAAAATAGAAAACGAAACAAGAAAAATATGTAATGTAAGGAGAAAAAGTTTATATTAATAATGCGCTTTGTAACACAAGCTGAGATGCAGGCTGATTTTTTTTTCTTAAAGTATTTAAACGTCACAGCGTATCTACACGGGTTGGTTTAAAAAATGTAGAAGTGGCCCACGCATCCTTAGTTTGAACACCCCTGAGTTCAACCAAGATGAATTGGGCCACCTGCAGATTGCTGCCAAATGGTGAAAGCCATTCATGCCTCGACACAGCACAATCAGGTACATTATTGATAAAAGATTCATCAGCCCCGTTTTGCTGTATCATTTAAATATGAATAGTTTTTGTTAAGCGTGAACATGTCACCCACCCCCCACCATCACGTACAAGGCAATTATAAAAAGAGACTGGAAAGTGTTGAATCTTCAATATGAGAGTGTTTCTTTTTTACTTTAACATCTGCTTGCCTGATTGCATCGGATCTTATCATCCAGGTGTTAAAAGGGATGTTGGTGCTATTAAGTGTTGTTGCTTTCCAAAATGAAACACCGCTTTCCTTCCTCCCCACCGCCCCCCTCGAGTGCCAGGTTGAAGTCAGGTGAAGTTTTGCAGACGTTTTAACGCTGCCGGGTAGGGAGGAAAAAAAAAAAAGTTGATATTTGAGATGAGATACATTGTCCCTGAGCTCTTCGTCGTCAACATAAGTAATCTTCAGATGTGATTCCCATCCCTGAGGTTGCCACAGAGCAACTTTGCAGTCATGGAACTCTTTCACTGAAGGAATTCAAGGAAAGATAAAATAGCATTATTTTATTGGACACTCCACTGGCATTTTGTGTGTTTATACGTCAACACGGGCCGTCAATGTTTCCCCGAGGTTTACGCCGACTGGATTGCAATCGCTCCTCCGCAGTTACATTTCAGTTTGTTTTTTTTAATTTTTTGGTGCATAAATGACTTTTCAAATTCTACGGGCAGGTAATTCCCCAATAAATAAAATTCCCACATGAAAAAATACAAATATTGATATAACATACAGAAAAATTGCTACCAGCGATCCAGTGTAGGTCAATAAGCCAGCAGTGTCCAAACTTTTTCCAGCTAGGGCCACATAGTGAAAAATCACAAGGATGCAACTGTAGCACTTTGATATTTTGTAAATCGACACATGTAGATATGCTAAGAAGTTATATATATCTCAAGAAAAAACTGCATCTCAGCCTTGTGATAATGGTGAAAAAGCGTGTTAGTCTTTCTTTTTACCTTTTTTTGTATACATTTGCAGATTTCAACTTTCTTCTTAAATAATCTTCAGAAATTTCAGTAATATCTTCAGAAAACAGTAATATTATTTTATTCCCATATTATTCAAACTTAATTTTTTCCCCAAAAGTACGGCTTTATTTTGTTTTGTTTGCTTCTCATAATATTCCGACTTTTAAAAAATAACGTATGTTTTCTTTACCATTTCAACTCTAGCTACAAAAATGAGTATTTTTCCTCATAACATTGCAAGTTGATTCTCGTAAATATATAACTTTTTTTCTCGTTAGGTTACAACTTTTTTCTCAATATTTTGACATTATTCTAAGATTACTGCTGTTTTTGGCAATTCCGTTCTTGTTTTTCAAATTTTCCAATTCTTTCTTATAAATTTTTTTTCTCGGAATGACTATTGCCATAATATATTCACTTCTCATAACATTTTTCCACAACCTAATTTTCAAAAAAATTTTACATCATTTTAAAAATTTCTTATTTTCATAATGTACCGATTTAAAATATCATATTTATTCTTTATTATTTTAACTTTATGCTACTAAAATGAAGTAATTTTTTTCTCATAATATTTCCTCCTTTCTGTCGTTTGTGCGTACGGGCCAGATGGCAGTTCGGAGTACACAGCCCTCTTCTATCAGAGGGGTGCTGGAGCTCACCCCTGTTGGTGACTCCGTAGTTCGAGTGGGAGACATAAACGCCCAGGTGGGCAATGACAGTGTGACCTGGAGGGGCGTGATTGGGAAGAACGACCTCCCCACTCTGAACCTGTGCGGCGTAATATTATTGGACTTCTGTGTGAGCCACAGTTTGTCCACAACACACACCATGTTCCAGGATGTCCATAAGTGCACCTGGCACCAGGACACCCTAAGCCGCAGGTCTATGATCAACTTTGTAGCCTTATCATCAGACCTGCGTCCGCATGTTCTGGACATGCGGGTGAAGAGAGGGGCCGAGCTGTCAACTGATCACCACCTGATGATGAGTTGGATTACATGGTGGGGGAAGATGCCAGACAAACCTAGGAGACCCAAACGTGTACAGAGGGTGTGCTGGGAACGTCTGGGAGAGTCTCCTGTTTGTTGAGTCTTCAACTCTCACCTCCGGCAGAGCTTCCACTGCATACTGGGGGAGGACATGGATATCGAGCCGTATTGGGCCGTATTCCGTGCCTCCATTGCTGAGGCAGCCAATCTGAAATGTGACTGCAAGGTGGTTGGTGCCAGTCGTGGCGGTAAGCCCCTAACCCGATGGTGAACACCAGAGGTCAGGGCTGCCATCAAGCTGAAGGAGTCCTATGAGCATAGATGGCTCCTGAAACAGCTGACAGGCACCGGCAGGTCAAGTGGCACGCGGCTTCGGCGGTGGTCGAGGCACAACTCGGGTGTGGGAGGAGTTTGGTAAGGCCATGGAGCACGGCTTCGAAGAGGCTGAACCAGAACGGTGACTGGAGGTATGTTTCAACTATAGCTTCAAGATTCAAGATTCAAGAGTTTTATTGTCATGTGCATAGTAAAACAGCAGTTATACCATGCAATGAAAATCTTATTCTGTTCATTCTCCCAAGAAAAGAAAGAAAACACAAGAAAGAATAAGAACATAAGAAACATAAACACATAAACATAAATACCAATAAATTGAGCAACAACAACAGAAGAGACATTAATACAAGTAAATAATACAAATAAATAAATAAATAAATAAATAAAGTGCTATGAGTGTGTGCGTGTGTTGCGTGCGGCGTGTGCGAGTGCTTCGTTGAGAAGCCTGATGGCCTGTGGGTAAAAGCTGTTTGCCAGCCTTGTGGTCCTGGACTTCAAACTCCTGTAGCGTCTGCCTGACGGTAGGAGTGTGAATAATGAGTGTTGTGGATGTGTGCTGTCCTTGATGAGGTTGTGTGTTCTTCGTAGGACTCTAGTTTTATAAATGTCTTGCAGTGAGGGGAGGGCTGCCCCAACAATGTTCTGTGAGGTCTTGATCACCCGCTGGAGTGCCTTCCTATCACGTGTTGTACAGTTACCGTACCAAACAGTGATGGAGGCGGTAAGTACACTTTCCATAGTGCATCTGTAGAAGCAACTCAGGATTGTGGTGGACATGCCAAATTTCCTCAGTCTTCTCAGGAAGTACAGTCTCCTTTGGGACTTCTTCAGAATTTGTTGGGTGTTGTGAGACCAGGTGAGGTCCTCGCTGATGTGTGTGCCAAGGAACTTGAAGGTTTGAACACCCAGTTACAGAGGGAGGGTGACAGGCCAAGTGTGAGGAGCTTATTTGTGAGTTTGCGGGGGCAGACTGTATTAAAAGCAGAGCTATAGTCTATAAATAGCATTCTGACATATGTGTCCTGGCCCTGTAGGTGAGAAAGGGCTGTGTGGATGGCAGTGTTGACTGCATCATCCGTGGACCGGTTCTGGCGATATGCAAACTGTAGAGGGTCCACAGTTGCCGCCGGGATGCTCTTTTTGATGTGGGTCATGACTATCCTTTCAAAGCACTTCATAACAATAGGAGTGAGTGCTATAGGGTGATAGTCATTCAAGCAGGTCACGTTGCTCTTCTTGGGTACGGGCACTATGGTGGTGGACTTAAAGCAGGTCAGTACAGATGCTTGTGCAAGCGACAGGTTAAATATGTCAGCAAGCACATCAGCTAGCTCTGATGAGCAAACCCGAAGTGCACGTCCTGAGATGTTGTCTGGCCCTGCTGCTTTTCGTGGGTTTGTTTTGTTCAGAACCCTGCGCACATCAGCTGATGTCACCATGAGAGGTGAGTCCTGTGTGCTCCCGAGGTTCAGCCACCCTCTCTGCTCATCAGGAGTTTGGGTGTCAAAGCGGGCATAGAACTCGTTCAGCTCATCTGGAAGTGTGGTATGGCTGGACGTGGCTACGCTACTCTGCTGTCGATAGTCTGTGATGTGCTGGAGCCCCGCCCACATGCGCCGAGGGTCTGAGGTGGAATAGTAGCCCTCCAGCTTCTGTCTGTACTGTCTTTTGGCCTCTCGTATGGACCTCCTCAGGTCATATCTGGCCTTTTTGTAGTCATCAGCGGTGCCCATGACAAATGCAGTCGAACGAGCACGTAGCTTAGCCCTTACATCACAGTTCATCCACTGTTTTTGGTTAGGGTATTTTCTGTAATACTTGGTGGTGGTCACAGTCTCTATGCATGTGCTAATGTAGCCAGTAACAGCAGAAGCATATTCATCCAAATCAACAGTACAATCTTCCCTCCCCGCTGCAGTTTTAAACACATCCCAGTTTGTGCAGCCAAAGCAGTCCTGAAGTACTTGATCAGTTTCTTCATTCCACACTTTAACTGCTGTACGTACAGGGGGAGCTTTTTTAAGAAGTTGTCTGTATGTTGGATAAAGGAATATAGAGATGAGGTCAGCCTTTCCAAAGTGGGGTCTTGGAACAGCCTTCAAAGCACCTTTCATGTTGCTGTAGACTTGGTCCAGGATGTTATTTTCCCTTGTGGGAAAGCTCACATGCTGGTAATATTTGGGGAGGACAGTCCTGAGGTTACAGTGGTTGAAATCGCCAGATATAATGAATACAGCGTCTGGGTGTTTGGTCTCGTGTTTATCAATGATGTCATGCAGGAGGCCTAGTGCATTAGCAGTGTTAGCTCGTGGTGGGATGTAAACAGC
The DNA here is from genome assembly GCF_027744805.1 of Dunckerocampus dactyliophorus. Classification (NCBI taxonomy): domain Eukaryota; kingdom Metazoa; phylum Chordata; class Actinopteri; order Syngnathiformes; family Syngnathidae; genus Dunckerocampus; species Dunckerocampus dactyliophorus. Next base: position 34,239,246 of record NC_072822.1, read on the forward strand.
AGTTAAATACACAGCGCTAAACTCACGAGGCAAATAAAAAGGTCTGCATTTCACCATCAGCAGCTCAATGTCCTGCGAGCAGTGCTTTTCCAGGGGAATATTATATAGGGGAATATTACGTCCCCCTCCCTGGGAGTCTATTCCAGGGTGCTGGAGAGAAGGGTACGATTGTTAGCCAACCTCGGCTAAAGGAGGTGCAATGTGGTTTTTGTCTCAGTCGCGGAACACTGGACCAGCTCTACACCCTAGCAAGGGTTTGGAGGGTACATGGGAGTTTGACCAACCGGTCTACTTGTGCTTTGTGGACTTGTAAAAGGCATTCGACCTTTTTCATGAGTGAGGGAAGGTTGGAGTTTGAGGTCGACAGGCGGAATGGCGCAGCGTCTGCAGTAGTGCAGTCGTTGTACCGGACCGTCGTGAAGAAGAGAAAACTGAGCCGCTGGGCAAAGCTCTCAATTTACCGGTCGATCTACAGTATGTTCCCACCCTCACCTATGGTCACGAGTTTTGGGTCGTGACCGAAAGAAAGAGATGGCGGATACAAGTGGCTGAGATGAGTTTCCTCCATGGGTGGATAGGGTGAGGAGCTCAGAGTAGAGCCGTTGCTCCTTCACATCAAGAGGAGCTAGTTGAGGTGGCTCGGGCATCTACAAGTAGTCCGGATGCCTCTCTGACGCCTTCCTATTGAGGTGATCTGGGCATGCCCAGCTGGGAGGAGGCCTCGGGGCAGACCTCGGACATGCTGGAGGGATTATCTCACAGCTCAGAGCTGGTCTGGGAATGTCTTGTTGTCCTCCCGGTAGAACTGGAAGAGGTGGCCGGGGACCGGGAAGTCTGGGCTTCTGTACTGAGATTGCTGCTCCCGTGACCCTGACCCGGATAAGCAGAAGAAAATGGATGGATGGAGAAACAATGAAAATGGTCCCTCGGCCTCACTTTGGACCCCATTGGTTATACAAGTACACTAAGTCCCCAACTAACGAACACAATTGGTTCCAGGCGACCGTTCTTATGTTGAATTGTTCTTAAGTAGGGGAAAAGGTCATATTACCAATGATATAGGTACTACATGTACGTGTATACATATACAGTATATGTGTATGTATGTAAATATGAGTTTGGATGCAGTAGTAATATTAAACCAGGATAATTAATGAATGTTATTTACCTTTGAAGAGGAGTGGCATACGTCGTTGTAGAGGAGGAGGAGGAGTTATTGGAAAAAAAGGACAAGTCGTCATCGTGGTTAGACTCTTCTAAAAGAGGTAGTGTTCTGTGTGTGGTGTAGAATTAAGCAGGCCTATTAACTCTTCATAAACTTTAATCACACGCTCTGTCCAGGTTGTACAATTTAGCTTTCCATTTAGCTTTATCTCCCCAGCGTCTAACTCTTCCTCTGTCGGTTTCATTAGCTCTAAGGCTTCCTCTGTTGGTCCCATTAGCAGTGTCACAGTGCCCTCTACTGGTCAAGCATGTACAGTAGCAGTATAAATACTGATTGAGCGACTACAAGGCAAAATAAAATAAAACGTAGACCAGTCGGCTTGTGTTCGTATCCCTGAGTGTTCGCTAGTCGGATGTTCGTAAGTTGGGGACCTAGTGTAGTTTATTTTACAAAGTTGCAAGAGTACAGTAAGAGTTTAAACAGGGTGATTTTTGTTTTTTGGTACCGTTCTTTACCTGATGTGCAGCGTTTTCATCTCTTTTGAAGAAATTGCAGCACACTGCTTTACTGCTTTACTGCTTTCTTATGCATCATCTTTGGCTCTTTTCGGAGGTAACGTGTTCAAAAACAGATGCGCTGCACCTTGACGTCAGGGCCGGCTGTTGTCACCTATACTTTCTGATATATACTCCTTTTCAAGGACTTTTCGCCACTCGCTCGCACACAAAGGGCAAAATGTATGGAAAAACTGTGGGCCATAAGTACATGGTCCCATCCCAAGTCCCCACTAGGTACAGCAACCCACGATGACACCTGTGTATACGTTGTCATTGTCGCCATTCCGTTCTTTCCTATTTAACAGCATAATTTCTCTCAATTTGTTTCCAATAACGACGTGATTTGTGAGTGTAGCTGTAAATTTTTTATTTAAATATCATCCGATAAAGAGTAAACAGTCGGATGGTACAATTCGACATCGATGTGCGCATAAGTCAGCATGGAAATGAGGTCCGTTGAAAGCGTTTGAAATATCAACCCATCAGGAAGTGATTGATTGGATGTGTGCTTCATGCACTGTACAAAATTATACGTGTTATTTGTCCAGCAAAATGCCACATTGATTTCTTTACACCTCATTATTCCTAAATCGTCCTCGGCCCTCGGGTGTTTGCGTGTAAATAGACATGATCGCACACTAAAATGCAAGAGGCTGTTCCGCCTGCACATTTTCACCCTTAGCGATTCATCGAAATGCCATAAAAGTGCAACAATAAACGTATAAAAATATGACAAACGCCGTGGTGTTTAATGTGCGAGGAGGGTGATCCTGCCTTTGAAGATGATCTCCGTTTCATCATCACAGCAGCCGAAATGGTGTTTTCCACGCCATTTTTTCCCCTTGATTTGCATGTGAAAATGTCATCGCAAATGTCAGCGTGTCTGACATTGTCATGTGTCGTCCATCTTTAGATGTTTCATGTCAAAGCGTGCGTGACACGCGGCATGACTTAGGAGAGACAAAAAGTGTGTAAAAATGTGAAAAGCAAAACAAATCTAAAATAGGCATGCTTCGATCAGGGTTGTATGCTGCCGGGCAGCTGCGGTTGGCGGGGCTCGTCGCCAGCGTGTTCAGAGATGAGTTTTAGCTTGTCGTCGGTTGCTCTTGTTTTCCCCATTTTTGCTGTTTTTTTCATATATGTCAACTTTCTTCTTAAATCATCTTTGTAAATGTTCTTTTGGTAATATTATGACCTTATTCCCATCATATTTTAACTTTTTCCCTAACCTAATTTTCCAAAAATTACAATTTGTTTCTGATAATACAATATTTAGACTATACAAAGTAGCATCTTTTTTTCTTAAACATTTCAACTCTGTGCTACTCAAATGTCATTCATTTCCCTCATAATATTACAAATTTATTCTCGTACATATGTGAATTTTTTTAGTATTAAAATAAAAACAATTCTCTTCATATTTTGACTTTATTCGTGTAAAAATACAGATGTTTTTGTCCATTTCTGCTCATGTTTTTTTCCAATTATTTCAACTTACTGCTTGTAAATGTTCTTCTTGTAATTATGACTTTATTTCCATAATAGTTTGACTTTATTGTCGTAAAATGATAACTTTTCCTGTGACCTCATTTTCTAAAAAATTACAACTTTCTTTTGTTGTTTTGTTTGTTTCTCATAATAGAACTTTAAACAATAAAATGTGTTTTTTTTCTTTATTATTTCAACTCTATTCTATTAAAATGACATTATTTTTCCTCATCATTGTTTGTTATTCTTGTAAAATTACGACTTTTTCCTCATTAGATAACTTTTTTCTGTTAAGTGACTTCAGTCTTGCAAAATGACTTCTGATTTTTGCATATTTGTTGTTTTTTTTTGTAGTTTTCTTGTTAAATTATATTTTTAGAATGTGTCTTTTTTTTAAACGCACAAGCCATGTTTTAAGTCAGGTAAACCGTTCTTCACTGTCTTACAAGTGTAAAAAGAAATGAACCACTGGTAGTAACACATTGGTAAAGTGAGTGATGATGCACAGAATGCCATTCAGAGTGCTGTCCGTCAATCACACACTTCAAGCTCTGTTACTGTTCTAGTATTTTGTGATTATTTTTGAATTGAAAAATGGTATTTATTGGCAAAGGGGTTTTACGGTTTTTATTTTGTACCGTACGGAAAATGAACCCGAACGGTGACCTTATATCGATGTACGTACCGTTAAACCTGTCAGGCCCCTCTTGGTACATGAAAGCACATATCGCTCTGCTCAACGAGCAGCGGGTGCTGCTGTGGCCCCTCCCCCACCACAAAGCACTCAGGCAGCTTCGTCTTGTGTGTGGCATTTAAAAAAAAAAAAAAAAAAGACAAAAAGAAGCAACGATAGAAAGTTCATTTGTATTCCTAAATACAGGAGTTGCTCTTCGAATTCCGTGGTTTTTCAAAAACTATATTAATAAAACATGCTTATTTGTGCAAATTTGACATTTTTTTGCCAACATTAAGCATTTTCAAGCATAATAATGACTAAACGAACTAAAATGAGACATTCAGAAGACGCATTCAAAGATATTGCCATGATATGTAGTATTCTACACTGGTCACTAGGTGTCAGTAATGTTACATTAATGAGAGCCACCACAAGAAATACTGTCCAGAACAGGAAGTAAGGAACTCTCCAACTGCTAACATGTGAGTCTATATTATGTCTTATTTTCTCTTATTATGTCTACTATATTTGGTAATAGGAGTACAAAGGTGACTATAGGGATGTTATTTCATGTCGAGAGAGATCTAATGTTAAAAAGGTCGTAAACAGGTTTTTGATGTCTTATGTCTTATTTTCTCGTATTATGTCTACTATATTGGGTAATAGAAGTGTAAGGGTGACTACAGGGGTGTTATTTCATGTCTAGAGGGCTCTAATGTTAAAAGCCTTATTCAGAGGGTCTGAAACAGGCTTTCTGTGTCTTATATGTATTCATTTTGATTATGTATACTATGTTGAGTAACAAACTTGTAAGTTGTACGCATTTTTTCCGAAATTAAGTATTATAAATAGAAGCCATTCATTTTTAAATTAATTGTGAATCTAGTATTCTACATTGGCCAGTAGGTATTTTTTGATGAGACAAGCACCAGATTTGATCGCCGGCACAATCGTCTTTTATTGTAGGTTTAAATAATCTCACAACAGGCACAATAATAATAACATCATCCATCCATCCATTTACTATGCCGCTTCTCCTCATTAGGGTCACGGGAGAATGCTGGAGCCTATTCCAGCTGACTTTGGGCGACAGGTGGGGTACACATCATAATAATCATAATAATAACATGGGCTACTTTTGCGGCCGTAACTCAGGACAAGCTAAAACTCAACTCTGAACCCCCGACGTCACCTGCTGTCCTCCACAATGAACACATTTATTGTGACACACACACGTTTTATTTATGTCTTATACAGTATATCTTATATGTCGTATTTTCTCTCTACTATATTGGGTAATAGGAATGTAAAAGTGACTATAGGGGTGTTATTTCACATCTAGAGGTCTCTAATGTTAAAAATGTTGTTTAGCAGGTCATAAACAGGTTTTCTATGCTCTAACTACCAAAATATTCCATTTATAAATGAGGAGTCCTACTTTGCAGAAATTCACTTAGTATATTGGGTAATAGGAGTGAAAGGGTGACTATAGGGGTGTTATTTCATGTCTCGAGGGCTCTAATAATGTTTAAAAAAAAATATTTAGAAAGTCATAAACATGTTTTTGATGCTCTAACTACCGAGATATTCAATCACTTATTTGGGAACCAATTAACCACGTCAAAACCCCAGAACATGGTTTTTCTAGTCATTTAAGGCAAGATTTGCCTCCAAACACATTTTGGCCTGGTGGTTTATCTTTGCTGTGTTTCGAAAAATGAAACGTGTCTTTAGCGTGCACGGCCACGTGCTCCCTTTTTTTCCGAGCGGTATGGAAGAAATGAAAACCTCAAGCTTTTCTTTTCTGTCTGTCATCTTGCATCATGCTCATCTGTCCACAAGTCACTTATGTGGCCAAGAGGCATAAATCATAAATTAAGGACTTAAAACAACTTTTCCTGGTCGTTCAGACGGACTTGTTGTTATTTTTTGTTGTTGTTTTTCGAAAAGATACAGGACATTTATAAATAACGTTGCCGTATGACATTCAAGTAATCGCAGAGAACTTTTCGAGATGGATTTTTAGCGTGTATGTAATGCTTTAGAGAGGATTGTGCTTTGACATTTATTTGTGTTGGGGTGTCCAAACTTTTCCCACCCAGGGCTGCATATTGAAAAATTTAGGCATGGGGGACACATTTTGTGCATTAAAGGTGCTAAAATCAAACCGATGTAGGTCAATATAGCTTTGTGTTTTATTCGTGACAAAGCAAATTAGTGTAATATTTAATAATATAAAGTGGTGTGAAAAAGACCCCTTCCTGATTTATTTTTTACATATTTGTCACACGTAAATGTTTCAGATCATCAAACAAATTAAAATATTAGTCAATGACAACACAACTGAACACAAAATGCCGTTTTTAAATGAAAGTTTTTATTATTGATGGAGAAAAAAAATCTAAACCTAAATGGCTCTGTGTGGAAAAGTGATTGCCCCCCCTATCAAAACATAACTTAATTGTGATTTATCACACCCGAGTTCAAGTGGAAAACGTTATAAAGTCATTTCTAAAGCTTTGGGACTCCAGCAAACCACAGTGAGAGCCATTATCCACAAATGACGAAAACATGGAACAGTGGTGAACCTTCCCAGGAGTGGCCGGCCAACCAAAATGACCCCAAGAGCGCAGCAACGACTTAGCCAAGAGGTCACAAAAGACCCCACAACAACATCCAAAGAACTGCAGGCCTCACTTGCCTCAGTTAAGGTCAGTGTTCATGACTCCACCACAAGACAGACACTGGGCAAAAACAACCTGCATGGCAGAGTTCCAAGACCAAAACCACTGCTGAACAAAAAGAACATTAAGGCTCGTCTCAATTTTGGCAGAAAACATCTTGATGATCCCCAAGATGTTTGGGAAAGTACTCTGTGGTCTGATGAGACAAATGTTGAATTTATTGGAAGGTGTGTCTCCCATTACATCTGGTTTAAAAGTAACGCCACATTTCAGAAAAAGAACATCATACCAACAGTAAAATATGGTGGTGGTAGTGTGCTTCAGGACCTGGAAGACTTGCTGTGATAAATGGAACCATGAATTATGCAGTCTAACAAAAAAACCTGAAGGAGAATGTCCGGCCATCTGTTGGTGACCTCAAGCTACAACCAACTTGGGTTCTGCAGCAGGACAATGATCCAAAACACACCAGCAAGTCCACCTGAATGGTTAAAGAACAACAAAATGACGACTTAGTGAAAGTCCTGACACGAATCCTATTGATGGTGACTGGCATGACCTAAAAATACGTTTCATGCTCGAAAACCCTCCAGTGTGGCTGAATTACAACAATTCTGCAAAGATGAGTGGGCCAACATTCCTCCACAGCGCTGTAAGAAACATCACATAGCAGTTGTTGCTGCCAAGGGGGGCCAACCAGTTATTAGGTTTTGGGGGAAATCACTTTTTCACACAGGACCCTGTAGGTTTGGATTTTTTTTCTTACTTAATAATGAAAAGTTTCACTTAAAAACTTAATGTTGTGGTCAGTTGTGTTGTCATTAACTAAAATTTCAGTTTGTTTGATGATCTGAAACAAGTGTGACAAACATACAAAAAAAATAAAACATCCAGGAGGGAGCAAACACTTTTTGAAATGAATATTTTTGGTGTGTTTTTTTTACAATGTGCCAAGGACCAATAAAAAAACATACTGCGGCCAAAAGTGTGTGTGTGTGTGTGTGTGTGTGTGTTCATGTGTGGCTTAATAGGCGTAACAGCTCTCCACACGCTGATGGAATATTGATGGCACATAAAAATGGCCTCCTTGACTGTGTAGGGGTGCCCTGGGGGGCCATAGAACACGAGAAGGCTCTCACATTACAACATCGCTTGTTTATCTCCGACCGGCCCGCGAGAGAACAGCTGACCCGTGCATGCGTCCCAACGTACACAATGCACATGTACTGCAAATAGATGCAACACAATTATTGACTCTCCATTTATTTGCAACATACATTTAAAATAATCAGCCAGCTGCTACTGGGGGGGGGTGTCCAGGTCTTCTTTGATTGACAGCTGCTGGCAGTCTAGAACAGCATGGGTAAACTATTTGCGTCTTTTCATGTTTTTAAAGAAGGTTTCACGTCAGGAAGCTAACGCAGCCAGCATAATAACGCAGTGTGGATGTGTTTTATTTATTTATTATTTTATTGCTGTGTGTGTGCTGACTTACAATTTTATGAACGGGGTGGGGTGGGGGATAGGCTGAGGAAGAGACCAAGGAAAATTTTATGTGATACTATGTCTAAACCGTGTTTCCAGTATTTTGTTGTTGTATTAGGCTTTAGTTCTACTTTCTTTGATTATTTTAGACATTTATTTTTTATGTGTGGTTATTGTGGATAGTGTATTTATACATTTTGTATTTCATTGTTTGTATTTTGCACGTACTGTATATTTAGTTATGATCCAGTCTCTTTGAAACAATCAAAAAACTATTCATTTTTGTTATTCTGTGTCATTTTCATGGTATTATTTGCTTTTATCATCAAAAGAAATGTTGCAATAACAAAAAAATATTTAAGTTAATACTGTATAATGTAAAATCATCCATCCATCCATCCATCCATATTCCTCCCCTGGTCCGTGTCGTGGGGGCAGCAGTCTCAGTAGGGAAGTCCAGACTTCTTGGTCCCCGACCACCTCCTCCAGCTCCACCAAGAGGACACCAAGGCATTCCCAGGCCAGCTGTGAGACGTTATCACTCCAGAGTGTCGTAGGTGTGCCCTCGGGCCTTCTCCCAGCTGGGCATGCTTGGAACATCTCACCAGGGAGGCTTCCGTGAGGCATCCGGACGAGATGCCCGAGCCACCTCAGCTGGCTCCTCTCGATGTGAAGGAGCAGCGGCTCTACTCTGAGTCCCCCCCGGATGACTGAGCTCCTCACCTTATCGTTTAGGGTGAATCCAACCACCCTATGGAGGGAACTCGTTTCAGCTGCTTGTATCCGCAGTTTCGTTCTTTCGCTCACGACCCAAAGCTCATGACCATAGGTGAGGGTGGGAACACAGACCGACTGATAAATTGAGAGCTTTGCCTTCCGGCCCAGCTCTCTCTTCACCATGACGGTCCGGTGCAGTGACCGTATTACTGCAGACGCTGCGCCCATCTGCCTATCGACCTCACGCTCCAACCTTCCCTCACTCGTGAGCAAGACCCCGAGATATTTGAAGTCCTCCACCTGGGACAGGACCTCATTCCCAAACCGGAGGGAGCAAACTTCCCTTTTTTGACAGAGAACCATGGCCTCGGATTTGGAGGTTCTGAGTCTCATCCCAGAAGCTTTACACTCAGATGCAGTAACCGCCCCAGTAAACGCTGAAGGTCACAGCCCGATGAGGCCATTAGGACCACATAGTCTGCAAATAGCAAAGACGAGATCCTAAGGCCACCGAACTGTACTCCCTCGACACCTTGGTTGCGCCTAGAAATTTTGTCCATGAAAATTATAAACAGAATCAGTGACAAACGGCAGCCTTGGCGGAGGCCACTGATCACCGAAAACAGTCTTGACTTACCGCTGGCAATGCGAACCAGGCTCCTGCTGGTTGTACAAGGACCGAATGGCACATAGTAGCGCGCCACCAATCCCATACTCAGGGAGAACCCCCTACAGGACACCGCAAGGGACAGGGTCGAATGCCTTTTTGAAGTCCACAAAGCACATGCAGACCATTTGAGCAAACTCCCAAGTACCTTCCAGTACCCTGAGGGTACTGAGGTTTGCACAGAAGTCCAATAAGATCACACCACAAGGGTTCAGATTGGGGAGGCTGTTCCTTTCAATCACACTCCTTACCGAACATTGTCATTGCCCACATGGGCGTTGAAGTCTCCCAGTAGAACGACCGAGTCACCAGTTGGGTTGCTTCTGATGGACTCCAAGAAGGCTGGGTACTCTGAACTGCCGTTTGGCGCATGCACACAAATGACAGTCAGGAGCCTTTCCCCAACCCCAAGGTGTAGAAAAATGACCCTCTCGTTCACTAGGGATGATCCAACACAGAGGCATCGAGCCGGGGGGCTATTAATAAGCCCACACCAGCTCGCCACCTCTCCCTTACAGCAACTCCATAGTAGAACAAGGTCCACCCCCTTTTGAGGAGTTTGGTTCCAGAACCCAAACTGTAGCTCGAGGTGACTATGTGTACTTGGAATGTCTCAACCTCTCGCACAAGTTGCAGCTCATTTCCCACTAGAGAAGTGACATTCCACCTCCCAAGAACCAGATTTGGTCACCGATGACCAAGTTCTTTTCATAACAAAAACAATATTTTTGTTATTTGGTATCATTTTCAAAGTATTTGTTTTTATCATATTTATTTTTAAAAAGTATTTTACATATTTACATTTTCCACCCTTTCAGGATGAAAAAAAATAGAATGATATGACCAATTATTGAAATGAATATATAATATAAAATATACAAATTTTAAAGATGATTTTATCTGATACTTTTGTTTTTTGGCATGTATATTTCTCTATTGTCCAGTGTTTTTGAAACAACAAAAACTCTTTTAATATGGTATAATTTTTTAAAATTTGTTTTTATCGTTGTTTAAAGGATTTTTACTTATTTACATTTTCCACCATTTTCGGAAGATGTAAAAAAATGCAATAAAAAATATGAAATAAAATAATACAACTAAATATTGATATTAATACAAAGTAAAATAATTTAGAAGATAACTGTATTTCATACTTTTATGTTGCACATATCCAAATTTATGATGCAGTATTTAATTTTAAACAGTATAAATAAATTGCATTTTTGTTGTTTTGTGTAATTTTCAATGTATTATTTGACATTATCATTTATTTTTTTTAACAAAGTATTTTACATATTAAAATTTTTGAAAATGTAAAATGTAAACAAAATCCCACAATACAAATCAATAACAAATAACTGTATTAATATAAGATTAATATATTAATCTTTATTAATCATTTTTAAAAAGGTTACATGTAGTCCAATTTAGGATTGTTGTGGGCCAGTGTGGACCAGAAGTCACATGACATTGGAGAGAGTGGGTCGGGAGGTCTAAAGCTTGGATTTATTTTGTATTCACTGAGGTGTTCTTGTTTACAGTACAGCCGAAAGAGTGTATTTGCTCGGTTGCATAGTTTAGCTTAGCTGCTAACTGTAGCGCATGGAAGCCACCTTGTTATGCTAAGACGTATGGGGCCGCTTTTTAATCGGGTTGGCGCCTCTCTGGCGGTGATGGAGCGCCGCTGCTTCGTGTTGTAATTCAGCTGGAGGAGAGGCGGAGGCGGAGGCAGACGGTTATGAAGATGAATGGAGGATGGACAGCAAGAACAAGGAAAAAAGGCCCTGCGGTCATACGCGGCCACATTGATTTTATCATTCCGAATGTCACAATTCTGAGAAGTGTCTCCTCCGAAGGAAGGGAGGGTACGTCAACGAATCACGGCTTGTTGTCGCTGCAAGCTTTGCCAAAGTTTCCGGAACAAAATGCTTGACTCCTTCTTAAAGGTGTTCTGTATGTTCTCACCAAATCCTAGGATTGAAGCCGGATAAAAAGTTTTATGAGTTTCTTTTTCTTCCCTGAGCTATTAAACTTCAGTCCACGTATGCCAACCATCTCTGCCACTTATCCGCTACACCACGGGGTGTCCAAAGTACAGCCTGGGGGCCATTTGCGGCCTGCTGCATATTCTAAAGGGGTCCAATCCTGCTGATTTCATGAGCTTTTAAAATAATATTGGATCCCAGTGGGGCACGATCGTAAGTTGTTTTTTTTTTTTTATAAACCGCTCAGGGCTGCATAGAGACACTTCCCTCCTCAAGTGGTTATCATCAAAGAGTTAAGAGAATACTGGGGGAATCTGGCGTGCAGCAACCCGGAGGCAGGTCTTTAGCTCCCCAGAAAACAAAGACTCTTCCAATTTCTGCCTTATTCCGGTTTACATACGCAATTGTTGCATCCGAAAAACACTTACTGGCTACAGTACTGCGTAGCGGCCGCCGCTGGACACGAGGCCAGTTAACAAACACGGGCTTCCTAAAGCTGTGATGTGAGAAATTCACAAGACCTCATGGGAAATCTTGCACCCGACCATTCACGTGTTTTCGGTGTGGCATAAAAATGAAACCAGAGATAATTTAAAAATAGAGATTCTCGGTATCAGCTTTCCTACTGATATGTGAAATACAGTCATCCCTCTTTTATCGCCGTTTGTCTGCTCCAGACCTGACAGGGATAAGTGAATTTCTGCAAAGTAGGAATCCTTCTTCTGTTAGAGCAGATAAAACCTTTTAACTTTTAAGTATGGTTTTTAACACTATTAACGTTATTAGAGCCCTCTAGACCTGACCCTTATGGGCACCTTTACACTCCTATTAACCAATATAGTGTACATAACAAGAGAAAATAGGACATAATACTGTACAACCTCTCACATGTTCCGTTATTTCTTATTTTAGTTCCGGAACTGGCTAATGTAACATTACTGAAACGTATGTACAAGTTTATTTATCCTGAGAAGAGATCAGTCGGACACTCTTTTCTGTATTTTAAATATTTAGTGACGTAATTGTCTCGAAGATGTCACAAAGCTCAGCGCTGGACTTCAGCCCATCCCATGAGAGAAGGAAGAACTAGGAAGTGCCTACTCTATTACGCTGTTCTCGAGTCCCACCCACGCAGGGGTGGTACCCCTCCCCTGCGTGGATCAGTGGTGTTGCTATGTGTCTGTATCTAACTGGTTCCTAGGGTTTCTAGGGTATGAGTGTGTGCCTTCTACCTGTGCAAGGCTATAGCAAGCTGATAATGTTGCCAAGCAACCTGTCTGCAAAATTCAAGCAACAGTGCTTCCATTAGTTTAATTCTACCAGTGCTTGTGTTGTTTAATTCTAGCCAACTGTAACGTTACTGAGACCTTGGGAACAGTGTGGAATATGACATATCTCTTGCATCTTTTAATGCACTGTCCAATTGTCTGATACACTTCTGATCGAAATGTTAAGACCAGTTGAAAAATTGCAAGAATTTACATTTTGCGCTGTTGGATCTTAAGGAGGTTTTACGTAGAGCTTCAAAATGCAGAAAGAAGAAATAGGAGTGAGAGAAAATGTCGATTGAATGTCGTTTCATGTCAGATATTCACACTGTCATGATTTTTTTGGTGGCAAAGGCAAAAAAGCTTTCTCTCTTTGAACGCGGTGGGATCGTTGAGCTGCATAAGCAAGGCCTCTCGCAGCGCGGTATTGCTGCTCATTTGAAACGTCCGCCATCATGATCCTTCAGTGGAACAATGGAGCTTCAGGTTTCGCAGGTGTGTGAAACCGCAGCTGGCTATGCGGAGATGTTGCAAGGGGCGTCCCTCATTACTGAAGGTCCTCGTCTGTGTGGTCATTACTGTTTTTTTCAACATTGCAGTTTACAATCCCTTCACAACGCCAGTGCCTGCATGTTCCCTTGATCTAAGGCCAGTGGAGAACATTTGGGTCTGGATGGCAAGGGAAGTTCACAAAAATGGACATCGGTTCCAGATAGCGGATGCCCTTCCTGAAGTCATCTTCACTACCTGGAGCAACATTCCCACTAGCCTCCTGGAAACACTGGCATCAAGCATGCCCAAACCCATTTTCAGATGATTACAAGAATGGTGCAGCTACTCATTGCTGAGTCCTTTTGTCAACATTTTATTACTATTTTAGGGGGCTTTCCTTTATTTATTTATTTATTTTTAACTATGGTCTTAAACCTTTGATAAGATGATGAGCAGCCTATTTCACTTTAAGGCTTGTTTGCAATACATTGCTTACTCAAAATGTTTTTTGTCTCACTCCCATTTGTTCTTTTTGAATTTTTAAGCTCTACTTAGAACCTCATTAAGATCCAACAATGCAGAATGTAAATTCTTGCAATTTTTTAACTGGTCTTAAAATTTTTTGTAAACAGTCGTCCCTTGCTACAACGCTGTTCAAACATCGTGACCTCACTCTATTGTGTTTTTTCACAAATTAATTGATAAATGATGACTGTCTCATGGCTGAGCCTTAGCAATAGGTTCTCAGTGTAGAGGGTGGCCGGCAGCAGCTCCTGTGTGAATGTTTACTGCATGAGTTCTCTGCTTGTCAATAAAGCAATTGAAGTGCATTGTTCGATTATCACTCTCTCGCTATATTGCATTTTTTCGTAAATTAATTGATTAATTAATGATGGCTGTTTCAAGGTAGACGATGGTCTATTATTAGTCAAAACTTATTGAAATACAAGTGATATGTAGTATTCTGATCATTAAGTGGCAGTAATGGCACAAACATTTAGGCATTACCTTGCGTTACATTACCTTAACACTGCATAAGGTCATGAAGTCAGCCATGGCATGTCCCACATGATAGGGTGAAAATAAGTTCCCCTCCCATTCCATGTGGAAGTGGTAAGTTTTTGGCTTCTTAAGTTTAGAAGAAATAAATTGGATGCTAACTGGTTAGCTTGTTTGGTAGCTAGAAGCTGTCTCGAGTCCCTTCAGCGTAACAGTTGCGCAATGTGTTGTAAACAATGAAAAATAGGAGTTTAAAGGGGACTATAGGCATGTTATTTCATGTCTACTTCACTTATCTCGTTTGGGTCTTGAACCAATTAACCACAATAAACATGTGTTTATATTTTAGTCCATTCAGTCATTTTTATCCTTGAAAATGCTTAATTTTGGCCAAAAATGCATAAAGTTTGCTTAAAAATGCTTATTTTTGGGCTAAAAATAGGCTGTATCAATGAATGATTAAAAAGTCGTATTCGAGTGAAGTAGCGAAATTCAAAGCGCGACGTGGCACCGTCGACTGTGCTTCATTACCGAGATCAACAGAATGATTACACGAAGGCTGAAGTAGTACACATATAATATCTGCCGCTTTTTGTGGAATTGTCGTTCCTGCAGTGGTAATTGGAAAAAAGTCTCAAAGGCTAACGTTTATCCAGATGTCATAGTTTATTCCTGCCAACAAACACTGGTCGGAGGGGGTTGCTGCTCACAGCCACTAGGGGGCACATTTGCTTTTGTTGTGCGTGTAAAGCGTTTATTTAAATCACGCTACCTGCAGTTGATTTCTAAGTGTTTGTCTTTCTAGTTCCTCATCACGTTTGTTCCCTCGTTGTTTGGATGCCATCATGAATTCACCTCTTGATCTCCTTCAGGAAGCTGTCGGGGCTCCATTTCAATTTCGCCTCCGCTCGCTTCATTGCACGTCTTTTCTTTCCGGTACCTCTGACCTCCGTCTCCTTCTTATTGTTTTTCTCACACCTTTCTGTCTCATTCTCACCTTCCTCTCATTCCCCTGAGGCGGTGTCTCAGATGACGTCGCACATCCACTCCCATCATGTGTTCCATCCCAACACGAAAAAAAAACAAACTAAAAACTTCCAATATGACAGCCTCCACTCTTCTTTCAAGACTTTTGACACATTTATGGAGTGTGTGCTTGGGAATTTTGATCCATTTGTGAAGTTGGAGGTCACCAAGCTCCTCCAGGCTTGGGGTTTGTGGACCCCGCTTTGTACAAAGCGTCAAGCCGGTGCAAGATTTTTTTTTTCAATCAACTTTATTTATGCCTCAAGTCGGTGCAAGTTCAGACTAACACTTGGTGACGCCTTCTGACGCTTCATGCTCTCATTGGCTGATTATCGGGGCACCGCCTCCGCTCTCAATTCATTGGCTGACTTATACAGCACGTTTGTGTGAGAGACAGGCTTCTCCCTTCAACCTCCTTCCTCTTCATAGTTGCCCTTAAACTAACTTAAACAATTAAGTGAAGTTACAAATTCAAATTTTGCACACAGCATTATCGTGTAGTGCGTGTGCGTTTGTCTGTGAGACCAGCTGACTCTTAGACTCTTTAAAGCTAGTCGTCCTCCTCCTACTTCCTGCCTCCACTCGCGCTCCTGATCAAGACATCTCGATTTTTTTGTTTTTCAGTTTTATTCATTTACAGTAATTTTATTTATTACCTTATTTTATATTGGAATGTTATTCTACTATGTTTATGCTAACGTTTTCTTATATTTTCCCACCATATTTGGTGGACTTTGAATATTTTGAAGTGCCAAAGGGGTGAGTTTGGGAAGATCTTGGAATGGATTAGGCTATTTACATGTATTTTTACGCTTCCTATAACATAAAATCCCTATAACATAAAGGTTCTCGGAACGCATTATTTACGTTGTAGGGGCGTCTACTGTATTTTATTCGGGCGCAACGAATGCAGGACCAACCACCAGCCCCGTTATTAGGGGTGTCAAGAGACACCCAGTTTACAAGATGAGATTTGAATATTAATTTTAAGAAAAGTATGATGAAAAAATATGACTGGACAAACACATTTTTTGTTTAACCGAGTCACAAAATAATGCAGCTGCGTTTTTGAAATGTCTATGGTCCCACAAAATGACGCTAAATGATATTGTCAGCATTTTTTGAGACCAAGTAAACCACTGATGTTATGATCATACAGTATATAATAATAATAATAGTAAATTATAATAATGCAATATTTCCTTATATATTTCATCTTTCACTGTGTAAATTTGTGGAACTGGTGTTTGTGACATGTCTTTTCCCACAGACAATTATCACAGTCTGTCTGACCTTTGCAGCATTTCTATAAATGCTGACTGTTCAACTGTATTAACTCATTCAATACCAAAGACGTATTTATTTGATTTTACAAACCCGAACGCCCCATCTCAACAACGTATTTATACATCTTTTACGTTTTTTTTAGCGCGAGAAGCAAAAATAGGCAATGTCACAACCTTCCATTAATAGATTTCACTTCAGAGCAATTTTATGCCATAAAAACGGCCACAAGGTGGCAGAAGTGCATTTGATAAGAGCTCGGCATAGACAATTTGAATGGAAAAATCACACATGACAGGAAGGAGGAAGTGAGAGAGCGTGGAGGAGTGTAGTGTGCAGAAGGGTCCGCATTGTAGGGAAATTTAACGCATGCACACGCACACACACGTGTGCACACACAAGCACACACATAGTTTAGTTCCAAATTTGAAACATTTAAATAGTTCATGGTCTTGTATTTGTACTTACATTGTTATTTGGATGTAAAACAACCCCTTTTTTGTTTTGTTTATGTTAGTTTAGTTGTTCAGATATTTGAGATGTCACAAAAGCAAAACATATTTGTGTCAAAGTGAAAGTTATGCTTGAAATGTATCAAAAAGCTGATTTTCTTCCTTTTCTAGTCAGGAACTGATACAGGGCAATATATAGAGGCCAGCAAAATTAGCCACTTGATTTTCATTTATCGTGTAATTATTTAGTTATTATCGCAAGACAGTTTTTTCTGTCAACAAGACATCTTGTCACGTTTTAATCTTGCAAGATCTCGTGACACCCCTACAAGTTATATTTGGTAACTTTCTGTGTAACGATGGCAACAAATTGCAAGGATTGGCAGGCAGGTCCATTAAAATTTTAATCAGAATTTGTTTTTTGTTTTTTTAAACTTCAGATGTTATGTCATTTTAATCACAAAGAATGAGAATTTGTTTTTGTGTTGTAGTAATACATTACAGCTGCTTGGAACTGATCAGTCAATACATTCTTTATGTTTCATTCTTGAAAAAGAATTCTTGGAATACATATAATATTTCTATAATAATTATACTGTTAAATGTGACTAAATGTAATGTTTCTTATTTGTGGTGTTGTGAGTCCGTAAAGACTATTTTCTAGGTCTGATATGGACAACCCAGGCAGGACGAGCAAAAAAAAGAAAAAAAGAAGTCATATTTCTTGTGGTATTGAAGCATGGCTGTGCAGGATTATCTGATTTGAAGGTGACTGCGTGGTGATACGGAGACCAACCAACGTTTGAATGAATGAACTTTCTCTCCTCCGTGAGCGCTGCATGGCCTAAAAATAGGTGGCGCCATAATCCAATATAAAAGACACAAACACACCTCTGACTCTGTGCGTGTGACTACCACGGGAGAATTATAGCCTACAGTATTAGATGGGAGAGGGGGGGAATACAAAGAGATGCAGAGTGTCGCTATTATAGCACATTACCTCCTTCAAGGTCTCTCCCTCTCAAGTTGAGAGGATCATAAAGACTGCTACAAAGTGAGAGTGAAAAGAACCATAATGCTTTTTGTAGTGGCGTTATTGTGTTGTCGTAGGGCAAAGATCTTTTGTCTGCGTCTGTGGAGGACACTCGTAGAGCGAGGAAGTCTTTACTAACGTTGCTTGCGAAAAGAGTCAGAGTTTCTACTGGCAACGTTACAGGAACTCAACGGTGACTCGGATTTTAGAGTGGTCGTCTCCCAACTGCAAAGTTGCGTGTTCACTCCTAAGAAAAAAACAAAAAACAACTTTAATTAATAGTACGTTAAGACCATTTGACATGCAGACATGCGCAAACAACAACAGCATGCTTTGCGCGAGGGATGAGCTGGATACTTGTAGTAGACGAGTATCCTTACGGATAATGCATTCTTGCCGCATACGAGCTTGAAACGAGTACAGCTTGTCATTATCCGTAATTGTGATGACGGAGAATCCTCGGTATGTATTCACTCATCACGCTCTGTGATTGACCAGTCACACACAGCGACCACGCCTCCTTAGACATATCGACAAACGCACAGCAACATAACATCTCAGCTATCAGCAGTGCGCTAAACACATTGAAATAGCATGCTAACAATATAATAACTTGGTGGCAATGCTGAGGAGGCTCAGCTGTTAGTGACCAGCTCGGCAGCTGGATGCTTGAGGTACACAACACAACACAATATCACTGTGCAAACAGCGTCCAGCATTGAATGAATGAGAAATAACCAGCTTACTCACGTTTATAGACGCACACTGTTAACAAGGTCCGTGTTACAACTCTCAAGCTCGGCGGCTGCCATGTTGCATTCACGTGTCCATCTCTCGTCGTCATCGGGAGATACGTTTAATCACATGTTACCTTAAAGGAACATATGAGAATGTGCAGTACTAAAATAGTCTTTACACAGTTTTTAAAGTGTTTTTTTAATATATTGTCTTTCCAGTTTACATGTAAGTGTGATTTAAACATGAGATGCAGCCCACAGGTAAGTGGTACTGTTTGATCTCTCTTTAGAACAGGCTGGCAAGCGACTAATGTGGTACTTAGGGGGCACCTGGTACCCGCTGGGACCGTGTTGGTGACCCGATTTAGACCACACACGAAAGCATAATAAAGACATTGATATGATGTTTCGGAGTGTCCGTGAATGCATCTCACGGTCTGTCTAGTAACAAGGAGGAAGTGTCGTTGCAATGACGAATAGACTCGAGACGGTTATTGAGTTGGAAATACATATGTGGTGTTTGAATTGCATTGTTGTTGATGTGTTCAGGTCAGAATAAAGTTATAAAGGAGCAACAGACTCTGTGGGGAGCTACACTGTGCTGCCGTCTGTCGTCATAACAGAGAGCAGTGGCTTGCCATGATGCGTATGCGTGAAATAGCCCTACTAAAAACTAGTTTTTTTAGTTTTACAGATCACTTATACACATAGACAGTACACCTATAGCTGAATAATAAACAATAAATATAGCAACTTGTGATCAATCCATGTCAATTTCAAACTTAAAGCAATGTACAGATGTTTCCGTTTCCGGTTAGTCCACGCCCGCTTCTGGTTTATGCCCCGCCCATTCCGAGTACAGCTACAGATAATTTAGATGGGTGAACAGATACGGATACAGATAGTGGTGTACTCACTCATCCCTACTCTGCGCTCTCAGAAAAAGGTGCTGACGGTTTTCCTGCAGGCGGAACAGAGTTGGGTAAGATAGCATTCCAGTACATTGAATCCTGCATGGAATGATCTGCAAAATGACTTAAACATATCTCTTGTAACTTGTTACGTGATGAGAATTTAAGGATATTTTGAGGGAACGTATGTTGGGAATGTCTTGTGTTCTGCTGCCGTCGTGGCCAGGTCACTCTTGTAGAAGTGATGTTTTATTTCAATGAGGTTTATCTGGTTAAATAAAGGATGATGATGATTTACCTGTGTTTACTGCGTGTGCATTTCAACTTGGTCGTATGTTGAATTGAGTTCATGGGGATCACTGTGCATGCTTACCCAGAGGAAATGGGGACTATAACTATGGGGAATAATAAACAACTACGTTGACTCCAAACATGTAACTTTAAGGCCCTGTCACACCTTGATGATTTAGGCAGCGCATGCCTGACGTGATCATTTTGATGGCATACGTTGAACTTGGTCACAATTTATGCCCAACGCCCACCGCCTGTCACACCTTGACGATTTAGCCAGCTTACGCCAACGTATGAAAAAATTGGCCAATACGCTGGCGTACGTCCAATAAGTTATGGGTAAGTTTTGTATATACTAACAGCACGCGGAAGCACGGCGGCATACGTCGGAGTACGTCTAAGTCGTCCAAAAATTTTGTGCATGCAAATTTTGACCTCTTCTTTAGTGCAGTTGGAGTTCACAGGAAGATGAATTCTAAATTATAAGTCCCCCATTTTGGGGGTTTAGGGACCCCTAAACAGGTCTCTAACAAACTGTCCATTTGCTCAAAGTCCAATACGTCCATGCTGACAAGGTGTGGCAGCTGAGGAGGAGAGAGAGGTCCCCTTCTTGGCGTCTTCCTCTGCCTTTTAAAGGAGGTGGTTCCCCTGCTGCAGCCAATCCGGGCAGCCAGTGTCCTCCAACACAAGGAAAAACACAAAACACACACCTGTACCACATTTGGACCATCAGCCCCACCAAACAAACAAAAAAAAACCTTTTACAACCCAGGATTGTAACAGCATCCTCTTTGCCTTCACGCTCACTTTTCAGGCTGCATTTTTAAGCTCTTTAGTTTTGTTTTTATGTCGCCCCCATAATGAAAATAGTCATAAAAACAAAATTGTTAATGACTCAAACCAATTTCACTTTTTTCTTTTCTATGATTTGACGCTCCCTGTTTATTTTCAGTAATTAAAGTGCTGAGCTTATCCCTGCGCCCATTGCACATCACACACACACACACACACACACACACACACACACACACACACTGCAGCGTGTCCTGCTTCTCTGACCCCTCCATTTTTGTGCGCATTATGCTGGCAGTGATGCGTGACTAATTTAAAATCTGCTTGTACGTCTTCCTTACCTACACAGAGGCCAACGAGCAGGGCAGGGAACGACATGCACGCGCACGCCCTGGACTGCAACCTCCTAATAGCGCCTTAGACAACGTGCCGCCACTGCAGACAAACACAACCTGTAAGTGAAGGGGTGTACTTAGGACTTAATCCAGGGGGGTCCACACATTTTTCCAACGAGGGCCTCATAGTGAAAAATGAAAGGATGTAACTATTTTGTAAATCAACACATGTGGATGTGCTAAGAAGTTACTGTATATACAGGGTACAGTATATTTCAAGGAAAAAAACTGCATCTCAACTTTGTTATATAGGTGAAAAGGGCTATTATTAATACAGTGGTGTGAAAAAGTGTTTTAAATATTAGTCAATTACATCACATCTGAACACAAAATGCAGTTTTTAAATGAAACGTTTTCTTACTAAGGGAGGGAAAAAAAAATCCAAACATGTCCTTGTGTGAAAAAGTAATGTGCCGCCCTGTTAAAACATAACGTAACTGAGATTAATTCAGATCTGTCAGTGTTGAAAAGGTTATAAAGCCATTTCTAAAGCTTTGGGACTCCAGCGAACCACAGTGAGAGCCATTATCCACAAATGGCAAAAAACATGGAACAGTGTTGAACCTTCCCAGGAGTGGCTGGCCAACCAAAATGACTCCAAGAGCACAGCGACGACTCATCCAAGAGGTCACAAAAGACCCCACAACAACATCCAAAGAAGTGCAGGCCTCACTTGCCTCAGTTAAGGTCAGTGTTCATGACTCCACCATAAGAAAGACACTGGGCAAAAACGGCCTGCATGGCAGAG
Organism: Dunckerocampus dactyliophorus; assembly: GCF_027744805.1. Taxonomy (NCBI): domain Eukaryota; kingdom Metazoa; phylum Chordata; class Actinopteri; order Syngnathiformes; family Syngnathidae; genus Dunckerocampus; species Dunckerocampus dactyliophorus. The sequence continues at coordinate 34,261,098 of NC_072822.1, forward strand.
TTCCAAGACCAAAACCACTGCTGAACAAAAAGAACATTAAGGCTCGTCTCAATTTTGGAAGAAAACATCTTGATGATCCCCAAAACCTTTTGGAAAATACTCTGGTCTGACGAGACAAAAGTTGAAAATTTTGTAAGGTGTGTGTCCCATTACATCTGGCGGAAAAGTAACACCACATTTCAGAAAAAGAACATCATACCAACAGTAAAATATGGTGGTGGTAGTGTGATGCTCTCGGGCTGTTTTGCTGCTTCAGGACCTGGAAGACTTGCTGTGATAAATGGAAGCATGAATTCTGCTGAAGGAGAATGTCCGGCCATCTGTTGGTGACCTCAAGCTGAAACCAACTTGGGTTCTGCAGCAGGACAATGATCCAAAACACACCAGCAAGTCCACCTCTGAATGGCTGAAGAACAACAAAATGAAGACTTTGGAGTGGCCTAGTCCAAGTCCTGTTTTTTTTCCATTTCTGTTATTTTTTTCCCCCAACTGTTTCAACTTTCTACTTGCAATTTTTCCTCACGTAATTATTCCCATAATATTTAATTTTGTGTAATGTTATAACTTTTTCATGACCTAATTTTCCAAAAAACAACTTTATTCATTATTTTGTTTGTTTGTCATAATTTTCCTCATAATACAAGACGTTATTCTCATAATATTACAACTTTTTCTCATTAGAGTCCCAACTTTTTTTGCTCAATATTTTTACTTTACTCTTGTAAAATTGCAGGTTTTTCTAAATTTTTCAAATATTTAAAAATTTTTCTAATATTATGACTTTCTTCTTATAATATAATAACTTTTACCACAACCTGATTTTCCAAAAATTACAACTGTATTTGTTTTGTTTGTTTCACATAATATTACCACCTTTTTTTGTAATGTATTTTTTTCCTTAATATTTCAACTTGACTTTTTCTTATTAGATTCCAAGTTTTTTGACCAAAATTTTGACTTTATTCTTGTAAAATTCCATTTTTCCTTTGAACAAAACAAGCCGAAGGGAGAGGCCTCTTCTCTTGGACTTTGTCTTGGAGTTGATGTTGTGGTGGTTTTAGGCAAACAAACACACTCCTCGCACTAAAACACTCTCACGCACTACTGCCACAACCCATCCTTCGCATTAGTTTGTATTTGGTTAAGTAAAAAAATGAATTTATGAATAATTAATGCCCACTTGTGTGTGAGTGTGTTTTGTCAAAACAATGAGCCACTTCTGGACACGCGCACTAAAGTGACTGCATGATGTTTATTTCAAGATGAGACGACTTTGCTGAGTGGAAGGGCAGCGCAGAGTAACCAGTAATCACCAGTAATCAAAGACACAAACCTCTTGTGCTTCATCTCAATTGTGTTATTATTTACTGATGAATTCAAATAAGAAAATAAATAATGAAGGAATGGATCAGGGATTTGATGGTTTTAATTTATTAAAATTGTATTTTTTTAATTATTTGCATGGACTTTATTTTATTTTGAACATTTAATTTTTTTTTAATGCGTGTAAAACAAGTATAAAACAGTGTTTGTATAATTAGTAATTTTTAAAATTATATTTCATTTTAATTAATTGTATTTACTTTATTCTATTTTTACCCATTTTTTATTCAATTTTAATTTTTAACAAATGCTTGAATAATTAGTATAAAACAATTCCCGGGTATGCATTTTTATTAAGAGCTGCACCATAATTGTTTTTTCTTTTCGTGGCCGGTATCTCTAACATTTTGTGAATAGTTTTTCAGAAAATTCTGCATGGAAAAAAGTGAAAGGCATGAATCTGGGATTTTTTTTCTCACTTTTCGCCATTACAGTCCGCTTGCAATTCAGCAAAAATGGGCAGTGACCTTCGGCTTCCAACAGATGGAGCTGTGCTGAAAAAAGCTTGTTTTTTTTACTTCTTACATTTGTAAATGTTTATTTTTTAATTCATTTTTTAATTTTATTTTTACTATTTTTACTGATTTGTTATTTTTATTTTTTAATGCTAGAAAAATGAGTATAAAGCAATTCCTAGGTGTGCATTTTTATCCACATCTGCACCGTCGTCGTTTCTCTTTTTGTGGCCTGCCTCTCTAAACATTTCCTTCCATCCATCCATTTTTTATGCCGCTTGTTTTTTTCAAGCTTGTTTTTTTCATTTTTAAAATAGTGCTTTGTTAGTGCTTTTCGATGGGCGGTGGCCCCTGCTCGTCGAGAAGAGAAATACATTCTTCCATCTAGTCTCCAAACGTGTCGAATAAGACCAGAAAAACTCTTCTCGAAAGATCTTTCGGTACTTTTTTTAAAAATATAGTGCCAGTGTTGGGGATAGGGATAGCTAAATCTCGCTCCGGGACGCCTTCACAATCGCACTGTGTCCACAGCTCTGGCTTTTAGATTGACGCCTAGCGCTCTTTACTCATTCGGTGGCCCATGGTTTGTGCCCATGAGGCGGCCTGCAGTGTTGGAGTAGAACACTTTTTAGTCAGACATGGATTAGAATTGCCGGGCCTTGGCGTTTCTCCTTCGTTTAGATTGATTGGCAGCCTCTCCAGCTAATTTTGACGATTCCGAGCCATGAGATGTGATCAGCGTGCTGATGTTAATTAGGTTTTCTCGCCTGAAGCTTTGGAATCTTTCTGTTTGGTCCTGATGCTGATGGTGAACGCTAAGCAGCCAGGTCTTCCAGGAGACAATTATCAACAGAACCGAGCCGTGCTTAATGTCCCGGGGACGTTTGCGGCGCCTCCATAAACTGTGCGTAATGGCCGAATGTATCTTTGTGGAAGAAAGCCCATCCATTCCAATGCAACAATCTCATCATATAAATGGCTTAAGTATCCCCCGGTTGATTTGTACTAAAATAGCTGGCAGTGACGCCGAGTCGCGCTGTTTACAACTCTGAGTCATTATATGCCGCGTGTCTTCCCTCGACACTCATTCCTTTATGCTAATCTGACAAAGCGTTACTGTGATTGTGAGCGGCTGAGGAGAAGTGTATGTGGACATGTCGGGGAGTCCCGGCGGGAATAGCAATCAGCGGGACAAAGTGAGGCCCGGTAAGAGAACAAGACTCCATGTTGGAATAACGTCAAGACGAGGTGGGGGTAGGAGCGACGGTGGCGGCTGCCGACATCTCTAATTACAGTCCTGCCCATTAACTCAGTGTTAATTGGATGATTTATTCTCCCACGGGAAAGGCTGACAGTCAATTGATGCTGATAGCATTAAAATACATGGAAAGAAAGCCATTCTGTGGCATGGGGGGGTGCTTCCATCACACACAATGTCCAAATGTGCACCTGGCAACGATATGCAGGTATCACGCAAGTAACGTCTCCCCAGGGACTCGTCCTGGTGGGTTAGGTACTTCCTGTCACCGGTAGGTTGACTTACAAGTTGCTCTCATTTCAAAACAGTTTTCCCTCGTAAGACTCTGTCCCTTTTTTTTAATTAAAATTGAATTTTTTAATTTATTTTTTTAAATTGTGTTTATGTATTTTTAGAGGACTATTTTTTCACAGGACTCTGCTCCTTTTTATAAATTTTATTATTTATTTATTTATTTATTTTTATTGATGTTTTTATAGGACTTTTTCCCATATGACTGTTCCTTTGTTTTGATTTTCATTTGTATTCATTTCATTTCTTTATTTACATTTTTTAAAAACGTATTTGTTTTTATAGGACTTAAAAAAAATCCCCATTTTTAAAATTTTTATTTCTTTCTTTATTTTTAATAAAAAAAAGATTTATGTATTTTTAGAGGCCTCTGTTTTTTATTTATTTTTTTTTTTTATTTTATTTTTAACCATTTTAGTTAGGCATTTTTATAGGACTTTTTTCCCATAGGCCTTTATCTTTTTAATTTGAATTTTTATTTATTTATTGCTAATTTATAATAACTTACTAACTTACTGAACTTGTTTTATTTATTTTTTCTCAGACATTTTTCTCATAGGACTTTAAGGTCGTAAAATGTATAAAAATCCCTTCAAATCTCATGAAATGTCTTTAAATATGATTGTGGAAGGTCTTAAAAATATACAAACATTACTTTTATTTAAAACAAACGCATAAACTTCAGTCTCGCTTTTAAATGTTTACATTTTTTAGGAGGCAACAACATAACTAGACAAAGGAACTAAAGTACCCGTGCGGCCCTGTCCGAATTTAGCGAGCACAACCAGCTGTGCTGTGCACTCGCCGAGGTGCGGTTATGTGAGGGGTGTCCAAGGTGTGGCCCGGGGACCATTTGTGGCCCACAACAGTTTTTTTAATTGGCCCTCGGTCCATTTTAAAAATACAATTACACAAAAATAACAAAATGAAAAAAGATCACTAATTGTATTCAAGATTCAAGAGTTTTATTGTCATATGCATAATAAAACAGGCAGTTCTACTATGCAATGAAATTCTTATTCTGTTCATTCTCCCAAGAAAAGAAAGAAACACAAGAAAAAGAATAAGAATATAAGAAACATAAATGCCAATAAATTAAGCAACAACAACAGAAGAGACAATAATACAGATAAATAATACAAATAAATAAATAAATAGAGTTATGAGTGTGTGCGTGTGTTGCGTACGTCGTGTGTGAGTGCTTCGTTGAGAAGCCTGATGGCCTGTGGGTAAAAGCTGTTTGCCAGCCTTGTGGTCCTGGACTTCAAACTCCTGTAGCGTCTGCCTGACGGTAGGAGTGTGAATAATGAGTGTTGTGGATGTGTGCTGTCCTTGATGAGGTTGTGTGTTCTGCGTAGGACTCTAGATTTATAAATGTCTTGCAGTGAGGGGAGGGCTGCCCCAACAATGTTCTGTGAGGTCTTGATCACCCGCTGGAGTGCCTTCCTATCACGTGTTGTACAGTTACCGTACCAAACAGTGATGGAGGCGGTAAGGACACTTTCCATAGTGCATCTGTAGAAGCAACTCAGGATTGTGGTGGACATGCCAAATTTCCTCAGTCTTCTCAGGAAGTACAGTCTCCTTTGGGACTTCTTCATAATTTGTTGGGTGTTGTGAGACCAGGTGAGGTCCTCACTGATGTGTGTGCCAAGGAACTTGAAGGTTTTCACCCTCTCCACCTCAGTCTCATCAATAAACAGGGGTCTATGCGGCTCCTTTTCCCTTGTTCTTGGGTCGATGATCATCTCTTTAGTCTTATCTGTATTGAGAAGGAGATTGTTATCACGACACCAAGCTATGAGGTCCGCCACCTCTCTTCTGTATGATGTTTCAACACCACCAGTGATCAGTCCGATGACTGTAGTGTCATCCGCAAATTTAATGATTTAATGAGGCCACGCAATCGTAGGTGAAGAGCGTGTAGAGGAGTGGGCTCAGCACACACCCCTGTGGGGTCCCAGTGCTCACAATTCTTGAGCTGGATGTGCGATTGTGGACTCTGACTGACTGGGGCCTGCCTGTTAGAAAGTTAAACACCCAGTTACAGAGGGAGGGAGACAGGCCAAGTGTGAGGAGCTTATTTGTGAGTTTGTGGGGGCAGACTGTATTAAAAGCAGAGCTATAGTCTATAAATAGCATTAAAGTGCATCGGCGACGTGAGTCTCTCCTTCCCCACAACAAGCGGCATTACAGTATTGACCAGTGCACACCAGGAAATAAACGGTGTCATTTCTTACAGGCGTTGGCTGGACAGCTATGTAGTGGGGCTTGTTTAACCTTTGCCTTGTGGGCAAGCAGGAAGGAGAGACGATGCTGAGAGATGTGTGTGTGTTCTGAGCTGCTGTCTGGTGGCCGCGTTCAGTAAATAAAGTTGGCAGAAGCAACAGGAGAAGTTTCCTTCTTTGCTTCGGAGCTGAATAACACTGACAAGTTAACAGACTAGTAGCGAACGGAAAAGAAGACGGCTTTTTTTGTGTCGAATACAGAAGATGAGGACTTTGATGGATTTGTGGATGAGGTTTGATGAAAAATAACGTGAGTACATTCTAAAATACTTTAATTAAGTACAACCGAACTCAGTTTTGCTCCCGCTGCCGCATGCATGCTAGTGTATGTTTTTTTTTATTGTAGCGTCGCTGGGAGCACGTCCTGTTCCCAGCCTACTTTGCGGTAATGTTTTGGTGCAAATGCTCTTAAAGTTACATGTTTGACCAGGAAATAGCAAGCTCAAAAGAAGACGGATTTTTTTATGTGGAACAACTGACAGTTTGTGTGGATCTTGTGAATGATTGTGACTGAGCTAGGACTCAGTAATTAAAGTCTACACACGACGGCTTCATTGATTGGAAAACAAAACTTTTTCATGCATGAAGCTTCTACTTGAATCGGTAATTTGGCCGCTATATGCGGTCAGATATTGACCAAGGGAGACAAAATGGGTGGCCGCTGGCCGCGTTGGACAGGTGACTGCTATACACAGGGTCTATAACATGTACATTTGCTGCGGGGGATTTTTCAGTGGCTGCTATAGGCAGGTGGCCGTTCTATGCAGGCAGCTGCTAAGACAGGTTTTACTGTATACTATTTTATTATACTTTTACTATACTATTGGGTTAACTTTTGTACTTTTTTTTTTTTGCCTGTATGGATGTGAAATGGGTCTTAAATTCTTATCCTCCTGGCATCCGTCAGTCTCGGAAGACTATGGATCTGCGCCTTGAGCTGGGATAGCGGGAATACGACAACTTTGTTTGTGGCTGTGTAGCCCGATACGACAGTGACAGTCATGGTTGCAGCGGTTGCAGATGTAGGTGCTTGGTTTTGATGTCTTTTCCAATGCATTTTTTCGAACCAATCGTTTTTCGTTGGCAGAGTGACGGAGGCGCTCCCCACCCTTTTTGAGTCCGTTTTTCAGCTCATGACCCCATCGGGCTCGGTCGTCTGCAGTTTCCTCCCAGTTGCTCACGTCCAAACCCAGAGCTTTCATGTCCCTTTTGCACAGATCTTTGAAGCGCAGATGGGGCAGGCCTCGAGCTCGTTTTCCAGATGCAAGCTCTTCGTATAGAATATCTTTCGGTATTCTTCCATCCGCCATCCGATGGACGTGTCCCACCCAGCGGAGACGACGTGAATAGGCTTGGTAAATTTGCAAGGGAGAGGACGTCGTTGTTGGTGATGCGGCGCTCCATTTGATGTTGAGAATACTCCTCAGCATACGGAGATAAAAAGCCGTCGCTTTTGCTTTTTTGCTTTTAGACACCACGTGTCACTGCCGTATAGATGGGTACTGAGGACGCATGCCTTGTACACAGCGATCTCCGTGTGTCTTGATAGCTTTCGGTTTAACCATACCCTCTGCGATGGTTTCCCGAAGGTTGCTGCAGCAAAACCGATTCTTCTGTCGAGTTCGTTGTCGAGAGAGTGGTTGTCCGATAATTTGGATCTAAGGTATGTAAACTCATGAACCTAATCGAGTGGGTGGTTTTCGATATTTATCGTCGATGGGTTTGAATTACCTCGGTACATTACTTTGGTCTTCCGCCGGCTGATGTTGAGACTGAAGTCGTTGCAGGCTTTGTTGAAGGTATTGATCATTGATTGTAATTCCAATTCCGACTGGGCTACAAAAGCTGCATCGTCAGCAAACAGCATTTCACTGATGGATACTTTTTTGGACCTTTTTTGCCCTCAAACGTGATAAGTTGAACAGCTTGCCAGTTGACCTTGTATGGAAGCAGATGCCGTAGTTCCAACTTTATTATATGTATATATATATATATATATATATATATATATATATATATATATAATATCTAATTTAGAAAATGTATTTTATTATTATTATTATTTTTTAAATTAAGTTACATTAAAATTTTAAATTTGACATGTTGAAACCTGCAGAGACCCTGCCAATTAACAAGAAATAATACATAAATAATAATAAAGAGTACAGTAATCCATCGCCACTTCGCACTTTGAATTCCAGCTTTACTCCGTCACAGTTTTTCAAAAGTATATGAATAAATCATACTGTTTTGTGTTTGAATAAAGTATATTATGAGTTTACAAATATACATATTGAAGCAAATTTTAATTATATTTTGCTTCGATTAAGCATTTTCAAGCATAAATTATTTATTCTGTCTACTATATTGGGTAATAAGAGTGTAAAGGACAATAGGTGTGTTAGTTCATGTCTAGAGGGCTCTAGTAATGTTAAAAAACGTATTTAGAAGACCGTAAAGAGGCGATAACTGTGAAATTATTCCATTCATAAATAAGGAATTTTATTTCCAACAAGAACAACAGTCAATTAGAGTTGTAAACGATGACTAATGACCAAAAGTTACTCCTTCTCCTGCCATCCTTTTGCTAGAGACCCCCAACCTTATTGTAGGGTATACACTTTACTTCACTCTTAAGGAATTTAGCAAAACGTGTGATGAAAGAACAACTGTTAACCTCAAATCAAGTCGACGTCTTCTTTGGTGTAGTTGGAGTTTTCAGAGAGATGAATTCATTATAATTCCCCTATTTGAGGGGGTCCCGAAACCCCCAAAACAAACAAAAAGCCCACCTCTATGGAAACTTGTCTTTGCTGTTTTGGCCTCTGACTCTGCTCCTTCTCTCTCTCTCTCTCTCTCTCTCTCTTTCGTGTGTGTGTGTGTGTGTGTGTGTGTGAGGCAGCCTCAGAGACACTGACAAGTTGAACACAAAAACATGGCAGCAAGGTTTTAGCTGATGTACCTGGAAATGTCGACTGGCATAAACTGCCTGTCAGCTCGCACACACACACAGAAATAGATACACAGGCGGCTACACGGGCACGTCATGTCAGCAGTGAGGTCAAGTGGTTCTTGCAATCTTTCTGTCTGCCTGCAATTTTTACTGTAAAAGGGAAGTGTTTTTTTTTCGGTGTGTGTCTATGTGTGGGTTTTATTTTTTTTGCAAGTCTCAGCAATCTGGCTCGATTTTGAGAATTATTCTCACTGATGTTGGATGTGTTGCAGTTCTTCCACAGCAAAACTCCAAACTTCCAAGCATGCCTTTATGGATGTAGTGTGTGCACGACTTATAACGAACAATGGCACAAAGTCTTTTAGCATTGAGCTCATACGCTCTTCTGCTGCGTTTGCTAAACTAAGCTATAAAACTTAGAAGGTTGCCTCTGACGTTTAGCAGGAAAGATTGTCTTTTTGAAATTATTATTTTTATTTAATAATATAAATATATTGCCCCACGATTGGCTGGCGACCAGTCCAGGGTGTACCCCGCCTCTAACCTGAAGTCAGCTGGGATAGGCTCCAGCATACCCCTACACCTGTAATGAGGATAAGCGTCATAGAGAATGAATGGATGAAATATAAATATATAGACAAATAAATAATAATTAATCAAAATCAAATTGTTTTGAGATAAAAAGCACAATTGGTGGGTTTTCGCACAACCAAAAATAATTTTCATAAAAATGTGAATTAATTTTGATCTAATAATGTAAATATATACAGAAATAATAATAATAATAATAATTTAAAGAATAAAATGATTAGAAAACCACTGTGATGTACATTATTTTAAGGCTTTCGCCTGTGTGTTATGCTAACATTTAAGTAAATAAGATGAGTTTTCTGGGGGAAAAAAAAGCCATTTTTTGGAAATATAAAGCACAAAGGGGCAGGTTTTCCCACAAAAAAAATATTTTGATAAAAAAATATGTGAATTTATTTTTAGTGAATAATGTAAATATATTAAAAAATAAATATATAATAATTTTAAAGATTATTTTTTTAATTTTTATTTTTATTCTTATTTTTTTTATTTTTATTATTATTTTTTTACGTGCATTATTTCCAGGTTTTCGCAGGCCTTATATAACAATGCTATGTAACAATATGCAATGCTAACATTTAATTAAATACAATTTTGAAGACAAAAATCACAATGGGGCGGGTTTTCCCACAACTAAAAATTATTTTGATCAAAAATCCACAACTTTGCAAGGCTGTGAATGCCGAATCCTGAATATGCGGGGCTCCACAGTGCAAGCTCTTTTTCTCCATGACAACTATGATTCATTTCTTTTCTGAGAAAGCGCGAGGCGGAGGCGTCCCGCTCCAGTCTGCCGCTCTTTGCTTATCGCGCCTCGGAGCAGACAGTGTAACGTGTCGTGTGACAGAGCAATCAGGCGGCGACAACGCGACGCGTGCTGACTTTTTAGTCTGCGGGTTGTCGGGGTGAAACAAATGAAGCCGGCGGGGCCGCCGGCTTTACATCGGGGGACAGCTTGTCGCACATAATGCTCTCATTTGGAGGCAAATTGACCATGGGCGCAGAATGGGAAATAAGTTAGTCCGGCCTCAGTGCGTGCCGACCTCTGTGGGGAAACACGCAGAGCAGGGATGGACTAAGCAAGCTTTAAAATGCAAACACTAAAACATCAATAGTCTGAGTGACAAAATAAACAACAAAAATGGGAAAAGTAGAGCAAAACCTAAAGACACAAAGCTGCAATATTGATACTAATAATGTATAGTAAAACTTTTTCTTAAATATACAGTGGTGTGAAAAAGTGTTTGTCCCCTTCCTGATTTCTTATTTTTTGCATGTTTGTCACACTTAAATGTTTCAGATCGTCAAACAAAATGGAAATATTAGTCAATGACAACACAACTGAACACAAAATGCAGTTTTTAAATCAAACTCTTTATCATTAAGGGAGAAAAACAATCCAAAGCTACATGGGTCTGTGTGAAAAAGGGATTGCCCCCTAAAACTTAGCAGCAACAACTGCAATCGAGCGTTTGTGATAACTTGCAATGAGTCTCTTACAGCGCTGGGGAGGAATGTTGGCCCACTCATCTTTGCAGAATTGTTGTCATTCAGCCACATTGGAGGCTTTTCCAGCATGAAGGTTTGGATTTTTTGACGAGGCCTCTCCAAAGTCTTCATTTTGTTGTTCTTCAGCCATTCAGAGGTGGACTTGCTGGTGTGTTTTGGATCATTGTCCTGCTGCAGAACCCAAGTTGCTTTCAGCTTGAGGTCACCAACAGATGGCCGGACATTCTCCGTCAGGATTTTTTGGTAGACAGCAAAATTCATGGTTTCATTTATCACAGCAAGTCTTCCAGGTCCTGAAGCAGTCACACAGCCCCAGACCATCACACTACCACCACCATATTTTTACTGTTGGTATGATGTTCTTTTCCAGAAATGTTGCGTTACCATTACGCCAGATGTAATGGCACACACACCTTCTAAAAAGTTAAAGTTTTGTTGCGTCAGACCACAGAATATTTTCCCAAAGTTCTTGGTGAGCATGAAGATGTTTTCTGGCAAAATTCAGACAAGCCTTAATGTTCTTTTTGTTCAGCAGTTCTTTTGACGTTGTTGTGGGGTCTTTTGTGACCTCTTTGATGAGTCGTTGCTGCGCTCTTTGAGTAATTTTGGTTGGTCGGCCACTCCTGAGAAGGTTCACTACTGTTCCATGTTTTCGCCATTTGTGGATAATGGCTCTCACTGTGGTTCGCTTGAGTCCCAAAGCTTTAGAAATGACTTTATAACCTTTTTCAGACTGATAGATCTCAATTATCAGTTAAGTGATGTTTTTACAATAGCCATCCAATTGTTAGTAAGTTAGTGAGTAATACAGTAAATCAGTAAAATAGAATAATTGCAATTACTTTATTGGCTAGTTTATTTTATTTTACTGTTAATTAATTTATTATTTTTTTCTTCTTTTATTAGTAATATTATCAATTAATTGGTAAAGTTAATGTTGATTTTATCATTATTGTTAATTAACAACAAATACATTCATTTTATTATATTAATTAATTTTATATAAATTTTATAACTAACCTTAACCCTCACAGGAAAAGTTAGCATCAAATAGATTCTTTAAATAGATTCCTGATTCTAATATGTAATAGTAAAAAAAAAAAGCAAATTAAATAAGTAATAAAAAAAATAATTAAAAACATAATAAGAAAATACAAATACATAAAAAAATAAATAAATAAATGACTTTTTGGGACGTGTCCAGTGAGTGTTCATTGCCATTTCAATGAGAAGCCAAGTGAATGCATCCACGGTTATGAAATCCATCTTACATTTTTTTGCCCGATCTCGGATCTCAACTTTCAAGGAGCGCATCCCTAAAAACTTTTGCGACCCTTTCTGTTCCCCCTTCTCTCCCGGTGCCCTCGCAGGCAGACATCAAACACGAGCGGTAATGTAATCTCCTTCTGAGAGGTAGACGTGAAATTAAAGTGATTATTTTATCTTTTTGCCTGTGAACTCCTCTTTGTGTGTGTGATTGTGTGCGGCTGCCTCGGGGTGGCCGTGCCGCGCGCTCCACCTGCACTTTGCACACACCTCCAACGTTCCCGGGATTGTCATCTTGAAATAATAATAAAAGTTGAGGTGGCACAATGAACAAAAATGTTTTTACAGCTTTTGGGCACTTGGCGAGACACTTCAAAGCGTGAATAATGATTTTTTTTTTTTTTAGGTTAAGACACAAAAGCAGACCGAAATATTTAAACCCCAGTAATATATATATATATAGTATATATATTAATGTTCCATGGCAAAGTTCAACAGTTGACAAGTTGTACAGCAAAGAGGTTCCAGAACCCCGTCACTGATTAGTAGGTTGTAGGGATGCTACAATCGATCATCCACCTATTAGTGTTAGTATTGCCTGATTTTCCATTTTGGCATGTGCTGCTAAATGCGTTTCAAAGCCGATCACAAAAAACGATCGGCGTGGGGGGAAAAACCCTAAATGTGTGCTGTGTCACGTAGGGTTGCCAACACCCATATTGAGCCAACAAGGGACGCACTTGATATAGGCTACGTCAATCCATGTCAGCGTGTTTGATCACTCCCTGATCCAACTTTTGCCGTTCGACTTTTCCTGCATCTTTGTTTGCACACTTGCTGAGCTGTCATTGGCAATTATCCGCTTAGCTCAGTGGTCGGGAACCTTTTTGGCTAAGACCGCCATGAAAGCACATACGTCATCATCATTATTATTATGATTTTCGCTATGTGGAGGCAAGCTTTGACCGGAAGTGTGTCCTGTAGCTTCACAAAGGTTTGCGAGATAACTCAAAAGTCCTTTTTTTTTCCCCATCCATTTTTTTTTCTCCATATCCCCTCAGGTTATCTGTATTGTCTCAACTATAAGAGTATAACAAACATCATGATAATTAGTCACCAAATATAAATATAACATGCCCTGCTGCTATCAACAGCAATGATGCAGTTGAAGATGCTGCACATGTTTATGTGGAACAAACATCTGTTTCTGAACAATGTCAAGTGCAAAGTATGAAACTTGGGACACTTATAAAATGGGTATTCAGTAGCTGGGTAGTTTTTTTCAGTATTGCATAACCTTGGCTTATAAAAAGTCATTGCCATCCATCCAGCTTCTTCCGCTTATCCGAGGTCAGGTCGGGTGTATTTTGTTCAGTTCCTCCTGGAGGATCCTGAAGCTTTCTCAGGCCAGTTGAGAGTCATAGACTCTTCAATGTGTCCTGGGTCTTCCCCGGGGCCTCCTACTGGTCAGACGAGCCCTGAACACCGCCCCAGGGAGGCGTGCAGGAGGCATCCTGACCGTCAATGCCCAAGCCACTTCATCTGGCTCCTCACATTGCGGAGGAGCAGCAGCTGTACTCCGACTTTCTCCTGGACTCCAGTGCTTCTCACTCGTTCTCTAAGGGAGAGTCCAGCCAACTTACAGAGGAAACTCCTTTCGGCCGCTTGTACCCACGATCTTGACCTTTCGATCACTACCCAAATCTCTTGGCCATAGGTAAGGGCCCTTCACCATGACAGACCAATGCAAACTCCTCATTACTGTAGTCGCTGTAGTGGTCCTCATTACTGGAGCTGTTGCACAAAGGCGCCTGTATGTCGCAATCCATCCTTCCGTTTGAACAAAACCCCAAGGAACTTGAACTCCTCCACTTCCCCGACCCAAAGATGACACTCCACTTGGAGGTGGTGATTCTCATTCTGGACAGAATCGGTCACAAAGGGCAGCCCTGGCGCAGTCACCGTTGTGGTGAATAGAGAGCTGAGCCGTAACGCAAAGCTCTCTATTTACCGGTCGATGTATGTTCCCACCCTCACCTGTGGTCATGGGGTTTGGGTTGTGACCCAAAAGGGCGAGATCGCATGTACAAGTGGCCGAAATGAGTTTCATCTGTCGGGTTGCTGGAAACTAAGAGATAGGGTGAGGAGCTTGGTCATCCAGGAGGAGCTCAGAGTAGCATTGATCAGGCATCGAGTTGGATGCCTCCTGGACGCCTGCCTGGTGAGGCGTTCCGGGCATGCCCAGAGAAGGCTGGAGGGATTATGTCTCACAGCGGGCCTGGGAACGCCTTGGTGTCCTCCCAGTGAAACTGAAGTGTGGGCTTTCCTACTGAGACGGCTACCCTAGTGATCCGGACCCTGATTAGCAGAAGAAAATGGATGGATGTTTTTAGTCAAAGGAAAAAGGTTTGAAGTTATGGTGCAAGATGGCGTAAACGCAGAAAAGCAGGACGGTGGTGGTGTTAGTGAATGGACAGCGTCAGACGGAGGTGTCCCCTCCACAGCCGTCTCACCCCTGGCCTCGGTAATGAGCCGCCGAGTGTCTAAACGTCATCCTGCAAACGAGTTATGGCTGCGCTGACACTAAATGGCAGTGAATGGACAGATAGATGGCCCGCCGGGAATGGATGAAGTCAATGGGCGCCGCAGAAAGTGAGCTCCACACCGCGCTAATGGGCGCCATACAATATACTAAATGGTATTTAGCAGACACTTCTATCCAAAACGACTTCAAGTACCACATTGAGTGCTTTTATTTTTAGAAAAGGGGGCCCGCGCGAGAAATATGGCCTGTTATGGCTGATGCATGGTCGAGTGGGAACACTTAACAAGACGCAGTGTTGTCACGTGACCTTGCCGCTAGGAAGTCACGAACAAAGATGCTCTTGTTGTCGTACAGCTGTGTTGGCTTCTTTTGTGAATATATTTTATTCCATTCCACTGAATCTGTTCCATTTGCGTCCCCACGAAAAAAAATCCACAATAAAATGAATCGTAATTTTTTTTTTTTATTTATTAAGCAAAGTGTCCTGCACGTTGATTGCGTATTTATCCATCCATCTTCTATGCCGTTTACTCTCATTTGGGTCGCGGGTATGCTGGAGCCTATCCAGCAGCGTACACCTTGGACTGGTGGCCAGCCAATCGCAGGGTACAACTAAACAAACAACCATTCACACGCTCATTCCTATGGACTGTGGACAATTTAGAGTCACCAATTAAGCTAACATGTATTTTTAGCCGGAAAAAACCCACGCACGCACAGGGAGAACATGCAAACTCCACACAGAGATGCCCAAACAGAGAGTCGAACCCAGATCTTCTTGATCTCCTGACTGTGTGGTCAACATGCTAACCGCTCAGCCACCGTGTGGCTGATTGCATATTTAATAAATACAATTAAAGCTACCCTGAACACTGGAAAAGTGATGCCTAAAATTACACTTTACCATGAATTATAATCATTTCAATCAGGGGTGTCAAACGTGCGGCCCGGGTGCCAAGTCAAAATTTAAGATAAAAAAATCATACTCTAACAACAAAAAAGTCGCAATTATATGAGAATAAACTCGTAATATTATGAGGAAAAATAAGTAGCATAACGTTAAAATATAAAACAAAAAAATATTTTAAAACAGTAATGTTATGAGAAACAAACAAAATAAAATACAGTTGTAATTTTTAGAAAATTTGGTTGGGGAAAAAGTTTGTTTTTATACATTATTAATTTTACTAAAATAAAGTCAAAGTATGAAATGAAAAAATGTAATTTCACGAGAATAACCTAATATGATACTTCATATTCCCATATTCCATCCATCCATCCATCTTCTATGCCGCTTCTCCTCATTAGGGTCGCGGGGGCATGCTGGAGCCTATCCCAGCTGACTTTGGGCGACAGGCGGGCTACACCCTGGCCTGGTTGCCAGCCAATGGCAGGGCACATATAGACAAACAACCATTCACACTCACATTCATACCTATGGACATTTTAGAGTCGCCCATGTTTTTGGAATGTGGGAGGAAATCGGAGTACCCGGAGCAAACCCACGCACAGAAATACTCAAGGGAGAATCAAACCCAGGTCTTCCCCATCTCCAGACTGTGACTGTGTGGCCAAAATGCTAACCACTAGACCACCGTGCGGCCTCCCATATTTCGGTTTCCCATAATTATAATATTATAGGAATAAAGTCAAAGTATTATGTGAATTAGGTCATAATTCCGAGAAGAAAAAAGTTACAGAAAGAAACCCCAGCAGAAATGGAAAAACAGCTTAAATTTTTCTCTTAATATTTTGACTTTATACTAGTAAAAGTCATAATCTAATGAGAAAAAAAGTTGCAATTATACTAGAATAAACTTGTAATATTATGAGGAAAAATAGTTTCATTTCAATAGCATAAAGTAGAAATATTAAAGAAAAAATATGTTATTTTTTTGTGTTATGTTACAAGAAACAAAAGAAAATCAAGTTGTCATTTTTGGAAAATTTGGTTGGGGAAGAAGTTAATTAAAAAAAAAAAAAATATATTTACAATAATACTCTTTCATGACGTCTTTTCAAGAAGTAACGTTGACTGCCGAAGGCGTCTGTTGAGGTCTTTTGCTGTTTTTTGCGGGGGCTACAGATCAAAGTCTTATTCATCTTGTGTGTGAATTTCTGACTTGTAGGCAACGTATTTCTGTCCCAGTAAGGGGCAACAGTTCTCTTTTCCTCCAACCGGCAGTGACAGATTGTCTATGAAGAAGACGGATTGGGGGTTGGGAGAGGAAAATGGCGAAACGCATGCAGAAATGGAGCGGAGACAAAAAATACAGGCAGCTAACACTGTAACACTTGTCTGACGGTGGACCTGCCTTTAGTAGTGACACGATCACGAAAGGTAGAGGTGACATGGCTGATGTAGGTGACGTAGACACAAATGCAGTTGACAACGGCAGCCGAAGCAACAAGCTTGTGGTTAGCGTTGCTGAGCCATGTGGCGCCACACCGGAGCCCGACACCGGAAGCAGTTGGGTGACTCAGAACCTGACCTTGTTTCTTCTGACAAGTGGCTGCCGTCTGGATCGGTCAGCAGCAGGGATTCATCCCCACATCCAGCAGACCCCACCATCACTCTGCTTGAATTTGCTTCTCTGCAGAAAAAGCTCGTTTTCTCTGTTTTTTGGTCAAAATCAGGTGTTTTTGCTGAAACCACCCTACGTTCTACCACCAATATCTAAAGACCCAAAAAGGCTAGAAACAAACCTTTTTTTTCTGATGAAAGAAGAGAGTCTAAAGTTTCTTTAGATAGTTTCAATGTTTATGTGTTCCTAAAACTCAATATTCTGTGGGTCTTGAAAGTTCAGCAAAAATGCCCCAAAACTCTGGCAGTATGGAGCTCTCTGCTCTGCACATGGCTGGCAGTCAATGGGTTAAGTTAAAAAAAGCTTCTAATCTAACAAGAAAAAGTAGTCATTTCACGAGAATAACGTAATATTATCTGGAAAAATAATGTCATGTCAGTTTCTCATAATTACAATATTGTGGGAATAAAGTCAACATATTATGGGAATGCAGTCATATTACGAGAAGAAAAATTACAAAGATCATTTTAGAAGAAAGAGGGGGAGAAAGCATATAGTGAACATTTTTTTACATAAATCATTTAGAAATGTTATATTTCTTTTACATATTTGTGCTACTCTTCATCCAAACTATATTTTAAGCGAGGGCTGTCTTCAACTAATCTGAGTTGTCAGATTTTGACTAATAGTCGACATGTCAACATGTCACACTGTCCACAGGAAGTTTCATCATTCAAATCCTTTGTAGGCCACAGGAAGGCCCACTCATTGATGTTTCTGTATAGTCCATGATATTTCAACTATGAATGGGGAGGGTTGTTATCTCAGCATAGTCTTGTTACCTGTTACTGTTTTATCAGCTTTACAGGTGAAAAAAGACAGAAATGGACGTGTATTTTGAGAGAGCTGCAACAAGCAAATGGTGAACTTCGGCTTTGACAAAGATAGCGTCCAGTAGAGCGCAGGCCTCCTGAGATGCCGCCTTTGTGTTGGATCTCAGGTGTAGGAAATGAGCGTCCCTTTCTGTCATCACAGCTTGTACATCCAACATTTATTGTGACATACTGCCAAAGAGCACAGCGTCAGCCTGACCTCATTTATTTTCCATTGGCTTAAAATTAAAAGCGAGTCCAGAGGGGGCAGGACTGAACACACCCAAGGGGATTTAGAAGAGGACACAAATCAATGTTAAAATAGCATCAGTGGCTTTTTTTTTTTTTTTTTTTTTTTTGCAGCCTCACAAAAATGCAGTTTAGCCAATGGTGATTATTCAGATGTGGCCTGAATTTGTATATCTTGACATATTTTATTATTGAATTTACTGACTATAAAATAAAAGAAATGCCATGAATAATATGTAAAGATAAAATAATCATTTTATTTATTATAATAAATTACTGTTTCTAATTTTGGTAAGAACCCACTTATTGATGACAACCATACTGGTGAATGTTGGCATTTGAAAATCAGGGACATTTTCTGGAAAAGTGAGGTAAAATTCTGGTCTTCCGACCCAAATGGCTTCTGGGTTGTAACGGTGTTATTTTACTGGCGTGTTTCTTTTATTTTGAAGGCCTGACAGGATGTTAAAGTCAATGTCACTACTCGAATGTTGATGAGCAAACCTGAAGCTGTGCTTATTTTTTTCATGAAATGTACAATATGAGAAACTAATAAAATAAGGGCAAAATACGGAAGTTTCCCGGTGGAAACGAAAGAGTAGGCAGGTATGATGACAACAAAAAGTGGAAATTTCCTATGTTATCTATCATCCCCCAATCATGATCCATAGTCAATGACTATAACATACCCTGATACTATGGACGAATACAACAGTGAAATTATAAAATGGGTATACGGTAACTGGGTAGTTTTTTCAGTAGCGCATAACCCTTCGCTTAACAGTCATTGCAGTCCATCAGCAGCAGTCTCAGTAAGGAAGTCCAAACTTTCCAATCTCCGGCCACCTCTTCTAGTTCCTCCAGGAGGGGACATCAAGGCGTTCCCAGGCCAGCTGTGAGATATAATCCCTCCTCCCACCTGGGCCTGCCCAGTACACCTCACCAGGGAGGCATCCAGGAAGCACCCGAGCACCATCCTCTTGAATGACTGAGCTCCAGTCCAGCCACCCCATGGAGGAAACTCATTTCGGCCGCTTGTATCCACAAACTTGGTCTTTCGGTCACGACCCAAAGCTCATGACCATAGGTGAGGTTGGGAACATGGGTGGACCGGTGAATTGAGAGCTTTACCTTCCGGCTCAACTCTGTCTTCACCACGACGGCCCGGTACAGTGACCGCATTACTGCAGATCCGCCTGTCGACCTCACACTCCAACCTTCCCTCACTTGTGAGCAAGACCCCGAGATACAAGACCTCCACCTGGGGCAAGACCTCACTCCTAACCCGGAGTGTCCAATCAACCCTTTTCCACCTGAAAACCATGGCCTCAGATTTGGAGGTGCACTAAACGCTGAAGGTCACAACCTGTTGAGGCAATCATGACCACATCATCTACAAATAGCAGACACGAGATCTCAGTGGTTGTGAAGCTTAGGTCTTGACAGAAAGAACGAGATTGCAGATCCGAAATGAGTTTCCTCCATATGGTGGTTGGAGTCACCCTAAGAGTTATCGTGAGGAGCTCAGTTTGTTTGGGAGGATGCTGCTCCTCATTGAGAAGAGCCAGTTAAGGTGGTTCGGGCATCTAGTCCGGATGCCTACTGGACGCCCTCCTGAGGTGTTCCTGGTACAGCAACAGCATTACTGCAGACGCAGCACCCTCCGCCTGTAAACCTCACACTCCAACCTTCCCTCCTCGTGACCAAGACCCCAAGATACTTGAACTATTCCACCTAGGGCAAGACCTCACTCCCATCTAGTGAGGTGCAATCCACCCTTTTCGAACTGAGAATCATGGCCTCAGATTTGGAGGTGCAGTAAACGCTGAAGGTCACAGCCTGCTGAGGCCATCAGGACCACATCATCTGCAAATAGCAGAGACGAGATTCTAATGATCATGAACTTTGGGTCTTGTCAGAAAGAACAAGATTGCAGATCTTGAGTTTCTTCTCTAGGGTGGCAGGATTCACCCTAAGAGATAGGGTTAGGAGCTTGGTCATCCGGGAGGATGCTGCTCCTTCATATTCACAAAAGCCAGTTGAGGTGGCTCGGGCCTCTAATCCGGATGCCTCCTAGATGCCTCCCTGGTGATGTGTTTCGAGCCCAGCCAGGATGGGGGCCGGCCCAAGGACAGACCTAGGAGATGCTGGAGGGATTATGTCTCACAGCTAGCCTGGGAATGTCTTTATGTTCTCCTGGTAGAACTAGAAGAGGTGGCCAGAGACCGGGAAGTCTGAAAATGAATGAATAGAGCTCTAAAGACCCCAAATTGGACCCCCTCAATGCTTTGGCTGCTCCTAGAAATGTATTCATTTGTTCATTTTCTATACCACTTGTCCTTACTAGCGTTGCGGAGGTATGTTGGAACCTATCCCAGCTGACTTTGGGTGTACCCTGGGTTGGTGGCCAGGATGGACAATTTAGAGTCTCCAGTTAACCTAACATGCATATTTTTGGAGGACCCAGAGAAAACCCACACATGCATTCGGAGAACATGCAAACTCCACACAGAGATGACCAAACAGCGATACAAACCCAAATCGTCCAGATCTCCTGACTGTGGGGCCAACATGCCACCGTGCAGCCCGCCTAGAAATTCTGTCCATAAAAATTATGAACGGAATCGATGACTCTGATTCTCAAGGACTCCAATACAACAATTCTATAGATGGTGGTTAAGTTGTGTAACTATTTCTATAAATGATACATCACGCCTGCTACCATTTAGTGGTCTCTGGCCTTGGTTGCAAGTGCAAAAAAACTTCACAGAAGTCATTTGTGGTTAAAACATAATTACCAGGCACCAGAGAATACTGCGGCCTAATGTCGGCTGTGGAAATAACAGAAGTTGACTGTTAATTGCTGTAATCTTTGATAAGGCACTTAAGAGAGAGCTTCCTCTGAGGATTTTCACGCTGACGGCTTATCACGCTCTAAGTGTTTAGGACAGCAAAGGCTTCTTATAACGTTACTTTAAAACATGTAAAAGAGGGTATTTTTTTCCCCTCCCATGAAAATGTCTTGCCACTTTAATGCTTAAAGCGCTTCATCCCATACAGACCTGCTTTACGTTGATTTGGATATTAGACGGGTCTTTAAAAAAAATCCTCTGCAATCCCTCGCTCCAGGAAGAGAAGCTGTAAAAAGTTCTGTTGCAAAGTTGGCTCACATTTGATCTGTCCTTATATTTCCATTTTAGTTTATTCAAATTGTAAAACAATAAAGCCACCATACATTAAGGATGCTCCAATCACGGTTTTGTTCTGCCAATTCCGATACCGATCATCCATGAGTGAGATCGGCCTATACCGATCACATGGATTAATTGTACATTTTCAATTTACTTACGACGAGTGCTATTGGCCAGGACTGCCGTTAGACAATTCAAAGATAAAATAGGTAATTAATAAAAAATACTGTAAATTCCGGTGTATAAACTGCACTCACTAAATTTAGAGGAAAAAACAGATTTGGTCATATATAAGCCGCACGTGTCCACGTCATAAAATGGCATAGTGCGGTGTACACGAGTCTGTGAGGACCAGGCAGGTATTTATTTGACAGGAGCCAATCATGAACTACGAAAAAACTCACAACGAGCTTGTCAACCCATCGGAAGTTGCAGGAGGTCATTACTCAATATAACAGTCTGACTCACGGTGTTATCTTATAAACAACATTAAACTTATCACACAGCAACTTAACACTCAAAAGGTATACCTAATAAATATACAAACATGTTCAAATGAAAAAAATAGCAAAGCATTTCATTGGCGGACAAAAAGCATAGAAAATGGATGAATGGCACTGCAATGCTGCTTCTGTCCATCAGAGGGAGCCAGAGGATCCCAGAGGGAGGCTGACATCATTGCAGTGCCCCAATGAATGCACTGCTCAAACGCAATGTTTTATAAGAAAACTTTAAGAGTTTTTTTTTTTTTCCATTTTAACTCGTATTGGTACATGTTTGTATATTTCTCAGGTATCGCTTTTCAGTTTTAAGTTGTGATGAGGTTAGTGTTCTTTGTAGGATGACACCATGAGTCAGCCTGTTATATTGTTATACTGTTATATATAATGACCTCCTGCCTATAATGACCTCCAGTGGGGTTGACAAGCTTATTGTGAGTGAACTGACATCTTGATTGGCTCCTGCCAAATAAAAAGGCAAGGCATGTTTATTTCTAGAGCACAATTCATACACAAGGTAATTCAAAGTGCTTTACAGAAAAGAAGGGTGAAATCACTTCCGAAAATCATTCCGTAAAAACATAAAATCATTCTAAAATCATTACATAAAATTTCATAAATCATTCCACAAAACAAAAGAAAGTTTAGAGCAGGACCAGAGATTCCCACCCAGTTTTCTAACCTCTGTAATAAGATCGCATGGTCAACTGTGTCAAAGGCAGCGCTCGGGTCTAGCAGAACTAAAACTGAGACTTTCCTGCATCTGTGTTCAGATGGATATCATTTGTCACCTTGGTCAGAGCCGTCCCAGTGCTGTGGTGGGGACTAAAGCCTGGTTGGAAAACATCAAACACATTGTTACAGAGGAGAAAGTCAGTAAGCTGTTGGTATACAACCTTCTCTAAGACTTTTCCCAAGAATGGCAGGTTTGATATGGGCCGATAGTCGTTCAGTACTGTGGCATCGAGACTGTTCTTCTTCAGAAGAGGCTTAATGACAGCAGCTTTTAGGGCCTTTGGAAATGTTCCAGTCTGACGTGAGATTTTACCTTTTTTTAAGGAGATGAGTGAGTTGTGGTAGCAAACTGCTCAGCACAGACTTTAGAAATCTAGTGGGTAACTCATCAAGGCAGCACGTTGATGAACTTAGACTGCAGATGATCTCTTTGACTGTTTTATCAATGACAGGTGTGAAGTGTGTCAGCTGGAGGTGTGTAGCTGGCATAGTTATTTATAAGAGCTACCGTTTCCTCAGTGACTCAGTAGTAGTTCTGAAGTAAAGGAGATATCACGAGATTAGAATTTAGCCATAAATTAGCAGCACGGTTGTATAAGCCAAAGGGTTCAAAGTTTAAGAAAAAAGTAGCGGCTTATACACCAGAAATTACGTTAATTGCATGCTTGTTTGTTTTAAAAACAAAACGTCACTGTGGTAGAAAGTCACATTTGGTAGTCAGAAGACGAAAAGCTATGCTGACAGCTCGGAGGAGCGTGTAAACAAAGATGCAAGAGAAGGCGAACAGTAATAGGTTTGATAAGCATGTGATCAAACACGCTGGCATGGATTGGCATGGCCTGTGTCAAGCTGTCAAACTGAAACCATTGAGGTTTGACAGACTGGTGTTGATTCTGGCTCTAGGTAAAGGTAGAAAATAGAGATTTTATGACAAAAAGTCCAGCAAAACATGCATAAATTGGTCTTAAAAGGTCTAAGCTTCTACAGCAGCCCGTTTTAAGCAGATGACTCCCGGCTGGTTGTTTCCATGCGGTGAAAGTCGGACAATCCAATCAACGCTGTTGTAGCGATGACACAACATAACCTTGTGATAGTCGGAGTTCTCAAAATGTGCTAATGTTTCTATCAGGGGCCTCCGAACAATTATCATGAATCATGCTTACCTGGTGGTTTTCGTCGTCGCCCTATTGTCCATCTACATTGTTGAGTGGAGTTAACGCCTTTCAGCTTTTAAAATCGAATATCTATTCCGTTGAATCTCTGAATTAAAAACTACAGAGCTTTTTGATAGCTTCTTTTTTGTACTTCCAATTACACATACATTGTTTCAATTTTGCCCACTACTCCATAAGATATACGTCGCCTTTGTCTTCTCGCCACCGTGAACGGGCTTTGGGCGGTAGTGGGGGGGTTTCAGACAGAGTGATGAATGAGAGTGATTAATGTGTCCAACGATAACGGCCAAGACGCCAAAAAAGACTCTTTTGTTCTTGTTAATTATTCAGGCGGGGGTGTGAGCGGCGTTGTGGCCTCTGAAGAGCGATAATGTCATCAATTCTTTATCGAAGCAGGAATGTCGTAGAAAGGCGCGAAACGTACAAAAGACAAGGTGAGTGCGCGGCTGCAACTCGGAAGAGCTTCCGTTGACTTTGAGAAGGTGCGGGAATGATGGCGTCGGCTTATCGAGACGCTCCAATAAGACGTGAATAAGTGTTATTATCTGTTCATTGTAGCGTTCTGGAAACTTGTGTGCACACCAAGTAGTATAAATAGTTAGGACACCCCATGAAATTGTTTAGAACAGTGCTTCTCAAACTTTTTAGACTACGTTAGATAGAACTTTATTGATCCCCAGGGTGTCTGCCCTCTAACATTTCCAATAGCAGCAACACGGCGGTTCGTGGCACATTATATAAATATAATTTAACAAGAAAACCTTTTAAAAACAACAACAGCAAAGATGGAAAAATCTGCAATTTGACAAGAATAAATTCAAAACATCAAGCGGTAAAAGGAATGTAGCGAGAAAAAGTTTTAAGAGAATAACATTATAGCATTATGAGGAAAAATAACGTCATTTTAGTAGCAATTACATTTTAAACCATGAAAGCATTCCACCTATTAATACCAAATTCCATTTTGCGGAAATTCACTTATCACGGCCAGATCTGTAACCAATTAACCGTGATAAATGAGGGATGACTGTCAAGTTGAAATATTAAAGAAAATAGTAGCAATTAAAGGGGACCTATTATGCTTTTCCTCTTTTCTGACCTATAAATGTTACAATGTTGTATTCTCATGTTCAACGATGATAACGCGTAAGATAATGAGGTTTGCGCATTTGGAAGTTTTACAGAGTTTTTTTAACACCGAGTTCCACTGACATCAATGCAACCCGGACTTCCTTATATGGGCATGCCCGGGCAAAGGTTGTAGGCCTGCTCTCCCCCCGCTCTGCTTCGCTCTGCTCTGTTTACCGTGTTAGCACGTACTGTATGGCTCCCAGGAAATGTTTGTTGAGGTGAGCCTAAAGAGGCAAGCATCAGGCAGAAGTGGTTGCAGCTGCTGATTCCCGGCCAGCAAGAGAAAAATATGCTCATCTGTCAACGGCATTTCACACGGGACTGTTTTGTGAACACGGGCCAATACGAAGCTGGACTATCCGCCAAACTGTTCCAAAGTCCGACGCCTTTCTAACGTTACTTGGTCGTGTTGAAGAGTCCGAAGAGCAAACAGTAAGTAACAATTTATCAGTGTCCTAACTGTGTTTATTTTGTCTAAGTAATCAGACAAAAGGAGTTCGGCAGATGTCCGGAAGTCTCGGGCGTGTGACCAATCACAGCAAAGTGGGCTCGGCCAGAGGCATACCTGGAGGAGGGCTGGGGGTGGAGTGAATTACACAGACAAACACTTTGAAGAGGTGCAGAGTCTGGGAGATCTGGAAAGCTTTCTGTTCGGGTTATCGTGTGTAGCTGCTCTATAGGAGTCCACAACTCAATACAAAAGGCCCGGAAATTAGTATGATAGGCCCACTTTAAAGAAAATATTAAAGAAAAAAATTTAAAAGAGTGGTAATATGATGAGAAACAAACAAAAAATGAATAAAGGTGTCATTTTTGGAAGTTAGGTTGTGGAAAAAAGTTCTAACGTTACGAGAATACAAAATATTACAAAAATGTTGCAAAATATTATGGGAATAAAGTCATAATTACGAGAAGAAAAAATACAAGAAGAAAGTTAAATACAGTTGTCCCTTTATAGCGGTTAATTGGTTCCAGACCGGATGGCGTTAAATGAATTTCCACGATATAGGATTTAAAGGGATAGTTAGAAGTTTTTTACATTAAGTTGGATGACATTCCCATCAGCAGTGGAGTGTATCAACAGCGACTGCTGCTGTGTTTTTATTTTTGAGTTTGCAAAAGTTAACGCTAGGTGTAGACATCTGTTTCTATGTTGCTGTGTGAAATCAATGCACCCAGGAAGGTAGTTCCAGTAATGCTTAAAAGGACCAAAATGCGGCAAAATACTATGAGTATTAGATGTTCTCATGAATGTACCAGTTTCTACATGCTCATCGCTGGATATAAAACCTTGTTGAAGGTTTTTGGAGGTGTTTTAATAGCGGTCTTTGTAGGCGGCATCGGTGTGTCCCATTACGTGCGGTAATGAGCTGTCTCTTTTTATCAGTTTTTATATCTTTAGAACACACAGAAAAGAGAAAGACGTGTGTTTTCATGTCTTACATAAGCATTGTGGATGATGGGCACAATTCCAAAAAAGGTGAAGTTTTCCCTTAAGAAGCCAAAAACGTACCACTTCCACACATAATGGGAGGAAAACTTTTTTTTCCACTCTATCACGTGGGACATGCCATGGCTAACTTGATGACTTTGTGCAGTGTTCAGGCAATGTAATATAAGGTAACGTCTCATCAATGTTTTGTGTCATTACTGCCACCTAGTGACCACAATATTACATATCACTTGTATTTCAGTATGTTCTGACTAATAATAGACCATAGTCTACCAAACAGCCATGGTTTATCATTTAATTGTCGTTGGAGAATTTAAAAAAACAAGAATAGCAGAAATGGATAAAAAAAAAAAAAAAAACTTGGAGTTTTACGAGAATGAAGTCAAAATATTAAGAGAGAAAATGAGAAAAATGAGACAAAGTCATCATTTTATGAGAATGATGTAACATTATGATAAAACACAACATCATTTTAGTGGCATAAAGTTGAATTGTCAAATAAAACATGTTTTGAAAAGTATCACGACAAACAAAACAAAATTAAGTTGTGATTTTTTAAAATTTATTTTGGGGAAAAATGTATAATATTATGCAAATAAAGTCAAAATATTATGGGAATAAATTCATAATACTGCAAAAAGAAAATTTACAAAGACTATTTAAGAAGAAAGTTGAAATATTTGGAAAATTAAAAAAAAACAGCAAAAATAGGGGCAAAAAGAACAAGAAGTGAAATGAATACGAATAAAGGGCTTTTTCCACCAATATGACAAAGCTGACATGTACTTTTTCCTTGAAGTTTATATAACTTCTTAGCATATTTACATGTGTTACTTTACAAAATATCAAAGTGGCAAAGTTGCATCCTGTCGTTTTTCACGATGTGGCCCTTGCTGGAAAAAGTTTGGAC
Organism: Dunckerocampus dactyliophorus; assembly: GCF_027744805.1. Classification (NCBI taxonomy): domain Eukaryota; kingdom Metazoa; phylum Chordata; class Actinopteri; order Syngnathiformes; family Syngnathidae; genus Dunckerocampus; species Dunckerocampus dactyliophorus. Next base: position 34,288,378 of record NC_072822.1, read on the forward strand.
ACCCCTGCTATGCAGTGTACAAGACAAGTACCACCACCACCTCAAAAATATTTTGCTTTCCAAGTACCAGCGTTTTTGTTGTGCTTTGGCTTTGCATATGTGACACGTGCTCAAGGGTAATTGGCTAGTGGCATATGGGTAGATATGCAGGGTGTCTCACAGAATTTACGGGGCAAACGGAATTAAACAGGCTTGATGTTAAAAATGAAAATATTTCCTCATCAAAACTCCAACCATTTATTCAAACGCATATTGACTCTGTAGCCAATATCACAAAGCTTTGCAAATGTTCAATATGTGACACGACACGTGTAACAAAAAAGCCTGTTATTAGTATCAACTTTGCTACTTGCTCTTTTTGTCCCCATTTTTGCTGTTTCTTTAAATTTTTCAAATATTTCAACTTCTTAAATAATCTTTGTTAATTTTGTTCTAGTAATATTATGACATTATTCCTACAATCGTTTGACTTTATTCTCATAATATTATAACTTTTTCCCTAACCTATTTTTCCGAAAAGAACAAATTCATGTTTTGTTTAATTTGTTATGGTACTAAAATAATGTTGTTTTTCCTCACTACATTATGACATCATTCTCGTAAAATTGACTTTTTCCTCGAAATAACTTTTTTAAATCAGATTTTTTTAAATTATTTTCATTGTTTTTTTTATTTATTTATTTATTTTTTGTTTTCTTGTGAAATTATACTAAAGTAGAATGTGCCGCAGGCCAATAAAAAAACAGCCACACTTTGGATGCCCCTGCATCAGATGATTAGATGACGTCCAATTTTTTTGTGCCGCCCTGTATGATAATTTGCTAGTTCTTCTGTTCAGCCTTTTTCTCCTGTTTTTTTTTTTGGCAGAGGTCGCAGTTCTGGACTCTTCTCATCAAGGAGGAAGATGGAGGAAGAGCCCAGAATGAAAGTACCCGCAGTACGTAACATAGCAGTTGCCTCACCGCTCTAAAAAGTGAAACTTAAGCTTGTGTGCCAGGAAAAGGAAAGTTAAGTTTGTGTGAAAGTGAGAGTAAATTTGGTGTGTGTGTGTTTAAGTATTTACTTTCCCATATATAAGTGTTGCACAACTCTAATAATTAGGGGTGTCACGAGACACGAGATATAAAAGGGCTCACTCCATTCATGCCGTTGTTCTATAGTGCTAAAACCAATGCACAGAGTGAATCCTCTTCCTGCAGGAAAACAGACACGCATGCACATGGCTACATACTGAGGCCGGCAAAATTATCCAGTTCATTTTCGTTTATTGTGTGATTAAGTCATTTATTATCATCCTAGGCCTAATGCCCACGAGAAATCTTTTCACATTTTAATCTCGCGAGATCTTGTGACACCCCTGTCATTTCTTACTGTACAAGTCATAGTGTTATTACAAACAAACCAAATAAAGTTGTTATTTTTGGAAAATTTGGTTGGGGGAAAAAGTTATATTATGAGAATAAAATCAAAATATTATGGGAATAAAGTCATAATGATGAGAAGAAAAAGTCATAATAATATGAGAAACAAACAAAACAAGGAATATGGTTGTAATTTTTGGAAAATTAGGTAGGGGAAAAAGTTATAATAAAGTCAAAATATGGGAATAAAGTCATAATTATGAGAAGAACATTTACAAGAAGACAGTTGAAATAGTTGGAAAAAAAAAACAACAAAAATGAAGAAAACAGCTGTGATTTTACGAGAATAAAATCAAAATATTAAGAGAAAAAAAATATCACAATTTGACAAGAATACATTTAATATTTGAAGAAAAATAATGTCATTTTAGCTACACAGAGTTTAAGTATAATATAATAACATAATAAGATTTGGTCTGCGACAATGAAACAAAATTGTAACATTACTTTTAAGAAAAGTACAAGGAAAAATATAAAGAATATAGGGAATATATTGCAATCTACTCACATCATTTCTACTTTGTTACACTCTTTTGCATGCTGTGTGTATTCTAGCGGCCCCGCCTCCACCCACCGAGACAAAGAGACTGTATGACTGACAAAAGAGCTAACTCCGTTCAGTTAAACTGTCAGTTAATAAATGAGTATTTGCACAATGACTTCATGCATATTCTACTATGCCGGCCTGCTCGTGGCTAAGGCTGGGGCGATCCTTCTTAAATCTTAGATATCTTAGTTGAAAAAAACTACTTTTTTGGGTGGTCGTATGTCCGCTGACGCACGAGATCCCCTCTTTTCAAGGGGGTTACATTTCCAGATCACCCGCGATTGAGACGCGTATAAAGATGACCATTTTATTTACATGATCAAGGCTGGACTATGCTGCTACGTCTCGGCACTGCTGTACACGCTTGAGCTGGACATTTGCGCTCCTACGCTCACAACACAAACCGACAGGAGGTCATCAACCCAGACGCCTACCTCGCTCACGGTGCAACAAAAAGTAGTAACACACCTGAAACATGCAATGTGAGTACCAGACCATGCGGGTATCGAAGTGGACACTGAGACACTTACATACGTGTGCCATGATAACCCGCAAGGCATGCTGGGTAACTCGTTGGGGCTAGTTATTAAAAACATAACATCGCGGGAATCCACTGTGTTTGTAATGCTCTGTACTCGTACCCTACTTTGAGAATGAATGTGTCGGAAGGCTAAGAAATAAATAACCGGGCGATACCTAGAAAATATTCTGGAGGGTGTCACTCGCTTACATGACGCTACAAATAAATCAAGGCGTGTGTGTTCAGTAATTCTGCCACAGTCGTCGAAGATAAAAGATATTTTAAAGAGCTAATAAGCTGTCAGAAAAAGAATGGAGAACGCCACCGTCCTCTCAAGGCATCTTCTGCTGCGTGTGTGTGTGATAACGTCTTTTTACTGCTGAGATAACTTCACACCTGACACCTTTGCTCCTTCAGAGTCGGACGAGTACGAGTAAATAAAGCTTATCAAATCTCACTGCTGCCTTTTAACCCTTCCAAGGTAAAGTCATTTTTAATTCAACATTTTCCTGTCATGGTTAGGCCTTGGAAGAGGTATCTCGCTTGGTGTTCACGTGACGTTCCATTGACGTTAATGTGAAGGGTAGACTGTGAGGCAGGCCGAGGTGTTAAATAGAAGTCACATTGATTCTGGCATGGCCGCACGTTGTCTTTTTGTTTTGAGGCGGCGTGTCACCGTGCATTGACGTTCTTCACATCCACTCTTGGCTCCACGTAGAACAAATTGGCACGTCCTGCGCTGAGAAGGACTGGAAAAGTTGGAGGAGGCCGCCCACTTGGAGGAGAGGAAGTTTACTTGGCTGCTTGCTGTCTTTCTGAACTCGAGCCTGATCGTGTTTTTTTTTGGGGGGGGGAGGGGGGGTTCTATGATGGCGCCTACGTTTACATCACTCACAGCTGATCAGCGCAGCCTTTAACTCATTCAATCCCAGCCATTTTTCAAAAGACAACCCCCTGCAGTAGCGGCCATTTTATATGATTTTTGACTGATATTTTAAGGCACACAGAATATTGTGTTCTGTGAATGAAACCTACATGAAACCTACCAAAAGAAAGATTTGACTCTCGTCTTTCATCAGAAAAAAAAAGTGTGGTTGCACCTTTTTCTTTAGTAATCGACAGTAGAAAATATCAGTTCTCAACAAAAAAAAGGGGAGAAAAACAGCTTTTTGTGAAAAGATACATTTCAAGCATAACTTTCACTTTGACACAAATATTTTTTGCTTTTCAAGTTTCGAGTTTATTATCCATATCAACAGTATAGGTACACATTTGCTAGGAATGTATTTGGTGTGCTCGCAGTTGACAATACAATCACGACAATACAACTCAAGAAACAAAACTAAGGAAGGGTCAAAAACAGCACATAGAAGACAGGAATGACAGCGTACGAACATTGAAAAAGTGCAAAGGTAAAAGTGCATGGTTGTACGGGGCTGCTGGAGTGACAGCGTGCAAAATAAGCAGAAGAGGTAGCAGGTCGGTGGTGGAGTCCAGTAAGTGTGTGCGCATATTGAAGTGGCGGATGGCTTGTGGGTAGGTGCTGTCCCTAGAACGTGTGGTTTTGCATGTGATGCTGTGGTACCTTCTACCTGATGGTAGGAGTGTGAATAGATGGTGTGCTGGGTGAGTGGGGTCGGAGGTGATGTTCTTGGCTTTCCTGGCAATTCTGGTGTTGTAGTGTGAGGCTAATGTGGGAAGATTGTGGCCGATGATTTTGGAGGCCCTGCGTACCACCTTCTCCAGCTGCTGCCTATCTTGGCTGGTGGTGTTGCCATACCAGACCAGGATGGAGAAGGTGAGCACGCTTTCTATTGTGGCGCAGTAGAAATGGATCATGCCTGTTTGACTGACCCCAAATTTCCTCAGCTGTCGGAGAAAGTGTAATCTTTGGTGAGCTTTTGAAATGATGAGACTGGTGTTCAGGTTCCATGACAGGGACTGATCGATGGTGGTGCCTAAAAAACGAAAGGAGTCAACTCGCTCCACTACCTGATCATGAATGCAGATGGGGATGTGCTGGCCTGCCTTTTTCCTGAAGTCCACTCTGAGTTCTTTGGTGTTTGATATGTTGAGTGTAAGATTGTTGACTGCACACCACTGTACTCGGTGTTTTATGTTCCATCCTCGTCGCGTATGTACTTGCTTTTGTGACAGGTCAAATATTTAAACAACTACACCACAACATAAAAAGGGTTGTTTTAAATCCAATAACAATTTATTTTCAAATAAAACACCATGAACTATTTACAATTTTCACATTTGGAACTAAACTGTGTGCGCGCGCGTGCACGTGTGTGCGTGTGTGAATGTGCATGCATTAAAATGTCCCAACAATACATAACTTTCTGTGTGCTACACTCCTCCACACTCTCTCACTTCCTCCTTGCTTGGGAGTGTGTTTTTACATGCAAAAGATCCATGATGAGCTCTTATCAAATGCACGCCTGCCACCTTAAGGCCGTTTTTATGGCTTAAAACTTCTCTAACAGTTCATCTTTTAGCGTGCACTTGCATCATCACCTCTTTTTGCCTCTCACACAAAAAAACCCTAAAAGATGTATAAATACGTCTTTGGTATTGAATGGGTTAAAAGGCTAAATCTTTGGCAAAAATGTGGACTGAATGTGATTTCGGGTCAGGTATTCACACTGTCACTATCTCTTGATGGCAAAGACAGTGCGGTCAGATAAGCAAGGCCTCTTGCAGTGCGCCACTGCTGCTGAGGCTGGACACACTAAGAACCTTCTTCAAACACCCTGAGGGTTCTGAAACAAAAAAGTCAAGTGGTAGACTATAAAAAATGTCCCTGAGCCAAAAAATCACGTTGACTGTCCATCAAGAGACGGGACCATCCTCGGCCCAAATGAAGGTTGCTACTGGTGCCTGCCTACTGGAGTGCAGTCTAATAACCATCAGACGCCATCTGCCAGAGAAGGCTTTTGAGAAGAAAACCAAAGAAAAACAATTCCCGTTTTGGAATTTGCAGGAGAGCACCAAACGTGGGACATTGAAAGGTGGAAGAAAGTTTTATTCTGCTTTGATGGTCCTGATGGCTTCCAACATTAGTGGCATGACAAGGAGATCCCACCTGAGATGTTTTCCACACAGCACAGTGGAGGGGGCGCCATCATGATCCTTTAATGAAACAATGGAGCTTCAGGTTGTGCAGGGGCGTGAAATGGCCGGTGGATATGTGGAGATGTTGCAGGGGGCATTCCTCATGACTGAAGGCCCTCGTTTGTGTGATAATGACTGGCTTTTCAGAAGGACAACACTGCACTTCAGAAAAGAACATGGAGCAACATCCTCACGAGCCTCCTAGAAGCACTGGCACCAAGCATGCCCAAACCCATTTTTCACCTGATTGAGAGACTCATTTATTGAAAATATCATTTCTATTTTAGGGGCGTTTCAGGTTGATCAACAGCCTGTTTCCGTTTCATACTTGTTTGCAATAAATTGGTTACTCTAAATATTTTTTTGTCTCAGTCCCAACTCTCTTTCTTTGCTGCAGTCGTAAAGAAAAAGATTTGCGAAACCTGAACACTCAAAAAAACAGACATCACAAAACAAAATGAAATGCCACAGATGTTTCCAGGATTAGATGTTTCCACAGAATTTTGAACAATGAAGAACGGCAGAGGGTGCGCATGATGGACGGCATAAAGAAAAACATAGTACAAACTGTCATGCAGAGAAAGATGATTCTTTTTGGCCAGACCTGCAGAATGCCAGCCCATAGGCAGCAGTCTTTGGCATCACTCAAGGCAACAACAAACATGGCGGACCCACGAGAGAATGGCTAGATGACATCAAAGAATGACGCCAGAAGAATGTGTGGCAAACCAAGACCATTGCCATGGACAGAGACAAGTGGAGGAAATTCGTGGACGTCTCTATCGACACCCACTAGACCAGGGGTCACCAACGTTTTTTCTTGTGAGAGCTACTTTTAGAAAATGAAAATGGCCACGAGCTACTCGTTTTTGTAGAGATGATTTTCATACCTTATTTCAACCCAAACAAATCAAATATGCTTGTTTTACCAAAACATTCACAAAGTGCTGGTATCCACAACTCACATTTTATGTTTCACAATACTTTTCTTTCTAGTGTTCTCACATTATTAACTGAAAACCTGAATGAAAAGCAGGCTTGCGGGCACCTCATGTGGCAGGCTTGCGGGGCACTGTGTTGGTGACCCCTGCACTAGACAGACGCAAGTCAAATCAAGTCAAGTCAATTCTTTTTGCATATTGAAGCTCTACTTAGAACCTCCTTAAGATCCAACAGTGCAAAATGTCAATTCTTGCAATTTTTCAACTGCTTTTGATCAGGAGTCTATTATCCGTCCTTCCCATAGACACCAAGCCCCTAATCGCCTCCTTACGTGTGGTAAGTGCGATGGTTTTAATTTATAGATGCTACATCACACAATCCCTTTGCAAGCCAAAACAGCAGCACCCATCCAGCCAATTAAACACTCTCTCCGAAGAATTAAACTGTTAGATGATCTTGGGCGATGATCACCACTTTTCCGGAGATTAGCACTCGTGTAGCCTCTATGATAGCTCCTGGGAGCTACACGCCTTCAGATTAGTTCCGCCCAGTCTGTCTCTGTCCAGCCTGCCTACATTCTTCATGTTTCTCTGCAATAGTGCCTTTTTATTTTGTCTTAGGAAGTTTAAAAGAGAAAAAAAAATCAGCGTGTACATTCAAAGTCACTGAGGAAATCATGTCACATAAACATTTCCTAGCAGGATTGTGTTTAAATGACTTTTTTTCCTTCAATGCTTTTGCTTGATTTTCCTCGCAGGTCCCGCTGGCTCATTACACTTCCCTCCTGGAAATTTCCTCAGGTAAAATATGCAGCACAACATATTTAAAACAACAACAACAGAGAAAGTTGTTGTCTGAAGTTTACAGTGGAGTCGGGGGTAATGGATGACACGCAGTATTGATTGGTGCATCAATATGCTGATGGCTGACATGAACCTCTCTCGCCCCGAGGTCCTCAGATCTGCTGATGGAAGAAGAAGCAACGTGCTGCCCTCTTTCTTCTCACTTTGCACCTTGAAGACACTCCTGTCATGATAAGTGCTGCTCAGAGCTTGTTGGTCAGCCGCTGTTTTTGCTCTTGATATTTAGGCACTCACACTAACCGACATTTTCAAAAACACACATTTCTTCCCGCTCCAGTATTAAAACAAAAATGTCTATCCACATAAAAGCACATTGACTGGCTGCCATGCACATTTTGGCCCATTACAAGCCTGAAAACGCAACCGCAGTTGACTTGAACGCACGTTACATTGCCTTTGTTCATGAATATAGTGAAATGTTAGATCAGGGGTTTCCAAAGTCCAACCTTTTTGCGGCCCACGGCTGTTTTTTTAAAAAAAAACATCGTAAAAATATAATTTAACAAAAAAAAGTGAAAAATATGCAGTCAAAATACAAGTCAAAATTTTAAGAGAAAAAAGATGTAATGTAACGAGAAAAAGTGGCAATTTTACGAGAATAACATCATAATGGGGTAAAGTCTATGTAATTTTAGTAGCATAAGGTTGAAATAATGAAAGACATCACTATTGCTTTTAAGTTGCAATAGCATCAGAAACAAACAACAAAAGCGGAAAACTGGGAAAATTGTTGTAATTGTGCGAGAATAAAGTCAAAATATTATGGGGATAAAGTCGCTTTTTTTTTCCAAGAACAACGTTGAAATAGTTGGGGGAAAAAAACAGCACAAATAGAAAAAAAATGCTGTAATTTTACGAGAATAACATCAAAATATTACAAGAAAAAAAGTCATATTTGAATCAGAAAAAACTCATTAAACTCATAATATTATATATAATTTTAGTATCATGTTAGTAAATAAAACATATGCAATTTGTGCAAAAAGGTGTAAAATGATGAGAAACAGAAAGTTTTACTTTTTGGAAAATTAGGTTGTGGAAAAAGTTATAATGTTCTGGGAATTAGGTCCAAATACTAAGGGAATAAAGTCATAATTACGCTATTTTTTTTTTTTTACAAGAACAAAGTTAAAATAGTTTGGAAAAAAAACAGCACAAATAGAAAACAACGATGAGAATAAACTCAAAGTATGATGAGAAAAAAGTGGCATTTTTACAAGATTAAACTCGTCATGAGGAACAATAATGTCATATTAGTAGCATAGACCTGAAATCTTAAATAAAAAAATACATATATTTTTTAAAATAGTTGTAATGTGAGAAACAGATACAACAAAATAAAGTTGCAACTTTTGGAAAATTACTTTGGGAATAAATTAAAAATGACACGCCGACAAAAGAGAAGGAAAACATTTAAAGCATTTCAAGCTAAACAGCGTGTTGAACACCGTGACCCGTATCCACTGTAACGTGGCGCTTACCACCACAGCACATCTTCCATGTTGCAGCAACTCCAAAGACACCCAGAATGGAGCGAAAAATCCGAGACAAGGTAAAATGAACTCAACCTTCGAAGATTACTGTCAACCAGAGTTTCCTTTTGTTCCAACATCACATTTACTGATGCACAAAAGGTCATGTCTTCTTTGATAGGCAGTGATATATTTTGGGGTAGTACAGCGGAACCTCGATTTTCATATGCCCCTGTTTTCAACAGAAATGATTGCCAAAAATACAGTATGTCTCGGTTTTTGTACAGCCGGACAGTGTACCTAACAAACTAGTGTGTTTGCCCGTATCATGCCCAAACACAGCACCTACGCGTTAGTGACTCAGTCTCAGTGAATAATGTGTCCTGGTTGGAAAGAACTGCTTTGATTTAGGGTTGATGACGAAAACCACGGTTCCCCTGTATGACAATCACGAGCATGGGCTGAGGAGGAGGAATGGCAAGGACTGACAGCAGCTTAACCACATTTCATTCTCATTTCCTTTCTTCTCCCCCAGCTGTTTGTCGGCTCTGCTGGTCTTTACGCGCCTTGAACTCGCTTCCTCGCCCACCCTCAGAGCTTGCCCCTGCGAGCATCGACACTTCCACAGGCGCCCAATTCCACTTCAAAGGCCAAACATTACCAGGGCGTCTCTGAGAAGACCTGTCAGTGCTGCCTCCAGGAGACTAGACCTGAAGTGTGGATGTGTTCAGTCGCTGTGGGTGGCTTTTCATCAGATGCATGGCAGCGCGTGCCGGCGTTCCTTCAGTAAGAGCACTCGTCAGCGCTTCGCCAGTCTACAAAAAACAGAAAAAGGTAGAGAGGGCCATTTTCACGCTCAAGAAAACCATCTCGCGATTTCCATTTGAACTCGGCCTCCCTATCGCCTCCCTCCCTCCTTCTCCTCGCTCGCCTTTGCAGCCCCGCAGGAGGAACAAGCGAGCGTCCGCCGCTCCTCGCCGTCTCGTTCGCCAAACGCCTTCCTTGGCTCCTTTGTGAGGCTAATAGGAAAAAGTTAGCTTCAAAGGGTTTGGGCGGCGTGGAGAGGACGGCCAGAGGGATGGAAGACGGGCGAGGTGGGTTCTGGCTGCTAATGCGTGAAATTACACCTGACACCTTCCTGTCTGCGAGTGGCGAGGAGCTAGCACTGTCGCGTGTTTGCACTTTTCCTCTGTTTTTTTTGTGTACGTGTCCGGCCATGTTCGAGCTCCGATTTATCCCCAACGAGAAGCCCATTGAACGCCTTGGTAGCATGCAAGTGTGCAACACCGTGTTCTTATTAAGACTTCCAATTTGTGCTAACAGTCACTCGCAGATAGCGAGTTAATTAACTCTCTGCCCCGTGTCTCCCCTGGCTATCAGCGCACAGCTAGTCTTTCATGTTGCTACCTAAAGATAGCAGGTGAGGAGGAGGGGGGAAGGTAAGAGGAGAGCCAGGGAGGAGAAAGTAATAAGAGAGCAAAAGAAAGAAAGAAATGGGGGAAGGATGAGGAAAGAGAATGGGGGGGTTGGAAACATAAGCTAAATTGGATCGGGACGGGGAAAAGCGCTGAGAGGCGTTTTCTAGCGACAGCGGCCAGGATGTGGCGGAGTTCTTCATCTTTACTTTTATATTCATTGTTTCCACACCTGCACGCTGAGATGTAACAAACGGGGGGGAGGTAGAAGAAGAGGGCGGCCGCGTCTAATGAAAGTAGCGCTTTAGGGTTTGATCTCTACGAGGCGACTCCTGATTCTCACGGTGACGGCGCTCCTTTAGCAGCTCGCGTCCATCCTTTGACAGCGGACTGCGCCGGTGAAGTGACGCGTGCGTAATTACATTTGTTGTGACTGAACCTCTGCTGTTTTTATGCTTAAATCTTGCTGGGGCATCAATCACTCGAGTTGAAGCCCAATGTCTGATTCGTCAGAACGCTGGGGGTCCTTAATTTGGATGAGGTCCAATTCACAAGGCTGGAGTTATTTTGCCACTAATGGGAGTTCCGAATCTGGAGGAGTCCCAGGGACTTGTAACTGAATCCCCTCTGAATCAGAATGACCTTTACTCGTCACTTATGCAGTGGTACAAGCGAACTTGGAGCGAACACCATACAATATGACAGGGGGGTAGACTGGACAGGATGACTGGGCGATAAAAGGGGAAGAGGAAACCCAATTCCAAACTATGCTCACGTGTGGGACTAGCAAAAAAACTTGGCAACCTAAGCACAATTCAGCACACTTTACAACATAAGAACTCAAAACTTGCACTTGTCTGTTATATGAATATGGAGATGGTCATTCATTCATTTTCTATGCAACTTGCCCTTGCTAGGGTTATGGGGGTATGCTGGAGCCTATACCAGCTGACTTTGGGCTAGAGGCAGGGTACACCCTGGACTGGTCGGCAGCCAATCGCAAGACACATAGACAACCATTCACACTGGCATTAACACCTATGTCTCCTTAAACTATTTTTGGAATGTGGGAGGATGCCGGAGAACCCCGGGAAAACGCATACACGCTTGGGGAGAACATGCAAACTTCACACAGAGATGCCCAAATGGAGATTTGAACCCAGATCTCCTGACGGTGTGGCCAACATGCTAACCACTAACCCACCGTGCGGCCAGAGTCCGTTATAACAGTGTAAACTATCCATCAATCTTCTTCCGCTTATCCGAGGTTGGGTCGCGTGGTCAGCATCCTAAGCAAGGAAGCCCAGACTTCCCTTTCGGCCAGCTCCTCCTGGCGGATCCCAGACCAGTTGAGAGACATAGTCTCTCCAACGTGTACTGGGACTTCCCCGAGGCCTCCTACTCTACTGGTCGGACGTGCCCAGAGCGCCTCCCCAGGGAGGTGTCCCGGGGGCATCCTGACCAGTTTCCTGAGCCAGGAAACTCCAGAGGGCTCCTCTTAATGCGGGGGAACATTGGTTCTACTCTGAGTTTCTCCTGGATCACAGTGCTTCTCACCTTATATCTAAAGCCTAGGACAAAACCGTTCATACGGGCTCCTACGGCAGGTGCAAAAAACACAAGAACCACACGGAGAGCACGCTTGTGACGTGCTGATTTTCGAGCCGCAGAGGTTCTTTGTCATGTCAAACAAACTCTACAGGCACTTTAGTTTTTTTCAGGTTGCAAGACAAACTTACAGGCTTTTTACGTCTTTGCACGTTGAGATGATATGTTTTACCTGCTCCACGCGTGTCGAGTAAGTTGGTCGTGCATTGCCCGTACAGCGAGACTGCATCAATCGCATGAAAACTTGGGTGTATAAAGCTGCTTGGGTGCCTTCGGCTTTGTTTTATGTGCTTTATCGTATCGTATCGTATCAGTGTATATTTGGTTGTTCTTTGTTTGCTATGTCATAAATTGAAAAAAAACATATCACGGCACGTGATGTTGCAGGAGCTCTGTCGTAAAAAAATGCGAGTAAAGTAGGTGACATACTGTACATCTCGTGCATGTGCAGAGTCAATCATGTTTCCGGTACGGATCTTACATCGTCAGAAGATCATGCGCAGTTCTTGCAACCTTCATACGAACCCCGCATGGCACGCAAGGTCAGTACTTTTAGTTTGACGGATGTTGGCCTTACAACATAAGTGCGTTGGCCGTATGAATGAAGCGACAGCCGTACGTCCGCGCAGCATCAGATTTGGTGCGTGGTATGCACGTTCGACATACGGGTTGTACCTTGGGTGTGCGGTGATCTTACGTCTTTATGATCACCGCAACTAGGTTCTCTACGAGCGAAAAAAACCCAAAACGCAGCGATTTAGGGAATTCCACACATTGCACGGCCAAAAACATCGTACGTCGGATTGTGACCTAGGCTTAGGGACAGCCCAGCAACCCTGCAGAGGAAACTCAACTTGTACCCGCAATGTCAGTCATCACCCAAAACTCAGACAATAGACGAGAGCAGGAACATAGATAGACCAGTAAATTAAGAGCTTTGCCTTTCGGCTCAGCTCTCTCTTCACCACAACGGACCGATGCAGAGTCCGCATCACCGCAGACGCTGCACCAGTCCGCACATTGATCTCGCGATCCATCCTTCCCTCAGTCGTGAACAAGACCCTGAGGTACTTAAACTCCTCCACTTGGGGCAGGATCTCATCCCCGACTCAGAGATGGCACTCCACCCTTTTCCGTGCGATAGCCATGGACTCGGACTTGGAGGGGCTGAGTCTCATCCAGCCACTTCACTGTATTCAATGTAAATAGTCATGCTGTGTCATAGGTGACGGCGGCACAATGCAAAGCCAAAATTACATCAAAATTTACATTAAATTTGTACAATCTTAAAGCTTCCACTGCAATTGGGTGAGACCAAATGCAGTTTTTATCTAACCAAAGATGCAAACCGGACATGTTTTGCTTAGTTTAGTTGTTAGCCGAGATATTAAATGTCAGTTTTAGCTCCAGCACCAACCCACAGTGATTTTTTATCCATCCAGCTGGATGCACTTTTATTTCACATTTTCAGGACCAGATGTGTTGCCAGAAACAGTGAAAGTGCACCTGCCGCTTGCTACCACCAAGAACACGCTGGCTACAACAACAGCGGGGCTATGCCAACAGTCCCTCGCTACATCACGGTTCGAATATCACTCCCTCAATATATTGTGTGTTTTTTCAAATGGAGACTGGCTTGCCATGGCTGAGATCGAGTGAACTTCCGTGTGGAAGTGGTATGGTTTTGGCTTCTTTGTCCTTCTTCACCACTTCGTTTGAAACACTTTCTTCAGTTTAGAACATGTATATTGGAGAGACTAACTAGTTAGCTTGGTAGCTTGCTATGCTAGAGGCGGTTGTCTGTTACCACTTTTTGTGGAAGTGGTAAGTTTTTGGCTTCTTAAGTTTCGAAGAAATAAATACAAGGCTGACTGGTTAGCTCACAAGCTAGCGGCCGTTGTTGTCCTTGCTGCATATGAGTGGCAATGCGTTGTAAAACAATGAATAATTGGAATCTCAAGGTGACTATAGTATGTTATTTCATGTCTACAGGGCTCTAATAATATTAAAACCTGCATTTAGAAAGTCATCAACAGGTTTTCGATGCTCTAACTACGAAAATATTCTGTTTATTAATATTGAATCCTACTTCACGGAAATTCACTCATCACGGTCAGGTCCGGAACCAATTAATTGCTATAAATGAGGGATTACTGTACTATCTTCAACTGCACTACGTGTCATCATTGGAGAAAGCCTTTGTTAACAGGGAAGCCATCAAAAATTCAATAATAGGCAGGCAATAACAAGCGGACTAAACCCAAGGTGACCAAAGTAAGCTCCTTGGTGGAGGTAATTATCTGGGAAGGACGTTCTCCACGAGGATGGAAGCAGAGCTTTTGCTTTTAGCCTTCAATTACAGAGACCACGTTGCATCAGGACAAAAAAATGAAATAAAATAGAAAGTTAAATTGTGGCGCAGGTATAAAATTGTATACCTTTTAGAGGCAGCAGGTCCATTTTATATTCAAGACGGGGTCGTAAGCACAATTGTGTTGTTTTTTTTTTGCCTTCCTGTCCTTTTTCTATCCAGGGGCACTTACGTTATTCGACAGCCCAGTGGGCGTGGCTTACATATGCCATTTTTCCCAGCTTTTACCTGATTGACCCTATGAAGTCCGCCGAGCAACAAGTGACAAATGTCTGATATCAGCAGGAACACAAATCTATCTTGCAGTCCGCAAGCCAGCTAATATTTAATTTGTTTTATTTATACGTTTTGGAATGAATCAAGAAGGATTTGGGTTATAAATTAAACATCAGGCGGTATTTTTTCCTGATACCCCACATTACATATTTTCATTTTTCTTTCAGGGTGGAGGCTTCCAAATAACTCCATGATGATGTGAATGGCGGCAGCGTGCACGTGGGCGTGTGCGCACTGGTGGGTTTTATCCCTCGGGGTTTTCCTCTGCAGATCAAGGCCTTCACGGTCTCGGCTCGATGAACAGGTCATGACAGCCCATTAGCTCACATGCCATTGATCCTGTACTGTGTGGGTGCGCGCGCGTGTGTGTGTGTGTGTGCGCGCGTGGGTGTTTGTGTGTGTCTTTGTGTTTGACAATCAATGCTCATGTTTTATTGGCTGAGTCATTACTCATTTCATTGAGTGCAAAGCAGAAAGACTCCAAATGCAGACAAAAAAAGTGTGAATATGATAAAGTGGAATCCTTCACACATTCATATGTGTGAAGGATGAACAGGTACACCTGTACAATCCAACACAACACCAGATAATGCTCACATACCATAGATAGATTTTTTAAAATTTAATTGTAATGTATTCCACATGCACATTTAAAGTACTGATTTTTAAAAATGAATATTGCACATAAAAATGTAAATTAAATGGCAATGGGAAAAAAATTAAAATCAACATAATGCATACATTATGAAAATGTAAAACGTATATTTAAAAAAGTTTTTAAAAATGTAAATGTAGTTTTAATTTGTAGAACTAAAATGAATGAATAAAAAATGAAATATATTTTTTCTTTTGTTCATAACTAAATCTTATTTGATTCGATATGTATTTTCTTTATCTTCTGTGCGGGTATTAATAACTTTCACAAACTGCTTCATTAGATAAAAATACATATTTACATGCATTTTTATTTTCTATCTTCTATGAATAAAAATATGAATTTTATAATTCTTATAATAATTTACAGTGTTTGCCCTTTTCCTGATTTCTTTCTTTTTGCATGTTTGTCACACTTAAATGTTTCAGATCATCAAACAAATGTAAATATTAGTCAATGACAACACAACTGAACACAAAATGCAGTTTTTAAATGAAACTTTTATTACTGAGAGAAAAAAACAATCCAAAGCTACATATCCCTGTGTGAAAAAGTGATTGCCCCCTAAACCTAATAAGTGGTTGCCCCCCCTTAGCAGCAACAACTGCAATCAAGCGTTTGTGATAACTTGCAATGAGTCTCTTACAGCGCTGGGGAGGAATGTTGGCCCACTCATCTTTGCAGAATTGTTGTCATTCAGCCACATTGGAGGCTTTTCCAGCATGAAGCGCCTTTTTAAGGTCATGCCACAGCATCTCAATAGGATTCAGGTCAGGACTTGGACTAGGCCACTCCAAAGTCTTCATTTTGTTGTTCTTCAGCCATTCAGAGGTGGACTTGCTGGTGTGTTTTGGATCATTGTCCTGCTGCAGAACCCAAGTTGGTTTCAGCTTGAGGTCACCAACAGATGGCCGGACATTCTCCTTCAGGATTTTTTGGTAGACAGCAGAATTCATGCTTCCATTTATCACAGCCAGTCTTCCAGGTCCTGAAGCAGCAAAACATCCCCAGACCATCACACTACCACCACCATATTTTACTGTTGGTATGATGTTGTTTTTCTGAAATGCGGTGTTACTTTTACGCCAGATGTAATGGGACACACACCTGCCAAAAAGTTCAACTTTTGTCTCGTCAGACCACAGAATATTTTCCCAAAGGTCTTGGGGATCATCAAGATGTTTTCTGGCAATTTTCCACACAAGCCTTAATGCTCTTTTTGTTCAGCAGTGTTTTTTTGTCATGGAACTCATGAACACTGTCATGAACACTGACCTTAACTGAGGCAAGTGGGGCATGCAGTTCTTTGGATGCTGTTGTAGGGTCTTTTGTGACCTCTTGGATGAGTCATCGCTGCGCTCTTGGTGTATTTTTGATTTGCCGGCTACTCCTGGAAAGGTTCACCACTGTTCCATGTTTTCGCCATTTGAGGATAATGGCTCTCACTGTGGTTCGCTGGAGTCCCAAAGCTTTAGAAATGGCTTTATAACCTTTTCCAGACTGATAGATCTCAGTTAATCAAAGTTAAGTTATGTTTTAACAGGGGGCGCGGCCACTTTTCCACACAGGGCCATGTAGGTTTGGATACCTCGGACTTCACACACAACTCCACACAGTGTCACATCCAGAAGTTCTCCGACGACACAGCCATTGTTGGTTGTGTTTCAGAGGGGAATGATCTGGAATACAGGACGGTCATCAGGGACTTTGTCAGCTGGAGTGAGCTTAACCAGCTGCAATTCAACACCAGCAAGACAAAGGAGATGATCATTAACTTCCAGAGGAAAACAACCCACTTCACACCGGTGAACATCCAGGGAGCGGACATAGAGTTGGTAGACAGCTACAAATTCCTGGGTGTTCACCTTAACAACAAGCTGGACTGGTCCGTCAACACCCACGCCCTCTACAAGAAGGGCCAGAGTCGCCTCCACCTGCTGAGGAGACTGAGGTCCTTTGGTGTGTGCAGGACTCTCTTACGGACCTTTTATGACTCTGTGGTGGCCTCAGCCATCTTCTATGCTGTGGGCTGCTGGAGAGGGGGCAGCACGGACAGGGACAGGAGCAGGATCAATAGGCTGATCAGGAGAGCGAGCTCTGTCCTGGACGGTCCTCTGGACTCCGTGGAGGAAGTGGGGGAGAGAAGGATGTTGGCTAAGCTGACATCCATCATGGACAACACCTCTCACCCGCTACATGACACTGTGGGTTCCCTTAGCAGCTCCTTCAGCAGCAGACTGTTACACCCACGGTGTAAGAAGGAGAGGTTCCGCAGGTCCTTCATACCGACCGCTGTCAGGCTCTACAACACCTGCACCACCGGAACCATGTTGTAGTCACGATGCTTTACTTTACTTTACTTTACTGTTCTCTTTACTTGTCTTGCTTGCTTGCTGCTGTAACAAGTAAATTTCCCCGCTGTGGGATAAATAAAGTACATACATACATACATACATTTTTTTTCTCCCTTAATAATAAAAAGTTTCATTTAAACACTGCATTTTGTGTTCGGTTGTGTTGTCACTGACTAATATTTTAACTTGTTTGATGATCTGAAACCTTTAAGTGTTACAAACATGCAAAAAAATAAGAAATCAGGAAGGGGCAAACACTTTTTCACACCAGTGTATCCAGTATATGTGGGTATATACGGTATATGGATATGGGTAATATGGGTAAGTCATACTTAATGAGGAGGAACTTTCCATCTGTGTAAAGTTTACCCGGCTTCATTTCTACTCTTTGCTGTTTTTTATTTTATCTCTTACACCTCTGCTAACACACATACACACACACACAGACACACACATGTTGTTTGATCAGACTCCGTCACTGCGCTGATGATCCTGGCGCGCTGAAAGCCCTGCTCTAAATATAAATAAAAATGAAACAAGGGATGAATAAAATATGAGCGCGGTAATGAATAAATAAGAGTGTGACTGTATTAATAAGAGCACGTCGGAGGTATCAGACGAGGACGGAGGCGACGCCATCTCCTATGCTCGCCTCGCTGATGAAAGACCGAAATGTGGCGCGGCAGACGGGCCCTCCGCCTTTACATCTTCCTCGCCGTGTTTCCTCTTCCTCCTCTCTGTTTGTCACAGTGCCTCACCAGCTCGGAAACAAGTCGACGCCCACCCTGTAAGACGCCAGTCAAAAAATAGCGCATGGAAAAACGACACGGGCCTGTAATCATGTGTGTTCTCGGTGAAGGCCAACAAGCTAAAATTGTGTCGGGCACAAGCGTGACAAAAAAAGTGTGGGTCCACGTCTGCGTCACTAGTGTGCGTGTGCGTGCTGGAACATCCATCCATCCATCACACTTAACACGCATGTCACACACACACAAGCACACGCATACACACAAGCACGCACTCGTCTGGAGACATGTCGACCTCTGTCTGTCTGCAGCTTTTTTCCCCTCTTTCTCTCCACCAAAGTCGTCTGGATGTCCAACTTCATCACGGCGTCCACTCGTCTTCCATTCTTGGGCTACCTGAACACAAATGTGGTATTAGCTTAGCATTGCACAGGCGTCCCACGATACACTAATCCCTCATGTATCGTGGTTATTACAGTACTTCTTTATGGAAGGTGTGAATGTTTACTTTCCGACCTTCTAAATACGCTTTTTTTTCATTATTAGAGCCCTGGAGACATGAAATAACACCCCTATAGGCACCTTTACACTCCTGTCACCCATTACACTAGATATAACCTTAAAGTATAATATGTTCTTTTTTTTTTTACTTCCTGCTCTGTTCAGTATTTCCTGCGGTGGCTGTTGTCTCGTCATTGTAACTTTACTGACACCTAGTGACCAGTGTAGAATACTACATGCCATCGCAACATCTTTCAATGCGTCTCTTGAATGCCTTATATTTTTATTTTATTTTATTTTGCTGTTTTTACGCTAGAAAAAGCTTAACTTTGGCAAAAAAATAAAATGTAGCATTTGCTTATATATGCTTTTTTATTATTACTAATAATAAGCCATTTTCAACCACACAACAGTGATGATTTATTAATTTATATATTTTTGAGAAACCGTGATAGAGTGAAGCCTTCTTTAATAATCTTGGTAAATTTTCTTCTCAAATATTATGACTTTTGACTTTATCCCTGTGATATTGTAACTTTTCCCCCAACCTAATTTTGTAAAAAATTAAAACTTTATTTGGTTTTATTTGTTTCTCATGATTTTACAACTTCAAAAAATATATATGTATATATATATATATATATTTCTTTAAAATTTCTATTACTACAATTAAATTATTTTCCCTCATAATATTACAAGTTCATTCTCTTAAAATTCCCCCTTTTTTTCTTGTAAGATTATGACTTTTTTTTCTTAATATTTTGTCTTTATTCTCATAAAATTACAGCTGTATTTTCCCATTTCTGCTGCTGTTTTTTTTTTTTTTAATTTTCCAACTATTTCAACGTTCTTCTTGTAAATTAAATCAATAAATATAAAACTAAATATACATTGTATGTAATAATGTATAATAATAAATAACACATATGAATTTTGAAATAAAATAAATAAATCCTGTAATATTAAGAATTGGGCCGCACGGTGGCCGAGTGGTTAGCATGTTGGCCACACAGTCAGGAGATCGTTGTCGCTATGTGGATTTTTTCCGGGTGCTCTGCTTTCCTCCCACATTCCAAAAACATGCATGTTAGCTTCATTGAGACTCTAAATTGTCCATAGGTATGAATGTGAGTGTGAATGCTTGTTTGTCTATATGTGCCCTGCCATTGGCTGGCCACCAGTCCAGGGTGTACCCCGCCTCTCGCCCAAAGTCAGCTGGGATAGGCTCCAGCACACCCGCGACCCTAATGAGGAGAAGCGGCATAGAAGATGGATGGAATATTAAGACTTTATTCCCATAGTATTTTGACTTTATTTCCATAAAGTTATAACTGTTTCTCCAGCGTAATTTTCCAAAATTTACAACTTGATTTTGTTTTGTTTTTCTGTCATAATATTACGACTTAAAACAAGTAGAACTTTTTTCTTTAATTTCAACTTCATGCTGCTAAAATGATGTTATTGTTCCTCATAATATTACAGTCTTATTCTCACAAACGATTGCAATTATTTTCTTGTTAGATTAGGTTACAACTTTTCTTTTCTCTTAATATTTGGACTTTATTTAGTAAAATTACTGCTGCTTTTTTCAGTTTTCTTGGTAAATTATATTTTTAGAATGTGCCGCAGGCCTATAAAAACATACACAAATGGCCGCCAAGCCCCAGTTTGGACACCACTGCTCTAATGTGTTGGCGAGCGAGGCCGTAAAGGTAGCGCCAAATCTATCTGTGACCAATAAATGAGGTCCAGTGCGAAAAGAAACAGCAAAACAGCCTGAAGAAAGCTTGTTTTTCCACCATTAAATCTTCATTCCAGACAGAAATGATCCACTTAACAAGTAAATAACATACCCGGATAAAAACGTGCCGGTGTAAACAATCAAATCCCACATATCCCAGCCATCAGCTATCGATTAGTTAGCCCATGTACTTGTAAAAGCCTCCTAAACAACTGTTACAACTTAATATAAAAACTTTAGCATCGAGTCAAACGAGACGCGGTGCTTCAGCATCAATAAACACGGCAATAAATAGACAAAACAAAAGAATGGACAATAAAAAGGAAGTAGAGAAATAATGAATACAATGCATGTGCATGGCGGCGGTGCAAGCTAGTTATGGCATGGCGACTAAATGCCAAGGGCGACTCATTTGAATGCTAATGGTATATTTACTGCTGCGACCTTGCACATTATATTAACAACACACACACACACCGCATGAGCCGCCATCGTTTAGCGCCTGAGGAAGCAACTTGAACTTTGTCAGCTTACAAAAGCTTACATTTTTTTGTACGTTTTGTTATTTATTTATGCATTTGTTTTCTTTTTTTTGTCTTGTGTGCTGCCACGCGTACTTTAGCAAAGTTTCAACTGCAACTCATGACTGTTGGATTTTTGTGTGTGTATGCTCCTTCTCACGCACACGTAGATACAATGTTTGTCCATTTGCATACGCACAAGATGTTAAGAAAATGGTCTGTCCATTCACTTACACACATTATATCGGTCCATTCGTTCACAACGGAGACACTCAGCTGACCATTCACATGCATTCACAATGTGAACACTGGTCTGTCCATTCACATATGTATATTATCATATAGTATATATTATATAATATATATAATAATAATATAATATATTATATATATCATATATTTTGTACATCATTTAAACCAACACTTTGTCTTTCCATTCACATACACATTCAATGTTAGCATGAGTGTCTCCATTCGCATACGCGCACAATGTAAACATTGCGTCGTTTCACCAACATGCAATGGAAATGTGTCTGTCCTTTCACAGAGACATAAAATGTCACCGCCTGTCTGTCCATTCACATGCACACGTGATGTCAACATGTCTGTCCATTCACATACACACGCTGTAAGCATGTCTGTGCATTCACATACACGCACAATTTAAAAATGTTTGTTCATTCACCCACACAAACATGAATTTAAAGTCTACCCATTTATATACACATGATGTAAACATGCCTGTCCATTCACATACACATACATAAATTTAATGTGTGTCCATTTACATACACTGGATGTAAACATGTCTGTCCATTCACATACACGTATGATGCAAAAATGTCAGTCAATTCACATATACGCATGATTTAAACATGTCCGTCCATTCACATACATACAATGTAAACATGTCTGTCCATTCACATACATGTATGATGCAAAAATGTCAGTCCATTCACATATACGCATGATTTAAACATGTCCGTCCATTCACATACATACAATGTAAACATGTCTGTCCATTCACATATACGCACGATGTAAACATGCCTGTCCATTCACATATATACAATGTAAACATGTCTGTCCATTCATACACATATGATGCAAAAATGTCAGTCCATTCACATATACGCATGATGTAAACATGTCCGTCCATTCACATACACATATGATGCAAAAATGTCTGTCCATCTACATACAAACAATATAAACATGTCTGTCCATTCAGATATACGCATTATGTAAACATGTCTGTCCATTCACATATATAACAATTTAAACATGTCTGCCCATTCTTACACATATGATGCAAAAATAGTCTGTCCATTCACTTACACACATTATATCGGTGCATTCGTTCACATACACAATGGAGACACTCAGCTGACCATTCACATGCATTCACAATGTGAACACTGGTCTGTCCATTCACATATACGCATTATGTAAACATGTCCGTCCATTCACATACACATATAATGCAAAAATGTCTGTCCATCTACATACATACAATATAAACATGTCTGTCCATTCACATATACGCATTATGTAAACATGTCTGTCCATTCACATACATACAATGTAAACATGTCTGTCCGTTCACATACATATAATGTAAAAATGTGAGACCATTCACATATACGCATGATGGAACATGTCTGTCCATTCACACACACACACACACACACACATGATGTAAAAATGTCGGTCTATTCACATACACACATCTGTCCATTCACATACACACAATTTAAACATAGCTGTATGTTCACCTACGCATACATGAATTCAATGTCTATCACAAATGCCTGTCATTTCACAAACACACACGATGTAAACATGTCAGTCCATTCACATCCACTCATGATTTAAGCATGTCTGTCTATTCACATACACGCATCAGTCCATTCACATACACACGATGTATGCAGACATGTCTATCCATTCACATACACAGGTGATATAAACATGTCTGTCCATTCACCTCCGCATACGTGGACTCAATGTTTGTCCATTTACATACACAGATGATGTGAAACTGCTCCTATCCATTTACATACTCACATGATTTTAACGTCACATACACGTGATGTAAACTGTCTGTCCATTCACGTGCACACGCGTAAACCTATGCCTCTCTGATCACATGCACTCGCCACGTCATGGTCATATTTATCGACTGTTTCGCAAACACGCAACATATGTGTCTGTCCATTCACACAAACATCACAGCACTTGATGAGCCCAAATTAAATAATACAAATTCAATGAGTTTGCCTCCAGTCAAAAAGTGCCATCACGTTCCATCCTATTTGCCACTTTTACTCGTTCTCTAAACTTCTGATGAGGCTTTTTTTTCCCGCATAACTTTTATGCTGCTGTTGGTTTGAAAAAAAAAAAAAAAAAAATCACTTACAAAGACGTTCATTTGCCAAAGACGTTCCTCGCCAAGCCTGTAAAGTGGTCCTTTACAAGGAGAGGTCATGTGACTCGGAGGAAGAAGAGCAGGGATGAAATGTGGCGGCCGTGGGTGAGGAAGAGGAGGAGGACGGGGTTTGGCGGGGTGGGGGGCGGGGGTTGGGAGTTAACAAGAAGCTCCAGATGGAAGGCCGGCGTTGCCGGGGCGGGTTGCCGAGGAAGTCATTAAGCAGCCATTTCATCTGCGTCTGCTTGGCTAGCGAGGAGTCTAATTGCATCTGAGGAGAGGAGAGGAGAGATGCCAAAGTACATTTAGATCAAAGATAGAAGACACCAGAGAGCCCCCAGTCGTCACACTCCTTCCCCCTACTCTTCATCTTCCTCATCCTCACACTTTTTGGCTCGCTCGCTGCCTTCTCCTCCCGTGTGGTCCCCCCCACCCACCCAGCAAAACCATCTTTCTCACTCCATCCCTAATTTGCCTCTCGTATTGCCACTTTAGTTTAGCTACTTCCAAGATTTCCTCGCTGCGCTGCGTTGGAAGCGTGTGGGTGGTGCATTGTGGGAAATGTTTTTTTATGGCCCAGATTCCCTCTGATGGCTGGAAACATTGTCACACATCACACTTGCTATTAGATAGCAATACACACCGTTTCTCTATTTCATTTCATAGAGTTTTTATTCCATTCTCATCCGTCTAATCATTTATCTCCCCTCTTATTCTGCAAAACGACAGCTTCAATGCGGATATATAAGAAAATGAGAAAGTAGTAAGTGTAACTTTAGACAACAGGCCTGTTAGAGAGCAGACACGGGTAGAGATGACAAAGAAGTTCACATGCATTGATAGTGCCCCATTTGGGCGTCTCAGGGCATTGAATCCATTGCAACTGGACTGTTCACGTTGACTTAAAGGACGTTAGTTTGTTAGTTCGTGCTCAAAGACTAGATAGGACAGCCTTAGTCGGAGGGGATGGTGCCGGATCCAAAGTATTTCTCTTCTAGTGCAGAGGCAGGCCCCAAACAGCAACCATTTTTGTGGTGCAAAACGGCAGTCGCTAAGATAGCGTAGTGCGGGTGCGTCCAAAGTGCGGCCCATGAGCCACGGCAGGTTTATCATCGGCCCGCAGCACATTCTAAAATTATAATTGAACAAGAAAACAAAAAAAAAAACAACAGCAAAAATGGAAAAATCAGCAGTATTTTTACAAAAGTAAAGTAAAAACGAGAAAAAGTTGTAATTTTACAAGAATAATATTATGACAAGAAAATTACCGAAGAATATTTTAAAAGAAAGTTTAAATATTTGTAAAATAAATTTTAAAAAAGAGGGGAAAAAAGAGCAAAGACCAAAGTTCATACTAGTTTCTCATTTTTCACTATGTGGACCTCGCTGGAAAACGTTTGGACATCCCTGCAGTTGCGTGAGGTCTCTTCCAGCCAAGAAGAGGCCTCTTTTGGGTGGAATTGCTAGTATCATGGAGGTCATGAAGGTACCCGAAACCAATGCTGGCTTTTGGACTTCCCGTACATCCTGGGACATGTGGATGCCCTCTTTGTGCTTTGCAAAGTTTTCTCCTGAATTATTTCTCTTTTCTCACCTTTTTTTTATCAAATTGCCGGCACTCAGAACGCACAGACAGTGAGTCACCAGCGCGCAGGGTTCTTCGTTTAGACGCTCGATTCCATGGAATGATACAGTACAGGGCAAACGGACTAGTTTGTTACGTGCAATGTTGTACAATAACTGAGACAGTGTACGGAGGCCGAGGCTCACGTTTGGCTGAAAGTTTCATTAAAAGGGACTCATACAAAACCTATTTTGTTTTGTGGAACACTTCGACCATGTTCCTTGAGGAATCCTGTGGGGAGTACAGGGTACTGGACCACCTAATTGAGACGGTTCGATCCCTGTATAGCCGGTGTCAGAGTTTGGTCCTCATTGCAGACAGTACGTCGGACTCGTTCCCAGTGAGGGTTGGACTCTACCAGGGCTGCCCTTTGTGACTGATTCTGTTCATTACTTTCATGAAAAGAATCTCTAGGCGCAGCAGGGGATCCGGTTTGGTGGCTGCAGGATTGGTTCTCTGCTTTTTGCAGATGATGTGGTCCTGCTGGCTTCATCGGGCTGTGATGGTTCGCTCTTGCTGGATCGGTTCGCAGCTCAGTGTGAAGTTGCTGAGATGAGAATCAGCACCTACAAATCCGAGTCCATGGTTCTCGCCCCAAATGGAGGAATTTAAGTACCTTGGCGTACCTTGGCAGATTGCCGCGGCGTCTGCAGTGATGCCAACTCTGCATCGGACCGTTGTGGTGAAGAGGAAGCTGAGCCAAAAGGCAAAGTTCTCAAATTACCTGTCGATCTACGCTCCTACCCTCACCTATTGTCATTAGCTTTGGGTAGTGACGGAAAGGACAAGGATACAAGCAATCAAAATTAGTTTTTAGGGTGGCTTGGGAAGCACTGTCATCCGGGAGAAACTCAGAGTAGCACCATCGCATCTGATCAGGATGCCTCCCAGACGCCTCCCTGGGGAAGTGTTCAGTGCACGTCCGACCAGTGGGAGGCCTCAGGGAAGACCCAGGACGCACTGGAGAGACTGTGTCTCTCACGTGGCCTGGGAATGCTTGGGATGCGCCGGGAGGAGCTAAATGAAGTAGCCGGGGAGAAAGAAGTCTGGGCTTCCCTGCTTAGGCTGCTGCCCCCGCAATTCCATCTCGAATAAGCGGAGGAAGATGGATGGTTATCTTGCACACTGGGAGGGGGTGTTGCAACAGAGGGAGAGACAGACTTATTGTGAGGAGTAAGTGTCAAGGAGCGTACTACGCTGCTGAGTTAGCACTGTCCATTTCATAGGAACACTTTCTTTCACATGTTCACAATAATGAGAACCAGCACCTCTAAGTCCGAATCCATGGTTGTCATCCAGAAAAAGAGTGGGGATGAGATTCTGCCCCAAGCGGAGGAGTTTAATTACTTCGGGGTCTTGTACACGAGTGAGGGAAGAGTGAAAGGACTGAAACGCGAGATCGTCAAGCAGATTGGTGCGGTGTCTGCAGTGTCGCAGACGCGGCATCGGTCCATTGTGGTGAAGAGGGAGCTGAGCCGAAAGGCAAACGACCAAAAGTCGCGTTTTCACTAAGTAGGTTCAGTTCATTTGCGGAATGTCTACTGTTAAGAACCGTACCACAGAACTATTTTGCTAAGGTATAATTCAAAATAGTACTGTGTTTTGCCTTTGGCGCTAAAACGGTGACTGCGCCGTTATTTATGTAGCTGACGCCGTTTCACCTATACGCCAAGTGCTAATCTCAACTGTACTGGTCTTGCCTGGACAAAAGAAACTTGGCTAAATGCCCTGACTCTTTGTTGAAGGACTTGGTGGGTATATATAATTTTAAAGCCATTTCATTCCCCTCCCTGAATGGACTGATCTGGAGCACACTAGAGGACTTCTGTAACATCCTGTTTAATTCTTATGTCACAACCTTTTCACTAAAACCCTGTCCTCTCTCCTCTCTCGACACCGCCGCCACCGCCTCTGGGACATCCACCTCATATTTTAAATACTAATCCTCGAATACCATCAAAGAGAGTATGATTGTTGGCTTAATCCCCGGGGGGGTCCTTAATGGGGCAAAGTGAATGGTACAGGAGGATTAGGGGGCTGTGACGGCCAATATCGTCCGTAATTAGCCAGTTAACAGCCTCGCCGATGGAGGGATCACTCGGGCGTCAGCGGACGACTCGACAGAGTCGGCGCATGACTGACAGATTGCCGAGCGCCTGCGAGACACGGCTGATAGACTGCGGGAGGTGAACGGCGGAGTAAGAGAGGGGGTGACGGAGTGAGAAATTGGAGAAAGAATGAACAGTTTTTTTCCCCAGAGTCATTTAGCCCAGGCGGGGGGGGTTGATGCTGTTTGTTTTAGCTTTTTATTTGTACATTGACTGCTTCCTTATGTGTCATTTATCACAGCTTTGACCAGACTTTTGACTCCTCCCATTAATCCCAGCATAAAATACACAGTCTGTGATAAACGCCGCCTGGACAACACAAACGTCACACACACGCTACATTTTTATTTTGTTGGGCGACATTTAGCTTGGATTATGATGCCAAGACCTTGTGCTCGGTGGACGTTAAGATGATGTCTTATGTCACATTTACAATCTTGCTATCACTACACTTGATGGATTATCTCAAAGATGGATTAAATGTGCCCGAGTTGGAGTAAATTCAGATAAAAATCCAATCCATGACTTTAAGGTCCCCTTCTGCCCAGCGATGTGCTTGCCGAACCAGGTTTTGTAGCGCTGTAGCAGAGACCTACAGTACTTAGCAAACCGCCTTGAAACTGGGGTCCACAATAATTAAATGGGCGGATATGAGAGAATTATGACATCGTACCGATAAATCCGATAACATTAAAAAAAGGATACTTAAAAAAAGAAAACGTTCCATGAGGCGAGAAAATCAAGCAAATCAAGCGTTCCTTTTTTCTCCAGTCTGTGACATTAAAGACCTGCTTTTATTCCCTTAATATTTGGACTTTATTCCAACAATACTAGGTTTTTCTCCAACCTCATTTTTCAAGAATTACAATTTTATATTGTTTTTTTGTTTTTTTCATTTTACAAATTTTAAACAATATTTTTTTTCTTTAATGTTTTAACTATGCTACTGAAACATGATTTGTCATGTTTTAAAATAAATATTTGAACTTTTTCCCCATCCATCCATCTGTCCTTCCATGTTCTATACCGCTTCTCCTCATTAGGGTCGCGGGGGCATGCTGGAGCCTATCCCAGCTGACTTCGGGCGACAGGCGGGGTACACCCTGGACTGGTGGCCAGCCAATGGCAGGGCACATATAGACAAACAACCATTCACACTCACATTCATACCTATAGAGTCTCCAATGAACCTCACATGCATGCACACACATGCACACATGGGGAGAACATGCAAACCCCTCTGCGGCCGGTCTGCGGCTCGAAAATCAGCACGTCACAAGCGTGCTCTCCGTGTGTTTCTTGTGTTTTTGCACCTGCCGTAGGAGCCCGTGTGACCGGTTTTGACCGAGGCTTGAGAAGCATTGTCATCACACAGAAACTTGCAGTGCAACCTCTGCTCCTCTGCGTTAAGAAGAGCCAGATGAGGTGGCTCGGGCATCTGGTCAGGATGCCTCCCGCACGCCTCCCTGGGGAGGTGTGTACAGCACGTCTGACTGGTAGGAGTCCTCAGGTTAGACCCAGGACATGTTGGAGAGACTATGTCTCTCAACTGGCCTTGTAACACCTCGAGATCCGCCGGGAGGAGCTGGACGAAGTAGCTGGGGAGAGGGAAGTCTGGGCTTCCCTGCTTAGGCTGCTGACCTTGGATAAGCGGAAAAAGATGGATGGATGGAAGTTTGAAGAGTTAAAAATAGGTGGTGACTGTATTTGGCTAGGCAGTGTTGCTCACGCCGTCCCGTCACAAGTGTTTCATTTTTTGGCCATGGTTTGCGTTTGATGGCGCTGATGTTTGTTTTATTTTCAATTTATACAGCGGGCGTCATGTTGTCACACAGTTGGCTCGGCTTCACTTGTCCGTGCATCCCGTTGCTCGCCCTCACGCCAAGTTGCGCTTCATACCAAAATATGTGAAATATTAACAGTAGACAGCGATACATGACAGTTCATGTGGAGCCTCGCTCATATAAAAGTTGGTTTAGGAACATTCCGAAGCCGTCCTCACTAAAGAAAAACAAAAAACACTTGAAGATTAAACAACATCATTTGGCATATTTTCCAAGCGCCCTCTGGCGACCCTTTTCCAGGTCCCCAGGGGATGCCCGGGGGCCTCCGATATCTTCAGAGCTGGCAAGCGAAAGCCAACACCTGCTGTTTTTTAACACGCCGCCTTCTACAGGGCCCATTATTCTCTGTAGGCCAATTAAAAGTCTTCTCGCTCTGTTGTTTCCCGCTCCTGTAAAGTTCTGACCAATGACAGATGGCTAAATGTAAAAAACACTTGCAGTAAACCAGTTCATTGGGCACACGGCGAGGGAAGGCAAAGCAAATATGTCAACCAGTAAACTAGAAAAGCTTACTTCAATATCCTCACGCTTGAGCTCCTACAGTTTAAAGAGAGCTTAAAGATATTTGACATATAATCTAGTTTAAGGCCAATCAATTATTCATTCAAAACCGAACGGTTGCGGGATAATTAATTCCGTTGAAGCAGGTGAGCTGAAGAGAACAACAGGATGATTTCCATTCGACTCCCTGAGATGGCAGACGGTATCAGTTGAGCACAGATAGGTACCCCCAGGGGTATTTGAGAAGGATATCGGGTTCTGTGTTCGACCCACTTAATCTGCGCTCTCCTGAGCCACAGGAAAAACAACAACCGGAAACATTTGCGTGTTCCACTCCCGCAGCAGTTTGTTTGTGCCTCTGCCAGGATGGGAAGGTTGTTCCTGCAGCGTGTAATTCCCTCTGATTTGTGCAGGAAATATATGTCATCATAAGGATAGATGGATGGTGACATTTTGATAATGGAAAGGGCTGTACTTGTGACGTCATAGGGACCCTACTGGTAAAAGGTTTCCAACTGTTGCCAAGTGAGAAGACAACATTTCTGCTATCTGGAACTTGGAACGCATGATTTTTTTGTTGACGAGACGAGACGGGACAAAAGCGTTAAAATGACTAATATTTCTGCCTATTGTGTGTGTAATCTTTCAGTAAGATGCAGCAATGCATCCTAGCTTGGCATGCGGAGCATTTCCTGCTCAACACGCCAGGAGCAACAGGAGCACGAATTGTGGGAAACAACGCACTGATTTGTGGATATACTTTACCGAAAGAAAAAGTGAATACATTGTGCAGAGAGACGTTACAACACGTTGTGCTAACATATCATGTACAAGTGTTTGCCCCCTTCCTGATTTCTTATTTTTTTGCATGTTTGTCACACTTAAATGTTTCAGATCATCAAACAAATGTAAATATTAGTCAATGACAACACAACTGAACACCACTCCAAAGTCTTCTTGTTTTTCCTTCAGCCATTCAGAGGTGGACTTGCTGGTGTGTTTTGGATCATTGTCCTGCTGCAGAACCCAAATTGGTTTCAGCTTGAGGTCACCAACAGATGGCCGGACGTTCTCCTTCAGGATTTTTTGGTAGACAGCAGAATTCATGGTTCCATTTATCACAGCAAGTCTTCCAGGTCCTGAAGCAGCAAAACAGCCCCAGACCATCATACTACCACCACCATATTTTACTGTTGGTATGATGTTCTTTTTCTGAAATGCGGCGTTACTTTTACGCCAGATGTAATGGGACACACACCTTCCAAAAAGTTCAACTTTTGTCTCGTCAGACCACAGAGTATTTTCTCAAAGGTCTTGGGGATCATCAAGATGTTTTCTGGCAAAATTGAGACGAGCCTTAATGTTCTTTTTGTTCAGCAGTGGTTTTGGTCTTGGAACTTTTTTTGCCCAGTGTCTTTTTTATGGTGGAGTCATGAACACTGACCTTAACTGAGGCAAGTGAGGCCTGCGGTTCTTTGGATGTTGTTGTGGGGTCTTTTGTGACCTCTTGGATGAGTTGTTGCTTTGCTCTTGGGGTCATTTTGGTTGGCCGGACACTCTTGGGAAGGTTCACCACCGTTCCATGTTTTCGCCATTTGTGGATAATGGCTCTCACTGTGGTTTTGGTTGTGGTTTTATCCCCTCTTTGTTTCTTTCCTCATCCAATTTCCGGTACTTACTTAAATTATTATTAGTATTTTTTTTTACTAAAACGGAACTGACTGAAATTAGACTAGTTTTAAGTTTTCAACACAAAACAAGAAGACTAATAACACAAAAAATCAAATGGCTGCCAAAAACAACACCCATCCCTGTCATGTGACGGAAAAAGCCTGGAGGATTGAATTGCCCGGACCTACCAAATGTCTGACAAGCAAGAAA
Organism: Dunckerocampus dactyliophorus; assembly: GCF_027744805.1. Classification (NCBI taxonomy): domain Eukaryota; kingdom Metazoa; phylum Chordata; class Actinopteri; order Syngnathiformes; family Syngnathidae; genus Dunckerocampus; species Dunckerocampus dactyliophorus. The sequence goes on from NC_072822.1 coordinate 34,319,837, forward strand.
TTAATTTGTTGGTAGCACAACCGGGCTGTCGCTTCCAGTTGTTGCTTTTGTACGCTGCACGCCCGACTAGACTTGAAAGCTGCTCAATCGATACAAAAGTCAGTCGGCCGAATTGGAATCGGGCTTAAAACTGGCTTCATTTGCAAAGCGTATGCTCTCCTGCAGTCTCAGCTCTTAGATCACGGCCAAACACTAACGTAGAACTTTAGGGACACCGCTTGGGACACCCTTCTCCTCCTGGTATGACCGTCGCTTGGATCAGGGGTGTCTAATTTTTTTCCAGTGAGGGCCACGTCGTGAAAAATGAAAGGGTGCAACTTTGCCACTTTGATGTTTTGTAAAGCCACACATGTAGATAACGTAGATTTGTCATCGTGGTAAATAGCTATCATTAGTATGAACTTTGGTCTTTGCTTCTTTTTCCCCATTTTTGCTTTTTTTAAAAATTTATTTTCCAAATATTTCTACTTTTTTTGTAAATAATCTTAGTCAATTTTTTTGTTTGTAATATGATGACTTTATTGCCATAATATTTTGACTTAGACGCAATATTATACATTTTTCAAAAAATTACAACTTTATTTTGTTTTGTTGTTTCGCATAATATTACATTACGATGATGTTAGTTTAAAAAAATACAAATAATTTTCTTTGACATGTCAACTCTATGCTACTAAAATGACATTATTTTTCCTCATAATGTTACGGGTCTTTTCTTGTAAAATGACGACTTTTGTCTTGGTAGATTATATTTTTTTCTCTTAATATTTAGACTTTATTCTCATAAAATTACATCTGATATTTCAATTTTCATGTATTTAAAAAAAATTTTTCTAACAATTTCTTCATTGTTTAGTTTTTTCTCATACTATCACGACTTAAAAAAAATAATACAATTTTCTTTAATATTTCAATTCTATGCTACTAAAATGATATTATTTTATCTCATAATATTATGAGTTTATTCTCGTAAAGTAGCAACTTATTTTTCATTAGATTACAACTTTTATGTCTTAATATTTAGACTTTATTCTCGTGAAATTGCATTGGACTGTTCCATTTCTGTTGCTGTATGCTTGTAAATTCTCTTGTCATTATTATGATTTAATTTTTTTAATACTTTGGCTTTATTCTCATAACATGATAACTTCTTCCGCAACTTAATTTTGCAACATTTGCAACTTAATTTTTTTTCTCATAATATGACCACTTAAAAAAAATATAATTTTTTTTCTTTAATATTTCAACTTTGTGCTAATAAAATGACATTATTTGTCCTCATAATATTAACAATTTATTCTTTTTTCTCTTAATATTTTGACTTTATTGTCATAGAATTACAGCTGATTTTTCCATTTCTGCTGCTGTTGTTTTTTTAAAATTATTATTATACATTTTTATTATAATGATATATTTGAATTATTATTATAACTATTTGTGCTTTATATTTTCTTTCCATAAATATGACTTTATTCTGGGTAAAAACTGGTAACAAGCTACTTAGTAAATAGCAAAGCAATATGTGAAGCTTGGAGAATATACATCTGCTTGCTTAAATGTATCTTGCGGTGTACCTCAGGGCTCAATGCTTGGACCAAAACTGTTCAACCTACATATAAATGACATCTGTAAAGCGATGAAAGGCCTAAAGCTAGCATTATTTGCAGAAGATGCTACTGCATTTTGTACTGGAAAAATGTTTAATAAATTTAATAAAGTCACAAATGAAAATGACTGCACAAAAAATGGTTTGCTAAAAACAGATTATCCCTGAACCCAAGTAAAACTAAAATAATGCTATTTACTAATTGCAGAAAAAAACATTTATGCGCAAATACAAATAGATGGCACCGACAGGGTGAACGAAAATACATTTCTAGGTGTTACAATAGACGACAAAAGACGTGACCCAGGCTTTACCCACACCAAGCTGAAACTCAACCCTGAACCCCCAACGTCACTTCCTGTCTGTCCCAACTCAGGTTCCTGAGGGGAACACATTTTTAGTAACACATTCGAGCACGAGTCTTATTTACTTGGTGTGTAAAGGTGACTATAGGGGTGTTATATCATGTCTAGAGGTCTCTAATAATGTTTTAAAAACCATATTTACAAAGTCGTGAACAGATTTTCTATGCTCTAACTACCAAAATACTCAATTTATAAATAAGGACTCCTACTTCATGGAAATTCACTTGTCCCGGTGAGGTGAGGAACCAATTAACCGGGATAAACGAGGGTGAAAGTCACTGGTAACTATAACTAATTACTTTTGTTGAAGTAGTTTGCCCAACACTGCCCATCAGCGAGATCTGCAGACAGCTCTTTCTGTTTCAGTAGGTGCACTCCATGCTCTCCACAGGTCACCTTCAATGAGAGCAGACAGCGGATCGGCTGAACGGGAGATGGAGGAGAATCAGAGAGAGCGGGGGTAAGAAAAACAGATGGCGTTGTGAAGGAAGGGAAAGACAAAAAGGAAACTAACAATATCCGTGACAGAAGGACAGCAGACGGCCGCTAAAGTCAACTGCTGCTGCCGCACGTTCCGTGTCATGACGCTCGCTTTTTACTGCGCGGAAGCTATTCATTTAAGTAAACACGACAAAATGTCTAATAGGCTGTGCACATGGGACATCGGTTGTTGCGCGTACAGGCCTGTAATAACGCCAGCTTTAACACTCGTAAATTACACTGTACACCTTTTATGCAAAATGTAAAAAGGCACATTATCTGGGCCGGCGTGGAGCTAAGCAGCCCCTTCGGAAACATAGAGCAGCCGTAAGAGCTGCAGCTGTCGCTTCCCTTTATTCACCAGTGTGAGCATGTGCACCTGTATAAGTCACGTCCGCCATTAGCCATTCGCCTTGCCGCAACTGTCTCAGCACATTCCGCCTTTCCTTTAAAACTTTTAAATCCCGCTTAATGCGGTGATCAATAACTCTGTGCTGCAAAGGTGTCTCGTTTGTGTTTGATGACGAACCTGGCCAGCCAAAAACACAACGCAATGCAAATTGCTCTTGGCTTGCCGTGCATTGTGTTGGATGGCAGTCAAGCACGATCTACAGTGATACACGCGCCAGCAAGGTGGCACACGCGAATCAGAATCACTGCAATACAGGTGGTCCTCATTTTATGTTTTACCACGTTTCGTTGTACCACTTTCATTTTATCACTTTACGTTTCACCGCGTTACATTTTACAACGTTCTGTTTTACCACTTTTACATTTTACTATGTTCCATTTTACCACTTTACGTTTTACCATGTTATGTTTTACCAGTTTCATTTGACCACTTTCCATTTTACCATGTTACAGTTTACCATGTTAAATTTTACCTTCTCACATTTTACCATGTTGCGTTTTACTACGTTACATTTTACCACGTAACATTTTACCATGTTCCATTTTACCACTTCACATTTTACTATGTTCCATTTTACCACGTTATGTTTTACCACTTTACATTTTACCACATTCCATTTGATCACATTCCGTTTTATCACGTTCCGTTTTACAACTTTACATTTTACCACGTCATGTTTTACCAATTTACATTCTACCACTTTACCTTTTACCACGTTACGTTTTACCTTATATTTTACCACTTTATGTTTTACCACGTTACATTTAACCATGTTACGTTTGACCACGTTGCGTTTTACAGCATTGCTAAACTGTGAAAAGATGTCACTTTTGTATTTTTTGGTTAACTTATTCATTTTCATTATGTCTCATGAGGCCCACTCCTCTGATGGCCATCCATCAAAGAAAAGGAAAGCGAAAGTGAAAAGTGAAGTGAAATCGTAAATTGCTCAGAAAGTGGAGAAAAGCCTTGACGATAAAGATGGTTCCCTTGAACATGTGAAAGGATCTGCTCCTGGGCGCTACACTTGGCGGCATAGCAAGTTCTCAGAGAATTGGCACCAACACTGGAAGAAAAAACAACTACTAACTCCCGGCAATGTAATAATGTTCACAAACATAATAAACCACAAGCGTTAAGAACATCCGCAGCTTTTAATGTAATAATCCTCAATGAGGAAGTACACAGAGTCTATACAGCCGTTGCCGTGCCCCTCTAAAAAGTGAAAGTTTGTTTGGAAGTGAAAGTAAAGTCATGTGGGAACAATGCCGCTATTGTAGGGCTCCCAGTATTTTTAGTGACAGTCATATACATATAAGTGTTTCAAAACTCTGATTGTCCTGTGTGAGTGTGTGTGTGTCAAGAAAGCATTTTGTGAGAAGATTTTACTTGTAGACTGGATCTATACGTGTAATAATAATAATGTCTACGTTAAAAGACCAGTCAGATTTTGAGTTGCTGACAGCTGGCATTTGATTGATTGGTGACACCATCGGCATCATCAAAGCTAGCAGTGGTAAACGTTTTTTTAAACATCTACTAGCCTTCAAAGTGTCTAAAGTAAGCAAATAAATTGTCTCCGACTGGCATATCCATATATCCACCGCTAAAATGGAGCGGACAGTGACATTGTTTGGAGCTAATTGAACGTTAACCACATAGCACAACTGTTAGCATTAGCTACTAGCTAGCTAGCCGGTGTAGTCAATCCATAAAGAGCTGAATGCTGTTAATTTACAACGTGTTGTTTCCTTTTGTAATAGTGGACTTGCTGAAAAGGACGGATGGATGCGGTGGAATCCTCATGATGCTATTCATCTGGTGTCTGAGGACAAAATGCAGGAATCTACTTGTCTATCTATTACCTGGGCTCATGCGCAGCCTTTGACATAAAATGTGTCTTGAGGGAGCCAAGACATAACTTAAACCCTCTGTCCCAGTCCGCGTGTTATTGACCACCCCAGCTCGGCCCGTTCTGAAATAAATGGCTGATTTTTTTCCCTTGGCCAAAGTCTGGTGTTGTGGTGTCGTAATGATGACATAGCTCTCTTCTAATGGAGCTTTAGCCTGGACTTACTGTTTTCCGTCTGATTTGCTCATCAATTCATTGACTGCTGGCTTGATGGATGCCTGTAAGCTCTCTAGAAGCTTTATTCCTTCTCCTGGTCATCATTCCTGCTTTGCATTTCCTATTTTTCCCGCTTCAGTGTCAGGATCTGTGGTTTTCGTTTGATTCCTTAAATGCGCCTGGACTATAGGGGTGTCACATCTAGAGGGTTCTACTAATGTCAAAAAACATCCTTTGAAGGTGGTAAACAGGTTTTCCATGTATAATGTGTCTTATTTTCTCTTATTATGTCTACTATAGTGGGTAATAGGTGACTATAGGGGTGTTATTTAATGTCTAGAAGGCTCTAATAGAAGGTTGTAAATAGGTTTTCTAAGCTCTAACTATAAAAAGATTCAATTCAAAAATAAGGATTCCTACATTGCAGAAATTCTGAAAGCGATTACCCGCGATAAACGAGGGATGACTGTAGACATGGTCCGGGAAGAGGCTGCAGAATGTGAGCATTTGAGCAAAACATCAGAAACCGAGGGCCTCCTGTATATCCATGTTTGTTTTCATTTAATCATTTCATTTTACTCTGACGTCACATCAGGGTCGAAGTCGGCCAGTGCTTCCCTAAAGATAGCAATTACAAGCTGTCACATTGGGGCTGCTGGAGAAAAACTCCCCAGGCCAATGAGGACAAGAAAAGCTAAATTTGACGTATCAAAACTTTGTTGTTCCGTTCCGTCATTGGTTTAAAGTCCAAAGGAACTTTCCATAACAGCACTGAAGATGCCTTTGCTATTCCTGTCTGGTATAAGACTCTGTTTGACCGAAAGGAACCGGTTTGTGAGCTTGAAATGGTTGCGGAGCGCTGCTTTAAAGGGAAGAGAGGCCCCGTTGTCTGACCTGACACAAAAACAAAGTAAGCTGCAGGGATCGAAAGCGTTCGCCCCCTTCAAGCAGCGCCTCGTAAATCTACTCGAGCGCGGCTGGCAGCTGCCGTAGACGGAGTGACGATCACACCGTGCGTAAAACACCCGAGTGGATGCTATCTCGCTAAACGGGCTCCAAATGGAATTGAACCTTGAACCCTTCAAAGGTTGGATGGAGGCGGAAGGGAGTGGTGGTTGGCGGGTGGGGTGGTTTAGGCTGGGGAGGGGGGAGGGCTTGTAAATCTGACAAGTAATGGCTCATCCCGGCCCAGCTCCATCCCATCAGGCCATCCAGCGTCTCGACGGGAATAGGGGTGTAAATCGCAGCAACGCCTCGGCAAAGCAGGAATGGAGTCAGAAGGCACTTTAACTGATGCGCCTGTAAAAACACACAAAAATAATAAAAGTGAAGCGACGGAGGAGGATGAGGAGGCGGCGGCCACCGACCGACCAGAAAGGCTTAGGACGCCATCGGTTTCCGTCGTCAAATATTTACATTCAGGTACGACTGGCAGCAGTCAAAAGGGATGGAGCGAGACACAGCGCATTGTGTCGACTGGCGTACGGCGAATGGTCACCTCCAGAACTTGATCAGGTGATGTTTTCGTCCGAATTTGCAGGAATGTGTCTTTGCTTTTGTGTTGTTTGACTGGATTGTCTGCAAGTCAAAAAGCTGCGGTGAAAACAAAACCTTGTTGTGTTCGGCAGATGGCATTACCCCCACCTACAGGACTGGAGAGAAACTGCATTGCCTGCCACGCCCTTCTTTTTCCAGGTACAGTAATCCTGTCCATTATCATGACTTCACTATGTCACCATGTTTCAAAAGTATATGAATGGATAAGTCAGGCCATTAGCTCTCTTAGGGTGAGTCCAGCCACCCTACGGAAGAAACACATTTCAGCCGCTTGTATCAGCGATCTCGTTCTTTTGGTCACGACCCAAAGCTCATGACAATAGGTGAGGGTAGGAACGTAGATCGACCGGTAAATTGAGAGCTTTGCGTTCCGGCTCGGCAGTCTCTTCACCACGACGGCCCGGTACAGTGACTGCATAACTGCAGACGCTGCGCTACCTGGTGCAATTCACACTTTTCTCACTATAGGGGTCCTATTTCATGTCTAGGGGGCTTCAGTAATGTTAAAAACTGTATTTTTAAGGTCCTAAAAACGGGTTTTCTATGTCTTATGTCTTATTTTCTCTTATTATATCTACTATAGTGGGTAATAGGAGTGTAAAGGTGACTTCAGGGCTGTTTTGTCACATATAGAAGGCTCTACTCATGTTAAAAACTGTATTTAGATGGTAGTGAACAGGTTTTCTATGTCTTATTTGTCTTATTTTCTCTTATTATATCTACTATAGTGGGTAATAGGAGTGTAAAGGTGACTTCAGGGCTGTTTTGTCACATATAGAGGGCTCTACTGAGGTTAAAAACTGTATTTAGAAGGTAGTAAACAGGTTTTCTATGTCTTATACGTCTTATTTTCTCTTATGTCTAATATAGTGGGTAATGGGGTGTAAAGGTGACTATAGGGGTGTTATTGCACATCTAGAGGGCTCTGATGATGTTAAAAAAGTGTATTTAGAAGGTCATAAGCAGCAGGTTTTCTATGTCTTATATGTAAGGATGTGCGATGATATCGACCGACCGATATTGTTGGGCCGAAATTGGCGTAAAAGTGTTCATGCGTGTTTGTGCCTTTTGTAGTGTCTGTCGCAGCTTGGGCAGGTGTGCCTCACGAAGCGGCTTACGAGTGCCGTATCTCTGCAGCACTTGAAGGCGAGTGTTTGCTAATATGAGTTAAATACCTTTCTGTTCATAAACAACTTCCTTCCAGTGGCGCAATCGCTGCACACACACACAGGACACGACGTTTAATACACACACACACACACACACACGCGCATAATGGAATAAAGAAGCTTAATAACAGAAAGACCACAAGAGAGGGAGACTTCAACTAAATCAATTCATATAATGAATGAGTCAACTGGAAGCTGTTTGCTTGGGGTCTTCCTGCATGTGTGTGTGTGCCGTCCAGCACCCTTTCATAAATATTGAACAGTTATCTTAATGCTTTCATTACGGCCTTGGCTCACAATGGCCGAGCTTTGTCCTTTTGACTCTTTGTTGCAGAAAGTTGGCCTCTAAATCTCATCTGCGTACATTAAAGCCTGCTAGCCAGCTATAGCTACCGCTCTGAATTAATGACTGGGATGCAGCAGTGTGTGAGCGTGCGTGTGTGTGTGTGTGTGTGTGTGTGTGTGTGTGTGTAGAGGACGAGTGAGAGTGAGGAGAGCGTGCAGACAGGAAGCCACGTTTTGGATGACTGGGTGAGACATAAGCAGCAAAAACTATGAATATATGCAAATGTGATGGATGTGTTTTGGGTCTAATTTCTCCAGCAACCCCGTGTGAGGCGAATCCTGATGAAAATTGGGAAAATGCCTCCGCTGTATCGCCGCTCCCATCACACGGCCGCCCTCATATTGCTGCAAACATCAATAGGAAGCTGGGCCGGCTCCCGCTTGACTCCAGAGGCTCCAGGCGGACAAGACAACTTTTCGTGTCTGTGAGTAAAATTGCGGGTTTGCTTCGCAGGTTTTATTCGGCGGGGGGAGGGTGTCACGTCCGTCATTTTTCCGCCACTTTCCACTTTCCGGTTTATGTGTGTCGTCGTAGTGATTGAGATTTTCTTGTCAGATTTTCTTGTCACATTTGGTGACCCCGACGTGATGTCAACGCGCAAACTTCAGCCTGTCTTTAAACATTACGTAACAATAGAATATGAAGTCACGAAAAAAACCAAAAAGCAATCATCATGTTTCCATGGTACATCTGACATGTCACTAAATGGTAGCGCTGGAGCACCCAGCATCAATTAAAGCAGGGGCGTCCCCACTTTTTCCAGTAAAGGATGAAAAGATGCTACTTTGCCACTTTGATTTTTTTGTAAAGCAACACTTGTAGAATAACTAATAAGTTATATATATATATATATTTCAAGAAAAAACTGCATTTCAGTTTTGTCATCCTATTATTTATGTCAAGTTTGTTCTTTCCGCTTTTTTCCTTCCTTTTTGCAGTTTTTTTTCAACTTTCTTTGTAAATAATCTTCAGAAATGTTCTTCTCATAATAATATGACTTTATTCTTGTAATATTATAATTGTTACCCCAACCTAATTTTCCGACGAATACTTTAATTTTTTTTTAAAATAAACTACAAAAAATAAAAATAATAAGTATTTTCTTTAATATTTTAACTCTACACTACTACAATGACCACATTGTTCTTCATAACATTACAACGTTATTCCTGAAAAATTATGACGTTTTCTCGTTAGATTACAACTTTTGCTGATTTTTCCATTCTTGCTTTTGTTAAATTCTATTTTTAGAATGTGCCAGAGGTCAATAAAAAACAGCCGTGGCGCCGCACTTCGGACACCACTGTTCGAACATGAACGCTTGTATCGCTCCTCTCAACAAAGCGTAAAACTGCGATTTTTTTTTACTCATTAGAACACGACTTTTTTCTTTTATTGTTCTCATGAGATTACAGCTGTTTTGTTTTTTTTTCTGCTGTTGTTGTTTCTGTTGTTTTTTGGGTTTTTTTTCCAACTATTTCAACTTTATTCTTGGACATTTTCTTCTGGTAATATGACTTTATTCCCATAATATTATAACTTTTTCCCCAACCTAATTTTCCCCAAATTATTATTTTTTTGTTTTTTTCTCATAATTTTATGACTTTAAAAAATGTATTTTTCTTTATAAATTCAACTTCATGCTCCTAAAATGACGTTATTTTTCCTTAAAATATTATGACATTATTCTCATAAAATGAAACTTTTTTGTTGTTAATTTCCAACAAACTTTTTTTCTTAATATTTGGACTTTTACATTTTTCCTGTTTTTTATTTATTTATTTTTGCATATTTTTAGTATGTGCCGTGAGCCAATAAAAAAAAAAACAGCTGTGCACTTTCGACACCCTGTTATTAGCGTTTAGTCCAGGGATGCCCGATGTGCAGTGCGGGGGTCATTTTTACCTCCGCCAAGCGCAGCACAAAGTGCATGTGAATTATTATTTTGGTGTGAATCACAATATGGGGGGGACTATGGCGGTTGGCGGAGGTCTTGGTGTTCGGTGTTTTTTTAATTTTGTTTTCATCAGCTCTCAGCACATTCTAAAATACAATTAAATAAGTCCTTTTGGGAATAAAATAAAATAATATAAAATAGCAGGAGAAGAAAATCAGAATATGAAGAGAAAATATATCATTATGAAGTATTATTATTGAAGTAGTATTCAACTATTGAAGACTAAAATATGTAAATAAAAAACAAGTCATAACATTATGACATACAAGCTGCAATTTTAGGAAAATTAGCTTAGGTAAAAGTTTTAATATTCCGGGAATAAAGTCAGAATATTATGAGAATAACGCCATAATATTACGGCGAGAAAGTTTAACTATTTGTGCAAAAACGTTAAAAAGAAAAAGTTCAGGCTAATACTACGCTTTGTCGCTAATAACAGAAAGCTGACATGCAGGCTGCTTGTTTGCCACGCTTGCCAACTGAACAGCACCTTTCTGACTATGCAGAGGAACGATGCCATCTACTGTACTGAGCTGTAACTACAAGCCACTAACACACTCCTATTCATGTTTGTGAGAGCGGGTGACCAGATAGTGCCAACCCGTTCTGTGGTGGTCCAAATGTATCTATGATATGAATATACGGGAACCACTGATGCCATGTACTTGTATAGCTGTTTGCCGTGTCGCCCAGTGGTCCAACCGTCCCCTGTTTTAGGACGTATTGCTCCATCTCCAAGCGCTGTTTCTGGTTCTCACTCCAACTTGGACACTCAATCAAACGTTTTGCAATCAGTCACAAGGCAGCAGCGTGCGGTTGTCCAATATTCCTTCAGCCTCTGCGGTCGGCCAGGCCAGGCCCGCCGCCGACGGCAGCTGGAGAAATAACTGCAGCGACGCGAGCAGAGGGGGAAACCCCCCCCCCCCCCCCCCAAAAAAAAAAAAAAAACAAAAAACCAGGTAGCTTCTGTGTGTTGTGCTGCTCTGTAAATGTAGCAATCAGACCGCATTGATTTCCCAGCATCCCCTTGTGCTTTGGTGCAAGCCAAATTAATGGTAGATTACAAATGCCTTTGCTTATTTGGCCAACCTTCTCTTTCCCATTTCCACTTACATTTAAACCTTTTTTTTTTTAACCTCTCCTGATTTTATCTCTGCCTGTGATTCACTCCTGCCTGCCTTTGCTTCACGTGTACTTGCAGCTAATGCACCATCCTGCGTCACGTTGCCTTCATGGTAGAGCAGGGGCGTCCAAGGTGCGGCCCGGGGCCCATTTTTGGCCAACAGCTGTTTTTTTTTGTTGGCCCGCGGCACATTCTAAAAATATAATTTAACAAAAACACTGAAGAAACCCCGACCAAAAATGGGCAATCATTTTACAAGAATAAAGTCAAAATATTATGAGGAAAAGTCAACATCATTTTAGTAGCAAAAAGTTGAAATATGAAATAAAAAATTACTTTTTAAAGTAGTACTATTATGAGAAACGGACAAAACAATGAATGAACTTGTTATTTTTGGAAAATTAGGTTGCAGAGAAAGTTAGAATGTTGCAAGAATAAAATCAAAATATTACGGGAATAAAGAACATTTGCAAGAAGAAATTGGAACTTGTTCAAAAAAAAAATTTGCTGTAATTTCACGAGAAGTGAAAAATTCAGAGAAAAACGTTGCATTCTAACGAGAACAATAGTTGCAATTTTATGAGAATTAAGTCGTAACTTTATGAATAAAAATAGTAATTTTAATATATTTTAATATACTTTTTTAAAAGTCGTCATATCACGAGGCACAGACAAAACCAAATAAAGTTATACATTTTGAAAAACTTAGGTATGGGGGGAAAAAAACTATGGGAATACAGTAAAAGTAAAAGTAAAAGAAAGAAAATGTACGAAGATTATTTTAGAATAATGTTGAAATATTTGGAACAAAAACTGCAGAAATGGAATAAACAGATGCAATTATAAGAAAAAATGATATATTATTTTTATATTTTATTATGTGTTATATATTTATATAATATTATCGGAATAAAGTCATAATATTAGAAAAAATGAAATTTACTAAGATTATGTAAGAATGAAGTAGAAATATTTGGAAAATTAACCAAAAAAGAGCAAAGACTAAGAGTGTAAAGGTGACTATAGGGGTATTATTTAATGTATAGAGGGTTCTAACAGTGTTAATAACTGCATTTAGAAGGTTGTAAGCAGGTATTCTATGTCTTATACGTTTTATTTTCTTGTATTATGTCTACTATATTATACATAAAGGTGACTATAGGGCTTTTATTTCACGTATTGAGGGCTTTACTAAGGTTAAAAACTGTATTTAGAAGGTAGTAAACCGGTTTTCTATGTCTTATACGTCTTATTTTCTTGTATTATGTCTACTATATTGGCTATATAGGAGTGCAAAGGTGACTATAGGGGTGTTATTCCACGTCTAGAGGGCTCTAATGATGTAAAAAAAAACATATATACAAGGTTGTAAAAAGATTTTTTACGTCTTATTTTCTCTTATGTCTGCTATAATATATAGCATATATCTGCTATATAATATAAAATATTTACAAGGTTGTAAACAGGATTTTTTTATGTCTTATTTTCTCTTATTATGACTACTATAATGGGTAAAAGAAGTTTAAAGGTGACTATGGGGTGTTATATCATGTCTAGAGCGCTGTAATGATCTTAAAAACCTTATTTATAGGGTTGTAAACAGATTTTTTTATGTCTTATATATCTTGTTTTCTCTTACTATGTATACTATACTGCGTAATAGGAGTGTAAAGGTGGCTATATAAGTGTTATTTCATATCTAGAGGGCTCTAATAATGTTAAAAACTGTATTTAGAAGGTCATAAACATGTTTTCTATGTCTTATTTTCTCTTATTATATGTACTATATTGGATAATAGGAGTGTAAAGGTGACTACAGGGAAGCCATTTCACATCTACAGCGCTCTGGTAATGTTATATTGTATTTACAAGGCCGTAAACAGGTTTTCTATGTCTCATACTGTATTTGTGTTTTGCTCTTATTATGTCTACTATATTGGGTAATAAGAGGGTAAAGGTGACTATAGCAGTATTATTTCACATCTAGACAGCTCTGTATTTACAAAGTCATAAACAGGTTTTCTATGTTTTATATGTCTTATTTTCTCTTATTATGGTTGCTACATTGGGTAATAGGAGTGTAAAGGTGACTATAGGGGTGTTATTTCACGTCTAGAGGGCTCTAATAATGTTTTTAAAAAATCATATTTAGAAGGTTGTACTGTAAACAGGTGAAAAAGCGCGAGATTTCCTCTCCACTTTTGCTTGCCCACCAATTGGTCCAGGTGGTGATTGCGTAAATTCAAATCATGTACTGTAATATAATTGGAGCATTTATGGTAATGAACTACCTCTCAACCAGAACTGTGCCTTATTGCCTTAGTAAAGGCTGATTTTTATGAACACGCCCTGTCTTTATTGCATAGGCAAGTCAATTGTTCAGTGTCCCTGCAAAGTGCTGAAATGCAGCGCCTCAACCCCCCCGGAAAAAAAAACAGCAAGCCATCACACTGCTGTGCTTGTTTACACGGAAAACGCAGCGATGATGGCGCCCCAGCGTGTGATTGTTAAAAAAAAAAAAAAGTGCAGCGGCGCTGAATGCTGTTACTTCCTTTGCCGCCATTGATTACACCTTGCACTTTATTCCAAACATCAAGAAGTAACAATGGTGCAATCTTCCACGCGGGGAAATGAAATTTCTTAAAGACGCCGCCTCCCGTTTCCCCTGCGGCTTTTATGTGCGACGTACGTGGCTTTTTCTGCTAATTTGGCCTCCGTCGCGACACAATAGGAAAAAGTGTAGCCGAGGCCCGTAAACATCGTTTTTGAACACGTATTTTGTGCTCCTTTTGCAGTGAAGCCTTTTTTTTCCGGGAGGTTTTTGGTGCGGGGATTGGGTTATGAATCCACATGACAGGGCTGAGGCGATGCAAGGCCACACAAACACTCGCAAATAAACACACACGCAGCGTGTTGAAGCCTTTCAAACTTTCTGCTGACAGAGCGATCTCCGACAGGAACAACAACATTGTTGCTCCAGCTTTTCTGCAACACCATTGAGCACTGTGTGAGTGTGTGTGTGTGTGTGTGTGTGTGTGTGTGAGTGTGTGTGTGTGTGTGTGAGTGTGTGTGTTCCTCATGTTGTGAGGGCATAACTCTACTTTATCAGCCACAGTCTGGGAACAAAAAGCTACTTCCCCGCGATGTAAATCTTTACCTTTTTACAGCGACGCCTTGCTGAAAGTTTTAGGCCGAGCCTGGAAGCGGTTCGACTTCTGAAGTGATGGGACAAAAAACACGTGACTTTGTGTTTCCCTCAGAGGAGACGGAAGAAAAATGGGCGAACAGAGACAATGGCGGGGAATACAATTTACATTGTGTGTGTGTGTGTGTGTGTGTGTGTGTGTCCCTGGAGGATTTGGCTGAAGAGTCCTCTGCACTAGCACGTGTGTATATAGCGAGCAGGGCGCCGAGCTCCCGTTCTCCTGCTCATAGTGTTCATTTTGGCATTGCAAACCAGTCAACTGGACTTATAAGAATACAGCGGAACCTGTGATTGTGGACATAACCACCATTGCTTGCATATTTACTTGTCACTTTCACTTTCCTTTTCTATGACACCATCCAAGAATCATGTTTGGTGCGATAATAAAGTAATTTAGGAAGTAGCCGGGGAAGTATGGGTTTCCCTGCTAAAGGCTGCTGCCCCCGCGTCCCGACCTCGGATAACCACAAGAAGATGGATGGATGCCTTGCTCACTGGGGAGAGGTGTTGCAAGGGAGGGAGAGGCAGGCTTATTGGGAGGAGGAAGTGTCGATAATGAGCGCCCTACGCTGCTTAGTTATCACTGTCCATTTCATAGGAGCACATCGTTTCACATATTCAGAGATGCCATCTTTATCCTCCATGCAGCCAATATTGGTTGCCGTTTTTTCCTGACCTGAGCGTTTTACAATGTCTAATTTTACTTCTCTTTTCACTTTCCTTTTCTCTACCTGTCTCATGCTTGGGAGACATAATGAAGGGAAAAACTAAAAAGAACACAAGTGACATTGTCCTCCCGCAGTGTCGCGACGTGCAACTTCGTATTCTACCGCCTGCGTATTCCACCTATTTGTTTATGTACAACATTAATAATAACCAACTCCGAAACGTCAGCACACTAAATGTCGTAACGCTCGGACTGCTTGAAGATTGTTCTCTTTGGAGGCAATACAAAAATTGAGCTTGAACACCCCGTTGCAGGTGTTGAGTGTACCTTTCCACGTTTACGGTTGATATTCTATTCTGCTGTACTTTTGACTTTTGGGGCTTTGAAAGTTAAGTAATTGCTGCACAAAGCTGCACAACGTTTATACAATTTTTATACTGTCAAATGTATTTGTAGGGATGGTGCAAACAATAAAAACGTGTGATTCATGGGGGAATGAATGCCGTTTTATTTTAACGTTGATGTAAAAAAAGAAAATTGGTAACGATAAGGTGAGTCGGGGGTCGGGGGATGCTTGTTGGCCAAGAATAAAAGTTAGAATGTCAGACTTCAACTCCATCGTCATTCGCTCAGTCTGGATATGACAAAAACATATATATGGGCCAAAACATAGCAAGCCAAAAATTTAGTAACCAATTTGAATATGTCCCAAGAACCAGATTTGCCTGCCAAAGAGGCTGTAGGAGTATGGGGTTAGTGGCACGCTACTTCGTGCCATTCAGTTTTTGTACAACCGGAGCAGAAGCCTGGTTCGTATTGCCAGTAATAACTTGAGCCTGTTTCTGGTGAACGTTGGCCTCCGCCAAGGCTGCCCTTTGTCACCGATTCTGTTAATCATTTTCATGGACATAATTTCTAGGCTCAGCCAAGGCGTGGAGGGAATCCAGTTCGGGGGCCTTCGGAGCTCGTCTCTGCTATTTGCAGACTATGTGGTCCTGATGCCCTCCTCGGGCTAGGACCTTCAGCGTTTACTGGGGAGTGTGAAGCTTCTGGGGTTAGACTCAGCACCTCCAAATCTGAGGCCATGGTTCTCAGTCGGAAATAGATGGATTCCACCCTACAAGTTGGGAGTGGAATCTTGCCCCAGGCGGAGGAGTTCAAGTTTCTCAGGGTCTGGTTCATGAGTGAGGAAAGGTCGGAGCCCAAAGCTGACAGGCGGATCGGTCACTGTACCGGACCGTCATTGGAAAGAGAGATTTAAGCCAGAAGGCGAAGCTTTCAATTTACCGGTTGATCCATGTTCCCAACCTCACCTATGGTCATGAGCTTTGGGTCGTGACCGAAAGAACAAGAACATGGATACAAGCGGTCAAAGTAAGTTTCTTCCGTAGGGTGGCTGGACTCAACCTAAGAGACAGGGTGAGGAGTTCGGTCACTCTGGAGGGGCTCAGTGTCGAGCCGCTGCTCCTTCAAATCGAGAGAAGCCGACTGAGTCCGGATGCCTTCTGGACGCCTCCCTCGTGAGTTGTTCCGGGCATGCCCAGTTGGTAGGAGGCCCCGGGAAAGGCCTAGGACACGTTGAAGGGTTTATGTCTCACAGCTGGCCTGGGAACGCCTGAACCTGAAGCGCCATTGTTCCATTGAAGAAAAAGGCAGCCCAGATCATGATGGTGCCCCGTGGAGAACATCTCAGGTGGGATCTTCTTGTTATGCCAGTAACGCCTGAAGCCATAAGGATCGTCAAGGTTACATTTTTTCTCATCAGAGAATAAAACTTCTCCACCTTTCAATGTCCCATGTTTGGTGCTCTCGTGCAAATTCCAAACTGACAATTATGTGGCGCTGAAGGAGACAAGACCTTTGCAAACCTTTTTTGTTCGTAAACCCTTCTTTCGCGGATGTCGTCTGATGGTTATTGGACTGCACTTGCACCAGTAGCAACGTTCACTTGTCTTGACAGACAGCCAATGGGATCCTCCAACTTAAGACTGGTGACATTTTTTTGGGTCTACCACTTGACTTTTTTTGTTCTATAACCCTCAGGAACTTTGAAGAAGTTTCAAACGACTGTCTTTCTGCGTCCAACCTCAGCAGCAATGCTAATGAAGCTCAACAATCCCACCACGTTCAAAGAGAGAAAGCTTGTTTGCCTTTGCCATCAAGGGATCATGAGTGTGAATACGTGAAACTAAATCACATTCAATCCACATTTTTGCCAAGATTTGGGCTTTTAAAATGATGAACAGCCTATTTCACTTCAATGCTTGTTTGCAATAAATTGCTTACGCACGGCCGCACGGGTGGTTAGCACGTTGGCCAATACAGGAACAGCCTGGAGATTGGGTTCGATTCTCCCCTGGGCATTTCTGTGTGGAGTTTGCATGTTCTCCCGTGTGGGTTTTCTCCGGGCACTCCGGCTTCCTCCCACATTCCCAAAAACATGCAGGTGAGGTTAATTGGCGACTCTAAATTGTCCATAGGTATGAATGTGAGTGTGAATGCTTGTTTGTCTATATGTGCCCTGCGATTGGCTGGCCACCAGTCCAGGGTGTACCCCGCCTGTCGCCCGAAGTCAGCTGGGATAGGCTCCAGCATGCCCCCGCGACCCTAATGAGGATGAAGCAGTATAGAAAATGGATGGATGGACAACATTTTTTCACTCCCGTTTCCTCCTTTTGTATTTTGATGCTCAACTTAAAACCTCCTTAAGATCCAACAGTGCACAATGCAAATTCCTGCAATTTTTCGTATGTTCCATCTTTGTCATGTGACCAGCATCCACCCATTCATGCAGTTTGTGTTATTGCAATGTACCCTTCACCTCTTATATGGTTTTCTATATGTATCCCCTCCTTCTTTATTCACCTTCTCCTCCTCCGCCTTCCATTTGCAACATCTTTCCCTTTTTTTTATTGATTCTACACTGTAATTTTCCACACTTCCTGTCATCTCTCATCTCTTCAGCCCTCTGAGAGGTTATTTTTTTTCTTTCAAGAATGCTACAATAAAAGAAACTGGGGAGGGAAAAAAAATAACACCTTGGCGGTAGGTGTTTTTGTGTGTGTGTGTGTTGTTTTCTCTTTCCCCCCACAGTCGTCTGTCTTCTCAAACAATATTACAAAAGCAATTCTACACCAGTCAATAGGCTCCGGGATTGGCTCTCATCCGCTTCGTCCCATGGGGGCGGCCATATCATCAATATAGATTTATACCGTAGCCCGGCAACCAACGTATACAAATGCCAACACTGGCTTGGTGGTAAAAATACATGAAACAATTTGGAGCAATTTTATGGACAGGGCTATTCAAAGATTTGCACTGGAGCGAAAACAAGGCAGGAGTGACAGGAACATGTAAAAAATGAGAGGCTGTAAATAAACGAGCCCAGTACAGTTGAAGATGGAGGACCAGCGGACGCAATCAGCCGCCCGGCGGGAAATGGCTGTGTCTTTAATCAGCGTCACGCACGGTGACACCACCCAGCCTCTTTTTATTGTTTTTCTACAACCCTGCAAGTGCATCATCATGGAGCTACACTGGCACCTTAAAAAAAACACGTTTTGTTTTGACTGTAAATAACATCTGTGGCGCCCTCTGTGGGTTGTGCTAAAAATTCTTCTGAATAGTTTTATAACCATTAGACAAATGGCCAGTGACTTATGGCCTCTACAGTCTTGCCATATTTAGAACTGGGGCATGTATGGGACATGTTCTTTTGTTTTGGGGGTTAAGGGACCCCAAAAGGAAAATGGACAGTTAGTTGTCCCGCTTGCTTAATGGTGACCATGTTCTTCAACCAATCTTGCTCAAATTTGACAGACAAGCGCTTCTCCGTCCCAGGAAGTTGTGTACCAAAATTAATTGGTGATTCCGCTAAACCAGGGGTCGGCAACCCGCGGTCATTCAGTTCGCTCTTGCAGGTAAAAAATTATATAATAATAATAATAATACTTGGATAATAAAAATACCTGGAGCTATTTCACATTAAAAAAAAAGAATATGGAAATATAAAGAAAGATGCAGCGGCATGGGACCAGGTATGTTTAAACTACTTTACACGAACATTTATTTAAGTTTATCTTTGATACTAGCAAGGTTGTTTTCAGACGATGTTTGCCTCCAGATGATTCTTCTTTAGTAGGCATGGGGGAAAATTGGCTTTTTTGATAGTAAAGGTTGCTGACCCCCTAAAGCACCCTAAAGTTAAGTCACCTAAAGGGACGTTTTCTAGAGAGCATTGAGCTGTGTGAGAAATTTGAAATAATTCCAACTTATGGGGATCAAACTTTTCCTGGGGTTTATTAACAGCTCCACCATGTGGTGTATTTGTCAGAAAAGCAATAGCAAATGCAACACAGTTGGGGGGCGGGGGCAGAATGCATCATCAGTATGCAGCGGTTCAGGACTAGAGCTGCAGCATGGGGTTTCCTCATTTTTTCACGTGTCCGTTATTTGGAACATGAATTGGAGAGAGGTTCCCCAGCCTGGTAAAGTTACTGCATCGCTAACTTGGGGTAACTTTCCGGTGTTTGTGTTTTTAGTAGGAATGCTCCGATCAGGTTTTTATGCTGCCGATGCCAATTCCGATAATCCATGAGTGAGATTGGCCAATACCGATACCGTTCAAAAGGATTAACTGTACATTTTTCAATTTATTGATGGTGAGTATTGACGGTCAAGGCCGCTGTTAGACAATTCCAAGGGCCCCTGGCAAATAGGTAATTATTAAAAAATAAACTTTTGGGCGCATTGTCTTTTTTTGCCTTTATTTGGTAATTTGGTAATAATTAAATTTTTTAGTTCAAGATAACACAATTAACAGAATAAAATAAGACAAATCAATATCTTTATGAAATAGAAATCTGCCCTGCTCAAATGAAAAGAAAATAAATTGAGTATCCAGGTCGCAGGGGTGTGCAACTTTTGTCACTTTTAGAGCTGTCAACTATTTGTCTTTTATTTATGACTGGCAATACTTCAATTGTACACACTTTTATTTACCAAGCACACCTCCACCCAAACAGTGTGGCCATCGTCTATATATGCTATTTTGTGCTCATTTAACACTATGAATGCGATCGTATTACTGCAGACGCTGCACCGATCCGCCTGTCGACCTCACGCTCCAACGTTCCCTCACTCGTGAACAAGACTCAGGGATACTTGAACTCCTCTACCGGGGGCAGGACCTCGTTCCCAAGCCGGAGGGTGCGATCCACCCTTTTCCGACTGAGCACCATGGCCTCGGATGTGGAGGTGCTGCGTCTGATCCCAGAAGCTTCGCACTCAGCTGCAACTCGCCCCGGTAAACGTTGAAGGTCACATCCCGATAAGGCGATCAGGACCACGTCATCTGCAAATAGCAGAGACAAGAGCATAAGACCCCCGAACTGGACTCCCTCGACACCTTGGCTGCGCCTAAAAATTCTGTCCATGAAAATTATGAACAGTATCGGTGACAAAGGGCAGCCTTGGCAGAGGCCAACTTTCAACGGAAACAGGCTCGACTTACTGCTGGCAATGTAAACCAGCTTCCTGCTCAGGTTGTACAAGGACCGATTGGCACGTAGTAGCGCGCCACCAATCCCGTACTCCCGGAGCACCGCCCACAGGACACCGCGAGCGACGCGGTCAAATGCTTTTTTCCACAAAGCACATGTAGACCGGTTGGGCAAAGTCCAAAGTACCATTCAGTACCCTTGCAAGGGTGTGGAACTGGTCCAGTGTTCCATGACCGGGACGAAAACCACATTGCACGTCCTGCAGCCGAGGTTCGGTCGTACCGTTCTCTCCAGCACCCTGGAATAGACTTTCCCAGGGAGGCTGAAGAACTTTTTCATTACCAAAACAAAACTCACCAAGCTGTCAATTTCAGATTCACCATCTTAGATTTATTTTACAGTGTGATTGATTGAAGCAAAAATATACAACTTCAGGCGGCCGTCCCGAAAAGGGAGATATCACAACTTCTCATGGCTCCTTCCAGAGATGTCTGCTCTCTTTAGGCTTAGAATCATCCTTATACTGTCCCCACACCCCCTCGGGTCAAGGAAAGGGGGGTCTTTAATATCGCCATTTGGCCTGCATCCCCAATAGCTACACATCCAGTCCTGGTACCATCGATGCTTTTCCGCTCGTAAATACCATCCAGCCACGTTGACTTTATGTGTGATTGTGTGCAACACTTTAAAGACAACCATCTACACTTGTATCCTATGTTACAATATCATTGTGATACAACAGTTAGCAGGCATAAATATCGTGGTAAAAAATCAATATATTCATTGTATCAAGTGTATGTGTGTGCTAGCAAGGCGGAGTGTATTTAGCTTGCTAATATATAACTAATTTATCCTTTCAGTATCTACCCCATGAACGTGATCGTCACATATAGCGTTCCCGTGGGACAAAAACGAGCTCCGAACTCACCGCATTGCTTGTTTGATCATGGATACACAAAAAAACAAAATGTCACTGTGGGTTAAAAAGTCACATTTGGAGTCCAAAGACCAGAAGCTAGATGGATAACTCTAGCTAGCTTTCTAGCTAGCTGCCGCCAGTGACAGCTAGGCAAAGCGTGTGAACAAAGATGCAAGAAAAGTCGAACGCCAATAGGTTTGATAAGGGAGTGATCAAACACGCTGGTATGGATTGGCGGAGCCTACGTCAAGCTGTCAAACTGAAACCATTGAGGTTTTACAGACTAGTTTTGACTCTCACGGCAATGCGGGACAAAGTGTGACCCTTGTCGGCTCAATATAGAATGGTGGGAACCTACGTGACACAGCACACACGTCGGATTTGCTTCCGCACGCCGATCATTTTTTGTAATTGGCTTTGAAAGGCATTTATTGGCATATGCCGCTCACGTGTTTTTTACGGAAATCGACCGATATTGATCACTGGCCGATTGATTGGAGCATCCCTACTTTTTAGGGTAATGGATTCACTCCTACTGTAGCCCCGTTTCTCACAGTACATACACGAGGACACTGTGGTGAAGGGCATACTCCAAACGCTAGTCAGTGGCCAAAGTTTGGATCTGTCTGTCCTCACAATATCACAGGTTGGATCCGTGAGCTAACTGTGACAAATACGTTGATGGTAACTCGTAAAGCCGCTCCCCAGCCTTTGACGAGCTGCTCCAGGGAATCTTTGCCGGCGGTCTGTTCACCTGTTCTGTTGGCCGGCGATGTCCGTTCTGCTGTCTTGGCTTCAATTCCAAAAATGGCAGCTTAAGTCTGACAGGAAAAGCCTGCAGCTCGGCTGTCTGAGTGCAAACGCGGTAACTTGTTCAAGCTGAAGGCACACGAGCACTTAGACATCAACCTCTTTGTGACCTCCATGTTGAACACAATCTTTTTGTTGTTGTTGTGTTGTTGGGCTTCTTTGTTAAATGAACGTTTTCCCGAAACTATTTGATAACACATTGCGCAAGAGGAAGCATCCTGCTGAGATGATAGCCTTGAATTTTGATTTAAACACACACACACACATTGCGAGTGAGAGGGGGTCTACACTGTGGGGGTCTATCCTGTAGAACCTGAAGGAGACAGGGTGGGGTGTGATCGTGTGCAGGAGGGCGTGGAGTCCCTCTGAAACAATATCATCTCGTCCAAATGGATCATTTCAGTGCGCTTGCTAAATTGTTCTCACACACAGCAGCAGGATCACAGCAGGGAAGCATAACTGGGAAGCACAGCTCCAGCACATCAAGTATATATTCTATGAATATATCATATGACTGCTTGCATACAAATAATAAGCATTCTGAAAAAACGTATATTTAATTGTTTTTGTTTATACATAAATTAGAAATATATTCTCAAATATATTTACTTCTTCATAAAAATGATCAATAAATATATTACAAATATATTTGAGACTATATATTTATTTTCAAATAAATATATTTGAGAACGTAGATTGATGTATTATTATCAATAAATGATTGCATATGTTAACGGAAATTTCCTTTAACGGCACAATTAACACGATTAACGTGCGCACATCATGTTTGGCCCTCGGCCCACACCATAGTTTGAGGAAACGCAGCGGTGGATGTGGAGCCACAAGCCACAAGAAAAGGTTATTTTGAATGGTAAGTTTACCTTCAAAGCCTTGGCAGATGGTATTTTTTTTAATTGTTATTTATACAGTGGTGTCTTGGCATACGAGTGTCCCAACTAAAGAGTGTTTTTGAGATGCGAGCCGTCTCTCAGCTGATTTTTTTTTTGCTTTGAAGTACAAGCTAAATTTTGGGTTATGAGCTGCTACCTCCCGGAAGGCATAACCAAGGACAGCTATTTGGGGGCCTGTGTCAATGTGACCGTGACTGAAGACGAGAATGGTTGTAAATAGCATTAGTAGTGTGCTAGCTGGTCACCGGGAAAGATTTTCAACACATCGGTAAAACACACGTACATTATAGCCATCTAATTTATCTGATTTGTTATGTTTTGGATAAAACTAAGACAGAAACCACATCAAATTGAAAGCACTAAATGAATACACAGCCTCCGTCCACCAGTATGAGCCTGAATGAACATTAGCACTCAATAAGGTCATCAGAGCTTAGCTTTACGCATTCCCACACAGTATCAGCATTTGAGACCGAATATGAGGTGAAAGAAAAAGGGAAAAAATACAGTATAGTCATCATTCTGTGCAGCGTGGGAGAGAGTTAGATGGTGCGTTCAAGGACCGTCGAACAAAGTGGGACAAGTCGCTGCTTGCGTTAAACATGCCAAAACTGGGAGATTTCTTACTATATATATTTTTTATTATAAAATAATGGCCCATATATTCCAAAATTGATATCCCTCGACACAAATTTGATGTTATTTGCAAATTATTTTATGTTTTTAGTTGTTTTTTTGTTTTTTTTATCATTGCGTCCAATGGTTGAGGACCCATGCCTTACAGCACAGGTGTCAAACTCAAGGCCCGTGGGCCAAATGCGGCCCGCCACGTCATTTTATGTGGCCCGCGACAGCAAATAAATAGGTCAAAAGCGTGCTTTCAAAAACTACATTTCCCACAGTGCCTGTCGACTACTCACCGCCACTAAACGGCAGTGTCTCCGCATCAATGCCAACAAGTTGAATTGACAAATAAATAATGATCCCAAAATGTCCAGGGAGAGAAAAGTTGATGCGGATGGAAGAGCGTTTCAAGAAAGATGGGAAGGCGGGTACTTGTTTGTGCTTCATGGAGAAAGACCGGTAAGTCTTTTGTGTTACGAAGCGGTGTCGGTTGTTAAAGAGTACAATCTGCGTGGGCATTTTGACACGAAACACGGAGCTAAGTACGCCAAAGCTAGCCTTCAAGAAAAGCAAGAAACTGCCCAAGAATTAGAAGGCAAACTGCCGTTGCGGCAGAGTGTGCTCACCAAATCCACAGCCAAAAACAATGCGGCAGCGGAAGCTAGCTTTATTGTGGCTGAAGAAATTGCCCACGCTTCCAAGTCGTTCTTTGAAGCAGCGCATGCTGAAGGTCTGTGAGCAGGTGTGTCCCGGCCAATTACAGACTTTAAAAAACATCAGTTTTTAGGTTAGTTACTAACCTAAAAACTTGACCAATATCGTTGTAAACTGAGTCAACTTTTATTTTGTCATTTTGAGTTGATTACATATTATTTATGTGTAGCTGCTGTCGCAATGATTTAGTGTTTGCAGGTTTTATGTAGTTTTATGCAGACAAATGATTGCAGTCAAAGCATCAGTTGGATGCAAGACTGTGTTTTGTAAAATGCTACATCTGTCATACGTGTTGTTAGCAGCTCACAAGTGTTGATTCTACAGTCATTAAGCCCATTTGAACTTTGACAAACACGTTTTGAACAAAGTTAATGTCATCACTTGTGTTTTATGTTATTTTTCTTCTTTCACTTGGATAGTTTGATCCTTGATTGATGGAGTCGTGTGGGTTTCATAAGCTGACAAATTCAAATGATTTATGTTGCAACAGAGCAACAAGTAAAGATATTTTTTTCTATGCAAGTGTAATGTTTGTCACTTCAATAAGTCATAAATTCAGAGTTATTTAACATTAAGGAGCTGTTATGTTTATTTTACATTACATTTGATTACATTTAGTTTTATTTCTAAGTTACATCTGGCCCTTTGAGGACGGCCATTATGTCCATGTGGCCCTAAGTGAACATGAGTTTGCCACCCCTGCCTTACAGCATGCTTGGGGATATGATGTGCTCCGTTACACATTTGAAAACACTGTAAGAATGCCACTTCTATAGGATTCACGTCTTAATTTTAATCATGTAAAATTCATGTCCACATCAACCAATGTAACCGTTGAATCGTATCGAACTGAATCTTATGGTTTGGACACTTCGACACTGTATCAAATCGTTCTGTATCGTAACCCGTGTATCCAGATGCGCATCGAGTCGTCTGCCACAAGGAGATTTACATCCCTATAATTGATGCGTTTGAGCTTGAGTTCCATCATTATTCCCTACCCATTATCATGTATTTATTAATAAATTCTAATGACATTTGAGAATAATCGGCTGATATCGGTAATGCAGTGATGGACAATATCAGTATCTGGGATATCGGTAAGAAAGCCAATATTGAGCGTCTGTCGATATTACACTTAGTTATTTGAGTGCATAATTAAGTAGTGAAAGTACTCGTCAGATCTTAGAGACAAAGGCTGCGGGCGTGTAAAAGATGCTACTTTGATGACCTGCGATGGCTCCTTGCTTGCTTGTCTCTTCAAATACACCGCAGCCTTCATCATCAGTGAAAACACTGATACACCTTCACACTTTTTTTTCTTCTAAGACTCGTGAGTGATGCTATTACGTTTATCTTTTTGCCTTTTTACACCCGCCCAACCACTGACCAGTGAATTTAACCATGCACACCACACGTTTGCGAAGACAGAGTAACACAAATAACAAGCGCCATTCAAACACGTTTCAGACTCATTTTTATGTGTAATTTTTGTCCGCGGCTGCAGGAACCAGGAGGTTTGATTGGTTGCCGTGGTGATAGATGCCCGGCCAGTTTTCTGATTACTGCGTTCTTCGATCTCCTGGGCTCGACATAATCAGAATAAATGTCTCCCAGGGTAGAAGACTTGTGTGTGTGTGTGTGTGTGTGTGTGTGTGTGTGTGTGTGTGTGTGTGTGTGTGCGTGTGAAAAGAAAGTAGGTGCAAGCGTGTATTGTGACATGCGTGTGATTGTTGAAGGCCTCATCTATGTTGTTTTATTATATTCTGAGCATGTTTTGGCCTTGTTACGTTTGAGTTTTTTGGCACTTTCAAACCAGAGCAGATGACCTCAATCATACCCAAGCAGATTACGACTTTTTTTTTTTGTAAAATAGAAGAATTAAATAGATTTTTAATGACTGAAACTCATCACAATTTGGTGCTGGCAATATTATTTTTCTCTATTTCCTGCCAGTGAGCGGCCTCATTCATCATGTCTCTCTCTAGTCCATTTTCTTATCAATTCAAAAGCTATGCATAGAGATCCTCAGGAAATTGTCTACAGGCGCATACGGAGGCACGTCGCCGCTGTGCCAGACATCCATCATCAGCAAGAGGCGCTAAAAGCGTCTGTGACTCAAGCAGCGGGCGTTGGAATTAAGTTTACATGACGTGACTGTGTTGTCGTTTGACTCTTTGCTCCACTTTCCTTCTTTTCTTCTAGTTGCACATTACCGCGGTCAGCAGCTACCATATTTTTTTTATAAAAAGAAAAGATCAATCAGTGTGAGCTGGCTTAGTAATTGACCTTAATTAACAGCGTCTACTTCTTTATGATGACCTCTTTTCACCTACCTTAATGGTTAACTGGCCCCACTGAGGGCGTCTGGGCCTTGCAGGGACAAGGAGCCAAGGGTGGAGGCGTTTGAACCTTGTATGGAAATGGAGCTGGGGCCGGGATGAGTCGGCCTTGGACGGAGAAGGAGCCTGGACCACAGCCTTCTGGATCATGGACGAGGATGGAGCCAGGAGTGGAGAGATCCGGACCTTCAACAGACAAAGCGGCCGAAGGCGTCTGGCCCTTGAAGAGCAGAGGACTTTGGACAGACGAGAAGCCAGGTGCGGAGGCGTCACAACCTTGAATGGAGATGGAGCCGGGATCAAATGCATATGGGTCATGGACAGGCAGGGAGCCAGGACCGAAGGCGTCTGGGTCTTGGTCGGACAAGGAGCCAGGTGCGGAGGCGTCTGAACCTTGGACGAAGATGTAGCAGGGACCGAAGGTGTCTGGGCCATGGACGGAGAAGGAGCCGGGCCCAGAGCCTTCTGGATCATGGACGGGGACGGAGCCCGTGTCTGGACCGTGGGCTGGTGTAGAACTCAAGCTAGAAGATGGATTATGACCCAGAGATTGCGCAGTTTGCACGATATTATTTTCTGTTTAGGCCTTCTCCTCCGATTATGAATTAACATTTGCAACAAAAGTGACTGCTGTCGCATGAAGATTAATTCCATCTCCAATAACTCTCTCCTTCTCTCTTTAATTACTCTTGTTCGCTCGCAACAACGGAAGCTAACAAATACTCAATGAGTGATGTGGTTGTTCGCTGAGTCAACTCTCTGGAAAACACTTTGCCCAGCGTTTCGGCAGAGAATGACACATTTTTCTGTGCATTTTGGCACTTCTGTCCACACGCAAATGTAGGAACTTTTCCTTAAAAACGTAGCTGTTTGGTTTGTGTCATCAGAAATGTGCAACATTATCTCATGTGTTTAAATCTTATTTAACAGTAGAAAATAATTAATCAAGTGATTGACTTTTAAAAAATAATGTAAATGAACGCTGATGTTATAATGCGGTACTAAGTCAGCTGTGGTTCTGATTGAACACAAAATACTGTATGTACACATGGCAGCTGGCAAATATTGTTTTTTTTAAACGGGACTAGTGTGGATGGAGATTTTGAGGGAAAAATTTGCATTTTGTAAAATATCTGTGTGTGTGGACATGGCCTACAATTATTATATTATACAAAGTTATTTTCAAGAGATTGTATTCTAACACAGACATTTTGTTTTTATTTCTAATACACACTTCCTCCCCAAAGGTGCATTGTCACACACTTCAAACACACACACACCCATGCACACACACACAAACCTGACCGAGGGATGGATGGTTTTTCAAATGTTCATCAATTCTCTTACATGACATTGATCAGTATTCATAAAATCAATATTTATCAGCCTTGGATTGATCGTGGTGTCACACTAAATGTATGGAAATGGCAAAGATACCAGGAGTGTCACACCTCAATATTTATTGTGCACGCATGAATAATTGAACATATACAGCAGACATACACACACACACACACACACACACACACACACACACACACAAGACATAAGGCTATGGATGCTAATTGTTGTGGTACGACACAACGGAACACTAAAACTAACTGCGGTCCATAAATGTCAGCGTGTGGTGGCCTTTTAGGAGAACGAAGCAATGTTGTATTGCCACTAAAGTCATGTTGGTGCACATATTTGTACTGATATTCATTGAAATTGGATCCCCACTTGCTAGCTAGTCAATTGTATTTTACTGTCTATAGTACCATCTCACAACTTTACACATGGAGCAGGTCTAGAACCACAGAAAAACAACCAAACCCCACATGAGCAAGCACCTGGGGGCGGAGGCAAGGAAAAACTTTTTCTAGGTAAGAAAACTCAAACTGAACCCAGCCTCTGTGTGGCGGCCGGCTGTCTTGGCTGGTTGGGTCAGGTGAAAAGACAGAGTAGAGGGGCAGAGGGTAGATAGAGAGAGAAAACAGCCTTGAGGGGTTGAGAAACTGGAGGAGGGACAGAGAAACCTCAATCAGAACCCAGGTTCTGTGGAGCGGCCGGCTGTCTTGGCTGGTTGGGTCAGGTGAAAAGACAGAGTAGAGGGGCAGAGGGTAGATAGAGAGAGAAAACAGCCTTGAGGGGTTGAGAAACTGGAGGAGGGACAGAGAAACCTCAATCAGAACCCAGGTTCTGTGGCGCGGCCGTCTGTCTCGACCGGTTGGGTTGAAATACATAGATAGAGTAGAGGGGCAGAGGGTAAAAAGAGAGAAACCAGCATAAAGGGGTTGAGCAACCGCAGGAGGGACAGAGAAACGTCAAACAGAACCCAA
This sequence comes from Dunckerocampus dactyliophorus, assembly GCF_027744805.1. Taxonomy (NCBI): domain Eukaryota; kingdom Metazoa; phylum Chordata; class Actinopteri; order Syngnathiformes; family Syngnathidae; genus Dunckerocampus; species Dunckerocampus dactyliophorus. Next base: position 34,348,934 of record NC_072822.1, read on the forward strand.
GCTTTGTGGGGCATCGTCTTTCTTGACTGGTTGGGTTGAAATAGAGACACATTAGAAGGGAAGATGGTATAAAGAGAGAAAACAGCATAGAGGGGTTGAGCAACCAGAGCAGGTAGAGAGAAACTTTAAGCAGAACCCAGGCTCTGTTAGGTGACTGTCTGTCTTGACTGGTTGGTTTGAAATAGTGACTAAGTAGAGTGGTTGGGTAGAAATAGAAACAGAGTAGAGGGGCAGAGGGAACGTAGAGAGAATAGCATAAAGGGGTTGAGCAACTGGAGGAGGGACGGTGAAACCTAGAGCAGAACCCAGGCTCAGTGAGGCGGCCATATGTCTTGACTGGTTGGGTTGAAATACAGTAGATAGACATAGTAGAGGGACACAGGGTAGATAGAGAGAGGAAACGACATAAAGGGGTTGAGCAACTGCAGGAGGGACAAACAAACCTCAAACGGAAGCCACCTCTGTTGGACGACCATCTGTCTCGACTGGTTGGGTTGAAATAGAGACAGAGTAGAGTGGCAGAGCGCAGCGAGAGAGAGAAAACAGGATTGAGGGTTGAACCAAAGAAAAACAGAGTTAGCAGGATTACTCTAAAAATGGACGACTAAACAGAACTACTAAACAAATTGTAGACTGGTGGTGCATGGGCCATGAAGCTGGTGCAGATCTGTATGAAGGACGTTGGGGCAGTGACCCACCAGATCCAGCAGATGGTGCTGTGGTGAAAAAAGGCTTTCCGGTTGTGGAGGCGTCTCTGGGCCTGCCGGTTTGTGGCCCCCGGTACCCGTCTGCCTTTGTGGGGTGTGATCTCTCGCTGGTCTCAGGGGTTGGCAGTCCTCCGGCCCGCTGGCGTCCTGTCCTTGGCTGGGATTGCCTCTCTTCGGCCCCTTGCTGGTCTTCCCGGGGGTGGGGGGCCCTCTGGGCTGGCTCTTGGGGCACTGATCTCTGTGCTGCCTGCCCCTATGGGCCTGGTGACCTTCTGGCGGCCGTGGCCCGGCCTGGCTATTTGGGGCGGGGCTCTCTGGGGGGTGGGGGCGGCCCCTTTCCTTTCATGCATTCTCAGTGACAATTACACGCCCACACATTTCTGCACCTTTACATATATATGAAGTCTTCCTCACATACAGAGATACCTGTACATATGCACACTCACAGTATATACGTACTTCCCCACATTACTCACTGAGTTAACCAGGGTGTTGTTATGTTGTTGGTTTTATTACAGCGACGGTGATATTAGCAGTATGACTATATGTATGTGTGTGTGTGTGTGTATGTGTATATATGTGTGTGTATATGTATATGTATATATATACGTATGTATATATATATATATATATATATATATATATATATATATATATATATACGTATATATATATATATATATATATATATATATATATATATATTTTTTTTTTTTTTTTTACAATGATGTGCATTACAGTACTTTTCATTCTGTTCACTATCATGGATAATAATTTCATTACTACAATTATGTGTGACTGTTTCAATGCGGTATTATCATTGTGATCACTATCATAGTTCATCATTTCATGACTGCTATTATGTGTGATTGTCATTGACAGCTTCGTCATTGTGGTTGTTGATATTGTTTTATCCTTATGTCCTTGTTCGTTTTTATAGTTGTCACAGACATTTATTTGCTGATGTCGTTCTGTATGTTTCTGTTGTTCTGTCACTATTGTTGTTGTTGCTGCTGTTGTCCTTGTCTCTTGTCTCTTTTTGTTTTTGTCCCCCCCCCCCACTGTTTCCTTTTCTCTTCTTCTCTGTCCCCTCCTGCTCCGGTCCGGTCGCTCCAAATGTGCTTTATAACAAGCATCAAGGTCGAATAAATTTTGTATGACAGGGGAAGTGTATATCACACTTCTCCCTGGCAGAGTAAATCTGTTGAGCACTTGACGGCATTTAGATCTACAATTCTATCTGCTTTAAAGGCTGGACAGGACAGGGGTAAAACAAAAAAAAGAAAAAAAAAAGAAAAAAGGCTTATTGTGTGTGGCAGCTGGCACTCACTGGCACTACCTACAGGACTGGAGTGGAATTGCTCTGCCTGTCATGCCCTGGTGTGTCAGTTAAATTGACATTCTCAGGGATTGGGAGGCCTTGGCGGAGGTCTGCTTGCTGATGAGAGGCATGTTGGTTGTCTTTTAAAGACAGATTTGCAGCATTAGATGCGCAGATGTCCCTAATGATGTGTCCGCTGGATGCAAGTCCACCGCCCCTGACTTTGCTGCCTCGCAAGGGTGATTGACAAAGCGTTTAAGTCAATCTGCTGTCCTCTGAATGTGCCTTTGTGTATGTGTGTGTGTGTGTGTGTGTGTGTGGTACAGAGTGAGACAGTACCCTTAATTGCTCTTCACCTCCACTTGAAAAGCTTTCAGCCTGGTCAGCACATCACAACATGCGCCCAGAAAGAAGCCCACTGGAAGGGCGGGGGGCACGCCGGCCTTTTGGACTAACCGGATTAGCTTCACACGGCCTGCGTCGCTCTGTGAACGTTGTCATTGTCGTCAACTCCAAATGACATCGAGTGGTCACTTTCAGTGGCTCGTCTTTGCCCTCCTCGACTATCCCCCTCCTCCTCCTCTGCCTCGCCGCTCATTTCATTTCACTGATAAGTGCGCCGCCCTTTTTGGAAAAGCAGAGTGCCGTCTGCTATCTACACGCAGCTGTGAATAAGCTGGCTACAAAGACGCCACAAATGTGTTGGCAATTACAGGCAGAAGAGAGACGAAGGAAGTGGGGAAAGAAAGAGAAGACTGAAGACGACTTCATCACATCAATTCCAGCACCTGGATTGCAACCTGAAAGTAAACATATTTGCAATACAACCAACCTTGCAAATATATTGAAACGCAGTTAATTCTGAGACGTTCTGGTCGCCCTGTTTGTATTTTGAAAGTCTTCCTTCTCGCAGGAAATCATCAAGACAGGATTTAGTGGAATTCCGTCACTCACACCGTACGCAGAAAACGTGAAGGACATATACAGCACAGTAGTAAAGAGATTAAACACAAGAAACGCTAGTAAAAACACAATTTTCTTTCACACACTACACTGCTTAGTTATCACTGTCCATTTCATAGGACGTTCTAAGGTACCATCTTTATCCTTCATGATGGTTTCTCCACTTTCTGAGCGTTTTACCATGTCTGATTTGACTTCGCTGTTGACTTTTCTTTTCTTTGAAAAGCGTGCCCCATGCTTGGGCGACATCATGAAGAGAAAAAGGTCAACAAAAAAGTAGGGATGCAATATATATATATTTTTGTCAAACCAATACTTTCTCCTTCTCAAGACCAATATGGTACCAATAACTTTTTTACATCTACTTTTTAAAATTTTAATTTAACTGTAGTTTCTGTAGTAACTGTAGTCCTTCTTACCTGGATGTAAGAAGGACTCAAACAAATTTGAATTTGACCAACTGCACTTGTTAATTTGGCCTGATCAAATATCATGATATTACTACAACCACATCACTACTATCAGGAGAAGCAGAGGATAGAGGGGAGGGGGACCCCTACTGTGGCCCAGCAAGGTGCACGGTATTCGGGCACACGCTCCGAGCAGCCGTGTGCCGCCACGGAGGTCCCTGGCAAACCTTTTGCACATTTTCAAAAGCCGTGGCGGTGGCGTTTCAGGTGGCTGATAAGGTTTTTTGTGTGCTTGATGTTTTGTTTGGTTTTTTCCTCCCCTCATCGCTGAGCATTTGGTACAACTTGTTCCCCTAAACTAATTTTCCAAAAATTACAACTTTGTTTTGTTTTTTTTTTGTTTCACATCATATTACATTCCATTCCATTCCATTTTCCTCCACTTATCCGGGTCCGACTCGCGGGGGCAGCAGTCTTAGTCGGGAAGTCCAGACTTCTTGGTCCCGACCACCTCCTCCAGCTCCACCAAGAGGACACCAAGACATTCCCGGGCCAGCTGTGAGATGAAATCCCTCCAGCGTGTCCTAGGTCTTCCCCGGGATCTTCTCCCGGCTGGGCATGCCCGAAACACCTCACCATGGAGGCGTCCGGGAGGCATCCAGACGAGATGCCCGAGCAACCTCAGCTGGCTCCTCTCGATGTGAAGGAGCAGCGGCTCTACTCTGAGCTCCTCCCGGATGACCGAGCTTCTCACCCTATCTCTTAGGGTCAATCCCGCTACCCTACGAAGAAAACTCATTTCAGCCGCTTGTATCCGCGATCTCGTTCTTTCGGTCACGACCCAAAGCTCATGACTATAGGTGAAGGTGGGAACATAGATCGAACGGTAAATTGAGAGCTTTGCCTTCCGGATCAGCTCTCTCTTCACCACGACGGTCCGGTACAGCGACTGCATTACTGCAGACGCTGCGCCGATCCGCCTATCGACCTCACGCTCCAACCTTCCCTCACTCTTGAGCAAGACCCCGAGATACTTGAATCCTCCACCTGGGGCAGGACCTCATTCCCAACCCGGAGGGAGCAATCTACCCTTTTCCGACTGAGAACCATGGCCTCAGATTTGGAGGTGCTGAGTCTCATCCCAGAAGCTTCACACTCAGATGCAAACCATCCCAGTAAACGCTGCAGGTCACAGCTCGATGAGGCCATCAGGACCACATCGTCTGCAAATAGCAGAGATGAGATCCTGGACTCCCTCGACACCTTGGCTGCGCCTCGAAATTCTGTCCATGAAAATTATGAACAGAATCGGTGACAAAGGGCAGCCTTGGCGGAGGCCAACGTTCACCGGAAACAGGCTTGACTTACTGCTGGCAATGCCAACCAGGCTCCTGCTCCGGTTGTACAAGGACTGAATGGCATGTAGTAGCGCGCCACCAATCCCATACTCCCGGAGCACCCCCCACAGGACACCGCGAGGGACACGGTCGAATGCCTTTTCCAGGTCTACAAAGCACATGTAGACCGGTTGGGCAAACTCCCAAGTACCCTCCAGTACCCTTGCAAGGGTGTAGAGCTGGCTCAGTGTTCCGCGACCAGGACGAAAACCACATTGCACCTCCTGTAGCCGAGGTTCGATTAACGGTCATACCCTTCTCTCCAGCACCCTGGAATAGACTTTCCCAGGGAGGCTGAGGAGTGTGATCTCCCTATAGTTGGAACACACCCTCCGGTCACCCTTCTTGAAAAGGGGGACCACCACCTCAGTCTGCCAATCCAGAGGTACTGTTCCCGACTTCCACGCAATGTTGAAGAGACGTGTCAGCCAAGACAGTCCCTCAACATCCAGAGCCTTGAGGAATTCAGGGCGAAACTCGTCCACCCCCGGAGCTTTGCCACTGGGGAGCGTTTTGACTACCCCAGATACCTCAGCCACGGTGATGGAACTGTCCGCGTTCGTGTCCTCAGCCTCTGCCTCCTCTATGGAAGGTATGTCAGTGGGATTGAGAAGGGCCTCAAAGTATTCCTTCCACCGCCCAAGTATATCCTCAGTCGAGGTCAGCAGGCCCCCGTCCCCACTGTAAACGGTGTGAACCGGGCACTGCTTCCCCTTTCTGAGGCGCCGGACGGTTTGCCAGAACCTCTTCGAGGCCGATCGAAAGTCGTGTTCCATGGCCTCACCAATCTCCTCCCACACCCGGGTTTTTGCCTCGACCACCGCCGAAGCCGCCGGTACCTGTCAGCTGCTTCAGGAGTCCCACAAGCCATCCATGCTCGATAGGAGTCCTTCTTCAGCTTGACGGCAGCCCTGACCTCTGGTGTCCACCATCGGGTTCGGGGTTTGCCGCCACGACTGGCCGACCACCTTGCGGCCGCAGCTCCGATCGGCTGCTTCAGCAATGGAGGCACGGAATAGAGCCCATTCGGACTCAATATCCTCGTCCTCCCCCGGGATGCAGGCGAAGCTCTGCCGGAGGTGACAGCTGCAGACTCGACGGACAGGTGACAGGTTCGCACAGAAGTCCAACATATCATATTACATTATTATCATTATTATTATTATTATTATTATTATTATTATTATTATTATTATTACATTAGCTTAAAAAATAACATTCAAATTTGAACTCTATGCTACTAAAATGAAACTAAAAACAAAAATTATTTTTCCTCATAATATTATAAGTTTATTCTTGTAAAACTGTGACTTTTTGGTCATTGAATTGCAAATATTTATCCCTTAATATTTTGACTGATTTTTCAATTTCCTTTTTTCCAACTAATTCAGTGTTCTGCTTGTAAATGTTTTTCTTTTTCTGACTTTATTCCTGTAATACTTGGAATATTTATTCTCATAATATGATAACTGTTTCTGCAACCTAATTTCTCAAAAATTACTTTATATGTATTTCAACTCCACACTACTAAAATGATATTATTTTTTCCTCATAATTATATGAGGTTATTGTAAAATTGTGACTTTTTTCTTGTTAGATTATAATTTTTCTTCATATTTTTTCCTTAATTGTTTTTTCATTCTTGCTGCTGTTCATTTTTTGTTTTTGTTTTTAATTTTACAACTATTTAAACGTTCTGCTTGTAAATTTTGTAGATGACTTTATTCTAGGGATGCTCTGATCTGGGTTTTACACTGCCAATACCGATACCGATCATCCATGAGTGAAATCGGCCGATAGCAATGAAATAGATTGAAGTGTACATTTTTAAATGTATTATTGGCTATATCAGGGGTCACCAACATTTTTTCTTTTGAGAGTTACTTTTCCAAAATGAAAATGGCCAAGAACGACTCATTTTTGCAACATTTAATTTCATAGCTTATTTCAACCTAAGCAAAGCCAATATGCTTGTTTTACCAGAACATTAACAAAATGCTGGTATCCACAACTCACATTTTGTATTTCCTACCGTGCTTTTTCACGGACATCGGCCGATACTGATCGGTGGGCGATTGATTGGAACACCCCTGCTTTATTTTCTTATAATATTTTGACTTTATTCTCGTAAGATTATCTTTTTTTTTTTTTGCGAAATCTTTTTCCAAAAATTATTTTTTGTTTTGTTGTTTTTTTTCTGACTTGATTACAACTTGAAAAAATAATGTCTTTTTTCTTTAATAATTAAAATGTATGCTAATAAAATGATTAATCCTCATAATATTACTGCATTATTCTCATAAAATTCAAACTTTTTCTCGGGAGATTGCTACTTTTTTCTCTTAATATTTTTACTTTATTTTTGGAAACTTACTGTTGATTTTCACATTTTTGCTGTTGTTTTTTTTTGTTTTCTTGTTAAATTATATATTTAAAATGTGCCGTGGGCCAATAAAAAAAACAGCCGTGGGCTGCAAATGGCCCCTGTGCCGCACTTTGGACACCTTTGCATTGAAATGAGTGTTTATTGGCTGTAGTCATGTCACAAGGTTGTAAGCCAAGCTGGCACATCAACACACAGTAAAGCGCTTTACAAATCACTTTAAAGACTAGACATATTCTCCCTTTAATTTGCTGGCCTCCGGCAGCCCTCTTCTTCTTCTTCTTCCATCTTTCATATTCCAGCAGGCCACAGAACATTCACTTCTACATAAATCTTGTTTATGGCTCGGAGGGTCCTTTCTAGTGAATGCGGGAGCATGCAAGTGCACACGGTGGCGTTCGTGCGGGGACAGAAGCGACTCCATCAATCATGAAAATCACTTTGTGTTACGTTTGAATGTAAAACCGCTGATACAGTGAAAATGTGCTAAAGAACTAGCATGTTCTTCCTTGTTATCATAGAACTTGCATGCGTGCGAATATTCTCATTCATCCATGTCATTGAATCGATCGCAGCTGGACTGTTCAGGTAGTCTTAGAAGATGTTTCTTCAGTTCATGCTCAAAGACTAGATAGGACAGCTCCAGTCTGAGGGGATGGACAAAGCATTTATTCTCTAAGATGAAGGGTTTCACTCTTTTGGAATGCAAAACGACAATGGAATGAGGCCTCTGCCAGTTGAAACCAAAAGTGGCCGTGTCGTGTTTGGTATTGGTGAGAGGCTGAATGATTGAATCTCTTAGGAAGGGATGAAAGGACAGCATTGTATGTGGGAGGTACTGTAGGTCGCAGACCTCTCTCTCTGTTTGGAGATGATTTCTCAACCTTAACCTACATGGCCTAGATTATTTTGTTGGCTAGAATTTACATGTGTTTGTGTTGATGCCCTTTCTTCCACCCCTCCAAAGTGGTAAACCAAGGGAAACGTGTACAGATACAGACATGGATCAAATTCTACAATTTAATCTTAAGACTATCAATGCATTCTGGAGCCAAATGTGTTACTCAGTGTCAGAAAGTTTGGTCTCATACATGGGTCATGGTCACGGTCATGGGCCCTCCAACAGGACCATGACCCAAAGATACTCAAGAGCAACCAAGGGCCAAACATTGGACTATTTGCCCTATGAGCCCTAATTTGAATCCAGTTGAAAATCTGTGGAAAGAAACATGCAGTCTGGAGAAGAAACCCATCAAACCTCAGGGAGGTGGAGCATTTTGGTAATAAGGAGTGGACCAAACCACCTGTGGACAGATGCAGGAGTCTCACCGAGAGTTACAGGAAGCGCTCATACTAGGTTTAGGGTACCATCATATTTGTCCAAACCAGTTTCATTAGTTTTTTTGGTACTTTTTTCTGTATTATAATTTTTGTCAGTTTCTTGTGGAGTCCATCCATCCATCTTCTACCACTTACCACTTATCCAATGGTTGGGTCGCAGGGGCAGCAGCCTAAGCAGGGAAGCCCAGACTCCCGGCGGATCCTAGGGTGTTCCCAGGTCAGTTAAGAGACATAGTCTCTCCAACGTGTCGTGGGTCTTCCCCGAAACCTCCTCCGGTTGGACGTGCCCTGAACAGCACCCCAGGGAGGAGTCCGGGAAGCATCCTGAGCAGATGCCCGAGCCACCTCATCCGACTCCTCTCAATGCGGAGGAGCAGTGGTTCTACACCGAGTTTCTCCTGAAAGACAGTGCTTCTCACCTTCACCCCATGGAGAAAGCTCATTTTGGCCGCTTGTACCCGCAATCTTATCCTTTCGGTCACTACCCAAAGCTCATGATCATAGGTGAGGGTAGGAACGTAGGTCGACCGATAAATCTTCACCACAACGGACCGATGCACAGTCCGCATAACTGCAGACAGCGCAGCAATCCGCCTGTCTATCTTGCGTTCCATCCTTCCCTCACAGGATCCTGCAAGATCTGCAGGATCTCATCACCGACCCGGAGATGGCACACCAACTTTTTGCAGACGAGAACCAGGACTCGGACTTGGAGGAGCTGATTCTCATCCCAGCCACTTCACACTCGGCTGCAAACCAATCGGGTTTTTGTCGGGTTTTCCTTCTTCAGCTCTCACTAGATCGGTTTGCAGCTGAGTGTGAAGCGGCTGGGATCACGCTTGTCAGGTTTTCCTTCTTTTCGGCGTAAGGGTCAACCCTCCGGTTTTAAAAAACAATCCCTCCAGTACTGCAGGTGACAATAAAGACGATATCTGTCTGCTTCCCTACTGAAAGGAATTTCCCTTACTTTCCACAAAATGTATTTTCAAATGTAAGTGTTGACAGGCATGGTAAGGGCCGTGCTAGGAATGCAATATTTTCCACTGTCTTTTAGACAAGCAACATGTTCTTGCTTATCTACCATAGAAACATAACACACTCAGAAGACCTTTCACTTGAAACAAATGCACCCTGTTGTTTTTTTCTGTGCATACGCACATGGTTTGTAGATATGCAACCTGTTTCATCTCTGAGGAGCGTTTAGCTGGACTAAAAAAGGGAACTTTCCTCTTTGGAGCTTGATTGGACTTTGCTAAACCTTCGTTGGCAGCTGATCGCTCTCGCCAATGTTGGCATTACAACGATATCTACTCCTGTTTGAATTACAGTCGTTCCTCATTTATCGTGGTTCATTGGTTCCATACCCGACTGTGATAAGTGAATTCAATATTATTGAAGGAAATATTTTCGTAGTCATAGAAAACATGTTTATGACTTTCCAAATATGGGTTTTAACATTACTAGAGCCCTCTAGACATGAAATGACACCCCAAGAGTCACTTTTACACAGGATCACTTCAGGGGCATAACAGACGACAAGCTACCGAGCTAACTAGTTAGCCTCTCCAATGTAAAAGGTAAATGGTCTTTCACTTGTATGACGCTTTTCCACCAGCAAGGCACTCAAAGCGCTTTGACACTGTTGGCACATTTAGCTACTGATGACGCAGCATTAGGAGCAACTGAGGGTTCAGTATCTTGCCCAGGGATACTTTAGAAGGATGGAGGATCGAGCCCGCAATCCTCAGGTTGGGAGACGACCACTCCACCACCTGAGCTATGCCGCCAATGTACTTATTCTAAACTCAAGAAAGTGTTTCAAACGGAGTGGGGAAGAAGCATGAAGAAGCCAAAAACTTAACCACTTCCACACGAACGGGAGGAGAACCTTTTTTTCACACTGTCTCAGCCATGGCGTGTCGGTTCAGCCCTACGGGCTCAGCAGGCAGTCTCCGTGCGGTGTGAAAGGTAATGTAATCTAACATCATGTCTCATAACGTTACTGATGCCGAGTGGCCACAATACTACATATAACTTGTCTTTCAATATTTTTGGATTAATAATAGGCCATAGTCAACCACAAAACCGCCATTATGTATAAATTAGTAATTTTTTTGCAAAACCGTGATATGGTGAGGGATCGATAGTTGAACCGCGATATTAGCGAGGGACTACTGTAAATTGTAAACCTTCCTTGAGATCCTAGACTCATTTCATAGCTGGTCCGAACAGTAGCAACAGTTTCGGCCACACGGTAAAAGCACTGTCTTACTGCCATGCAGCAAGATCAAACCAGGAGAGTCTTACTCATGTTAATTGAATGTGTGATTACTGTTACTATGGATTTCTTCCGCAATTTTGTTATTTTTATTGTTTTTTTGCATTATAGTCTGCAAATGTGAGTTCCACGGCATGCTGGGCTCAGGTTTAGTGGTCACATGACAGTGAATCGCATGACTAGGAGCTGCAATTACACCGTTTCTTATCAAACCCTCTTCGTTCAAACAACATTCATAATAGTCACGCTTCTTCTTCGGGCTTATTTTCCAAACTGCCTCGCTCTCTCGCTCACTCTCTGCGTGTATTTTGTGTCTTTGGCTGCCTTTTCATTTTCCGTGTTTGCTTCCGCCAGCTCTCCACTCTTTGAGAGTGGAGTGAATGACGGAGAGAGAAAAAAGAAAAGAAAAACAGGTGGAAGATCGACTTGAAAGTTCAATTATACCACGGACCTCTGGGCTTTCCATTTGCTGCGTGTGTGCGTGTGTGTGTGCCTTGTCCCTGTCATGCACACACACGCGCACACCCCTTTTCACAAGCAAGTGCAAATGCAGCTTTTATCTGGAGTGTGTGTGTGTGTGTGTGTGTGTGTTTTTCCTCATTATTAGTGTGAAAGAAAAGTCCACAGGTAATTACAGCCTCTTTTCAACAACAACCGAGCCTTCCTCTGTTTGTGCTTTTTTTTCTTATCGTTGTCTTTAAAGCGCCTGTTAGTTACATTTAACTTGGACAAAGTTGCTTATTCTGTGTAATTAGTGCGTTTCATTTAAGAAGAAACTATCCTGTTCTCCTTGCTCCCGTGCTAGTACTATACAGTGGTGAATAATAATAACTCTTATATATTATTGAATATTCAGTTTATTACTTTATTTTTTATTAATGGCAATATTTTATGAAGAAATATGAAATATGCAATATTTCATATTTCATTGCAAGTATGATTTAATATTTCTTCTCAAATTATAAATTAAACAAAAAATATAAATACATCGATAAAGAATATAGTTTAAACTAGGCGGTATATATTTGTTTTTTTAACTATTAAAATTACATGAATAATTACAATAAAAATATTAAATACAATATAATAATATTATTGTTATTATTTAAATAATTAGATAAAATAATATAATTAAAATATGTTTTTAGTTATTATTCATTTTCTATGGCGTTTATCCTACTAGGGTCGCGGGGGTATGCTGGAGCCTATCCCAACTGACTTTGGGCAGGAGGTTGGGTACACACATTTTTTGATGTGTGATCTCCTGACTGTGTGGCCAACCGCTAACTGCGAGGCCACCGTGTGGACCTTAATTCATCACTTTGTATTATTTGATTGAAATAAATAATGAAGAAATACTTAAAAAATATTTATTTTTTATTTCTATACTTTAAATTATTACATATTATTTCAATTTAATAATTATTGTTTAATGTTAGTATTTTTAAATTTTAATTGATATCTTTGTTATCTGATTATTAAACCATTCATTCATTATTATTATATGGTATGAATATTTTTGTTGTAAATATTAATTTAATAATGCTACAAATAAATCAGATCTATATTTAATTATCCGTTAATTTTTTTTAAATAATATTTTAAATTTACTTGTAAATAATATATAATAGTTTAAAATATTATTAGATATTTTCTGTATTATTAGTGTTTTATTTGAGAATCTGCTTAATTAGAGAATTACCTGCTTAGCAGTTTTTGTTTTCTTTTAAAAATCATTCACAAGAGCTCAGCAGTGTTTGTTCCCTTTTTGTACCCAAAATGAACCGAACCGTGACCTTAAAGCCGAGGTGATTCTAGTGTACAGTTACACCCCGATGCCGTCTGTGGGATGAGTCAAATAAGAGCAGATGCTAGCTGAAGTATAATGATATAATAGTGCTTTTCAAACAGAACATAATTGCAAAAAGCTGTTTTAGCAAGGTGTCTGGCGGGGATGTAGGCCAATAATGAATGTGCAGTCACATGACTTTTCACTTTCCATAGGCGCTCTGGTAGGAGAAGCAGCAAGCAGACGTCCAATTACATCAGCAGACAAAGCAGCTCTTCACTTTTACTCTCTTAAGTGAGTCGTGTGAGTGTGTGTGTGTGTGCGTGTGTGTGCGTGTGTGTTTACGCTGGTAACCTTGTTAGCTCTTATGCTACGACCACTGTATGACTTTGATTCATGACTCGCCCGGTGTGAAATAAAAGCACGGGCTTAAATTAGGGGTACACAAGCGCTGTGCAGTACATCACCATCTCGCTTTATTAGCTCATGAAAAGTGAGCCAGCCGCTCATCCTTTAAGCCTTATTTCTCCAGGAACGCCAAGCAGCCGGCATACAACGTGTTCTTCATAATACTTGATTCTTATCATCTTCTTTTATTCGTGTTCTTTTATTTCTGTAAGGGCGTCTGATTCAGGAGACCTAAAGTCACAGTTTTACTGGTATAAATATTATATTGCAGTACATAAATGGGATATTTTGGTAGTTAGGGCATAGAAAACGTGTTTACGACATTCCAAATACAGCTTTCCACATTATTAGAGCCCTCTACACTTGAAATAACACCCCTACAGTCACCTTGACACTCATATTACCCCATACAGTGGAGATAATAAGGGAAAATAAGAAACATAAGACACGGAAAACCTGTTTACGACCTTCTAAATACTGTTTTTAACATTATTAGAGCTCTCTAGATTTGAAATAACATGCCTGTAGTCACCTTTACACTCCTATTATACAATAGAGTGAACGTAACAAGAAAAAAGAAAAAATAGAAAACCTGTTTATGACCTTCTAAATACAGTTTTTAACATTAGAGCTCTCTAGACATGAAATAACACCCCTATAGTCACCTTTACACTCCTACAGTATTATCCAATATAGTGGACATAATAAGAGAAAATAAAAAATCTAAACCATGTTTATAACCTTTCCAAATATGTTTTTTTAACATTATTAGAGCCCTCTAGACATGAAATAACACCCCATAATCATCCTTACACTCCTATTACCCAATATTGTAGACATAATAAGATCAATAAGACATGTAGACATACCTAGAAAACCTGTTTACAACCTTCTAAATACTGTTTTTAACATTAATAGAGCCCTCTAGACATAAAATAACACCCGTATAGTCACTTTCACTCTACAACTACCCAATATAGTGGACATAATAAGAGAAAATAAGAAACATAAGACATAGAAAAACTGTTTATGACCTTCTAAATGTTTTTTTTTACATTAACATATAACAATATAGTAGGCATAGTGACAGAATAATAAATGTTGCTGTAAATGTGTTCTGGTGCTGAGTTATATTTGATTTCATTTAGCCATTTTTATAATAAAATAATAATAGGCCATAACAGGCCGCATTCAACCACAAAACAGCAACAATTTGTTGTTAATATATTTTTGAAAAACCATGATAGAGTGAAGCGAGAAGTGGCAAGAGATTATTGGTCCTGCATTTCGTTTATGTTGTCTGTGCACTATTTTTCAGTTTTTAAAAATCTGTATTTTTATTTTTTTTTTATTAAGTGTTAAGCAGTGGAGGTGGCGGAGTCACACCGGAGACAAAGGCACTGGTGGGCACCATGGCGTCAGGAAGAACGGGCTTGGGCGACTTCCCAAAGACTCTGGTCAGCCAAGCCTGCTGCAGAGAAGGACACCATCTACTCGAGGAAGAGGTCCGAGCAGGCGTGGGGGAAGAGCGAGTGGGACTTTTTTTTTGCATGTTTGTCGCACTTAAATGTTTCAAATCATCAAACTAATTTAAATATTAGTCAACGACAACACAACTGAGCACAAAATGCTGTTTTTAATTGATTGCTCCCCGTTAAAACATAACTGAGATTAATTGAGATTTATCAGTCTGGAAAAGGTTATAAAGCCATTTTGAAAGCTTTGGAACTCCAGCAAACCACAGTGAGAGCCATTATTCACAAATGGCGAAAACATGGAACGGTGGTGAACCTACCAGGAGTGGCCGGCCAATCAAAATGACCCCAAGAGCGCAGCAACAACTCATCCAAGAGGTCACAAAAGACCCCTCAACAACATCCAAAGAACTGCAGGCCTCACTTGCCTCAGTTAAAGTCAGTGTTCATGACTCCACCATAAGAAAGACACTGGACAAAAACAACCTGCATGGCAGAATTCCAAGACCAAAACCACTGCTGAACAAAAAGAACATCAAGGCTCGTCTCAATTTTGGCAGAAAACATCTCGATGATCCCGAAGACCTTTGGGAAAATACTCTGTGGTCTGACGAGACAAAAGTTGAACTTTTTGGAAGTTTGGTGTCCCATTACATCTGGCGTAAAAGTAAATCTGCATTACAGGAAAAAAACATTATACCAACAGTAAAAATATGGTGGTGGTAGTGTGATGGTCTGGGGGTGTTTTGCTGCTTCAGGACCTGGAAGACTTGCTGTGACAAATGGAACCATGAATTCTGCTGTCTAGTGAAAAATCCTGAAGGAGAATGTCCGGCCATCTGTTGGTGACCTCAAGCTGAAACCAACTTGGGTTCTGCAGCAGGACAATGATCCAAAACACACCAGCAAATGGCTGAAGAACAAAAAATGAAGACTTGTCCTGACCTGAATCCTACTGAGATGCTGCTGCATGACCTTAAAAAGGCGCTTCATGCTGGAAAACCCTCCAGTGTGGCTGAATGACAACAATTCTGCAAAATTCCTGCACAGCGCTGTAAGAGACTCATTGCAAGTTATCAAAAATGCTTGATTGCAGTTGTTGCTGCTAAGGTTATTAGGTTCAGGGGGCAATCACTTTTTCACACAGAGCCATGTAGGTTTTTTTCTCCCTAAAATAATAAAAAGTTTCATTTAAAAACTGCATTTTGTGTTCAGTTGTGTTGTCATTGACTAATATTTAAATGTGCTTGATGAGCTGAAACATTTATGTGAGACATGTGTTATATTGTTTATGCAATGATATGAAATACACTACTTTTTAAAACTTACCAGACACATTAGGTGAATTTGTACTAGATCGGTATCGCCGATATCAGCCTGAATTTTACTCAACTAAATCAGTGGTATTGCACATCGCCACCAGCAGAACAGATTGTGTTTACATGATTATTATGTTGATTACAACCTTACAAAGCTGCTGGTTGCTGAATGGGGTTCATTGTTTATCCATAAAGTAGATCAGCTCAGCTAAGAGCCGCTTGTAAGTCTGACCGAGTCAATGAAGACCTCTCACTCTGCCACGCATTTAAGTGATGTAGTGTGTAATGATCTTCCACCTGGCTGGTGTGACCTGTTCCACTTAGTACCGTGTCGCTCGCTCTGTCTCTCTCTCACACACACAAGGACGATAACGCTCCGCATCGCCGGCCGGTCTTGTTTTTCAGCATGTTACTCAGAGCCGGAGCTCAGTCTGGCATCTGCGGCCGCTAATGGGCTCGTTAATATTCATCATATCTTTGCAGCGAGGAGATGAGCAGCACACGTTCACACCGCAGACTCACTGCGCCAGAAATCAGTTCACAGCTCAGATATAATTACTTGACTGTCGCCTGCCATTTAGCACAATGGCTCGATTGATTATTCTTTATTCCATGTTCATTCTGTCAGGAGTTCAGTCTTTTCTCTTTAATTTCACACTTTATGGTCGCTGGGTTTGCCTCTCTCTTAATTCAGTCCCTCTTGAAACACCCACGGTGAATAAACACCCACGGTAATTCAAAACTACAGTGAAAAGAGGCCGATATTGTGACTAAAGCTCTTCTACTCCTAAACCGGACTTGAATCAGCACCTCCAAGTCTGAGTCCATGGTTCGTGCTCGGAAAGGGGGATTGCTATCTTCGGATCGGGGATGGGATCCTGCTCCAAGTGGAGGAGTTGAAGTACCTCGGGGTCTTGTTCACAAGTGATGGTCATGAGCTTTGGGTAGTGACCGAAAAGACAAGATGGCGGCTACAAGTGGCCGAAATTAGTTTTCTCTGTAGGGTGGCAGGGCTGTCCATTCGAGATAAGGTGAGAAGCACTGTCATCTGGGAGAAACTCAGAGTAGAGCCGCTGCTTCTCCGCTTTTAGAGGAGCCGGATGAGGTGGCAAGGGCATTTAGTCAGGATGCCTCTCGGACGCCTTCGTGGGGAGGTGTTCAAGACACATCCGACCGGTAGAAGGCCCTCGGGGAAGACCCTATATCCCTCAACTGGCCTGGAAATGCCCCAGGATCCGCCAGGAGGAGCTGGAAGAAGTGGCTTCTCTGCTGCCCCCGCAACCCAACCTTGGATAGGCGGTAGAAGATGGATGGATAGACCTTGCTAGCGTCCCAGTCAATTTAAAGAACTACGATTTCTGCCCTCAAAACCTGACAGTGGCCAAATGAAGGGGACAAAAAAAAATCCACCTCAGAAGTTTCCAGTAATCACACAGTGTGGGATGATGGAGGATTGAATAGCTTCTGCACGCTGGGGGGGGGAGACATGACTCATGCTGAACAAGGCCAGGTGGAATGCCAACATGGCGCCTGGTGTCGGCATGACCGAGAGAGCTGTCAAAGCATTTTGAGTTAGCAGCACGGCTAGTGGCGTAGTCAAGGCCCCCGGTTTGGAGGGAAACAACGTAGCGGTGATTGTGCTTCCACCGGTGTCCTGCAGGGGGAGGAGGGTTGCATGATGGGTGAGGACACCAGCATGGAGAGGTCACAGTTGATGATGCTTTCTTCCGCTGAGTGTGTGTGTATGTGTGTGTGTGTCAGTCAGTATGAAAAAAACACATTTCCTGCTTATAAAAGTCTTCACACTTTATGCAAACATCTGACACACAACGCATTGTCTAACTTGCTGCTTTGTGTTTACGTGGCTGTAATTGATTTGTATGTGTACACAAATACACAGATGTAATGGTGTGTGTGAGTCTTCCATATGTGCAGCCCGCGTGTGTGTGTGTGTGTGTGTGCACGCACATCACACACTGATTTCAAGTAGTCTAAACATGGCGACTATTTACCTTGGAAGATTGAAAAGCTCGATCATTCCCAGTGCTCATGCCACAATATTGTGTGTGTGTGCATGTGTGTGTGTGTGCATGTGTGTGAGTGTGAAGGTGGCCCAAAGGTGTTACTGTCCTTTAAAATGGCGTATTGGCAAACAACTGTTAAAGTGACCTTATTCAAAAAGGGACATACTCGTTAGAAATAGGTAAAGTTTACGTGTCATACAGCGGAAAACCTCGATAAGGTTTCACACACTGGTTAACGTTCGTTATGTTTTTAGCTACAACAAATTTTAATGGAAATACAGGAGGTCCTCATGTGTTACAACGTTTCATGTTACGGCGTGTCATGCTACGACATTTTACGTTATAATTAGTCATGTTACGCCCCTTCATGTTACGATGTTTCGTGTTACATTTCATGTTATGGTGTTTCATGTTACGATGTTTCGTGTTACATTTCATATTATGATGTTTCATGTTATGACGTTTCGTGTTACATTTCATGTTATGATGTTTCATGTTATGACGTTTCGTGTTACATTTCATGTTATGATGTTTCATGTTACGATCTTTTGTGTTACATTTCATGTTATGATGTTTCATGTTATGACGTTTCGTGTTACATTTCATGTTATGATGTTTCATGTTACGACGTTTTGTGTTACATTTCATGTTATGATGTTTCATGTTATGACGTTTCGTGTTACATTTCATGTTATGATGTTTCATGTTATGACGTTTCGTGTTACATTTCATGTTATGGTGTTTCATGTTACGATGTTTCGTGTTATATTTCATGTTATGATGTTTCATGTTACGACGTGTTACATTTCATGTTATGGTGTTTCATGTTATGACGTTTCGTGTTACATTTCATGTTATGATGTTTCATGTTATGACGTTTCGTGTTACATTTCATGGTATGATGTTTCATGTTATGACGTTTCGTGTTACATTTCATGTTATGGTGTTTCATGTTACGGTGTTTCGTGTTACATTTCATGTTATGATGTTTCATGTTACGACGTGTTACATTTCATGTTATGGTGTTTCATGTTATGACGTTTCGTGTTACATTTCATGTTATTGTGTTTCATGTTACGACGTTTCGTGTTACATTTCATTTTATGGTGTTTCATGTTATGACTTTCGTGTTACATTTCATGGTATGGTGTTTCATGTTACGATGTTTCGTTTTGCATTTCATGTTGTGACGTTTCATGTTGCAACGTCTCATTTTACGATATTTCATGCCATAACCTTATATGTTGCAACGTTTCATATTACGACGTTTCATGTTGTGATGTTTTACGTTATGGCGTTTCATGTTATGACGTTTAGTGTTGAGACGTTTTGCGTTACAACATTTCGTTTTATGCCGTTTTCTGCTGCGGCACTTCATGTTGCGACATTTCTTGTTGTTGCAATTCATGACACAATTCATTTTACAGCGTTTCATGTTGAAACGTCTCATGTTACGATATTTGATGTTATAACATTACATGTTGCAACGTTTCATTTTACGATGTTTAGTGTTCCATTTCATGTTACAACATTTTGTCTTACAGTTCATTTTGCTTTTTATGACACAACATTTCCTTGCAACGTCTCATTTTACGATATTTTTAATGTCATAACCTTACATGTTGCAATGTTTCAAGTTACGCCGAATCGTGTTCTACTTCATGTTACAACGTTTCATGTTACGGTCGTTTTACGTTATGGCGTTTCATGTTATGACGTTTCGTGTTACATGTCATGTTGCATTTCATGACATGTTACAGCGTTTCATGTTGCAACGTTTCATTTTGTGTTCTGATATTTCATGTTACTGTACATTTCATGACACAGCATTTCATGTTACAACCTTGTTGTGACGTCATGTTGCAACGTCTCGTGGTATGATATTTCATGTCATTTGACGTATGACATGTCATATTACATTCATTTCACGACGTTTCATGTTACATTTCATGTCGCCTTTCATGACACAACATTTCATTACACAACATTCTCCTGTCCTGTTTGTGTTAGGACGTTTCATTTTGCAATGTTTCGTAATACGATTTTTCATGTTTAAACATTTTATGTTACAACGTTTCCTGTTATGCTGTTTACTGTTCCACAGTCGGGTGTTTCATGTCACGCTATTTCACGTTACATGTACTTGTTATGTTACTTGTTGTGTTACAACATTTCGTGTTACAGATGTTTTATGTTATGATGTTTCATGTCACGGCCTTTTATGTTTTAACATTTCATTTCTTTTTGTGTTTTGAAATTTTGTCGCTACAACTCATTCCCGTAAATTAGCAAAGGGTCTTAATGCAACTGGCTCAAGATCGCTTTTTTTTCAACCTGAAAAATACAAGAACACCAGCAACAGCTCGCATGTCACCAGTAGTGGTTTAAACGACCAGCGTGAACAATAAGATTTCTACGTTTTCCACAATTAGGAATTCAACTATACAGTATAAATATTGACGTAAATTGTCAATCGGCCAGACTGTAAATTGTTGCCTTTTTAACAGCGCTACATGTATGGTGTATATTTTACCCGTATTTACACATATTTAGAAAGTATTACAGATTTATGAATGAGATTATTTTCGGATTAAAACAAATACAAATAATTAAAAAAAACATGTGTTTCACCCAAAATCCGATTCACTGTATAATACTTACAAAAGTACAATACTGTGAGATACTGGTTGTCGTTTCAATGCGAGAGAACGTCCAGTGGAGGAAGAGGCTTGTGATTGAGATGGAGGATGGCTCCAACAACCATCTCTGCTGCTTTGCAGCAGGACTTTTCCTTTAAATAGCGAATCTCTCAACTCATCTGGGACTGGTTTCATTTGGGAAATGCAACGTAATGGAACATTTCTAGAAAAAGCCGGAGCATTAACTTCACTGTGGCTTCAACCCTGTGATCAATGATAGTCTGGATGTAAGGACCTCCATTTGGCTTTTTGGACCAAGAGATGATTGCAGGGCACTCAAGTGGTTAATGTAAGAAGTGTCGAGAGGGATGAAGAAAGACTTTCTTAAATGCCGCAATGAGATACAAGCAAAAAGGAGAAGCGAGAGTGTCAAAGTGTGTCCTCGGGGGCGAGAGCTGTCTTTTTAGGCTGCTGTCTGAAGATTGTGAACCCCCCTCCCCCACCAATTTGGATGTTTATCACCCCCCACCTCTCAGCCCCTGAGGATGAATGTTCCCAACGTGCAGCGTTTTATCAAGGTAGACAGACAGGGAGAAGGTGGGTTTATCCACAGGGAAGATGGAGGAACAGGAAGACAAACTCGAATACAGAAGCTTGTGTGTACAAATTCGACCTCATTTTAAGGACAATTAAGTTAATGATTGGTGTAATCCCTGAAGAAAGTGCATGAAAAAAGTATGTGTCTTAAAAAATAAACACTTTCACTTAACTTGAACTTACTACTAGGGATGTCCGATATTGGCTTTTTTGCCAATAACTGATATGCCGATATTGTCCAACTCTCAATTTCTAATTCCGATATCAACCGATACCAATATGTGTAACATCAAATATCTCCTGTCATGGAATTAACAGATATTATGATGTTTCATGTTACACCATTTAGTGTTCCATTTCATATTACGACATTTCATGTTATGATTTTTTATGTTACGGCGTTTCATGTTGCGACACTTCATGTTACAACGTTTTATGTTACACCCTTTTGCGTTACGGTGCTTCATATTACAACATTGCATGTTTCGAACATTTCGTGTTATGGTGTCCCATGTTACGGCTTTCATTTTACAACATTTCATTTTACAACATTTCGTGTGATGCCCTTTGGTATTGTGGTGCTTCCTGTTGCAACAGTTCATGTATTACATCATTTCGAAGCAGTGTGTTTCATGCTACAGCATTTCATGTTGCCACATTTCATGTTACGACTTTCATGTTACGCCGTTAAGTGCTCCATTCCATTTTACGACATTTCATGTTACACGGTTGAGTATTCCATTTCATGTTACGACGTTTCATGTTACGCCGTTTAGTATTCCATTTCATGTTATGACATTTCATGTTAGGATTTTTTTTTTTGGTACATCGTTTTGTTTCGACACTTCGTGTTACAACGTTTTGTGTTGCACCCTTTTGTGTTACAGCGCTTCATATTAGAACATTGCATGTTTTATGAATGTTTTGTGTTATGGTGTTCCATGTTACGGTTTTTCATGTTACAATATTTCAATTGACAACATTTCATGTTACGCCCTTTGGTGTTGGCTTACATCGTTTCACAGTCAGGTGTCATGTTACAACATTTCATTTTACGACCTTCCATGTTACATTTCATTTTGCAACATTTCATGTTACATTTTGTGTTGCAACATTTCATATTACAGTTCATGTTACAATGTTTCGCAGTAGGGTGCCTCATGTTACGCCATTTTGTGTTACGACTTATTGTTGTACATTTTGTGTTACGACATTTCATGTTACATTACATGTTACAGCGTTTACTGTCACGCCTTTCAAGCCATGCTTCATGTTACATTTCATGTTACGTTGCTTCGAAATAGTGTGTTTCATGTTAAATTTTATTTTATGTTTTGTGTTACGACATTTCCTGTTACATTTCATGTTACAGCGCTTTGTGTTACGCCTTTCAGTGTTACGCTTTCAGTGTTGCGCCGCTTCATTTTACGCCATTTCATGTTGCGAAAGTTTGTGTTACAGCCATCATGTTGCAACGTTTTGTGTTCCGCCCTTTGTGTTACACCCTTTCTTGTTGCTTTGTGTTACATCAATTTGCAATATGATGTTTCATGTTTCAACATTTTGTGCTATGACTTTTCATGTCGCGTTTTACGTTGCAACATTTCATGTTACAGCGTTTTGTGTTACGCCTTTTATTGTTACGCGCTCCATGTTAGAACATTTTACGTACGATGTTTAACTTCACATTTCATGTTACGTTTTCTGATATGACCTTTCATGTTGTCGTTTCGCGTTACAGCGCATCGTGTTTGTAACACATTTCGTGTTACGAAGTTTCTCTTTATGCCATTTTATGTTACGATTTGTTGAGTATTCACATTTTGTGATTAAAACGCACTCCCAAATGGCTCAAGAAATACAATGACACCACTAGCAGCTAGCGTATGCCCAGCTAGCCATGTTTGGTTCCCAAAACGTTATGAAAACTTAGCATTTTTGTTGCAGGAAAGCTTTGGTTGTGAGCATCTGTTTGTTTGCCCCTTGGTTGCAGTGGAAAGTTTTTGTAACATTTTTTGAACGTGGCGTGGTGGTTACATGTCACATGTCACATGTCACCAATAGTAGTTTAAAAGAACATATTGAGCAAAGAAATATCTACATTTTTCACAATTCTGAATTCAACTACATAAATATTGATGTAAATTGTCGATCAGTCCGACTGTAAATTGGCTTTTTTAACAGTGGTAATGCATGTTGTACATTTTACCGGTATTTACACATATTTCTAATTTATTAAAATGTCTTATTTTCCAAACAATAGTTGTTAGGGGGCTGGAGATTGTTTTTTTTTAAACAGAAGGCTTAAATATACATGAGATTCGTAAGAACTTTTGTAAAGTTGGCCATTGGAGTCTATTTCAGGAGCAAGAAATCCAAAATTGCTTCAGAGGAGAGAATGTAGAAAAACATTCCCCCTCATAAATGAAACAAAAGAACAGTGAAACACTTTTGTCAGACCATCTCTGGACGAGGTTTTTCCCATAGACCAGTGTCCGCGACTCAGCCGGAGCAGATGGTCAGCAAATATTACCTTTAATAGCGGGAAGGCTTCGAAGATTAAATCTCGCCCCACTCAACTCGATTGAACAGCCACCAAAACCCTATAAAACATGTTTTAGATTTATTACCTGTCATATCCTGGAGGAATGACACGGAGGCTTGTTCTGAGAGCACTGCGGCAGATAACTTGTGGAGCCTTGCCTCACGCCGTTAACAGGACGACAACCGTTGTTGGCATGTTCACAACGCGGAGATTTACACACCTGTCACATCAGGTTTTTAGGAACAAGTCGTAGATAGATAGGCAGAGTTGCTAAACACAAAGTCAATAGAAATCATTTTCCTCTCTTTTAGAGACCGAAGATACACACTATCTCACCGCCGCAGAAAAGGAATCTCATTTACTATGTCGGTTATAATTTATAAATACACGATGAAACAGCTAAAAGTCAATGACAACACAACTGACCATAAAATTTACTTTTTATTATTAACTTTTTATTATTAAGGGACAAAAAAATCCAAAGCTACATGGTCCTGTGTGAAAAGGTGGTTGCCCCCTAAACCTAATACCTGGTTGGGCCACCCTTAGCAGCAACAACTGCACGGACTGTGCGAAGGCAAAACTCTCAATTTACCGGTCAGCCTACGTTCCTACCTTCACCTATGATCGCAAGCTTTGGATAGTGACCAAAATGATAAGATCGTGGGTACAAGCGGCTAAAATGAGTTTTCTGCCTAGGTTGGCAGAAGAGAACCTCAAAGTACATCCCCTGCTCCTCTGCATTGAGAGGAGCCAGATTAGGTGGCTCACCCATCTGGTCCAGACACCTCCCTGGGGAGGTACTGAGGGCACGCCCGACCGGTAGGGGAAGACCCGGGACTCGTTGGAGAGACAACGTCTCTCAAGGGGCCGGGGAACGCCTCGGGAGGAGCGTGGCAAAGTAGCCAAGGAGAGGGAAATCTGGGCTTCCCTGCTTAAGCTGCTGCCCCGACCTCAGATAAGTGGAAGAAGGTGAGTGGATGGATAATATTTATATTTATATATTTATTGATTTATTTATTTTACCAAAACGCTGAATCATGAATATCCACCGTATTCCTGCCGCCTTGAATGCAGCGATAACGCTCTCACTCTCTCTCTCTCGCTCTCTCTCTCTCTCACACACACACCCACACCCACACGCACACACACACACACACACACACACAGCTAGCTGTAATCACACCCTTGTCAACACTGTCCAATGCTTTATTCCAGTGTCTGCTTGTCATTTTGTACCCGTCACTCATCTCCCTGCCTTTTGCCATCTGTCACCATCCCAACACCTCATCTCATCCATCTTGGTGGCACTTTCACCAACGGGCGCTTGTCAGGCAACTGGAGTGCTGGGTAAGTGTTTCCAGCCAGTCAGTTAGTCATCCAAGGCTAATTAAATACCGCTGCACGCCGGCACTCCAGGCTCGCCCCCTCGCTCCAGCCCTTCCATTTAAGAGGGAGTTTTCTCCCCACCGAGCACTCTTTCCTCCATGGCTCCCTGTTGGGCTCCTTGTTCTCGCAGTGGTCGCCTTGGGTGTCGTACGCCAAGATTAACTTCTTACTATAAAGATTACACAGGGTTGTTTGTCTGGTGTATGTGTGTTTGTACGCGCTCTTATTGATGTGTTTCTACGAGGGGAGTAACGATTCATCTACTACATTGATGTATGGATTTATATTCCTATCATCCAACTACATCGATCTGAGTTTGTCAGGTTGCCATTCCAAATGACATATAATGATCAAACATTGTTTAAAATGTAATCAATCGATTGCATCGATGCTATCGATACTATTTAAGCATGGCAGGCTTTATATGGATGTGTCTCTTTAGCACTTTTAATGATAAAGACGTTAAACGTCACTCGAGTCAGTCTGCCTGTCTGTGGCGTCACAAAACGTAGCATGGCGGATGGCAGAGGACAATCTGCCGAGCGAGAAATAATTAAGCTACCATTGCGGTCCAGTGTGTGGAAACACTTTGGCTTTTGCAAAGTGGGAGATGTTCTAAAAAAGTCGCTCGCTGTTTGTAGGATATGTAAAGGTCACGTAAAATACCACAGCAACACGACAAATCTCTTCAACTGCACTTACTGTACTTTTATGAAAATGTATTGAATATTGGAAATAAGAGTAGAAAAGGTCAAACTCCAAGGTCAACCTGAAGTGTGGGTTGCACTTTATTCAAATAAAATGTGACTGCATATGCTATTAATTGTTGTTTATTTGTTTGCTTATATGAATAATTAATTTATACCTGATTCCCTTACAAAAACCAACGGAAATCTAGGAAATGTCACCTGCACTGTCCAGTAGCCCGGTATTTGATTTCACAGTCACATTGGTTACATTTTTGGCTAAAAAGATACTCAGTCGATTTGAAGTTACTGAATCGTTTTGGATTGTATCATTCTAAATGAGCCACTATCGTCCTTGAGTCGTATCGGCAACAACAAATCATGATTGGTTATTAAAATGGATCATTACACCCATATTCTACAGACTACCACCTATGTAGGTCAACTACCTATGACCTTGGACATGCAATTGTGAATTTGATCAGTTGTGTTTGTAAGTACTTTTTCTCCCTTCAAGGAGCTTTAACACTGTGGCCTCATGCAGCGACTGGTGATGTAGCATCCAGAGCAACTGGAGGGACGGAAGAGGGTGAGACTTTTGGCTATGGCAGTGCATGGAGAACTTGCTGCAACGTCTGTTCTGAGCGTGTGGATGGATGTCGGCGCCAGGGGTGGTGGGACATTGACGTGAGCCACTTGACTGACAGATTTTTAAAATAATTTTTGGATGACAAGAATAACTTTTGCCTAGTGAGTACCTTTATCCAAGTCTGGCACTGCAAAATTTCAATGACGTATGTGTCGGATACGTGCAACCCGACCGTTCAGGCTGGCAGTAGATCAGATATCGGATATACAAACCTGATCCAAATTTTAAGACCAGATGAAAAATTGCAAGAATTTACATTTTGAAGTGTTGGATGTTGAGGAGGTTCTAAGTATAGCTTCAAAATGCAAAAAGAATAAATGGGAGTGACACAAAAATGTTTTTGAGTAAGCAATTTATGGTAACACTTAATAATAAGGTTACAAAATTACAGCAGTTAATGAGGAACGAACCTCCCTAACCCTAACCCTAACAGAGATATGCTAAGAAGCTACTGTATATGTAGCTCAAGAAAAAACTGCATTTCACCTTTGTAAAATAAGTGAAATGCTACTAAAAATGACGTTTTTTCAATAATAATACGAGTTTATTCTTGCAAAATTGCTACTTTTTTTCTTAATATTTTGACTTTATTCACGTAAAATTACAGCTGTTATTTTCCATTTCTGTTGTTTTTTTTTTATTTTTATAACTTTCCAACTATTTCATTTCAGCTTTCCTCTTGGAAATTTTGTTCTCATAATTCTAACTTCATTCCCATATTTTTTTATCTTTTTAAAAAATAATGTTTTTTTTCTAATGTTACTAAAATGGTACTTTTCTTCATATTACAAGTTTATTCTCGTAAGATCGCAACTTTTTTCTCATTAGGAAACTATTTTTTACTCTTCATATTTTTACTTTGGTAAAATTTGTGCTGTTTTCCATTTCTGCTGTTGATTCTTTTTGTATAATTTTCTGAATATTTTTACTTTCTTCTTGTATATTTTCTTCTCCTAATATTTTCATTTTTTTCCCATGTTATACATTTTCCCCCAACCTAAGTTTGCAAAAATTACAACTTTATTTGTTGTTTTTTACTTGTTTCTTTCATATTTCAACTTCATGCTACTAAAATGACATGTTTCCTCATACTATTACTTTATTCTTGTGAAATTATGTTTTTTTTTCCTTGCTAGATTACAACTCTTTTTTTCATATTTAGACTTTTTATTGATTATTCAGTTTTTGCTGCTGTTTTGTTCCCTTGTTTTTAGACTGTGCTGTGAGCCGATAAAATAATAGCCGTGGGCCACAAATGGCCCCCGGGCCACACTTTGGACACCCCTGCCCTAACCACTACTTCTTCATTAGCTCCTCAGTAACCACCCTAAATTTATGTGCCTTAGTTCCTCAGTATCTAGTCTACTTATTAGTTCTTCAGTAACTAGTCTCAATTTATTTGCCTTAGTCATTATTTCCTCAGTAGTTCTTCATCAGTTCCTCAGCAACGACTGTATTTTTGAGTACCTTATTGTAAAGTGTGACCCAATTTATTTAAAACAAGCATGAAAGTGAAATAGGCTGTTCATCACATGATCAAGTTTAAGAGCACAGCCTTTAAAAGCCAACATCTTGGCAAAAATGTGGATTGAATGTCATTTTCTGTCATGTATTCACACTGGCCTGACCTCTTGATGGCCAAGGCAAAAAAGTTTTCTCTCTTTGAACGCGGTGGGATTGTCATGATTGTTGTCTTCAGCAAGGCCTCTCGCTGCGCGCCTTTGCTACTGAGGTCAGACGCAGTAAGACAGTCATTTGAAACTTCTGCAAACATCCTGAGGCTCATGGAAGAAAAAAGCCGAGTGGTAGACCCAAAAAATGTCACTGGCCCTGAGCCGGAGGATCCCATTGGCTGTCCATCAAGACACGGCACCACCCTCGGTCCAAACGAAGGTTGTTACTGGTGCCGAGTGCAGTCCAACAACCATCAAATGGCATCTGCGAGAGAAGGCTTTTAAGAAGAAAAAACGTCTTCAAAGGCCTCATCTCCTTCAACACCACAAAATTTGCAGGAGAGCACCAAACATGGGACTTTTAAAGGTGCAAGAAAGTTTTACAGTATTCTCTGATCAGAAAAATTGGAACCTTGATGGTCCTGATGGCTTCCAGAGCCCACCTGAGATGTTTTCCACACGGCACAGTGGCCCCCTCCACTGTGCCGTGCCGCCATCATGATCCTTCAATGGAACAATGGAGCTTCAAGTTGAAGGAGGCGTGCAGGGGCGTCAAACGGCACATGTGGAGATGTTGCAGGGGGCATCCCTCACGACTGAAGGCCCTCGTCTGTGTGGTGATGACTGGATTTTTCAACAGGACAACGCTGCACTTCACAAAAGGCTCCTTACATAGGAATAAGCTTGCTCTTTTGAACCATCCTTTGTGTTCCCCTGATATAAATCCAATGGAGAACATTTGGGGATGGATGAAAAGGGAAGTTTTTCAAAAAAACGAGCATCAGTTCCAGACAGTGGATGCCCTCTGGGAAGCCATCTTCACCACCTGGAGCAGCATTACCAGGAATGGTGCAGCTACTCATTACTGACTCCTTTTTTTGAACATTTTTTTTCTATTTTTGGGCGGTTTGGGGTTTTTTTTAAGCGATGGTCTTAAACCTTTGATCAGCTTGATCACTTTAATGCTTGTTTGCAATAAATTGCTTACTCAAAAATGTTCTCACTCTCATTTGTTGTTTTTGGATTTGGAAGCTCGACTTAGAACCTCCTTTAGATCCAACAGTAAATTGTAAATTGTTATCATTTTTCAATTTTTCAATCAACATACGAAGGAGGCCTGAGTCGCATTTGGGAAAAGTCTGAATTGCTGTTCAGATACGGGTCACATTTGAGCAGTGTGAACGTGTCAGCTTTTGTACTGTGTACTAAACAGCTGGTAAACAAGGCCAAGGCTTCTTGGGCTTGCTCTTGCTCCTCAATCGTCCGTGGAGCATTCATCTTCTTTGCTGTTGTCTTCAGATTTGCAAAAAGCGCAAGGAAATATCGCTGCAAACACGGCATACTGTCCTCCCCTGGCAACCTGGAGTGAGAGAGCAACGCTTTAGCACGGGAAGCAGGGACGTGCACTCTGCGCTACAACACAAACCCATCTGCATAACTGGAAATAATTGTGTTCCGGCTGATAAATGATTCCTAGCCCTGACAGATTCTGTCCAACGGACCGACAATGTGGTGTTCCGCCCTTTGGACACGGCAGTCAAGAGTGGGCGGCGAAAAATTAGACCATTTAATTTTCTGCTGCGAGAGATGAGGCGAAGGCCGGAAGGGAGCTGAGGGGAGGTAACGGGTCATCAAAGTCTTGTCCTTTCTTCTTTTCACTTTCAACTAGACTTGCATCCAGAAAACAAACTTAAAGGAGTCAAAAAATAAAAAGGCTTAAATCTGCCGCTGTAATCCCATCATAACCCACACTGCCAAGCCTTGCATCATTCTGAAAAAGGAATTGTTTGTCATTTTTTTAGATCGGCGTTCAAGCTTGTTTGAGACAGTTGCGTTCTTAAGACACAGATGGGATAGCAGAGGTCAATTGTAGCGGTATTAGATGGCCCCTGGGTTGCCACACAGACTCGTGCAAACTTTTCTGTACACTGTGCGTGCACAATCTCATCAGCACCAATACAAACGGGACGGGTAGTCTGACGGGTGAGTCGAGTACATTGAGCAACCGATTCACTGCAGTGAATGACTCATAAGAACCGGAGGCGGTGAAAGGTTTCCCTTCACTGCTATGAGATACATTTTACATTTACAATGGTGTTTGCCCCCTTCTTGATTTCTTATTTTTTTGCATGTTTGTCACACTTAAATGTTTCAGATCATCAAACAAATTCAAATATCAGTCAATGACAACACGACTGAACACAAGAAGCTGTTTTTAAATGAAACTTTTCATTATGAACTCTTCCAATTGCCAAAGACGTCTATTGACAGTGGTTATTCTAAAAAGTATATATAATACAATCAAATAGTTTAGCATACATTTGTGGGACAGTAAACATTTCAAAATGCACCTGCATTGTTTTGTGACTCAGTTACATTTTATTTGTCTAGTCATATTTTGACTTTTTTTTAAATTATGTTAAAATCTCGCCTCTTCTTGTTCTTGTGCAAACTCGTGAGTTGGGTGCCTCGTGACACACCCATTAATTATATATCATGTATGAACTCATTCAATCCCAGCCAGTTTTCAGAAGACAAGCTCTTCACTCCCGGCCATTTTAGACGATTTTGACTGATCTTTCAAGGCACACAGAATATTGTGTTCTATGGCTACATAAACATGGAACCTACCAAAAAAAAGATTGGACTCCCGTCTTTCATCAGAAAAAAAAGTTTGTTTCTACCTTGTTTCTGTTCTTTAGTAATGAGCAGTAGAACATAGGTAAGTTTCAGGGAAATATCAGTTCCCGACTAAAAAAGGGAAAAAACCAGCTTTTTGTGAAAAGGTACATTTCAAGTGTTAATGCATCAGTGGAGGGTTGCGTCACCATCTCTTTTTGCCGCTCGCGCAAAAAAAAACGTAAAAGATCAGGCGTTCGGGTTTCTAAAAAGGTATAAATACTTCCTTGGCATTGAATGTGTTAATATAACTCCACATTTTGTGGCCAATATTTTCACTTTTACTGCAAATAAATAACAACTCCAAATATTGATTATTGGCCTTGTTGACTACTAACAATCAGCATCTGGATCAGCCCTGAAAAAATCATATCAGTCGATGTCTCGTTTTAAATGTATTATTCGGACGTGAGAGGCATGTTGAATGTTACCGTAAAAAAACAATAAAACAATCAGAAGGCTTCATCAATTTTATTTAAAAATAAAAACTCTTTTCAATGTCTTTGTAGTATCTATCAGCAAACATTGGGGGTGTGCCTAGAGGAAGGAAGAATATCTTCAGAAAGGGAAAAGAACGAGGACAAGGGAAGCGGGGTTTGGGTCAAGAGCCCAATCTATCCCGTAGATGAAAAGCAAACGGCAATCGCGTGGCACAAACATGCGTGTCATCTCTGGGAATTGGCTGCAGCTCGGCGCCTCATCAGGATCCTCCGTCTTTTTTTTTTCCCTGTGCAAATGGGAGACAGATTGAGGTAGCGAAGGAGCGCGAGAGGGGGACGGACATTTATATTTCATTGGACTAGATGCAACATTGCCTGTTAAGTTGATGTCACCCGTCCCCGGGGCACAGCTGAGGAAGGGCAAATAAGCAAAAATAAAAAATGAAAGGAGGAAGACGGCGGCTAAAAGAGCAAAGAGCGAGACATGAATGAAAAGGCAAAATAGGGCAAAGAGGAGGAAGGGTGTGTAGAACAAATATCCGTTGCGGCGGAACAAGAGGGTCACGTGCAGGGAGTCGTTACTGCGAGTGGATCAGAGGGGATTTGCACAGAGAGTGATCAGAGAAATTGGAAAACAAAGGGACACACTCGGGGAAAGGTGATCGCCGAGTCGAGGGCAAGGTCAGACGTGAGAAAGGAGGTGGAGAGCGAGAGCTTCAAGAAGGAACTGGGAAAATGTCTTAGGCGTAAGGCAAGACAAGTGGGAAACTACCTTGACTAACGTCTGAGTGAGGGTAAAGGATGTCTCCAAGGTGAAGACAAGGCCAGACACTCGGCAGTAGAAAATAATAGCTACAAGCCAAGATTCCATGATGAGCAGTGAAGAATACGATGCACGGCCACCGCGTGACTCCAATAGAGGACAAAAGCAAGACTAACATCTGAGTCACGGCAGCGTGATCTCCAAGGAAAGAGGAGACGAGTATCTCAGAGATTTGAAAAGGATTTGATGTCCATTGCCAATATCTCATAATGATGGAGGACTAACCTTAGTCCAAAGACCCCTTGCTAGATCAACATTAATCTAGACAACTGGGAAACTGGAAGACTGTCACAACCAACATAGAATCTGTGGTCCGCAACTCTATAAGAAGGGGTGGACACATGAAAGGTTGGACAGACATGAGCGAGAGCTTTAAATATGGGGGAACCGTCTCATACTGATTGAGACCAAAGTAAAGGGTCCCTGACATGATTGAGCAACTTTGCTTAAATATGTTATGCGTATATTGTTTGTAACTATGTTCAGCATTGTTCAATTTTTGAAAGCGAACAGTAAATTCGCAAAAATTACATTTACAGTTCATGGCACCAGCCATGACGATCTAGCGCTCACTTCCAGAAGTGACGCAATCGGAGTACTATCACTCAGCTACGCAAACATAGCGGTGTACGATACAGAGGATGTTTACAGTGATTATAGCAAAGACTTCAGCGATGGCGATGTGTCAATAATTTTCGAGGAGAAAAGAAGAGAGCAACATTTGGAGATGAATTAGAGAACATTGACGTAAGCCATAGCCCTTTAAGCGGCAAAGTCGCAAAATTTCAACAAGCAACACTGCTGAATTCCAAATACGGTGCCTCATGTAGTTACTACTTTACACTAGGAGATGAAGGACATCTGTAACTTCAATCCGAGCAACATCTGTGGGCGTTTCTGTGCAAAGTTTAGAAGTTTAGAGACTTTGACGGCCCTTGTGCATGTGGCAGGGCGTCCGCTCACCATAAATAGATATGACCTAGATATGACGTCGTTCTTCTTGTCTTTTTTGTACCGCATCAGGAATAGCATTCTTTTTTCAAATGCGTTTGTACCGTACTTTCAAGCCAAATGCTTCTTGTAAAAGTGTTCCGTCATAGCAGCCATCAGTGAAAGGATCACTGCAAAAAGCAGAACTCAAGGTTCTCTGTACTTGCTCCATCCATTGTAGTCTTAAACCTTCGTCTTTTGGAAAAGAAAAGAAACTTACAGTATCACTCAGATCTATGAACATCCTGCAGTAGCACAAATGTTTGGCTAGACTACTATTTTGATGAAAATATGCTGAACGAAGTAGACAAGACAACAACCCCGAGAAGCGTTTACTTCCAGTTCGTAATGACAGGCACCATGAACTATGAATGTATTTTTTGCGAATTTAGCGTACGATTTAAAAAAACAAACATAATTACAAGCAATGTATAACATTATTTGAGATTGAGAAGGTTGTTTGAGGCCAATTTAAGGTTAGCCAAGTGGTAAACGAGGTTATCTCGCGAGACCAGCATCTGTGTCACAGTCTACAATAGCAAACGATTCAAAAGCGGGATAAACACAAGGCGTGTCTTGGAAAAGCAGAACTCCTGGTTGAGGGGAAGGCACAAGAGCATAAGTGTCAATCTGGGATTTTCATTTCAAAAGTGGAAACAATATTGTATATAGCACGAAATTTACAATCATTCTTAATGAGGGTGCCAGATTAAGACCAAAAGCCAAAATAATTTAACTGTACACAGCTAAAAACGGCAGCACTTCAACTATTACACCCTGTATGTACAAAATTACTCCTTGAAGGACAGGACAGTCAAAAGTGATCAAAAGTGATCAACTATAGAAAAGCATGCTGGAAAATGCATAATCTGCCTATTCCACAGCTGCAAACTCTGCCGGGTTACACGTCTCACGGATTGTGTTGATGAAAAAATACTGTAGCTTTTGCATGGACGTAGAGAGACTGACGACGAGGTGGTCGA
Organism: Dunckerocampus dactyliophorus; assembly: GCF_027744805.1. NCBI lineage: Eukaryota > Metazoa > Chordata > Actinopteri > Syngnathiformes > Syngnathidae > Dunckerocampus > Dunckerocampus dactyliophorus. Next base: position 34,382,842 of record NC_072822.1, read on the forward strand.
TCAACAATCACTTTATTGAAACAAACAACCATGCCAAAACAGCCACAGTTGTATATCGGAAAGCAGCAATTTCAAGCATGAATGAACATACATGAAAAAATGCACGTTTCCCCCACTAGAATGTAAAAAATGTCCATCCACATGAGTGAAGTTGTATGTACAGCCACATAAAAACACATTCACCAGCCGTCATGCATATTTCATCCCATCCTGAAACCACAGGAGTGCATTATATTAGTATGTTCCAATCCTGGCACTGCGCACGCGGGGAACCGGGATAACGTGTGGAGGCTGCTTACTTATCTAGTCGTCAGTATTAATGAGACATTTTCTCCAAATCTGACCATACTAACTACTACTGTATTTTTTCAGCCTGGATTATTGGGGCTGTTCTGTCATGTTGCTAACTTCAAACCAGCATCTGTGTGTGTGCACTGATGATGCATATGAGAGTGCTTCATTTGCCAATTATGTTGGTTAAAAGGACAAGGAAGTTTTAAGGTTTTTAATACTTGCAGAAATATACAAGTGATGAACATTTCTGGATAAATAATAAGAAAGATACAAAGTTTAATGTCCAGTTCGGCCCGCAACCTAAAGTAGGAGTTTTGGCACCCCTGCACTAGAGGAATAGGAGCTTCCAGCACGAGCATGATGAAGAGGGAATTGAAGAAAAGCAACGGATGGCTTCCATCACCTGTTGCACAGGAGGAAACGGGTAGGGCTAGACGTAATGCTCATCGAGAGAGGACGAGCAAAGAACCAGCGGAGAAACAGGTGGATTCCTCACCAGACCGACATCTGACTCATGGTGAAGGATATCTAATGAGTGGAGGACAGGATGAAACATCACAACAAAGGAGATCTCCACGTTTAGCGGATGGCACTGAAGGAGCAGCAGCTTCAAGTATGAGGAGGATTTGAGGTATACATGGTATCTTTTGCTATACAATGGGGTAAGCGATTCACTAGACCGACATCTGAGTCACGGTAAAGTATATCTTCAGCTTGACAACAAGGTCCGACGCAATGAAGTGATAGAAATAGAAAAACTAGAACTTGAAGTATGAGATTGTTGTGAGAAGGTGCTCTACAGGGAAGCGGTGCATGGCCACCATCTGATAGAAGATTGCGCCGTCTTGTCAGCCAAGTGGAGAATGGAGCAGATGAGGAGAGACCGAGGCGGTGAAAACGTTCTGATCCTCTGCCGCCACTTGAAGGTATTAAAGGCTGAGCAGAAAGTCGATAGGGAAGAAAGTCTGATTTTAACAGGATTGACTGAGCAGACCAACACACACTAACACCCTCCTCTTTTTTCCAGACTTGTGTTCAAGATAAAAAAAACAGTGCAATAAGTTGAGGTTTCTGTCAGCTATTGCACACGAACACAAACAGCATACCTATAAAGTATCGACTGTATTTCATGCTGATTTACCAACGTGCACGCTCTCAGACTGATTAGCATTCAGGAGTTAAGCTGTTGCTGCTGCCGTGTTTATCAGACACCTTTGAGCGTATCCCATTGGATCTCAATGTGTTGATGCCAACCTCTGTACGGATCATTTCATTCAGGACCTTTGCATGTATGCCCTGTAGCCAGTGATCCACCTGTTAGCCTCTGGGTTAGCCCTTGGCCTCCATCTCCCCGGAACGAGCCCTCTGGCCTCCCCCATCACAGGCTAGGGTGTCCTCCATCTAGTGCAGAGGTCGCCGCGAAGCCTTCTAACTCTGTTCCCTCCTTCCCTCCCTGTGCTTTTTCAGTGTGTTAGGTGGGAACGTCGCCTCGACTGGACTCGTCGTCATTGAGTCAAGGTTGAGGAATAACACAACACTCGTGGTCTCGGTCAAGCACTCAGTCGTTGCACGCCTGCTTGAACAAGGCTTCAGCTGACTTGTAAGTACTGTCCATGAGCACGGCAGTTTGGAGGACAAAACTGCCTGTCCTCGTCCTGTGAATTATGAAGTCGCACAATGTGGAATCTGACCAACTTTTTTAGGGCTAGGACCGCACGGTGACCTAGTGGTTAGCATGTTGGCCTCACAGTCAGGTGTGAATGTGAGCGTATTGTGTTGTATTTTGGAAAACTAAGACAGTAACAGCATCAAATTAAAAGTACAAAATGAATATAGTGTGTGTGGTTAAAAGGGAGCGTGCTGGCATGAGTTAACTTGAGGTAGTGCACCAACAAATAAGCACATTAGCAATCAATAAGGTCATCAAAATGTACCTTAATGCGTTCCCACATAGTATCAGTATTTTGGACCAAATATGAGGTGAAAGAAAAACAGGAACAACAGAATATAGTAGTCTATCTGTGCAGCGTGGGAGAAGGTTAGCGCACGTACAACGGTGCGTTCAAGGACCGTCACACAAAGTGGGACAGGTCACCGCTCGTAACAAACTACATAGACATGCAAAAAATATGGGATTGTATGTAAATATTTTTTAAAAATGGCCATATTTTCAAAGTTGATATGCATTTATATAAAATTCAATGTAGTTATTTACAAATGTATTTTTTTAAGTGTACTTTTTTTATCATTGGCAAGGCAAGGCAAGCTTATTTATAGCACACAGTTCATACACAAGGTCATTCAAAGCGCTTTACAGAAAAGAAGGGTCGAATCACTTCACAACAGCATTCCATAAAACATAAAATCACTCTAAAATCATTCCATAAAATCCCATAAAATCATTCCAGAAAACAAAAAAAAGTAAAATTGAATTAAAATTGAAAAGTGCAGATAAAATACTTTCAGTTGTCATGTGCGCAGTTGAATCAAAGTGTTTTCAGCGTGGATTTGAACATTGCCAGAGTTGAGGATTGTCGCACATCTTCTGGAAGACTGTTGCAGATTTTGGCAGCATCAAACTGAAATGCAGCCTCACCGTGTTTAGTCCTGACTCTGGGCACCCTGAGCCCGAGATTGTTTATGTGGCTGTAACGTGTCAGAGATGCACAACCATGAAAAGACTTGTACACAAGCAAAGCTGTTCTAAAGACTGTTTTCTGATCGACAGGAAGCCAGTGCAAAGAGCTGAGTACTGGACTAATATGGTCGTATTTCCTGGCTCTAATCAGGGCTGGAGCAGTGGCATTCTGGATGTACTGCAGCTGTTTTACTGCTCGTTTAGAGAGCCCAGTGAGAAGGCCGCTACAGTAGTCTAGCCTGCTGGAGACAAAGGCATGAAATAGTCTCTCTAAATCTGGCTTAGACTCTATTCCTTTGATTTTGGAAATGTTTTTTAGGTGGTAAAAAGCTGATGATGTTATTGATTTAATGTGGCTGTTAAAGGTCAGATCTGAATCCATTAATACTCCTACATTTCTAACCTAATGATTAGGTTTTGCAGAACACATCTCAAGGCGGCTAATAACACTTTCTCTTTGTTTCTGTGGGCCAAAGACAATGATTTCAGTTTTGTCTGCATTTAGCTGTTGTTTTGCATCCACACACTGATCTGTTGGATGCAGTGACAAAGTAAATGTGCAGGACCAGGTTCACCGGCCGTCAGTGACTTGTAGATCTGAGTGTCGTCTGCGTAGTCGTGGTAGGACACATTGCAGCTGCGTATTAGCTGGCCGAAACGAAGCATGTACAGCTTGAAAAATAGGGGTCCCAGGATTGACCCCTGGGGAATCCCACAGGTCATAGCCATTTGGTCTGAGACACCAACCAGTCATTTCAGGTATCATTGCACCTGAAAGTTCCCCGCGGCCCGGTTCGGCCATTCCACAGACTGGTAAAGGTGGTTGGATGTTTAAAATACATGACATTAAGATAGGATATACCTACATTTGATTTTGTATTCACCTGTAGATTTTTACAAGTGTACTTTGTATACAGAGAGAGCAATTTTATTCTTCTATTCTATTTTATTCCTCATCCAATTTCCAATACTTATTGACATCAATTATATTTTCAATGTTTTTTTTTTTTTAACTAAAACTAGACTAAAACGTTTTTAGTTTTCGGCCAAAAAAACCTCTTTTGAGTTTTTGTCGACTAAATCTGGACTAAAACTATCACATATAGAAAGGACTAAAATGTGACTAAAACAAGAAACATTTTCGTCCAAAAGACTAAGACTAACAATAAAATGGCTGCCAAAAACAACACTGCTGGCCACCAGTCCAGAGTGTACCCCGCCTTTTGCCCAAAAATAGCTGGGATAGGCTCCAGCATACCGGCAACCTTTGTCAGGGCAAGTGGTATAGAAAATGGATGGACGGATTTTCGGGGATAAACTGGCCTCTAAAGACGCATAAACTCAGAGGTTGACCAGCTCATTGAGTCATTTGTGATTCTCTAACTAAAAGTCCCCTTGTCTGTTTTACAAACGTCCACACTCTTTATGTTCAGAGCGCGGCCGCATCGCCTCACAGATTCCACCCCCTTTCCCAAATCTAAGCCCCTGGAATTAGTTGTGACAGTTCGGGGATACCGGGACAGACAGACGAGCAGATGCGCGCGAATCTCGACGTCGCACATCGCAAGACAGATGCGAGCAGAAAGGACTGATGGGAGGAGAGAGGGACAGATGGAAAGACGATGATGGATCCAGACAGCAAGTGAGCGAGGATATCGGAGCATTTGGCCTGGAGCCTGAATCAACAGAGCAAGCTGACAGCTATATCTCTGGGCTTTATTAACATGGAGAGGCGCAAATCCACACGTGCACATGCACCTGGACACACACACACACACACACACACACACACACACACACGAGAAACTTGCAGGTCATGTTAGCTTGCGAGTCGGCCAAGACTGGGAGGAAGACGAAGCGTTGGCACTAAATGTGTGAGCTTCGGGAATCCAGGTGCATCATTTATATCCCCCAGCAGATTATTTAAAAGACAACCTCCAGCATGCCCCGCTGCACACACACACACACACACACACACACACACATGCTCATTTCGAAGGCGTTTGGAGGCAAAAATGTTAATGAAGCACAAGTAAACAGCTCACAGGGAGGAAGGGGGAACTTGATTTAAATACAGAGTGTGCACATGCCACAACATGCACATGTGCCCTGCCACATTGTACTGTCTCATTATCGCCGTATGATGTCGTTTGTTTGCAAGGCAATCTCCAGCGCTGGAACAGCGCTTAGAGGGAGAGCGCAGACCACCACCAAGGCCTAAATGTATGAATTTAGTAATGAAGGCATGATAATAATATCTCATAATATCTTTACGGTGAGCGAATCATCATACTTGGCCACACTTGCAGAATTTCGTGGAAATTGTTGAGCAAATTTCTCCAAACAAACTAATAGGCTATTCACACGGAAACGTTTTCAGGTCAAAACCGCAAAGTATTTTATCGTTTTGGGTGCTCATCCCCTAAAACGGCATTCTGGGTGACCTGAAACAATATCCAGAGTGGAAACATCTGAAAACAATGACGTCAGCCACCCGTTGCCATCACGTGAACCTAAGTGAGCTTTGACGATAAGCCAACATAACATCTGAATATTTCGAGAGTCATGGCTCACCGCTGTCAACATTCTCCCTTATACTCTGAAAATGACGCACATGTAACTCCGCTTTGTCGTAAGTCTAGATGAGCTTTGGAAAGCAGAAGACGACGCCCTTATGCGCACGTGTCCTTTCTCCTTCTACAGCGTGGTGTGTCACGTGGTTCCGTCAGCGTGTCTGTTCACAGCGCCACACGTAGGTGTTCCTTGTGTATTACATCCTTCCGTGTGGATGCGAGTATTTACTAATCCAGTGTGGACGCAATTTTTTTTCCAAAAGTGTTACCGTGTGGCCAGTATTCAGTGGAACCTGGCTTAGCGACATTAATCCGTTCCAGAAGGTCCGACTAAAAGCTAAAAGAAGCTAAAAGGTGCGCTAACCAAATCCATTTTCCCATAGGAAATCATGCAAATCCAAGTCATCCATTTCCAGAAAGCCAAAAATGCCATCCATCTATCTATTTTCTTCTGCTTATCCGAGTGCAGGTAGCGGGGGGCAACAGTCTCAGTAGGGAAGTCCCGACTTCCCGGTCCCCGGCCACCTCTTCCACTTCCACCGGGAGGACACCAAGGTGCGAGACATAATCCCTCCAGAGTGTCCTAAGTCTGCCGTCCTAGGGGCCGTCTCCCGGTTGGGCATGCCCCGAACACCTCACCGGGGAGGTGTCCGGGAGGCATCCGGACTAGATGCCCGAGCCACCTCAGCTGGCTCCCCTCGATGTGAAAGAGCAGCGGCTCTACTCTGAGCCCCTCCTGGATGACTCAGCTATCTCTTAGGGCGAGTCCAGCCACCCTAAGGGGAAACTCATTTCAGCTGTTTCTATCCGCAATCTCGTTCTTTCGGTCACGACCCAAAGCTCATGACTATAGGTGAGGGTGGGAACATAGATCCACCGATAAACTGAGATCTTCACCACAGCGACCGCATTACTGCAGAAGCTGAGCCGATCCGTCTGTCGGCGTCACGCTCCAACCTTCCCTCACTCGTGAACAAGACCCCGAGATACTTGAACTCCTCCACCTGGGGCAGGACCTCATTCCAAACCCGTAGGGTGCACGCCATCCTTTTCCGACTGGGAAACATGGTCTTGGATTTGGAGGTGCTGAGTTTCATCCCAGAAGCTTAATATTTGGCTGCAAACCTCCCCAGTAAATCTTGAAGGTCACAGTCTGATGAGGCCATCAGGACCACGTCGTCTGCAAATAGTAGAGACGAGATCCTAAGGCCCCCCAAACTGGACTCTCTCAACGCCTTGGTTGTGGCCATGAAAATTCTAAACAGAATTTGCGACAAAGGGCAGCTTTGGCAAAGGTCAAAGTTAACTGGAAACAGGCTAGACTTCCTGCTGGCAATTCGAACGAGGCTCCTGCTCCGGTTGTACAAGGACCGAAGGGCACGTCGTAGCGTGCCACCAATCCCGTACTCCCCCCACAGGACACCGCGCAGCACACGGTTGAATGCCTGAAATATTCATTTATCCCTTTTAGTCATCATTTATGTGCATTTCGAATTGTTTTCTGCATGTAAAACTATAATTGTAAAACTACAGCAAAGAACTAACACTGATGACATCATAGACAGGCGACAGGGCTGACTTCCACTTCCTGTTTCCATGTATTAGCAAGCTAACAGGATGCTAACAAAGGCCGTTTTGTGAAAAAATATATTAAGAACACAGTTGCACTCACGCAGTGTATTAATAACCCCAAATATTGTATGCAAACCTGGAATATACGCAAACCAGGGCGAAACTTTGGCGTCAAATTTCGACTTTAACCAAAAAGCACGCTAACCGGGGTGTACGCTAACCGAGGTTCCACTGTGTCACATTTTACACTAAAGTCAAAACAGACATGCTACGATTCATTGGAGTCTTAATCTTAATATGACAGCACTTAACTTCTTTTTGCACTTCCATGACATGTAAAAAAAAAACCACATACTTCAATTAGTACTTTCTCCTTCAGTACTATAATAGTGGGCATAATAATAAGTAAGAAGAATATTCATGGTTTACTGTTAATAGTAAAAAGGGGGGGGGGGGGGATATATCCCAGTTAAAAGATGTTGGAGATGTTTTTTTGTCAATCAAAATTAAGCTTTATTATCTTTGTAAAGGTGTGTGTGTGTGTGTGTGTGTGTGTGTGTGTGTGTGTGTGTGTGTGTGTGTGTGTGTGTGGGTGTGAGACATGACAGCTGGTTGACGCAGTGGGTACTCGGTTGGATATTCTGCCCATGTTGGCACAGGGCTGTGACATCACCTGTCACAATGTTTAATTACCACCTTAGTGTGTGTGTGTGTGTGTGTGTGTGTGTGTTTGCACATAAATCGATCAGCACATTGCTGTATGTAAATAACCTCACGTGTTTTCACACCTCCATATGTTTATACGCTGATGTCTTATTTGTATGCATTTATTTATGCGCATACCTCCATGCGGAATTCCCTTTAATGTGCTTTAATTATCTGTGTGTGTGTGTGTGTGTGTGTGTGTGTGTGTGTGTGTATGTGCGTGTGTGTGCGTGTGTGTCTCAATGACAGCTGAGGTCACTCCTGCGGGGTTTTAATCTGGACTCGCATCAGGAAGTTGGAAGGCTTCAGCTGGTCTGATTGGAGTTTCCGCCGGCAACCCAGAGGTTCACCAGCTGCACCCACGATGCGCTTCCTGTAACGGTGGCATCACTCACACACACACACACACATGCACACACCTGAGCATGTGTGGCAGCCGTCATCACGACTCAGAGAGCTTATTAGTTTGTCACCTCCTCGCAGAACTAAACACATATTTCACATCACAGTCTCTCATTAGCCGAGCACTCCCGCTTGACTCTTCTGGCCTGAGAAACTCAGTGGTCATCCTCCAAGTTAGCTTAGCAGTGGTCATGTGCAAGGTTATCCTGTCTTGCTTATTTGCAGGCATCACACTATTATCTCCTTTGTTTGTTTCCGCTGTGTCACAACAGCGTTAAAACCTGCAAAAGTTTGTGTTCCTTGTGTTCCTTCATTGTGTGCATTTGTTTTGTGCGTTCACTAAGTGCGTTAGTTGCGTGCGGGTCTTGCATGCCATCGTTCATTGCGTTCATTCATTGCACTTGTTTGTTGCCTGCGTTCGTTCATTGCGTTCTTTTCATTACGTTTGTTCCATACGTGCATTCGTTCGTTGCGTGCTTTCATTCTGTACATTCGTTGAGTGCATTTGTTGCATTCATTCTGCTTGTTTTTTGCGTTCTTTTTGTTATGTTTAATCCGTTGTTGCATGCTTTTGTCGTGTGTTTGTTCATTGCGTTTGTTTGTTGCCTGCATTTGTTGCCTTAGTTTCGTTGTGTTGCGTTTGTTGCTTTCTTTTCGTTGCATTTGTTTGTTTCGTGCATTCGCTCGTTGCATGTGTTTGTTCGTTGTATTTCTTCATTGCATGTATTTTTTGCTTTCATTTCATTGCGTTGTTTGCGTTCGTTCTGTTTGTTCGTTCATTCCGTTCTTAGCATTCTGTTTGTTGCGTTCATTCCGTTTGTTTGCTGCATTTGTTTGTTTCGTTTGTTGCGTCCGTTTGTTTGCTGCGTCCATTTGTTGCATTTGTTGCGTTCATTTGTTGGTTTCTTTGTTTGTTTGTTGCAGTTGCAGGGTTTTTTACGTTATCGCTCCCTTGGACCACATAGTCATTTATGATGAAGTACAGTATATTTCACAACACAGCAGCAACAGAACCAATGTTGTAACAGTGCTAAGGAGCAAAACTGCTCAGCCAGCGTTAATAGAGTTGATGGCTAACAAAAAATACATTAGTGTAGCACGTGTGATTTTCACACCAACACCGGGTAGCCATACCGGCATTTTAAAGCGCATGCAGAGCCACCTAAAGTTGCTAGATGCTGACCATTCATGATACTTCAAATGCAGCTACTGCCTTTTTGTAGAGTTAATTAAAAAAAAAAAAAAAACAATATCAGGAGGTTGCCTACAGCCACCTAGCGCTAATTAGAGACCCAAGACTACAAGAGACTCTGAGCTTATTTGAATTGGAGCATTTTGGTTCAATGTGGACATGTTAGTGGACGTATTCATCCTTAGAGCTTGCACTGTGTTTGCTTCAGCCCACATACTTCAAAAAGCGTGAAGGCACGGTCATGTTAATGGAACTATGCTGTTTATGTCCTTCTCAAGCTTACTTGTCAGAAAAGTGCACTTTTAACATGGACTGGGGGGGGGCGGCACATCGTCTGCGCTTTTTTTTTTAGAGAATGTTTAGCCCGCTTTCCGTTTGGTCTTCCTGTGTACAACATTAATCTTTCATGCCATTTATGTATCTTTTTTATTTTATTTTTTTGGGGGGGAAGTGAAAGAAACAGATTCTCTTTTTCATCTGTCCTCTTTTTTCTATCTGACAATGTGATATTTTTCTTCTTTCATTCTGCTGCGGTTTTACTACTTCATCATCTGCTGCAGTGTGACAGCACAGCATTAATCCCACCCGCTCACACACACACACACACACACACACACACACACACACATGCACACACACAAGCCCACACACAATAGAAAGAGTGATTACACACACACGTAGTGTATGAGCTACTTTAAAGAAATACACCATATAGTACCACCACCACACTCCTCCACTGAGATCCAGTATGAGAACTGTATTTGCATCAATCATTTAGATCAGCAAATGGCAGACCTCCGCCACGGCCATAAAAAGTCATGTACACCCCATTATAATATTTTTTCTAGTTAAGCGTGTAAAATACCTGTTTGCGACCTTCTAAATATGGTTTTCAACACTGATTAGAGCCTTATTGACATGAACTAACAACCCTATAATAACCTTTACACTCCTATTACCCAATATGGTAGACATAATAAGAGAAAATAAGATGTAAAAGGCATATTAAACCTGCTTACACCCTTCTAAATACACTTTTTAACATTATTAGAGCCCTCTAGACATGAACTAACACTCCTATGTTAAAGACTTTAAACTGTATGAAACACTTTAAAATGACCTTTCAAAGGTACACTTATTATGTGTAAAAACTTCTTTCTCTCTGTGATTAATTGTGATTAATTACAGTACGAGTTAACTATGGACAGAATGTGAAATATTTTAATCGATTGACAGCCCTAGCTACTACCTTTTAGGTCGACCACCCATCTCTAGTTGTGATCTGGCGTATAATAAAAAATCTAGTGAAAATAAAAGTAATTATAAATTGTTATTATTATTATAGTATATATTAAAGTATAATAATAATGTAAAATACATAACTTGACCTTCTTGGTGGGGGCAGGACACCTCCCTAATGTATTGGGGAAATGCTGATTATTCACAGAGAAATGAAGCCAAAAGTCTGGCAAGGCAAGGTTGTCCCTCGCCTCCACAAACTTTGAGAAAGTCGTTTTTCTGCGTCAGCCTACGACCAGCGCCAATGTAAGCACGGCTTCCTTGGCACAGGTAACAAATGGCCATTTGTGCGCTGACAATAAGCGGCCCGGCAGGCGTTTAGCAAAACCTTGTGCGCTTACAGGAGCAAAAGCCCGTACAAAAAAAAAAACCAAAGCACATTCATTATTCAATTGAGCCGAGCTAACGTTGAGGCGCAAACACATCGATGGCGCGCTCTGTGGACCGTGACCAAGTTTCTCCCAAACCAGAACACAATAACATCTTCTCCAGGGTAACAATGATTGTTTGTTTCCACGTCGACTTCATTAACCCGCAGTCGTTATCCAAGTAGGAAGAGAACTTCGGAGATCGCCGTCCCAGCAGATTTGACTCGGATTTGTGCCGAATTCCTTCGCTTGCTCACCAAAAGAAGACTTTCCCGCTGCCGCGTGAGGCCGATACCGATTACACATGCCTGACGCCTGTCACTAATTCAACGACGCCATGGTAATGAGAATGCATGCGAACATAGATTCCATATTGGCATCCAGGCCGCCTTTCGTACAAGACGTGAAGGCTGATTTAAAGACGGCAAAAAGAAATCAATGCACACCGAGGGCCCACAGGGAGCATGCAGGAAAACCAGCAGCATACAGAACACACCAATCATAATACCAGCTCATAAAAATAAGAATAACAATATGGACGCTAATCTCCAGACATCAGCAAGACCGCAAGCGCCCCCCTGGACTTTCTTTCCTGGCATCCGAGTGGTTTCTCCGATAGAGGCGGCCATGTGAAGACGCAGCTGACTCAAGGAGAAAGCACAAAAGAAATAACTTTGGATTTTTTCGCCCTATTTTAAATCCAGAGGCATATGTATAAAAACGTTCACTGATGTTGGGGTGTCCAAAGTGCGGCCCGTGTGCCGCCTGGTTATTGATTGACCTGTGGCACATTCTCAAAATGTCATTTAACAAGACAACCCCCCAAAATAAAGGGAAAAAAGGAAAAATATGCAGTAAATTTACAAGAATAAAGTCAAAATATAAAGACAAAAAAATTGTAATCTAATGAGAAAAGGTTGTAATTTTACAAGAATAACATGGTAATATTATGAGAAAAAATAACATCATTTAGTTGAAATCTTCAAGATTTTCTTTTTTTTTTTAAGTTGTAATATCACGACAAACAAACACAACAAATAAAGTTGTGATTTTCCAAAATTAGGTCGGGGGAAAAAGTTATAAAGTTACAAGAATAAAGTCCAAATAAATAATAATAATGGAAAAAGAGTCATAATTACAAAGAAAGAATACAGATTGAAAAAAAAACAACAGAAATGAAAAAAAAACATTATACAAATATAAAGTCAAAATATTCAAATAAATAAGTCGTAATTTAATGACAATAAACTCATAATGAGGAAAAAGAATGTCATTTTAGTAGAATGGAGTTGAAATATAGTTTGTTTTTTTTTATGGTGTAATATGAGAAAAAAAAACAAAAGCAATTTTTGGAAAATTTCTTGGGGGGAAAAGCTTATAATTTTAAGAGAATAAAGTAAAAATAAATGATAATAATGGGAATGAAGTCATAATTTACAAGAAAAAATGTACCAGAGAGAATAAATATAGAAAAAATGGCAGAAATGGAAAAAACAGCTGCCGTAAAAAGTCGTATTCTGACGATAAATAAGTTGCAACTTTATGAGAATAAACTTGTAATATTATGAGGAAAAATAACATCATTTTAGTAGCATAGAGGTGAAATATTAAAGAACAAATATGTTTTTTAAAGTCATAATATTATGCAATATTATATAAAATAAAGTTGTGATTTTTTTAGAAAATTAGGTTGGAGAAAAACTTATAATTACTCTTATGATTACTCTTGCCCAAAGTCAGCTGGGATAGGCTCCAGCTTGCGCCACGACCCCAGTGAGGATAAACGGCATGGATGGATGAATGTAAAAAGTTCTAATATTACGGGAATAAAGTCATGATATTGCAAAAAAAAAAAAACATTTCTGAAGATTATTTAAGAAGAAAGTTGAAATATTTTGGAAAATAAAAATGTTTAAAAAGCAGCAAAAACAGCACCAAAAGCAATGAGCAAAGTTGACACTAATAAAATAGGCTTTTTCACCCGTATGACAAAGATAAGATGCATTGAAATACACTAAGTCCCCTACTAACGAACATCCGACGTGCGAACACTCGTAGATACGAACACAAGCCGACTAGTCTATTTTTTCATGTGTTTTGCCTTATAAGCCCATAATTATTTATATTTAAGTCATATTAACATGCTTGACCAGTAGAGGGCACTGTGACACTGCTAATGGGACCAACAGGCGATTAAGACCAGTGGGAGGAGACTGAAGAAAAGCTAAATTTTAGCTGTACATGCAACCATGCAAAAGTTTATGAAGAGTTAATAGGCCTGCTTAGTTCTACACCACCCACAGAACACTACCTCTTTTAGAAGAGTCTAACGACAACGATTTGTCCTTGTTTCAATAACTCCTCCTCCTCCTCCTCCACAACGACGTATGCTGGACCACTCCTCTTCAAAGGTAAATAACATTTATCATTACGTATTATTATATCACTTTTATTATTGTTTTTTCATTAATTATCCTGGTTTAATATTACTACTGCATCCAAACTCATATTTACATACATACACATATACTGTATATGTATACACGTACATGTAGTACCTATATCATTGCTAATACTACCTTTTCCCCTACTTAAGAACAATTCGACATGACACAATTCGAGGTTTGCCTTTTGCCGTCACTGCAGACGCCGCACCAATCAGCCTGTCGATCTCGCATTCCATCCTTCCCTCACACGTGAACAAGAGCCTGAGGTACTTAATATACGTACGTAATATAAACAGTCCCGTTGCTAAAAGTGTTTAAGAGGCACGGGCCAGCGGTCTTGATTCTGAAGGCCCTGGGCAGATGACATTGAAATGGCAACACATAGAAGCTGAAAGCAGCGCAGCCAAGAGGCACGCTACGAAATGAAGATAATAGACTATTGGAGATAAATTCATACAATTTTGTGGATCAAATACTAGAATTGAAGTAGTAAATGTCGGTCCGTGCTTCTGATGGTGTTTCGGCCAGCAGAGAAGGCTTTGCTGTCCCGGACTACACACCACTGCATTTGCCTACCAATAACGCAGCATCAAGAGCAACCGGAGGTTCAGTATCTTGACCAAGAACACTTGGACATGGTCACCATCGGGTTGTGAGACCTGAGCCATACCGCCCCGCCAACCTAAAATGGTAGTAGGTCAGTGAAAGTTGTGGTTGCTCACTGAATTGACTCTCTGGAAAACATTGCCCTTCAGGTTAGCGTTGGGGTTAGCAGAGAATGTTAGCAGAAACCATGACAGAGAGTGAGAAAAGGGTTGAGACAACATTGGAGGGGACAAAGTAGTGACCCCGCACATGCATTTTCTTGCGTGTGAGACAGCCACACGATCTTCTCCAGACTGTGTCAGGATTAGGGAAGGCCAGGTCAAGGTAGAAGTCTTCGGGTGGACCCCGTATGGGCTCTCTTGCAGCGCATGTTGTGGTGTCTGCTCAATCAGGCCACAGGTGCTGGCGCCAGTTCTGATCCAGTTTATGGTGACCCAAGCACTGCGTGGAAGACTCTCTCCTGGTGGTGGCGTGGTATTCAGGAGGACTGGTGTTTGAGGTGGTAGGTTGATGTCCTGCCAGTGGATTCTCCAGGAGTTCTGGGATTTGAAACTGGAGTCAGGTGGGATAACGGGATGGCAGGCATTCATGGCCGAGCCTGGAGTTGTTGTTAAAAGCCTCGTTGTTTGACCTCCATTGCTGTGAAAAAAATGTCTTTCTCTGACCCGTTAGTCTGGTGCCAGATAGATAACACACCTGGCCGGCAGCACAAACATCTCAGCGGACTCCCACCGTCATATCTCTTCATTACGTCTTCATCACAGATGCTCAGCGTCGCACTACTGACAAGCATGATGATGCATGCCGCACCTTTGTTGTTTGTCACCATTTTTTCCAAAAAGTTCAAATATGTTTTTATAAAGCGCTCGTTTGCCAGCGGGGCTTAATTGATTTCCCCGCATGCTAATTGATTGCGCGGCA
The DNA here is from genome assembly GCF_027744805.1 of Dunckerocampus dactyliophorus. Lineage (NCBI taxonomy): Eukaryota > Metazoa > Chordata > Actinopteri > Syngnathiformes > Syngnathidae > Dunckerocampus > Dunckerocampus dactyliophorus. The sequence goes on from NC_072822.1 coordinate 34,397,859, forward strand.
GACGGAGGTGATTGAACGTTAAACAAAGAAGAAGACGAGACGGTAAGAGACGGAGAGAGAGCGGCAATGACATCTTTGTCGCACGGCCAATTAAGACTGAGAGTTTAACCTCTGCTAACACTGAGTGATTGGAGCCACTGGAACATGACGGCCTCATTTAGCCAAACTGGATGTACACTGCTCACTGTGTGTGTGTGTCAGGAAATGAGAATGAAGATTTGCTTTGTAGCCCTGTAAGCTCTGCATTCACCAGAATAATTCACTGTGTGGCCCATTTGCTGTAGAGTAGCAGAGCCGGCTGGCCCATTAGGGAATATTTGTGGACGCTAAGGGCACAGTGGCCTCCAGGGGGCATGCCAAAGTCAAAGTGTCCACAAACTTTATAAGAATCTTCAGCTTTTAATGTAACAATCCTGCAAAAGTAAGACATTTTCCACAGACGTGATAGCCGCTGCCTACTACAAACGTATTAAGAGATGATGGTTCACTCGTGGTGGACTCGTGGTGCCACCAAGGCGAGAGGAGAGCTGTGACACCGTGTCCGAGCCTCTGATCAGCAGGTTTGGTTTTTTGCCAGGTGCCTCCGCTCTCCCTAAAACAGGTCAAAAGGCTTTTTTCATTACAGTTAGCTTAGTCCCAAAGTGAAACATAAGGTAAACATTTGGGGTGTCACGAAGACACCCAACTCACAAGATGAGACGATACACGAGATTGGGCCCGCAAGTCACGACAAGATGAGATTTTAACATTAATTGTAAGAACAGTTGAATGAAAATTTATGGTTGGACAAAAAAATCCACAAAGAGTAGCACAAAGTGTAGAGATAAGTTTCTACTTATGAAAATGGCTAAAATGCATGCTAACATGCTAACGTTAACATGCAACACCCAGCATGGTACAGCTAAGTGTCCATGTGTGTTAATATTTACAAAAATTAAAAAAAAAAATGCTACTATAATAATGTTAGCATGCTAGCGCTAATGTGCTAACACCTGACATGACAGCACTAAGTGTTTATATAGGTTTCTACTCATGAAAACAGCTAAAATGCCACTATGCTAATGTTAACATGTTAGTAATGCTAACGCTAACATGATAAACCAAGCATGATAGTGCTTGGTTTCTGCCAATGTTGACACTAATGAAAATGGCTAAAAATACTGCTGTGCTAATGCTGGCATGTTAACACTTGTTAACAACACGTAATAGCACTAAGTGCTTCTGTGAGTTCTACTTATAAAGGCTACTATGCTAATGTTAGCATGCTAACAAAGCTAAACTTAACATGCAACTCCCGGGCATGGTAGCGCTAAGTGTCTCCATTTGTTAATACTATACTACTAAATGGCAGATGTTAGCATGCTATTGCTAACATGTAAAAGTTCCAAACAGAATTGGGCATATTTTCCCATTTTCTCATTATTTTCTCATTCATCTGTTAAACTTAAAGATGAATCTTTATGTTTTTATTCGTTTTTAGTATCAACATTTTAGCTTGTTCTAGTTACACATTCAACAAATGATTGAATTTTCGGTTGTTCACAACCAGTGAAATGCTTTGAAACTTTGTGCACAATAATGTGGAACAGTGCATTTTAAGTTTTTATTTTTTAAAAAAACACAGTTATCATTCGGAGGTTTGTTCAATAACATTCAAATTGTACTCTAAAGGTTGATGATGATTAGGATTTATGATTTTATCATTTATATTGACTATTTAGCAAAATCTGAGAAAAACATTTGCATAATAATGTGGAACACAGTGTACACCAACATAAACAGCACAAAAAAGAGGTCTTTGTACATCAAAATAACAGTTTATTTACAAATATATCACCAGTAACTATTTACAATTTTCACATTTGGAACTGAACTATGCGTGTGCATGCGTGTGCGCGCGTGTGCACGTTAAAATTTCCCTACACTGCGCAACCTTCTGCACGCTTGCGCTCCTCTGCACTCTCACGTGATCACTTCACCTGATCCCTGCCCACCTCTGCGCACCTCTGCCACCTTGTGGCGGTTTTTATGGCTTAAAAGTGCTCTGAAATGTTAATGCATACGTGTGAGTTGCATCATCACCTCTTTTCGGTGTGTAATGTCATTTTAAAAAGAAATGGATGTTACTTTTAGTCAGTAGTATTAGTTTGCCCATTGGAAATATTTGGAGAGCATATTCAACTCATTCTTTGTACGTAAATAGTGAAAAAATACATCGTAAATAAAAATAACCATCAACTGATTCATTGTTGACCGGCCAGCCTAACAAGGGCATCAAATTACGGCTGACAAGGTGAGAAAGTGCGCTTCGCTGTGAAAGTTTCCACGCGGCTGTGTGTTTAAACGCCTCTTTTATGTCGCTTGTCCTGACATCAAGGAGAGTTCAATTATTCATGAGCGCGTCGCTCTTGTGGGGGACGACGCTTCCTTTCTTACACATTAATGACAACGGACCAAAGGAGCGGGTCGCCGGTTCAATGTGAGCCAGTGCGCCGTATCCTCTATGTACTTGCGTGTGTGTGCGTGCAGCATTTAGCGTTCTTAGCCAGGCTTCACATTTCCCACAAGGCCGCGCGTGAGCGGCCAAGCGGCGGGTCCCCGGGGACGACAGCACTTCTATTGTTGCCGCGGTGATATATTGCTAGGAAAGCCCTGGAGGCAGCAACCACTTATTTAGACATCAAATTAGGGCGGCAACACACACACACACACACACACACACACAAGCTGATGCTTATTTACAGGCATGTGCTCGCTCAGGCACACATGCTCAAAGACCAAGGAAGTGCTGCTATTATAGACTGTACACACACACACACACACACACGCGCGCACACACACACACACACACACACACACACAGCTGGCCGCCCTCTAAGGCAACAACTGACTCAGCGGTGGGACTTGTTTTTCCTCACGTCTCATTACTTTTGTTCGTCCCTTTAGTACCGTCAACTTTCTTTTTCCCGACAAACAAACATTCCTTATCGTTTCAGTATCGGTCTCCGACATGCGGGCCGGGCACCCTTTTATATATTCTAGAAATACAATGACTGGCCAATAAACAAAGAATGTGACGTTTATTCCAGCGCCACAAGTCATCAAAGTTATTGTATACTCTTTTATACTGCTAATCCATGCAAGTCGCCTTCGTGTTACGCCTTTATTTGTTATTAAAATGTGTGTTTTATTGTTTTTATTGTTTACCGTTGACCGCGGCTGACTTCTTTTTACACTTGTACAACACTTCAGAATTTTTTTTTTTTTTTTAGTAGCGACTGGTTTATATACACTCCGGGTCAAAAGTTTGGAGACAGGTTCTCATTCAATAGCATCAGAATGTGTCTCCAAACTTTTGACTCATGACACATGCTAGTGTCCAGTACAGTCCCAGTCACAACTTTGGACACACTTTGACATCCAATAGCATGACAAAGTGTCTCTAAACTTTTGACTCATGATACTGAACAACTGAAGGACTGAAGGATTCGTACACTAGTATACAGTACCAGTCAAAAGTTTGGAGACGCTTACTCATTCAATAGCATGAGAAAGTGTTTGTAAACTTTTGACTCACGTTACATGGCATAAGGCCGATGTACTGAAGGATTTGCACAGTAGTATACAGTAACACTCAAAAGTTTGGAGACACTTTGTCATTCAGTAGCATGGAAAACTGTCTCCAAACTTTTGACTCATGACACATTTTAGTGTACAGTCCCAGTCAAAAGTTTGGAGCCACTTTTGTATGCTGTTGAATGGGAAAGTGTCTCCAAACTTTTGACTCATAAACCATTCTTGTGTACAGTGTCAGTCAAAAGTTTGTGGACACTTTGTCGTTCAATAGCATGAGAAAGAGTCCCCAAACTTTTGACTCCTGATTAGGGATGTTCCGATCAGGGTTTTATGCTGCCGATACCGTTCATCCATGGGTGAAATCGGTAGTGAAACCAATCACGTGTAAATCTCATCGCCCGTGTGGCGGGTGGGCAGCTGTGGTCGGCTGCACCGGTGGAAGCGAATTGTCAACACCGGCCGCTTTTCCTGCTCTGAACTACTTTGATATCCCCAAATTCCCTCCACATCTGACAGCCAATCTAAACCGTGGGGGACTCGTACAATTTGCTGTGGATGTGGGTGCATCTCTCGCCGGTGTGGCTGGTCGCAGCCGCTCGTCGCCATGTTTTGCTGGAGACACTACGGAGACACTTTCAACAGCATGTCTCCAAACGTTGGACTGATACGGCTGATGTATTGTATACATACAGTATACGCTTTGTTGTTCTATTCCTTCAGAATACGTTATCAAGTCAAGATTTCACCAGAACATGGTGGCCAGGGACTGCTGGTAGTTTGAAAATGTTGTGTTAATAGTTTTTTCATGTTAAAAAATGATTTCAGTGCTAAAAGATCTCATTTGATGTTGAATTATCGTCACTGTCAACAAAGACGTCGCCGCATGAGCGACCCGCACAAGCGTTTTACTGAAGTTTTGTGTTGAATGAAATAATAATGCGCTAGATAAGTCTATTAGTAGAGTCAAAAGTAAGTTTTCAAACTTTATTTGGGCGCGGGGGGGAGTTGTGGGGGGTACTTGAATGCGTCACGCTGCGAGAGATGTTCCGCGTCTGACGCAGCTGGAAATCTTCTTCCCCACGTGCACGCAAACTCTCTGCGGGACAAAATAAAGGCAATAAAAATCAATAGAAACGTCCTGTTTTCCTGCTCGTTCAAGCTGCTTTCAATTGCGACACAGCAACCGGAGGAAACATCAAAATATCCTGCAGAGCGTCTGATGGCTCGTGTGTCTGCATGCAAATGCGCACGTGTGCGAGTGTATTTAACGTTTGTGTTGATTGCGGTATTAATGTTGTGTCTGGTTGGATGCTGAGCAGGTGTGTCAGGGCTTTGCTGAGTCAGCAGAACATCCACCTCACCTTAAAGCACCACACACACACACACACACAAACACACACACCTGTGAGGGAAATAGGATTAAATGTAGCTGAAGTTATTACAGGACGTGTTTTGTTGCTTTGCACTCTCACAGGTCACACTGTCCTCACTCACTCTGTGTGTGTGTGTGTGTGTTTGTGTATGTGTGTGTGTGTGTGTGTGGCCACAGTCGGTGCACATGTCCTTGCCCATGTGACGTCTTTGCGCATAGCCAATCAGACGCCGAAAGAAAATCACATACGGAATTTTTAAAAAAACGGACAACTCATGTATTCGCACAGTACATGCAGGGCGTTTTTGGTGCCAAAATGCAATAAATACAAAATATAAACGTGAAATAATTCACTAATAATAAATGTGTAATGATTTCTTAACTTGTAATATATTTTTTATTGTATTATCAACCTACTGTATGAATTTCATTGCACTTGCATGAAATAATTGTAGCGGTGTGAAAAAGTGTTTTGTCACACATAAATGTTTCAGATCCTCCAAAAAATTTGAATATTATTCAGAGACAACACAACTGAACACAAAATGCAGTTTTTAAATGAAACTTTTTATTATTAAAGGGAGAAAAATCCAAACCCACGCGGTGCTGTGTGAAAAAGTGAAAGGTTGTAAAGTCATTTCTAAAGCTTTGGGACTCCAGCCAACCACAGTGAGAGCCATTATCCACAAATGGCCAAAACATGGAACAGTGGTGAACTTTCCCAGGAGTGGCCGGCCAACCAAAATAACCCCAAGAGCGCAGCGACGACGTCACAAAAGAGGACACAAGAGGTCACAAAAGACCCCACGAAAACATCCAAAGAACTGGAGGCCTCACTTGCCTCAGTTAAGGTCAGTGTTCATGACTCCACCATAAGAAAGACACTGGGCAAAAACAACCTGCATGGCAGAGTTCCAAGACCAAAACCACTGCTGAACAAAAAGAACATTAAGGCTTGTCTCAATTTTGCCAGAAAACATCTTGATGATCCCCAAGATGTTTGGGAAAATACTCTGTGGTCTGATGAGACAAAAGTTGAACTTTTTGGAAGGTGTGTGTCCCATTACATCTTGTGTAAAAGTAACACCGCATTTCAGGAAAAGAACATCATACCAACAGGAAAACATGTGGTGGTAGTGTGATGGTCTGGGGCTGTTTTGCTGCTTCAGGACCTGGAAGACTTGCTGTGATAAATGGAACCATGAATTCTGCTGAGGGAGAATGTCCGGCCATCTGTTGGTGACCTCAAGCTGAAACCAACTTGGGTTCTGCAGCAGGACAATGATCCAAAACACACCAGCAAGTCCACCTCTGAATGGCTGAAGAAAAACAAAATGAAGACTTTGGAGTGGCCTAGTCCAAGTCCTGACCTGAATCCTATTGAGATGCTGTGGCATGACCTTAAAAAGGCACTTCATGCTGGAAAAGCCTCCAGTGTGGCTGAATGACAACAATTCTGCAAAGATGAGTGGGCCAACATTCCTCCCCAGCGCTGTAAGAGACTCATTGCAAGTTATCACAAACGCTTGATTGCAGTTGTTGCTGCTAAGGGGGGGCAACCACTTATTAGGTTTAGGGGGCAATCACTTTTTCACACAGGACCATCCATGTAGCTTTGGATAGTTTTTCTCCCTTAATAATACAAAATTTCAATTTATATTTTGTGTTCAGTTGTGTTGTCATTGACTAATTATTATTTGACTAATTATTGACTAATGACTAATATTTAAATTTGTTTGCTGATCTGAAATATTTAAGTGTGACAAACATGCAAAAAACAATACTGTAAATCAGGAAAGGGGCACTTTTACACTTTTACACACCACTGTATGTATTTCATGGCATTTTTCATTATTTTACGGCATTTATGTGAAATAATTCAATAATTTAAATGTGTAATCATTTGTTAATTTGGCAATTAATTCATTTAGTAAATATCGTAACAGATAATTATAGCAAAATACTTCATAAACAATTTATTTCAATTCCTAAACTCACGTATTTCATGACATTTTTAATTGTTTGATGAAACGCACATGAAATAATTCAATAATTGAAATAAATTGTCAGATAGCTCAGTTGTTCAAATATAACATGCAATAATTCACAAATTATTTATTTCACTTGATCAATATATGTATTTCCTGACATTTTTACATTTTTTTTTGGCTTTTATGTGAAATAATTCAATGTTCAACCGCCAGTTCATTCACTTATTAAATATCACATCCAAAAATTATCAATTATTTGTTCCAATTTGCCAACGTCTTTTTTTTTCATTCATCATTTTATTTTGTTTATTTTGTTTTCCCATTACTTAACGGCATTGTTGAGCTATTTATACATTTCGTGGCGCGGTAGACCTCAGCACAGCGACTACCAAAAAATGAAGTCTGTGCTTTGCTTCTTCTTTTGCTTTCTGCGGCTTTTTGAGAGTGCATGAAAGTATTTGCGCAGGTGGGCGCTGGGGTGTACCTGGCCAGTGTGCGTACGTGCGTGTGTGTGTGTATGTGTGTGTGTGTGTGTGTGTGTGTGTGCAGCTCCCGTGGGCATGTCGTGTTGAAGCCTGTGGTGTGATGTGTGATGTAAACAAAGATCATTAGCATAGCGACAGCCGCTAGCATTTACACTGCATCCATGCCGCCTGGGAGCACACACACACACACACACACACACGTATGTGAAAGCATGACAGATAGTGTAGAACCGGAGCATGTACACACTCAGTAAACAAAGGCGTATTTACAGACACACAGCCATCACACATGACATACTGCATGTTTAATCCCGTCTCATCCATACCGGAACATCTTGAGACAGGGATCGGCTTTTTATGTCTGATTTACGTGCACGTCTCGCTGCGTGTGTGTTTTAAAATGCCGCACGTGAAATTGGCGTGGACTTGAGGCGCTCAATGACACCAAGAGATGTGGAGGAACATGCTATGACTGGGCAGTCAGCACGTATTCTTCCACGCTTGGCGGCGGCTAGGTGTTTTCCATGCCAGGCCCGTCCTGTACTCGCCGCCACCGGCCTGTTTGTCAGTTGCTGTTCGTGCCGTCATCAGGCGGTCCACATGTGAGCCGTTCCAGCAGAGACGCGGTGCATTTGACACAGAAACCCAGCAAAGGCGGCTTCTGATTGGTCAGAGTTGGCGTTTGTGCGTGTCAATCAATGCAAGCACATTACCGCACTTGTTATTTTATTTTATTTTTTTGAATAGATTGTTTTGGGTTGTTTTCAAGCCACATTGGATACAAATAATTCTGAATTTATGTAGGGTTTTTTTGACTTTTTTTTTTTTTAATTTTGCACAAAAATTGTATTTTGAAAATATATCAATTATGATTTAAAAAATGCTTTATATATTGCATTGTAATTTTTCTGCTACTATTTTTGTTTTTTTTTAATCTGTGGGTATAAAACTTATTTTATTTTGTACAAATAATTTTTTTATGTATTGCATTTTTCTGTTTCAGCTAACATTTTTATTTTTGTTTTAATTATTTCATTTTATACAAAAGTGAAATTATGAACATATCTCATGTGTTCTATTAAAAAATAGAACACATGAGACAACACAACCTTTTTTAAATTTTATTTTAATTGGTGGTTATTCAAATAAATTATATTTTTTTTAATGTAATTGTGAAAATATTAGAATTACAATTGTTTTTATTTATTGAATTTTAATGTTTCAATGACATTTTTATTTGGTTTAAACCTGTGGGGATAAAAATAATTATTTTATTCTATACAAAAGTTAAATTATGAACATGTGTCATATGTTCTATTAAAAAATATATGTAATTTAATGTTTCAACATTTTAAAATTTTGTTTTAATTTGTGGCTATTCAAATAAATCATATTATATTTTTACAAAAATTTAATTGTGAAAATATTACAATTACACATTTTTTTTATTTGTTGTATTTTAATGTTTCAACTGAATTTTAATTTTATTTAAGTCTGGGTATTTTATTTTGAACAAAAAGTTAAATTATGAACTTCTATCTATTCAAGTTTTTTATAAAGAATGTTTTATTGGATTTTGTTTTGAATTTTATTTTGTGAACATTCAAATAAATTACATTTTTACAAACTTTTTTTTTCTATTACAATATATTTTTTTACTAATTAAATTGTAATTTTTAAACAAAGTTTTTTATGTTGTTTTAATTTGTTTTAATTAATTAATTAATTAATTATTTTATTTTGTATGAAAGTTATATTGGGAATATATGTCTTATTTTGTACTGAATGTTATAGTTACGACCACATTTTTAATTTAGTTTTAATCTGTTTTTCAAAAATGCAATTGTGACAATATGTATATTTTATTTTACATGTTGAATTTGAATGTTTCAGCTAACATTGTCATTTTTCTTTTCTTTTTGTATAAAATAAGTATTTTATTTTGTACAAAAATGTAATTATTAAAAACATGTCTATTTAATATTGAAATGTGTATCTATGTGTATTGCATTTGAACGTTTCAACATATTTTTATTATGTTTTAATCTGTGGGTATTAAAATGTAGTATTTTGTATTATTTTGTAGTATTTTTTTTACAAAAATTTAATTGTGAAAATATGTTTTTATAATTACAGTATTTTTTTACGGATTAAATGTTAACATTTCAAGTAACTTTTTAATTTTATTTTAATCAGTGGGCATAAAAATAAATTAATTTATTTGTGCAAAAGCTAAATTGTGACATAATTATGATACAAATTATGAATATGTCCATTTATTTAATAAATGTTTTTTATGTGTAAAATGTGAATGTTTCAGCTAACATTTTATGTTGTTTTAATTTTGGAGTATAAAAATAATGTATTTTTCTAAAAAGTGAAAGTATGAAAATATGTCCATTACAATTTTTTTTTCAATTACGTATTGAATTTTAGTTTTTCAAATAATATTTTCATTTAATTTTATTCTGTGACTATACAAATAAAATAATAATGCTTCTTTTACTTTTTTATGAACATTAAATTATGGTTATTACCGTGAAAATGTTTTTCATGTATGGAAGTGTGGTTAAGAAATAAATGATTATTTAATTAATTTATCATTCAAATCCAGTGGTGTAAAAAAGCATTTGCCCACTTTCCTTTTTGCATGTTTGTCACACTTAAATGTTTCAGATCATCAAACTAGTTTAAATACTAGTCAATGACAACACAACTGAACACAAAATGTAGTTTTTAAATGAAACTTTTTATGATTAGGGGAGGAAAAAATATCCAAACTTACATGGCCCTGTGTGAAAAAGTGATTGCCCCCCCCTGTTAAAACATAACTTAACTGAGATTAATTGAGATCTAAATGTCTGGAAAAGCTAATAAAGTCATTTCTAAAGCTTTGGGACTCCAGCCAACCACAGTGAGAGCCATTATCCACAAATGGTGAAAACATGGAACAGTGGTGAACCTTCCCAGGAGTGACCGGCCAACCAAAATGACCCCAAGAGCGCAGTGACGACTCATCCAAGAGGTCACAAAAGACCCCACAACAACATCCAAAGAACCGCAGGCCTCACTTGCCTCAGTTAAGGTCAGTGTTCATGACTCCACCATAAGAAAGACACTGGGCAAAAACAACCTGCAAGACCAAAACCACTGCTGAACAAAAAGAGCACTAAGACTTGTGTCAATGTTGCCAGAGAACATTTTGATGATCCTCAAGACCTTTGGGAAAATACTCTGTGGTCTGACGAGACAAAAGTTGAACTTTTTGGAAGGTGTGTGTCCCATTACATCTGGCGTAAAAGTAAATCTGCATTTCAGAAAAAGAACATTATACCAATAGTAAAATATGGTGGTGGTAGTGTGATGGTCTGGGGCTGTTTTGCTGCTTCAGGACCTGGAAGACTTGCTGTGATAAATGGAAGCATGAATTGTGCTGAAGGAGAATGTCCGGCCATCTGTTGGTGACCTCAAGCTGAAACCAACTTGGGTTCTGCAGCAGGACAATGATCCAAAACACACCAGCAAGTCCACTTCTTCACACCACTGCATGTGTATGACAATGACGGAGAAGATGAAAGATTGGACGATGAAGACGAGGGATGGAAGCAAAGGAAAAGCAGCAAATAGGATGAGCAGACAAGAAAACAAAACAAAACGAAAAGGCTTTTCGGGGGATCAATTCATGGCCTGCCAGTGGGGGCGTCCCATTTTTCAATCCCTTGTTTGGCGCTGAACAATGAAACACACACACACACACACACACACACACACACACACACAGGAGGAAGAGGACATTTTTGTCTTCTGGTTTGGATACACCTTCATCACCTAAAATCACATTCTCATGCTCATCGCAAACACAAACACACATTTTCCCAAGTAAGGAGATGTATTTGCCGTCAGACGATCGCTTGGCAGAATTTTGGTCAACAGAGTAACTCCACCCCTGACCCCGCCCCCTTCTTGTCTCATTTTCACATCACTCTTCCAGGGGAACCGTTCACTTTTTGAATGGAGTTGTGTCCAACGCAAGTCCAACGCAGAATATGACCAGAATCTTCTGGTAAAAGTAGCCGTAAACATCAGTTTCAGTGTGATGATAACCATAGAACAGGAATCTCTCGCCTCATCCTGGCCGCTCAGTACAAAATGGCTAAAATGAATCAAATTTGGACACTGATAACAAAACAAGAAGAGCGTCATTTAATCCTTGTCCATTGTCGCTTCATCACAGGTGAGCACACCGGGGGTGTCTACATTTTTTCCACCGAGGGCCGCATACAGAAAAATCAAAGGATGCGGGGGGCCACTTTGATATTTTTTATTATATTTTTGTATTTTCTAAAATGGCAAAAAAAAACATACGATATCCGTGTCAATATTTAACCATTTTCTCTTGCCAATGTGATTCTTTTGCTCTGTTTTTCCCCATTTTTAATGTTTTTTTTATTTTTAATTTTATTTTTATAATGTGCCGCATCAAAGAATATGCAGTGGCACTTTGATATTGGTGTATGTATTTTTTTATTTGTGTAAAAAAGCTAAAAAGAAACATTACCAATTACTACCAGCTTTTTCTCTCTACATTCTGACTTTTTCCCCATTTTTGTTATGTGTTTTTTTTATTGCATACACAAAGAATGAGGGGAGCCACTTGGATATTTTTATTATCTTTTTTTTAATTTTTTTTTATAAAGGCTAAAAAAACATTATGAATATCATTTGTTCAGCTTTTTCTTTGGACATTTCTGCTCTGTTTTCCCCCATTTTTGGTGTTGTTTTGTTTAATTTAATTTCTATAATGTGCCACATACAGATGCATACAGAAAAGTCCAAAAATGCTTGGGGTCATTTTTTAATTTTTTTTTTTTTGTAAAAAGGTAAAAAAAAATGATTAAATCAATATATTTTTTAGCTTTGTTTCTTTACAATTTGACTTTTTGCTGTATTTGTTTTATTTTGATTATGTGCTGCATGACGCATACAGAAAAAAATTTATAACATTTAGAAAATATTATTTTTTTATTTTGTAAAAAGACTTAAAATGTTATTAATATAATATTTCACCCTTTTCTCCTTACAATGTAACTTTTTGCTCCATTTTCCTCGTTTTTGCTGGAGGTTTTTTTTGTGCCTCATACAGAAAAATCACAATATATTTTTTGCTCAGTGTCTTATGCGGCGGTTAACCTCTTTTTACACTTTGTATGACAGTTGAGAAGGTCGACCCTTTCCTTTGACATGATTTTCTACATTGAAAAATGCCTCCGCTACACTTCTTAGTTGTCACTGTCCCTTTCATAAGAGCAGATCTTTTCCGGTGTTCAAAGATAGACAGTGCCATCTTCATCCTTTGTCATTTTCGCGGTGTTTCGCCACTTTCTCAGGGTTTCACCATGTCTAATTTGCCTTCACTTTTCATTTTCACTTTCCTTGGATTGGCAGGAAATCACTCACTTGCACACTATAATCAATATTTCTGCTTTTTCTTTTGAAAATGTCCATTTTTGCTTTATTTTTTTCCTGTTTTTGCTGTATTTTTTTGGTTAATTTTATTTCTACAACATGCACAGTTGATTTTTTTCAGTGCCTTGTGCAATGATTTTCCTTTGACATTAGGGTGGAAAATGCCTTCGGAATAGATAAAACTGCCACACTTCTTAGTTGTCACTGTCCTTTTCATAAGAACAAATCTTTTGAGATGTTCAAAGATAGACAGTGCCATCTTTATCCTTTGTTATTTTTGTGGCATTTTGCCACTTTCTGGGCATTTCACCATGTCTAATTTCCCTTAACGTTTCGCTTTTCACTTTCACTTTCCTTCTAATGACAGGAAATCACTCACTTGCACATGTAAGCTATGATCAATATTTATTTTACCATCATTGCTGTATTTTTTTGTTGCTGTTTTTTGGTTAATTTTATTACTACAACATACACAGTTGATTTTTTCAGTGCCTTATGCAGTGGTTTCCTTTGACATTAGGGTGGCAAATGTCTTCGGAATAGATAAAACCACCACACTTCTTAGTTGTCACTGTCCCTTTCATAGGAGCAGATCTTTGTAGGTGTTCAAAGATAGACGGTGGCATCATTATCCTTTGTGATTTTCACGGCGTTTCGTCACTTTCTGAGCATTTCACCGTGTCTAATTTCACTTTTCACTTTCGCTTTCCTTGGAATGACAGGAAATCACCCACATGCACACGCACGCTATGAAAACACACTGTATACAAACCAATGTATGCACCAAAAAAAAAACAAGAACGCATTTCCACTAAATGTGGCACTTTTAACCCCACCAAAGAGAACATTTCTGATACAGGGAATAAAAAGCCGCATTTGCATAAAAGCCGCCGTGTTACTCAGACAAGACGAGCTGCAGCAAAGTGATGCTGCGGGGATGCAGAGGGGAGCTGCTGGAGTGTTTGGGAGATGGATGAAACACCGAAATCTTTAGGAAGCAAGCCGCAGGGGCTTTATTTGTCCACCGCCACAATCATAAAAGCGTTTAATAGGAACTGCCAATTTAGCCGAAGAGACGTTTGAGTACATTTGTCTCCTTCACGAGCCGTTTTTTTTACACGCCGTGCCTCAAACTGTTTTTTTTTGTTGTTTTTTTTACCGGCGCCAATAAGCAAGGCAAGGTAAATACTGCACAAAGCCATTCAGATAAGTAAACAAATCTCGGCCGCAAATTGGCTCCTTCATCATAAAAATTGGGTGCAGAGAGAACAAATTAAAGTTGGCTTTGTCGCACACGCTGGAATAATCATAAAAAAATGTCCTGCTGTGAATATCAATCATCTCATCTCATCTCATGTCCTTAAATGAGTCATAAAAGAGTCCCTTGATGGGGACAAGACAAGGTTGAAGACGACACAATTACTAGAAATCATTGTTGTTGTTTTTTCTTTTACCTGACGGATGCGCAACATTCAGACGCTCCCTTTCAACTCACCTGGAAAAAGATCAGACTTCAAACGGCCCGCGAGTCTTTCAACAAGTCTTTCGACGGTCTTTCAACGGTCTTTCCACAATCTTTCAACGGAGAAAGTCAAAGTCAAAGCACATCAGTGATCAATAACATTCGCCACCATTTGAAAGAAATATCTCAAATGAAACACCTTGGGCGAATTTTCATTCAGCCTTCATCACATGAATATGAATGCAGATAAAAACATAAATATGACAAATTAAAATTAGTCACAAAAAGATTTGTTTTTAGAAGTGTTTTTTTTTAATCTGTCTTGGTTTAAAAATGTTAAAAAATAACGAAAGCATTGAAATCAATTTCAAAAATATATTTAATTTAAAACATTGAAAATAATGTCCACTAATGGAAAAATGTTTTTACAAAATGTCTAAAACAAAAAAAAAGTAGGGCTAGTTTGGATTGTACGACGGATTATTGGAGCCACATTGAAAAAAAAAAAAAATCGGATATTTTAGAATAAAGCCGTAAATTTATGAGGAAAAAAGTTGGAAGTTTACGCAAATATAGACGTACATTAACAAGAAAAAAAAGTCTTACATTACCAGAAAAAAAGTCGCAATATTATTTTTGCCCACGGCCAAAGCTCACATAGGCCCCCCCTTTTCATAGCTGTCTCAGGCAATGCCTGTTACAACAGCGTTCTAAAATAATCTACGATTTTGAGAATAAAGTGGTAAATTTACAAGAAAAAAGGTGTAACTTTATGTTTCAGGCATTGCCCGAGGCAGCTGTGAACCCGGGAGGACTTAAGTGACCTTTGGCCTTGGGCATGTGGAGGGGGCAGCGTAAGGAAGGCGGAAGTGAGAAAAGCTCGACATGCTAATGTGTTTGTGCTCAACTGCTCTGTTTGCTGCCACGTTGTAAATAAAAGCTTCCTTCCTTCCTGAAGCGCTGTTTCAGCGTGACACGCAATGTTAACACTTGTTCTCGCAAACTGAAGACTTTATTCTTTTCATATTAAAAGCTTTTTCTCGTCAATTTACAACTTTGTTCTCGTAAGTTTACGACTTTATTCTCGTAAAATTGCTTTGTTCTCGTAAGTTTACGACTTTATTCTCGTAAAATTGCCACTATATTCTTGTAATATTGCTACTTTTTTCACGTAAATTTACAGCTTTATTCTCATAATACGACTTTTTTCTTGTAAATTTAGTACTACTTGCTTTATAGTCGAAATATAACTTCTTTTCTTCCAAATTTACGACTTTATTCTTCCAATATAACTTTTTTCTTGTAAACGTATGACTTTTTTTACGACTTTTCTTCATAAATTTACGACTTTATTCTTGTAAAATTATGACTTTTTTCTTGTAAATGTACGACTTTTTTCTCATAAATTTACGACTTTCTTGTAATATTGCTTTGTTCTCGTAAACTTACGATTTTATAGTCGCAATATCACTTTTTTTCTTGGAAATTACAACTTTTTTCTGATACATTTACGACTTTATTCTCGTAATATTACTTTTTTCTTGTAAATTTACGACTTTTTCTCATAAATATATACGCCTTTATTCTCATAATATTACTTTGTTTTCGTAAATTTACAACTTTTTTCTTCTAAATTTATGACTTTATTCTCGTAATGTTACTTTTTATTATAAATGTATGACTTATTTCCATGTACATTTCCGACTCTATCCTCGTAAATTATCTTTATTCCCGTAAATTTACGAAAAAAAATTTATTAATCAAAAATAGTCCGTTTTAATAAAAATTAAATAAAAAATGATGAAATCCATCCATCCATCCATTTTCTATACCGCTTCTCCTCATTAGGGTCGCGGGGGCATGCTGGAGCCTATAAAAATGATGAAATTCCTGAAATAAATATTGAGATAAATAATAAGATACAATAAACCAAAAAAGGTCAAATAAAAAAAAACACTTTAAAGCGCATGCAGAGCTACATATAAATGTATAATACTGGTAAACAAAGTTAGTAAATAACATTCCAGCCTTCCAGCTAGAACTTACAGAGGTTTAAAGACATGAAAAAGGACAAATGTATTTGTATTTTACTGTACGTGTCACACGTAGCCTGGTGGTGTTCCGCTCTTGCTGGAAACGTGATTATTTCTCGCCATCGGTGCACATATACGTTCTTGTCCATTTTGCACGCTTCACATATGCGCCAACCTTGAAATCCTTGTGACGCGACGGCCTTCTCTTCTTCTGGAACATCTCGCCATCCTCCTCCTCCCGTTTATCTGCCTCCCTCTCTCGCTCGCTAACATCTGAAGCCTCGCTGCTAATTCAATTAGCCAGATGCCATCTCCTCAATTAGGCTTTCCAAATTAGCGCTCGCTCTCCCCTTTTCATTTCCTTTGTGCTGAACGTCAAATTGGAAACGAGCGCGATAACACCAGCAAAAATGTGTCAAATATATAAATCTATTGTCTTTGCAGCCTCACCTGCACTTCATAATGTTCTCATCTAGACTTGCTCATTCAGTCATTTGCCAAGTAGGAACTTGTGGAGCTTTATATTCGGAGCCGTGGGCCAAAAGCGGCCCCCTTGGCCACACTCGGGGCACCCCCGATGTAAATATTAAAAAAGTAGTCCTGACATCCTGCAATAATACTGCTGTACCGTTATGCACGGTGTCCCCAATGTCTGGATACATTGGCAAAAATGGAAACGATATTATTATATTAGAATATATATTAACAATATATCATATGTATATATTAAATCTATATTAATACTCTACATGTTTAATATAAATATTTAAACTAATAATGTATGTTTTATCTATCAAATAAACACAAATCATATAAATAAATATGTAATTTAAGGATTTGGATATATTTTATTTACTGTATATTATTATGTGTGTTTTAATTAATTCATCATTATTGGTTCCATTTAATTATGTATGTATGCATATTATATCATTTCTATTCATTGATATTATACTATTTTATGTCCACATGTTTTTTGGTCATTTTTTTCTAAAAAAATCTTTATTTAACTTGGAAAAAAACAACAACTTTAGAGACAATTTATTTATCACGTGGATGATGTTTTGAACATAATGACCATGAGCATTGCTAAATATATATTCATAATATGTAGCCTATCACAGACTAAATAAATATGCCATTCATGAATTTGAATATACATTTTGTTTATATTATTACATATAATACGGTTTTACGGAATTTTTGCATTTTTTTAAATTATGTACTTTAAAATAATGTTTGAATTATCAATTATTTTTCATAACTAATTAATAATTAAATTACATATGTGTATCCTTTGATATTGTTATGAATTAATATTATATTAGTATATGCCCAGACTTTATTTGTATTCAAAAAGAACTTTATTTTTAACATAATCTAAATGTACACTCGTAATATTTAACACATATTTCACTATAAATATATAAACAATGAAACCCATAATGTATATATTTTTAAATATAAAATAAACATATCAAATAAACATCAAATTTATGAAGTTGAATATGTTTTATTTATTTTATTGCATATAACAGGCTGGAGTCATATTTACTTTTGGCATTTTTTAATGATTACATTTATTTTTTCACATTTAAATAATCAGTGTTTGAATTCGTCCTGAAATGTGACCTTTATGTTCAAAGTACATCTATTATTTTATATGTGTACATTCTATTTTTTTTATTCATGAATGTTATGCAATGTATGTTGAGACTTTTTTTTTTTCAGGGGGAAACCAATGAAATTTGAAACATGATTCTTTTTATTTGATTTTATTTGTCCTGATTTGAAACGTGGTCATCCTGCATGAGCGTTGTTTCCTCCTCATTTATTTTCATGGTGAATTCATGAAAGTGAGGAACTATCTGGTTAGAAGATGACGTTCCCGGTGACCATCCCAACCGTCCAAGCCCAAGTGACGCATTCGAAGTCGCTCTTCAGCGACCTTCAAACGGGCGGTGGCCAAAGTAGGCCACACGGGGGCGCTAGGGATGCGGTTTTGAGAACTCATGCCTTCTTAGCTTCGTGTGCTGTTGAAAATGTCCGAAATTCCGCTCCTCGGCTAAAGCTACCCGACACGACTTGGAGTGGAAGAAAGTGTGGGTTCACCCGAGCAGAAGGTCAAACGTTATGCTTTCAGCCTTTTTGCTTCCGTGTGTGTGAAAAGCAGCAGCAGGTGCTCCCATCTTGTACACGCCAATCTGATTATGATGATGATGATGGTGGTGGTGATGTGTCACAGGAACAGGAAGCGGAGGGCAGGGCCGACGTGTCAACTCCGCCTCCTCCATCTTGCTCGCCGCTTTGTCGAAAGGCGCGCAGATGAAGAAGGAGCGTTAATTGAAACTCCTGCGTCAACTTGATGGAGCTGATTAGCGCTCTTGTCAGGAGTCGAAGGAGACGGGGCGCTCGGCTGAGATGTGAGACACGTTGAGTCCTGCAGACTTGCTGCTGTTGCCATTAACTACGTGACAGAAGCTCATCAAAATATGAAAAACGGGAAAGCAGAATCGAATTTTGTCCCACTAATTTTTGCAGAATTGTTGTCATTCAGCCCGAGTTGGTTTCAGCTTGAGGTCACCAACAGATGGACGGACATTCTCCTTCAGCAGAATTCATGTTTCCATTTATCACAGCAAGTCTTCCAGGTCATCAAGCAGCAAAACAGCCCCAGACCATCACACTACCACCACCAGATTTTACTGTTGGTGTGGTGTTCTTTTTCTAAAATGCGCCGTTACTTTTACGCCAGATGTAATGGGACACACGCCTTCCAAAAAGTTCAACTTTTGTCTCGGGGCAAACACTTTCTCACAGCACTGTATGTTTTCCCTTTTTAGATGTTTCATTTATGTAATCAATTTTCTCTTCCTTTAAAAAAAAAAAGAAAATAGGCTCTTTTAACTATTTTTTGATGAATTTTAATGTATCTTATATTTATGTTATTGTTTTTATTCATGTTTGTTGTCACATTTTATTAAGGCTAACTAACAGAAAGTAACCTTGTTATCGCCAAGGGCTTTTTTTGTTTTACTTTTTTTTCTATTTTTAGACATTATTCCCCGCCGAACAAAAGATATTTGAAAAAAAAGTATTCAACGGCTTATCTCTAACCCTAAAATCTGTTTCATTATTATTATTATTTAATTATTGTGATCAAAACTGATTGCTAGATTTTTTAATTTTTATTTTAGCATTTTTTAGATTTTCTTTTTATCATCCTTGTCACATTTTTTCATTTTAGATATTTGTTTAAAACATGTTTCTATTTTTAGACATTGTTTTTCTTTTTTTAATTTATATTTTGAAAAAAAGTTCATTTTTGTCATCAACTGATTAATACAATTTTTTCCATTTTTTGATTTTCCTCATCATTCAATTTTTTATTAAAACATACTATTTTTGATTAATTTTAGTTTGTCTTATATTTTTTATTTTTATGTTTTTTTTAAGGTTTTTTTTTAAGTTATATATGTTTTATAAAATTAAAACATACTAAACATTTTATTCATGCTCAATCAAAACTAGCCATTGTTATCTCTAAGATAGCTTTTTTTGGTTTTAG
Organism: Dunckerocampus dactyliophorus; assembly: GCF_027744805.1. Lineage (NCBI taxonomy): Eukaryota > Metazoa > Chordata > Actinopteri > Syngnathiformes > Syngnathidae > Dunckerocampus > Dunckerocampus dactyliophorus. The sequence goes on from NC_072822.1 coordinate 34,417,812, forward strand.
ATATTTTTTTTAAAACATTTGTTTTTTTTATATTACTTTTCTTTTCAAAGAAAATGTATATATATACTTTTTAAAGTTGTCCATTTGAGTGTTGTTGTCTTTTTTTGTAATCAAAACTGATATTTTTTTCAATTTTTACATTTCCATCAATTTTACAATTTTTCTTTTCTGACTATTTTTTGATGAAGTTTAGTTTGTCTTACATTTTTTTTTCATTTTATAATTTTTTTTAATGTAAACATACGATTTTTAAAAAATACATTGGACATTAATTGATAATTAAGTTAGGAATATGTTTTTTATATTTTATTTTATTGATGCGCAATGAAAACTAGCCCTTGTCATCTCATTTTTTTCAATTTTAGATATTAAAAAAATCCATTTTTATACAATATTTTAATTTTTTTATGACTTTTTTTCTCTCTCATCACAGTTTTTGTTTTTATCAAAAGTGATTTTTTGTGTTTTTTGAAAATGATAAATGAATCAGTTTTAGAATTTGTAATAGTTTGTATTGTTTGTATTCATGTGTGTTATTTAAAGCTCAATTAAAAGTAACCCTTGTTTATCATTAAGGCGTTGAATTTGTTTAGATTTTTTTATTTTAAATTTTTTTATTTATAATTAGATATTTTTAAATTATTTTTTAAATTAATTAATTAATTAATCGATTTTTTTTTATGTCTCATCATTTTTTAAAAATCGAAATAAAGTCTTTTCTGCCCCGTCACCCCCTCCAATTGTGGTTAGGATTGCTTCCCTCACTGACGAACAGCCACGTCCCAATACTTGTGTCTGCGTCTCCTACCGGCGAGGAGAGCCGATTAGCCGACAAGGACCCTATTAGCACCTAAACGCCGCTCCCTCGTGCCACGGCGCGGTGAATCAGCGAGCCTCGTAGGAGCGGCCGGCAGATGGCGGCGCCATGTTCTTAGACGGCAGCAGATGGAGGAAGGCGGCACGCGCGACTTACGATCGCAGGCGGAGAATGGCAGGCGGGAACAGATGGACGAGGAGAAGGAGTATCACTCGCAAATACTGCCGGATTCTTTTTAGCGTAGAAGGCGGACGCTAATATAAGCTGCAGCTCTGCATCACGGGTGTCCAAACTTCCTTCCATACTTTGAAATGAGAAAAAAAAGTGAAGAAAACACGGTGGAGGTCAACGTATGTCAAACGTAGCTAAAGACACTCACGCAGTCTCTTTTGGTTTCCTTTTCAACATATTGAGCAATTACTTTCCAGCATCTCTGACAGGCACTTGCGGGGCCTCTCCAAAAGCCCCATTTCCTGTGCGGATCCATTTGAAGGCGGCTCTCCTTAATGGCAGCCTGCGTCTTTCTTTCCGCCGGCTTCATTTTCGGCGCCGTGGCACATTCCCGCACGCCGTGTGTTTTAGAGTGAAATGACGCTCGTCTCTCTCCCCGCCCGCTAATTACGACTCTGACACCGGCGCCGAGGCCGCTGAATGGCGAGCTCCTTTTTAAAGCGTCGCTTTCGACACCAAATTATTTCACTTAGCGCTGCGAAAACGTGTCCTCGACGTCCCCTAAAACGTTCACTCTAGCGCCGAAGTGAGGCTTTTATTCCATCTGGGCCAAGGAGTCAACTTCTAGAGTAATCTGTGTGCAGCTTGTGTCGCAGTATAGAGTTGCTGGCAATACACGGCCGTTAGTGCGCAAACATCTGGCAACGCAAATGTGTTCATTTGATCAGCTGCCTCTTCTTATCTTTACTGTAGATTTCACTTTTTCAAATTTTCTTCTTTTGTAGGTACATTATTTACATTTTTACTTTGTTTTTTTTTGGGGGGGGGGGGGAATGTAGCTCATCACTTTTATATGTATTTGTGTTTTTTCATTCCTTTTTTATTGATTTTTATTTTATCTTTAATTCATTTAGCAATTTGATCATGTTTCTTTTCTATTTTTGATGAATTTTAATTGATCCTTATGTGTGTTATTAAATTTCATTAAGGCACGATCAAATATATTTAAAAATATTTTTTTTAAACATATTTATATTAGTAGACATTCATTTTTTAACTTGAAAATGTAAAATAATTTTAATTTTTTAAACAGAACAGATTTTTCCTTTTTTTTTTAGATATTTTTTTATTTTGCTCATCAATTTTACATTATTTTTATTTCAACAAAAAAAAATTTTAATGACTCTTAACATATCATATACTTCGATATATAATTTCTAGTTGTGCGTTGTTTAATTTTTATCAAGGCCCAATCAAAACTAGCCCAAGTTTTTTTTTTTGATTTTTTATTTTCCATTAGTAGGCTTTTTTTTAATGAAAATTCTAAATATTTTTAAATCTATCTCATCACTTTCATAATTATTTTTTAAATCAAAACTGATTTTTAGTGATGTAGATATTTTTTATTTTGTTCGTCAATTTTACAATTGGTCATTTTATTGTTATTATTATTATTATTAATCATGATTCATTATTAGGGCCGCACGGTGGTCTAGTGGTTAGCACGTTGGCCAACACAGTAACAGCTTGGAGATCGGGAAGACCTGAGTTCGATTCTCCCCTCGCATTTCTGTGTGGAGTTTGCATGTTCTCCCCGTGTGCGTGTGGGTTTTCTCCGGCTACTCCGGCTTCCTCCCACATTCCCAAAAAAAACATGCAGGTGATTGCCCATAGGTATGAATGTGAGTGTGTAGGCTCTCAGTCGTACAGGAGTTGTCCATCGAGGAAAAGGCTTCTTGAGACGTCATCTGTACTTCTGTGAAGAAGGTGTCGGACGTTTCGCTCCTCATCCGAAGAGCTTCGTCAGCGAACTAATAAGTGCTGGTAGCTTAGGCCTTAAATACAGTAAGAGTGGGCGGAATTGGTGTGCCAACACCCTCCTCCTATTGGTTCCTTACACTAAGCCTGGGCAGAGTAGTGGTATAATCCTCTCCTGCCATTAGCACCTCTGATCAAAGGGAAGTGTCGCTCCCTGAGTTGGGTATGAACGACTCTGATACTCTGATAGGTATGAATGTGAGTGTGAGTGGTTGTTTGTCTATATGTGCCCTGCGATTGGCTGGCCACCAGTCCAGGGTGTACCCCGCCTGTCGCCCGAAGTCAGATGGGATAGGCTCCAGCATACCCCCGCAACCCTAATGAGGATGAAGCGGTATAGAAAATGGATGGATGGATGATTCATTATTAATCAATTCAAAACTAGCTTTGTTTTTTTATTTTACTTTAGATATATTTGTTTCTATGAGTGGACGTTACTTCAAAAAAATTTATTCAATATATTTATTTTTACCACATAATTTTCATTACTGTTTTTTTTTAATCAAAACTAATTTTTACATTTTTTAGATATTTTTTTTATTTTGCTCATCAATTTGACAATTTTTCTTCTTTTTTCAAATTAAAACTAATGACTTTTGGATTGTTTTCATTTATCTTATATTTGTTATTATTATTATTCATTTTTATTATTTAATTTTATTAACACTCAATGAAAACTAGCTTTATTTATTTTACTTTAGATTATTTTTCTGTTTGCGGACATTATTTGAATTTTTTTAAATGAATTTTTTTTATATTTATCTCATCATTTTCATTATTATTTTTAAAACCAAAACAGATGTTTAGATTTCTTTTATTTTGCAGATCAGTTTTACAATTTTTCTTTTTTTAAATTAATTTTAATCGGTCTTATATTCATGTTATTATTTGTATTCATGTTTATTATTTAATTGTATTAAGGCTAAATTAAAACTAACCCTATCTTATTAATTTTAGTTTTTTTTTACATTTTTAGACATTATTTTACATTTTTAAAAGTGTATGTAGGTTTTAAAATCTATCTCATCATTATTATTTTTGGTTTGCTTCATCAAAACTGATTTTTTAGGGATTTTTTCAACAATTTTTTTCAATTTTGCTCATCAATTTTAATTTTTTTTTTGGAAAACAGACTAACTTATTTTTGATGAATTTAATTTTGCGTTACATTTACACAATTGTCTGTATTCATGTTTATTCTTTAATTAATTTTAAAGAATTAAGGGAGATTTTGAATTCCTCTTTTTTTATAATTTGCTGATTTTTTTTTCTGCAAATTTCTGCAATTTATTTTTTCCCCCCATCAAATGCTGGTTATTTAAAAATGTCACATGACATGTTAGAGGAACTATTATTTTGCCCCCTCGGTGAACCGCAGCTCCCCGGTGCCGGCAGCACTCGTGCACAGCGCTTGACTGCGAGTCATCTTGCTTGCCGGCTTGTGTATTTAGACAGCGATGACGTCTCAGGTCTCTCGGCGCTAACGTCGGACCCCGCTGGACCCGCGTGGACCCATCTGTCTTCATCGGAGGGAAAAGACAAAAAAGCTCAGCAAATAAAATAAAAGCCGGAGGAATTCAACGTGACGTGAGCGTTTCATCTTAGGAGATGCGATGCATCTTCCTGCGTGTGTGTGTGTGTGCGTGTGTGCGTGTGTGCGTGTGTGTCGCAGGGAAAATGAGTTTCTATTTCCGAGTAAGGAAAAGTGAAAGGAGGAGGACAGGCAGCAGATGTTAAATCAGCGTCGTGACCTCAGCATTGATTTGGACACGCTGTGTGTTGACATAATGACAAACCACTGAATGGCACACACACGCACACACACACACACACACACACACGCACACGCACGCACACGCACGCACACACACACACACACGCAAGCACACACACACACACACACGCGCACACGCGCACACGCACACGCACACGCACACGCACACGCACGCACGGTGAAGTGTGTGAGTGTCGCATTGCCGGCCAGCTTCATGCATTTTGATGGCATCTTTGCGGCCCCCCCCCCCCCCGTCTGCTTGCTGCATGCAACATTGCACCCGGGCGGCGTCGACGTGCGCCGCCTAAATCGTCTCGTATAATTCCCGCCGCCGAGTCGCCGAAGCGGCCTTCGCCTCGCTGACTTTCAATTGAAAATATCACCTCCCGTGCCTTTTTTATGTCGGCCATGTTGAATGACGCTCTGTGTGACTGGCTAATTGGGATGAAGACTCTTTTACTGTCAAGTAGGTCTTCTCGTGTGACATTGAACTAGTCGTGCAATGAGCCACTACTTACAGTTGCCAGCAGGGGGAGTACTACCAAGTAGTGATGGGAAACCACTCTGTGTATTCGTATATGCTTTCATTGAGTAATTCATTGAGTCGCCGTCGTGTGAAATGCAATTTTGTTGCAGCAGCATACCCGTTGGCAAGTGAAACTTGAGTCCTCTTTGAGTATCCGTGAGTCAGTAAAACTTGATTCCTCTTTAAGCACCCATGAGTCAGTGACCCTCAAGTCTTCATTGAGTACCCATGAGTCAATAAAACTTGAGTCCTCTTCGGGTACCCGTGAATCAGTAAAACTTGAGTTCTCTTCAAGTACCCGTGAGTCTGTGAACCTCGAGTCCTCTTCAAGTACCCATAAGTCGGCGACCCTCAAGAACCTTGAGTCCTCCTTGAGTGAAATTCGAGTCTTTGTCAAGTACCCATGAGTCAATGAGCCTTGAGTCTTCCTCCTGTGAAAGTTGATATTTTGTCCCCATGAGGCGGTGAAACTTGACTCTTTGTCAAGTAGTCTTGAGCGAGTGAACATTGAGTCGGCGTCGTGTGAAATGCAATTTTTTGTAGCGTGCCTGTTGGTAAGTGAAGCTTGAGTCCTCTTCAAGTACCCGTGTGTCAATGAAACTCGAGTCTTCAACAAGTACCCCTGAGTTAGTGAAACCTGAGTCATATAAAATTCGATTTTTTTCTCAAGTACCCTTGAGTCAGTGAACCTTGAGTCTTGTGAAACCCGTGAATCAGTGTAACTTGAGTCTTTGGTGAGTATCCGTGAATCAGTGAAAGTCAATTTTCTTGTCAAGTGCCCGTGAGTCAGTGAACTTTCCAGTCTGTCAAGTGAATCTTGTGTGTTCATCGAGTAGCTGTGAGTCAGTGAATCTAATGTGTTCATTGGGTACCTGTGAATCAGTGAAATTAAAATGTTTTGTCAAATGCTAGTGAGTCAGTGAAACTCGTCTTCATCGAGCACCCGTGAATCGGTGAAACTCGAGTCGTTCACTGCGAACACGTGACGGAGTCAAAATCGTGCCTTCATCGAGTTCCCGTGAATCAGTGAAAGTCGAGACTTCGCCAAGTACCAGAAACTTGACTCTTTGTCGAGTACCTGTGAGTCAGTGAACAGTGTCTGTCGAGTGAAACTCGTGAGAAAACCAGTGACTCAGTGAAACTCGAGTCTTCGTTCAGTACCTGTAATTCAGTGAAACGTGTGTGTTCACCAAGTACCTGTGAGTCAGTGAAACTCGAGTCGCTCACCACGTACTCGTGACGGACTTCAAATCGGGCCTTCATCGAGTTCCCGTGAGTCAGTGAAAGTCGTTGGGTTGGGTTTGTGGAGTCTGTGATTCAGCATGAGCAGGAAGGGGAAAGTAGAGTATCAGGAGTGAGTCAGTCAGCGAGTGAACGGAGACGAGTGGCCGTCTCTTCCAAGTTCTACTTTGTTTTTTGAGGACATCATCGTTCATCCCGCACGGGAGGCAAATGTACCCCGGTGGCTCTCATGTGAAGACACATCCCACGGGAAGCATCAGTGTGTCCGCCTCGTCCCGGCCCGTCACGCTCAGCGGTTAAATGATGGTGCGCTCTGATTGGCTCCCTGCAACATTAGCTTTGTGATATACTTCAGAAAGTGCTTCTTATAATGACAATCATCATCATCGTCGACATGTTGAAAGCGGAATCATGCAGCGACACGTGCTCCTGATGAAGACGGAGACGAGTCTTACATTTATTTAGTTTTTGGGTTGAAAAATAGTGGGAGTGGGAATTTTAAGGCAATGGGTTGGAGGCAACGTGATGGACACGGCTGTCCGTTTCATTCATCAGGCTTCCTGCAAGTTTGGGAATGGATGAAGTGCCAAGGTCAAGGGCGGCGGAGTCGCACATGTAGCACACACACACACACACACACACACACACACACACACACACACACACGCACACACACAGTAAACACTCACAGTTGGCTGCATTGTGACACATGGGGAGGCGAGCATAGCGTTTAGCAGTATGGCTAGCACAGCGAGACCATGTGCTGGGGTGTTAATCACACCTATGTGCATTAGCACCTTAGCCTGCACACACACACACACACACACACACACACACACACACACACACATACTTACACAAGATGGATGGGCTTTTGTGTTTAAACGGCAGACAAAACAGCAAGTAGTATTTTACAATGCGTGTTTTCATGTCGGGGTCACCAAAAGACTCATCACCATAGATTGTAGCTGGTTGCCTTTAGAGCATATAGAGTGGTCTGGTTGCTGGCTGAATAGCGTGTAGTTTTCATGTTCAGTGCAAGAAAAGCTCTCTATGCACTGCGGTATGCAAATCGCATCATCCATTTACAAGTCATATCGCTGTATAATATCAGGAAACGTAGGCCTGGATGAGCTTTAAAGTGACAAACCCCAGCAGACTTACTCTCTGATTGTGACTGCATTACTTTTTACACTACGTGTGTGTTTGTGTGTGTGCGTGTGCGTGTGTATGTGTGTGTGTGTGTGAGAGATAACTCCCCAATGGACGCTCTCCATCATTTACATTGATTCATATGCAGCCTCGTCCTTGCTTCCTCCTCCACCCGAGACAATTATCACAACGCCGACATGTCACGTGTGTGTAGGTGTGTGTGTAGGTGTGTGTGTGTGTGTGTGTGTGTGTGTGTGTGTGTGTGTGTGCTGAGCAGATGCCAAGAATAATGAAATAAAGCCAAATAATGTTCATACGGACCGTGCATGCTTTTAAAGCTGAAGCTATTTTCTACACTTTGTGGTAAACAGCAAAAAAACCACACACACACAAGTCATTTGCAGGCTGCCAAAGCAGCAGATGGCGCTATAACCCTCCCAACTGCCAGGTCACTGGAGCCAATCAGAAGCTTGAAGAAAGTCAATTCCTGGAAAAGACCCATGGTAAATTGGGGCCCTAAGCAAAATTTTATTGGAGCCTCTGCCGCCATTCAAAAATGACGGAATCACGAACATGCTGACCCATAAAATGCCTAATTTTATACTATTTGACTTGAATCTGAATTTAGTTTCATACATGGGAAACAAACTGATCAATAAATTACTTTTTGTGCAAAATAACAAATTAATAACATCTTTTAAAAAGTTTTTTTTTTTTTTAAATGACCAGAACTGGGTTAGAAACCAAGGCCTCTGCCTTAAAAGGCAGCAGCTGTACCATTACACCACCACGGAATAATCTCGTTTTGTTATTATTTATTATTTTGCTTATTTTTTAAATTTCATTAGTATTTCTTTTATTTATTCATAAATTATTTATTTAGCATTATTTCATTATTCTTTTGTATAACTTTTTTTGTCTCGGGTTGACTTGGTGCTTCATTATTTTTCAGTATTTTATTTCTTGCTACTTTTTCTTTTATTATTTATATTATTTATTCATAAAGATTATATGTATTATTATCATATTATTGTTTGTTTTTTTTTCAGACTGGAGGGCAGCGGCGCATATCCTTCACACATTCGCAGAGAAGCCACAACCTTTGCCTTAAAAGGTAGCAGCTGTACCATTACACCACTACAGATTGTCAGGGTGAATTCTGCCATTTTATTCTCAAAATCTTACTCTTTTCCTTATTATTTTTCATTTTTAATACAGAATTGAATTTATTATTACTACTTTATTATTCTTTTGCCTTGGCCTGACTTTGTCATTTTGCGCATTTGCCCAGAATGCACCCCCACAGGGACACAAAGCGTGTCGATATTGATTTTGTACTTGAAGTAGAGCTGTGGATTCATTGTGAGGAGTAACCTGGCTGGTCCACCATCAATGTAAAAGCAGTGAAGCAGATGATGCGGCGTTGCCATGGCTGCAATCGCGAAGCTATCATCTTGATTATTACGAGTCAGCGGCCTAATGGTCTTCTTTTTACACTACACAGTCACGCTTTGCGGTCATTTGTCACGGATGCTGTTTTAACAACTTTGCGCTACGGCGGGAAAAGCAGTGGAAAAGTCATATTTCTGCCGGGGATGGATGGTCCCGTCCTCCCCATCCTCCCGCCAACGGCAGATTCTGCTTTGTTAACAGCGTCAACAGCCAGGCGCTTGACTCACTGCAGCCAAACTGGACGAATTTCAATAAATCAACGTTTGTTTGTGCTGCCGTGTGTCCAGATCAATATTTAAAAGAGGGCCGCCCCTCCCTTGCTGAAGAGCGCTATAGAGCTGATAAATTGACCTGTTTTGCTTCTCCACGTCAAGCACGTTTGAAAGGATGGCGTCTCCTCGCTTCACGTCACGTTTGAGACTCTTGGAGATGACATTTCACGGGCAGGCAGCGTCTTTCATTTGCATTTACAGTCGCCTCAAAGTGTCGAAGGGTTCGCCTTTGGCTCGCGCAATACTGTACATTTTTTTTTTTTTTACCCCGGACCATTAACGCAGCGCGCAACACGGCTCCCTACTGCCCTCAAGTGGACGGCGCACGCAACTGTCACAGCTTCGCCCAACACGGGAACGCTTGGCGGTTGCCTGAAGCTTAATTTTGAACGCTTTTTTCCCCTGTCCCCAGTGCACAAAGCAACATTTATAAAAGCTTTCTGTGGAAGAACGTCCCCAATGACAACAAAAAACCCAAATCTTGTAGGAAGTCCTCTAATACTTGGTTTTCTTCCTGTGCGCCGCTGTGGGCGCACGTCATGCTTGCTGGCTTGCTTGTGTGTGTGCACTGGCACACAGACAGACAGAGAGCAGCAGAGCAAAACAAAACACACGCACACACACACACACACACACACGCACACACACACACACACACGCACACACACACACACCTTAGTGACGGCGGGGAATGACAAATCGCGGCGAAAATTAAAATTCAGGTAAAGTGCGTGTGCTTCATGAAGCAACATGCTGCCAGACTTTTGTGTGTTTTGTGTATGTGTGTGTGTGTGTTTGTGTGTGATGCCACCACAGAAGGGTCCCAAGCGATGGCAACTGAAGGAAACGTGATGATAACCATAGAAAAAAGTGCCCGCCGTCCTGGTAGCTCAGTACAATAAGGCTAAAGCCGATGCTAATAATGATTCCGGAGGGATCTATAAAGCACGTCTCATGCATGGCGAAGAAAGAGAAGAAGACACCTGGTCTAGCGAGCGAGAGGAGGAAGAGAAACACGAGTGAGACCAAACAGTCGTTGGGAGACAAAATGGACGGAGGAATGAGAAAAGGTGAGCACGAGGTGCTGGAGCGTTCATGTGGAACTCATCTCCCTCCATTGTTGACAGCCTGTGACCTGAATCACACACACGCACACACACACACACACACACACACACACAAACGCACACACACACACACACACACACACACACACAGTTGGGTGAGCAGGTTGCAAGCAGCATACAAATGCTGGCCCGGACCAGAGCAACGTTTAGTCCAACAAAGCTGACAAAGACACAGATAAAGTTGTTCAACTTGAATAATGATTCGGAGTGCATGAGAAAGTGGAAAGGAAACTGAAGCTCTCTTAGACCATAGGGTCAAACTCATTTTTAATCGGTCATTTGCTTTTGTAGGCCTCTCTCCCGGTGACCATAGGACAAGGGTGTCCAAATTGTGGCCCGGGACTGTTTATTTTTTGATTGGCCGACGACAACTTCTAAAAATAGAATTTAATGAGAGAGAAAAAAACAGCAAAAAGAAAAAAATCAGCAGTAATTTCACAAGACTAAAGCCAAAATGTTGGAAAAAAGTCGTATTCTAACGAGGAAAAAGTCGCAATTTTACGAAAATAAAGTTGTAATATTATGAGGAAAAAAAACAAAACAACAAATAAAGCTGCAACTTTTGGAAAATTAGGTGGTGGAAAAGCCATAAAGTTACGAGAATAAAGCCAAAATATTACGGGAATAAAGTCATAATTAAGAGGAAAAAAATGCACAAGCAGAAAGGTTGAAATAGTTGGAAAATTAAAAAAAAAACAACAACAGCAGAAATAAAAAAAAACAGCTGTAATTTTCCGGGAATGAAGTCAAATATTAAGAGAAAAAAAGCTGTGTTCTAACAAGAAAAATTTTCAGTTTTACAAGAATAAACTCGTAGTACTCTATGTGGAAAAATAATGTCTTTTTTGTAGCATACGTTTGAAATCATAAAGAAAAAGACGTTAAAGTTATAATATTATGAAGAACACACAAAACAACAAATAAAGCTGTAATTTTTGGAAAATTAGGTGGCACACAAAGTTATAAAGTTACGAGGAAAGAGACAAAATATTATGGGAATAAACTCGTAATTATCAGAAAAAAATGCACAAGCGGGAAAGTTTGAAATAGTTCAAAAATTTAAAAAACAACAACAGCAGAAATGGAAAAAACAGCTGTAATTTTACGAGAATAAAGTCAAAATATTAAGAGGAAAAAGAACATTTTAGGACTATAAAACCTTAATATTATGAGGAGGAAATGACATCGTTTTAGCAGCAAAGACTTTAAATATTCAAGAAAAAATGCATGATTATTTTTTGAAGTTGTAATATGACGAGAAAAAGTCAAGTGAATTTCCTGCAAAGTAGAATTCCTTATTTACAAATGAAATGAAAAGTAGAAAACATGATTAGAGCCCTCTAGACATGAAATAACACCCCTATAGTCACCTTTACACTCCCATTACCCAATATAATTGACATAATAAGACAAAAGACATTTAAGAGAGAAATAAGACTCGTGCTTGTGTGTGTTGCTATAAATGTGTTCCCATGGCGTGTACAGGAAGTGACGTCAGGGGTTCAGAGTTGAGTTTTAGCTCGGCGTAGGTTATGTCCCGTGTTATGGATTATGGTGCCTGTGGTGAGCTCATTCAAAGCTGCAATAAAAGCCTGTTGTTCCAAGTCTGGTGCTTGTGTGTCACCCACCCAGTGACCAGTGTGGAAAACTACATATCCCGACGTCTTTGAATGCATCTTCTGAATGCCTTATATTTGTGTTTTACTTCAATGAGCCATTTTTAGGCTTGAAAATGCCTAATTTAGATGGAAAAAATGCATAAAATTTGCTTAAATATGCATTAAAAAAATAAAATGACAGCCACAAAACAACATGATTTATTAAATAGTATCTTTTTGGAAATAATGACGATAATATCATTATTATTAGCTTACTTATCCTAACTTGTGTTGTCTTTGAAAAGGAAGCAAAGGAAGACAACACTGCTTGTTTACTTTATGCCAATCACACACACGCACACACACAGACACACTTACCGTTACGCAAATTAAATGCAACAAATCAATCATGTTGACTTCCCAGCTCACATGCTAATGTGCGACGACACACACACACACACGCACACACACACACTGCATGGATGGAAGCAATTAGAGCGTGACACACACATCTACAAGGGTTAGGACATACATAATGCATCACACTCACACAAACACACACACACTACACAATTCAATTATCCCTCCGATATCCGTTACTGGACCCGACCGCGATAGGTGAATTAACGGCGAAGTAGTACCAATAAACGGAATATTTTCGTTGTTAGAGAACATAAAACCGATTTATGACTTTCTAAATACGGTTTTACAGGATTCAAGATTGAAGAGTTTTATTGTCATATGCACAGTAAAACTGGTGGTTCTGCTATGCAATGAAATTCTTATTCTGTTCATTCTCCCAAAAAGAAAGAAAGAAAAAAACACAAGAAAATGAATAAAAACAGAAGAAACATTACTACCAATGTTAAACAACAACAACAGAAGAGACATTAATACAGATAAATAATATAAATAAATAAATAAAAGTGCTATGAGTGTGTGTTGCGTGCGGCGTGTGTGCGTGCTTCGTTGAGAAGCCTGATGGCCTGTGGGTAAAAGCTGTTTGCCAGCCTTGTGGTCCTGGACTTCAAACTCCTGTAGCGTCTGCCTGACGGTAGGAGTGTGAATAATGAGTGTTGTGGATGTGTGCTGTCCTTGATGAGGTTGTGTGTTCTGCGTAGGACTCTAGATGTATAAATGTCTTGCAGTGAGGGGAGGGCTGCCCCAACAATGTTCTGTGAGGTCTTGATCACCCGCTGGAGTGCCTTCCTATCACGTGTTGTACAGTTACCGTACCAAACAGTGATGGAGGCGGTAAGTACACTTTCCATAGTGCATCTGTAGAAGCAACTCAGGATTGTGGTGGACATGCCAAATTTCCTCAGTCTTCTCAGGAAGTACAGTCTCCTTTGGGACTTCTTCAGAATTTGTTGGGTGTTGTGAGACCAGGTGAGGTCCTCGCTGATGTGTGTGCCAAGGAACTTGAAGGTTTGAACACCCAGTTACAGAGGGAGGGAGACAGGCCAAGTGTGAGGAGCTTATTTGTGAGTTTGTGGGGGCAGACTGTATTAAAAGCAGAGCTATAGTCTATAAATAGCATTCTGACGTATGTGTCCTGGCCCTGTAGGTGAGAAAGGGCTGTGTGGATGGCAGTGTTGACTGCATCATCCGTGGACCGGTTCTGGCGATATGCAAACTGTAGAGGGTCCACAGTTGCCGGGATGCTCTTTTTGATGTGGGTCATGACTATTCTTTCAAAGCACTTCATAACAATAGGAGTGGAGAGGTTTTTCACTCTGTCATTGTCGGACCTGCTATGGCTGACTCCATGAACTTTTGAGGTAATGTATAAGACTTATCAGTGTAACATTATTTGACGCCTAGTGAGCAGAATGCAACACATGACTTGTCTTCCAATATTTCCAATAGTTCCAATAGTAGTGATGGAAATTTCGGCTCTTTTTAGAGAGCCGGTTCTTTAGGCTCTTTCGGGTCCCAGATTTGTTTTTTGTCTTAAATTCATTTATTACCAAATTATGTGTATTGTGTAAAATGAATGAATGAATGTAAAAAAAAATACATGATATCAAACGTTTATTAATGAAATGGTTTTATTTAAACCTCAGTGTACATCGACAAAAGTGTATTATAATTTAATGTTATAGAATCATAACAAAGACTCATTTCAATAGACAAATCAGGTCAAATCTCATGTGAAAATTTCTCACGAACGATTCGGCTCTAAGAGCACCACCTCCGTTTCTCTGCCCTCCGGAAGACCATCCTCTTCAAAGCGTGGCGTTTCCTGCCGAGAGGAAAAGTGGTCATCGGCATAGTCATCAAAGCCACGCCCTTTTTCAGCTGAATCTAAAAACCAAGATGATTACCGAGCGTAGCCGTTAAAAATGTGGTACGGGAACCGTGGGGGGCGTTTAGAAATAGCTAAAAGATCCACCAGGCAGAGACACACGTGGCTTTTCAACACCTTCCGGCGGCGACGCGTTCGGCGTCACACCTGCATCCCCTTAGAAAAAAAAGGAAACAAAAACAACCCTAAAGTGTTTTCGTCCGCCCGAATACTCGCGTCGTCTTAGGACTGCAGGTCAGGACGCCGAAGATGACGACGACGTTAATGAACATAAAGAGCTCAGCTTTGTTTGCTAGTTGACAGCCTGCAGCTTTTCTCTCTGGTGTGATGAGTGCGATGGGGCTACCTGGAGGTGGAGGAGGAGGAGGAGGACGAGGGGGAGGAGGAGGAGAAGGAGGGGGCGCACGTGTGCAAGTGACTCCGGGTAAAACTCTTCCTTGTCGAGCACATGTGACTTTTCCTCCTGAGATGAACAACTAGTCCCGTTTTTCAACGTGAGTGTTACTTGATAGTCAAAGGTGTGGACCAGGGGTGTCTAAAGGGCGGTCTGGGGGCCCCAGGCCTCCATTCACACCCCCGGTATGTTGGCAAATGTCTTTTCTGTGCTTTGATTTGTAAATCCAGTTGATACCAGGACCACCGGCCCATAATTAAAAACCCAAACAGCAATAAAAGTTTTTTTTTTATTATTTTACTTTTTTATAAAAGCATTTGTATTATTTTTCACTATTTATATATATATAAAAAAATTAAAAATTAAAAAGTGACAGTTCCAGAACCCGCCCCTTCTTTCTTCACATTCTAAAAATTGTAATTTAACTAAAAAAAAACAACAGCAAGAGCAAAAATAGAAGAATCTGCAGTAATTTTGCAAGAAAAAAGTCCAACTATTAAGAGAAAAAAGTTGATATCTGAAGAGGAAAAAGTATTAATTTTATAAGAATAATGTCGTAATATTATGAGGAAATATAATGACATTTTTAGTAGCATTGGAAATTAATAATGTATCTATCTATTTCAATTTTCTTCTTGCATATTTTCTTCTGGTAATTATGAATTTATTCCTAAAGTATTTTGATTTTATTCTCGTAACGTAACTAATTTACAACTTTATTTTGTTTTGTTTAGTTTTATATTAATATTACAACTTAAAAAAACAACTTATTTTTTCTTTAATAGTTCATATTTATTCTGCTAAAATGACATTATTTTTCCTCATAATATTTTGAGTTTATTCTTGTAAAATTGTGATTTATTTTTGTTAGAATATGATGTTTTTTCTTTTAATATTTTGGCTTTATTCTCATGAAATTATAGGTTTTTCTTCCAATTTCTGCTGTTTTTTTTATTTTCCAACAATTTCAACTTTCTTCTTGTAAAATTTCTTCTCATGATTACAATTTTATTGTAATTTTATTGTAATTTTTTTGTTCTCAGAAAATTAAAGCAATTTTTTCCTTTTCTGCTGTTTAATTTTTTTTTATGTGTTTCATTTCAACTTTCCTCTTGTAAATTTTCCTCTCGTAATTATAATTTAATTCTTTTATTTGTTGTCAGAAAACTAAGTTTTTTTTTTCTTTTCTGTTGTTTTTTTTGCATTTTTGTTTTAAATAAAAAAACATTTTTATTTCAACTTTCTTCTTGTAAATTATCTTCTCATAATTACGACTTTATTTGTTCTCAAAAAATTACAGCAATTTTTTCATTTTCTGCTGTTTAAATTATCATTTTTTTAAATTAGTTTTCATTCAACTTTCTTCTTGTACATTTTCTTGTAATTATAATCAAATTATTTTATTTGTTCTCATAACATTACAGCTATTTTTTCCTTTTTTCTGTTTTTTTTACAGTTTTCTTTTAAATAAAAAATATATATTTATTTCAACTTTCTGATTGTAAATTTTCCTTTAATAATTACGATTATATTTGTTCTCAGAAAATTAAAGCAATTTTTTCCTTTTGTGTTGTTTTTTTACGTTTTTGTTTAAAATAAAAAACATTTTTAATTCAACTTTCTTCTTGTATATGTCCTTCTAATATTACGATTTTTTAAATTTCATTTGTTCTTAGAAAATTACAGCTTTTTTCCTTTTCTGCTGTCTTAAAAAAATTGTCAACTTTTTTCTTGTAAAATCTCTTCTCGTAGTTATGGTTTAATTATTTTATTTGTTCTAAGAAAATTACAGCTATTTTTTTCCCTTTCTGTTGTTTTTTTTGTATTTTTTGTATTAAATAAAAAAAACATTTTTTATTTCAACTTTCTTGTGAATTTTGTTCTCATAATTACGATTTTATGATTTTATTTGTTCTCAGAAAATTAAAGCAATTTTTTTCCTTTTCTACTGTTTTTTTCATTTTTTCTTTAATTAAAAAAAACATTTTTATTTAAACTTTCTTCTTGTACATGTTCTTGTCATAATTATGATTTTATTTGTTCTCAGAAAATTACAGCAATTTTTTCCTTTTCTGCTTGTTTTTTCACAAAAATAATTATTTTTATTTATTTCAACTTTCTTCTTGTAAAATTTCTTCTCGTAATGCTGACTTTATTCCCACAATATTTAGACTTTATTCTCGCAACATTCGGATTTTTAGCTCAACCTAATTTTCCGAAAATTCCATGCTTGTTGTTTTGTTTGTTTCTCGTAATTTTACCACTTTAAAAAGTGATTTTTTTTCTTTTAATATTTCTTTTTCCCCACAGTATTACGACCTTTTATTATTATAAAATTCCAACCATCCACTTCCCGTCAGTTTACAACTTTTTCCTTTTAATGTTTTGACGTTATGATATTTTTAGAATGTGCAGGGCCAACGAAACGCACTTTGGACACCCCTGCTCTAGTAAATCACGTGCAGACCTCCACCAAGGCTAAATAATCCTAATCAGCAGCATATAATGGATGAACTTTGTCATAAATGACCATGCATTATTCATCATCTCATGTTCTGTTGTGTAATTCTCTTTTATTTCGCCCCTTTAAAAGCCTTCACGCTGACATTCCTATGCGGCGTGTTTGCATATCGAGTGTCATCACTTTCTTTGCGGACCCCCAGCAGAGACGAGCGCTGACCCAATTAGGGTTAAAAATAAACGTCCATTATACGCTGGGAATAAACAGCCCATTATCAGCCAGGAAAAAAATAAATAAATGCGCGAACGCTTGCGTCTCGCACCGTGTCACTCCCCTTCAAAGCCCCTCGCTTAATTACGAGCCGTGCAGCGGATAATAAAATTGTTTCCTTATCGTTCCCTTTTTCTTTATGCTCTTTTTAATCTGACATCAGTTTTTTTTTCTTTTTAACTTCCTGTTTCGTTCACTGGCGCTCACATGGAAGAAAAGCTGCACAAACAAGCTTTGATCACACAACAGAGTCGTCAGCGCGGATCATCCCAAACACAGTAGGGGGTGGGTAGATCGATACCAGGGTAGAACCGGTGTCGGAAAATCACAAACTCATGGCCAAGGTCCTGAAAAATGTCCAAGCAAAAAGTATCGGTGATACTGGCCTTGCATTGACTTGGAATCGGAATCGATATCAGAATTTCGCCCACCTCAAGCTCAGTGTAGACATACTGTACATAGATATGATGACAAAATGCTCATCTTTCTACCACCAGCATTGCAAAGCTGTTCAGCAGGTTCTGATACTATAGCACATGGGTGTCCAAAGTGCGGCCCAGGAGGCATTTGGCGGCCCGTGGCTTTTTTTTTGGTGATTATTATTGGCCCACGGCGCATTCTAAAAACATAATTTAACAAGAAAGAGAAAATAAAAAAGAAACAACAGCAGAAATGGACAAATCTACACAAATTTTAAGAATAAAGTCAAAATATAAAGAGAAAAAAGTTGTCACCTACCGAGAAAACGTCGTCATTTTACAAGAATGATGTCGTATTATTATGAGGCAAAATTATGTCATTTTAGTAGCATTAAGTTGAAAAAAATATTTACCGAAAAAATACAATTTTTTTTCAAGTCGTAATATTATGAAAATTATGAGTTGTCATTTTTGGAAAATTAGGTTGTGAAAAAGTTATAATATTACGAGAATGAAGTCAAATTAGTGTCGGAATAAAGTCATAATTACGAGAAGGAATTATTTCAATTTATTTATTTTGGATTTATTTTCGGAACATTACAACTTTTACCAGAACCAAATTTACCTTAAATTATAAATTCTTTTTAAAAACAGAAAAAAATTGAAAAAATAGCTGTCATTTTATGACAATAAAGTGAACATATTAAGAAAGAAAAGTCTTACTCTAACAAGTAACAAAAGTTGCAATTTTACGAGAATAAACTTAAAATATTATGAGGAAAAATAATGTCATTTTAGTTGAATAGGGTTCAAATGTAGAACTGCAGCAGGGAGGGAAGATTGTACTGTTGATTTGGATGAATATGCTTCTGCTGTTACTGGCTACATTAGCACATGCATAGAGACTGTTACCACCACCAAGTATTACAGAAAATACCCTAACCAAAAACAGTGGATGAACTGTGATGTAAGGGCTAAGCTACGTGCTCGTTCGACTGCATTTGTCATGGGCACCGCTGATGACTACAAAAAGGCCAGATATGACCTGAGGAGGTCCATACGAGAGGCCAAAAGACAGTACAGACAGAAGCTGGAGGGCTACTATTCCACCTCAGACCCTCGGCGCATGTGGGCGGGGCTCCAGCACATCACAGACTATCGACAGCAGAGTAGCGTAGCCACGTCCAGCCAAACCACACTTCCTGATGAGTTGAACGAGTTCTATGCCCGCTTTGACACCCAAACTCCTGATGAGCAGAGAGGGTGGCTGAACCTGGGGAGCACACAGGACTCACCTCTCATGGTGACATCAGCTGATGTGCGCAGGGTTCTAAACAAAACAAACCCACGAAAAGCAGCAGGGCCAGACAACATCTCAGGACGTGCACTTCGGGTTTGCTCATCAGAGCTAGCTGATGGAGCAAAGGTGACCTGCTTGAATGACTATCGCCCTATAGCACTCACTCCTATTGTTATGAAGTGCTTTGAAAGAATAGTCATGGCCCACATCAAAAAGAGCATCCCGGACACTGTGGACCCTCTACAGTTTGCATATCGCCAGAACCGGTCCACGGATGATGCAGTCAACACTGCCATCCACACAGCCCTTTCTCACCTACAGGGCCAGGACACATACGTCAGAATGCTATTTATAGACTATAGCTCTGCTTTTAATACAGTCTGCCCCCACAAACTCACAAATAAGCTCCTCACACTTGGCCTGTCTCCCTCCCTCTGTAACTGGGTGTTCAAACCTTCAAGTTCCTTGGCACACACATCAGCGAGGACCTCACCTGGTCTCACAACACCCAACAAATTATGAAGAAGTCCCAAAGGAGACTGTACTTCCTGAGAAGACTGAGGAAATTTGGCATGCCCACCACAATCCTGAGTTGCTTCTACAGATGCACTATGGAAAGTGTCCTTACCGCCTCCATCACTGTTTGGTACGGTAACTGTACAACACGTGATAGGAAGGCACTCCAGCGGGTGATCAAGACCTCACAGAACATTGTTGGGGCAGCCCTCCCCTCACTGCAAGACATTTATAAATCTAGAGTCCTACGCAGAACACACAACCTCATCAAGGACAGCACACATCCACAACACTCATTATTCACACTCCTACCGTCAGGCAGACGCTACAGGAGTTTGAAGTCCAGGACCACAAGGCTGGCAAACAGCTTTTACCCACAGGCCATCAGGCTCCTCAACGAAGCACTCACACACGCCGTACGCAACACACGCACACACTCATAGCACTTTATTTATTTATTTATTTATTTATTTGTATTATCTATCTGTATTAATGTCGCTTCTGTTGTTGTTGCTTAATTTATTGGTATTTATGTTTATGTGTTTATGTTTCTTATGTTTTTCTTGTGTTTTCTTTCTTTTCTTGGGAGAATGAACAGAATAAGAATTTCATTGCATAGCAGAGCCACCAGTTTTACTGTGCACATGACAATAAAACTCTTCAATCTTGAATCTTGAATATTACAGAAAAGGGTATTTTTTTGAATGTGTAATGTTATGAGAAACACACAAAACAAAATAAAGTTGCAATTTCTGGAAAATTACTTTTAAAAAAATGTATTATATTATGGGAATAAAGTCATAATATCACAAAAAGAAAATTGACAAAGATTATTTAAGAAGAATGTTGAAATATTTGGAAAAAAACAAAATTTGCAGTAATTTCTCAAGAATAAAGTAAAAATATAAAGAGAAAAAAAGTTGTAATTTTACGTGAAAAACGTAATATTATGAGGAAGAATAATGTCATTTTAGTAGCATAAAGTTGAAATATTTAATGAAAGAGTCGTAGTTTTATGAGAAAATGGAAAATTAGGTTGCGGTAAAAGTTCTAATGTTATGAGAATAAAGTCCAAATATTATGGGAATGAAGTCATAATTACGAGAAGAAATTTTACAAGAAGAAAGTTCACATTTTCAAACTATTTCTTGTTATTTAATTTGGATTTGTTTTCGTAACATTATAACTTTTTCTGAAACCTAATTTAACTTGAATAATTAAAAAAAACTTAAAAAGAAATTGAAAAAACAGCTGTAATTTTATGAGGACAAAGTCAAAATATTTTTTTAATTTTACGAGAATAAACTTCAAGCGTTCAAATATCAAAGAATTTTTTTTTTTTTTTTAAAGGTTGTAATACGATGACAAAAAACAAAACAACGAATAAACTTGTACCTTTTTGGAAAATTAGGTTGCTGAAAAAGTTATAATGTTACGAGAATAAAGTCATAATATTATTTTAATTTTACAAGAATAAACTTGTAATATTATGACGGAAAAAAAAGTTGCAATTTCTGGAAAATATGGTTGGGGAAAAAGTTATATTATGGGAATAAAGTCATAATATTATGAAAAGAAAATTGACAAATATTCTTGAAGAAGAATGTTGAAATATTGAGAAAAATATTTTTTAAAAAAGCCCAACAGCAATAATGGAAAAATGTACAGTAGTTTTACAAGAATAAAGTCAAAATATAAAGAAGAAAAAATTGTCATCTAATGAGAAAAAGTCAATAATTTTACCAGAATAACGTCATAATATTATGAGGAAAAATAATGTCATTTTAGTAGCATAAGGTAGATTAAAGAAAAAAGACATTTTTTTTAAAGGTTGTAATATGATGGAAAAAAAAAAATAACAAATAAAGAAAATTGGAAAATTAGGTTGCGTAAAAAGTTATAATGTTACGAGAACAAAGTCAAAATATTATGGGAATAAAATCACAATTATGAGAAGAAAATTTACAAGATGAAAGTGAAATAGTTGGAAAATGTAAAAAAAAAAATCGAACAAAAACAGCTGTAATTTTACAAGAAAAGTCAAAATATGAAGAGGAAAAAAAGTCTTATTCTAACAAGAAAAAGAGTTGCAATTTTAGGAGAATGAACGCGTAGTCTTATGAGGAAAATGAATGTCATTTTTGTGGCACAGAGTTAAAAAATGTGGTAACGTGAGGAGAAACAAAGAAAACAAAATAAAGTTGCAATCTTTGGAGAATTAGGTTGGGGAAAAAGTTATAATATTATGGGAATAAAACCAAAATATTGCAAAAAGAAAATTTATTATCCAGTAGATTTATGAGAGATTATTTGAGTGAAAATTTTAAGTATTTGGTGGGAAAAAAAGCAAGGAGTGAAGTTGATATTAATAATAGTTTTTTTCACCTCTATGACAAAGCTACAGATGTCGCTTTTTTCTTGAAATATACAGTATATAACTTCTTAGCGTATTTACTATATTATGTCTTGCTTCACAAAATATCCTAAATCAGGTCCAAATACATGCAATAATATCACACATTTTGTATGACATGGCAAAAAAGCCTGCAAAATCTGCATTTTCAAGGCAAAAAACAGCTAAAAATGGGAAAATACTGTATTCGTATTTAAAAATCTGATAGAAACTGAAGCATGCTTTGCCATTTTTGGCCCACGCTGACGAGCAAAAACAACAAACTTGAGTGAGCAACTCTGAACTCTGCCAAGTGTGTGCTGCATCCTTCACTTTTTACCGAAGCCATCTGCTCAGCTTTTGGATTCCGTCGCCGAAGTTAGAAAGCGCTCTTTCGCTCCGACATTTCAATTCAAACATTTCGCTGGCTGGCAATCTTCGCTCTCCGGCGCCTCTCATTCGGCGCACTTTCCATACTTAAGTCTTTTAAGTGCACAAGCTGAGAAAAAAGACAAATAATGGACACACGCACATAACAGAAATGCCTCTTGTTTTGCCAGTTTGACATATTAAAAAACAATTAGAGGCATACTGCATGTCTGTGTAGCTTCTCACTCATCATACGGCTGAATGGAGGCAACTGGACTCTTCCTGCTTGTTGTCTCCCTATTTACAGTATGTCCCTGCTGGGTGTGCCCCCTGTGGGTGGTCACAGTCGAGTTGTTGTGGTTGTTGTGGCCCGGCATGGCCGGTGAACGCCCACCCCGAGGGCCACAGGGTCAACTTTCTTTTCAAGTAATCTTTGTAAATTTTCTTCTCATAATATTATGACTTTATTCCCATAGTATCAATACTTTGTCCCCAAGCTCATTTTCTGGAAATTATCAAATGTGTTTTGTTTTGTTTGTGACACAAAAAATACATTATTTTTCCTCATAATATCACACATTTTATTCTCGTAAAATGTTGACTTTTTTGTTCTTAGAATGCAGCTTTTTTTCTCTTAATATGTTGACTTTATTCTCATAAAATTAAATCTTTTTTTTGCACTTCTGCAGTTTTTTTTACATTTTGTAACAATTTCAACTTTTTTCTCGTAATATGATGACATTATTCCCATAATATTTTGAATTTATTTCCATGATATTATAACTTTTCTCGTAATTTAATTTTGTTTTGTCTTTCTCATAATATTATGACTTAAAAAAACAACCAATTTTTTAAATTTATTAGTTCAACTCTATGCTCCTAAAATGACGTTTTTTTTTCTCTCATAATATTACCAGATTATTGTCATAAAATTGTGGCTTTTTTGTCATTTTGACTTTTTTTCATGTAATATTTTGACTTTATTCTCATGAATTTACAGCTGTTTTTTTCCATTTCTGCTGGGTTTTTAAAAAACTTTTTACTGTAAATTTTCTTCTCATAATATTATGACTTTAGTTCTATAATATTTTGAATTTACTTCCATGAACTTTTTCTGTAATCTATGACATAGTTTTTTTCTCATAATATTACCAGTTTATTCTCATAAAATTGTGGCTTTTTTGTTGTTTAGAATATATGACTTTTTTCATGTACTATTTTTACTTTATTCTCATGAATTCACAGCTGTTTTTTTTCATTTCTGCAGTTTTTTTGTACTTTTCCTTGTACATTTTCTTCTCATAATATTTGAACTTTATTTCCATGATATCATAACTTTTTCCCCTAATTTTTTGTTTATTTCTCATAATTTTACAATTAAAAATAAAGATTTTCTTCTTTAATATTTAAACTCTATGCTGCTAAAATTATGTTGTTTTTCATCATAATGTTACTACTTTATTTGATGAAAAATTACAACTTTTTCGCTTCATATTTTGACTTCATTCTTGTAAAACTAAAGCAATTTTTCCATATTTGCAGGGTTTTTTTTAGTTTTGTTGTTAAATGATATTTTTCACGACTGAGTATTAGGGCTGCATTGGAGAAAAAAATCAGAGATTTTGAGAATTTACAAGAGTAATGTTGTAAATTTCTGAGGAAGAAGTCTTTAGAAAAAAAAGTTGTACATTTACAAAGAAAGTCCTAAATTTACGAGCAAAAAAGTCCTAAATTTACAAGAAAAAAGTAATATTACTTTTGCCTTTTCAAAGCCGTCTCAGGCAATGCCTGTTACGATAAAGTATTCATATGATCTGAGATTTCCAGAATAAAGTCGTAAATTGACAACTTCATGTTACAGGCTTTGCCGTATGTGATCTTTTGCCTTGGGCATGTGGAGGGGGCGGGGTCAGGAAGACGGAGGTGAGCCATGCTAATCTGTTTTGCTGCCACGTTACCAAAAAAAAAGCCTGCCAGAAGCAAAATGAAAGTTTCCTTCCTTCCTGAAGAGCTGTGCTCTATGCTCGTATGACACGATGACACGTAATACTGTATGACCACTTTATTCTTGTGAATTTACGACTGTGTTCATTGTCGTAAATTTACCTCCGGCGGCGCGTTCTCGCTCCTCTCCTGGACTCCTGGCAGCACCATGTTACATTTTTTTTTGTTTTTTTACGACAAAATAAGTTGTAAATTTACGACTTTATTCTCGGAAATGTACAGTATAACTTAATAAAGTCATACTGAAAGTCACACTGAAACAAAAATTTTTCACGTAAATTTACGAGTAAAAAGTCATCCATTATTAAACTTAAACTTATTAAACCGCAAGTAAACTTATTTTCTCGTTGTAGAAAAAGTTGTAAATTCACGACTTTATTCTCGGAAATGTATGACTTAATAAAGTCGTACATTTGCAACTTACATTGTCATTGTAAAAAAAGTTGTAAAATTACAACTTTATTCTTGGAATAAAGTAAATTTACGAGAATAAAGCGTTAATATTACGTGTCATCATTGTAAATTCATAAATTTGCAACTTTTTTCCATAAATTAACGACTTTTTTTCTTGTAAATGTACAACTTTGTTCTCGTAAATTTACAAAAATAAAGTGGTAATATGATGTGAGAAATATTATATTATAAATATTTCATGAGAAAAAAGTTGTAAAATTACGGCTTTTTTAAAAATAAATTTGCAACTTTTTTCCGTAAATTAACGACTTTTTTTTCTCTTAAATGTACGACTTTATTCTTGTAAATGTATGACTTTTTTGTAATCAATTTGCAACTTCTTTCTCGGAAATTTATGACTTTATTCTAAAAATGTCAGATGATTTTTTTTTTTTATGTGGCCTTAATCCTCTGTCGTAATTTTTAGAATGCACCGCGGGCAAATAAAAAAACTGCCACGGGCCGCAAATGGCACTTTGGACATCCCTGGCTTAACATCTCTCCCCCAAAGACTGTCTCATTCCACTAACAAAATACGCAGATACGCAACATCACATCACGTTAAAGCATCTTCCTGCTTGTGAGACAGCGCCCTGTGCTGGATTCATCACTGAAGCCCCCCCACCCACACAGATAACATCAATCCACTTTCTATTGAAGTCACCATTTTTAAAAAAGTAAAGCAGAGAAAAGACATCCACACATTTGAAATGTGCGCCATCCAATCAACGGAATGACGACACCGCCTCAATGCAATATTTGCACGTTAATGAATCCTGCAGGCAATCACACACACTCACACACACACACACACACACACTCACACACACACACATGCACGCAGAGGAAGAACAAGCTACGCAAATACTAATCATCATTACTGGCAGTCGACTAATTAACACAAACAATTACATGAATGGAATTTTGTTGTTCTTTGTCCCCGAATCAGCAAATGTCAAGAAAAATCAAAACGCGTGCAACATATTTCCACTCAAAAAGCTTTAATAGCCGTTTCAAAAAGTCTGTAAATAATAAGAGCGTGAGGCGAGGAAGCCGTGGAT
The DNA here is from genome assembly GCF_027744805.1 of Dunckerocampus dactyliophorus. NCBI lineage: Eukaryota > Metazoa > Chordata > Actinopteri > Syngnathiformes > Syngnathidae > Dunckerocampus > Dunckerocampus dactyliophorus. The sequence continues at coordinate 34,443,708 of NC_072822.1, forward strand.
CAAAGTGTAAAAACATTCCCGGATGAAACACTTCATTACTGTCAGCAGCTGCTCAATGAGTCTCATTATCATAACGTAGTACGCGCCGTACACGTGTCGCGCTCTGCAAACACACCGCTTCATTATCATCAGACCGCACGACGTCGGCCGACATGAAGCTCCCCGAACGATCCCCGTAGGGGCTTTGAGCACCTTTACGGACGATTTGTGGAGAGCCTGCGCATCAAAGTCGAGTGTGTAAAATGTTTTATGAATGGGTAGTCGGGTCTACTTAACGTGCAAGCCTTGTTAAAGTTGTGTAGTTTAGTGTGGAACCATACACACTCACACTCACAGTGTTTCCTTTGACCACTGTAGGATTGGATATAGTTTGCATATTATCCAATAACAGCACTTAAAAAAGGGGAAACATACAAACTTTGTCCAAAAACAATGCCTTTTGATGTAACATTCAAGTTGAGCAGAATAGGGCCCCAATGGTGGATGAGATCTGCCCGGAGTTCCTTGAGGCCCTGGGTGCTGCAGGGGTGTCTTGGTTGACACGACTCCGCAGCATCGCGTGGACATTGGGAGTGGTGCCTCTGGATTGGCAGACCAGGGTGGTGGTCCCCTTTTTTTAAGAAGAGGTACTGGAGGGTTTGTTGCACTCTTCAGCCTTCCTGGTAAGGTGTGTTCAGGGGGTTCTGGGGAGGAGGATCCCCCCACTACATACTCCTGAAGTAGTCCCCACAGGATACCTCGAGGAGCACCATCAAATGTGTACTTCAAGTCCACAAAACACAGTTGAATCTCGCTACCTGGCTGGTCCTCCTCTCCAGAACCCCCAATAGACGTTACAAGGAAGGCGGAGTGTGATCCCATTTATTCAGGAGGAGCAGTAGTGTGGTTTTCGTCCTGGTCGTGGAACTGTGGACCAACTCTACACTCTCAGCAGGTTCCTTGAGAATGCATGAGAGTTTGCTCAACCAGTCCACATGTGTTTTGTGGACTTGGAGAAGGCATTCGACTGCGTTCCTAGAGGAATCCTATAGGGAGTACTTCAGGAGTATGTCGTATTCCTGTTATTCCTTATTCTTCTGCTGATTTTTCTATTTTGGTTTTTCTTGTTTGTGTTTTTTTTCTTGTTAAATTATATTTTACATCGGTACCGGTGCCATTACGATACACAGTTGCGGTACACAAAGCCAAATTTTCTAACTGTATCGAACATCAATGCTGTGCCGGCCCTGCTGGGGCTCCATGAGACCTGTCATATTTGCTGCCATGCTGTCTCCCGGAGGTTTCCACGGGACCCAGCCTGATTGCTGACCTGCAGCACTTGGGAGGACGCTCCCAGGAAATAAAAGGGCTCCACCTCCAGCGGCTCCTTCTCTCTCCTCTCCTGGACTCTTGGCGGCACCATGTGGATTTTTTTTTGGGCAGTTTGATTAATTCAGGTCTTTCCTTTTTATGCTAAAGTAAATCACCTACAAGTATTGTATTGTATTGTATTGTATGTATTGTATGTATTGTATGTACTTTATTTATCCCACAGCGGGGAAATTTACTTGTTACAGCAGCAAGCAAGCAAGACAAGTAAAGAGAACAGTAAAGTAAAGTAAAGTAAAGCATCGTGACTACAACATGGTTCAGGTGGTGCAGGTGTTGTAGAGCCTGACAGCGGTCGGTATGAAGGACCTGCGGAACCTCTCCTTCTTACACCGTGGGTGTAACAGTCTGCTGCTGAAGGAGCTGCTAAGACAACCCACAGTGTCATGTAGCGGGTGAGAGGTGTTGTTCATGATGGATGTCAGCTTAGCCAACCTCCTTCTCTCCCCCACTTCCTCCACGAAGTCCAGAGGACCGTCCAGGACAGAGCTCGCTCTCCTGATCAGCCTATTGATCCTGCTCCTGTCCCTGTCCGTGCTGCCCCCTCTCCAGCAGCCCACAGCATAGAAGATGGCTGAGGCCACCACAGAGTCATAAAAGGTCCGTAAAAGAGTCCTGCACACACCAAAGGACCTCAGTCTCCTCAGCAGGTGGAGGCGACTCTGGCCCTTCTTGTAGAGGGCGTGGGTGTTGACGGACCAGTCCAGCTTGTTGTTAAAGTAAACACCCAGGAATTTGTAGCTGTCTACCAACTCTATGTCCGCTCCCTGGATGTTCACCGGTGTGAAGTGGGTTGTTTTCCTCTGGAAGTTAATGATCATCTCCTTTGTCTTGCTGGTGTTGAGCTGCAGCTGGTTAAGCTCACTCCAGCTGACAAAGTCCCTGATGACCGTCCTGTATTCCAGATCATTCCCCTCTGAAACACAACCAACGATGGCTGTGTCATCGGAGAACTTCTGGATGTGACACTGTGTGGAGTTGTGTGTGAAGTCCGAGGTGTAGAGGGTGAAGAGGAAAGGGGAGAGCACCGTACCCTGAGGGGCACCTGTGGGTACCATGAGTACCTGAGTACCATGTCAGACACACAGTGACGGAGCCTCACATACTGTGGTCTGTTGGTGAGGTAGTCTATAATCCATGCAGTCAGGTGTTGGTCTACTCCCACACTCTCCATCTTCACTCTGAGTAGTGCCGGCTGGATGGTGTTAAAGGCACTGGAGAAGTCAAAAAACATGACCCTCACAGCGCTCCCGCTGTCCTCCAGGTGTAGCAGTGATCAGAGTATAACTTAGTTTGTGTCCTCGACCGTCTTTGCCACAATCCGTGAGCCAGTTTGTGACAAATGGGGACTTGACTGCTTGTGTTCTTTTTTTTTTTTTTGTGTTACCTTTTGTTGACCATTTGGTAAGTTTCTAAGTAGTTTGGTTTGGTATTTGGTTTGTACAGTGGTTGCGCGTTGGGTTATTTTAGTGTATGCTTTTGTATTTTGCTTGGTTAAATGTAACACATTGCCTTTAGGTTTTGTAAATGAGGTACCTTTGTCATTTCGCTTTGGTGTTTGAACTTATGCTTAGATTTGGGACAGTCCAGTGGCACTTTTGTTGCGGAGCTCAATTGGAGTTCTCCATTTTGTTTCAGTTTGGTAATTTGAGTAATTTTGTGGAAAGCCTTTTAGCACAAATTGCGTGGTTTGTTGAGAGGAGAGTATTTTTCCTGATGCCAGCGTGTGTGTGCTGGCTGTAGGTAGTCCAGGAAATAGGTGGCTGCTGCTGTGTGCACATTGGTTTGTGTTTGTGAGGAGTTTTCCCTGGTAGGCTGTAGCGGTGTTCCCCTTTGGGTTCGCTGGGAGATCCTCTTGTAGTGTTGCAGCGAATGTGGTTGAAGCGTTTGCTTGGGTGCATGTCCGTGGTTTTAGGCGGGTTGCCGGCTTGCTAATCGCCTGTCTGGTTCAGCGGTCTATAGTGCATAAGTACCCACCATATGTAACCGCATGAAGACTAAGGGGCAGCTTAGATAATGGAGGGGACTTATTAGTTTGGCGGGAAATCTCCAAGCCTTTCGGGTTTAGTTCCTGTTGTGCACAGGCAGTTTTTGCTGCTCTGTCTGTCTGGGCTGTTTTTGCTCCTATTTATCTGGTCTACGTTTGTAAACATGGTTAGTGTTGAGGAGTTCATTGCTGCTCCTTCTGAGGAGGCCCTCAATGCTTGCACAAAAGAGCAACTGCTCTCGATGGCTGAATATTGGCAGCCGCTGGTGACAAGCGTCTCAAAGAAAAGGTTAATGCTCCAGTAAAAGCAAAGTTGCTTGAGCCAAGTTTAGATGAACAAACGGATGCTTCTTCAAGTAGGCCAGTGTATTCCTTTCAGACGCAGGGACTACATTTTGAGCAGCAAAAGGAAATCGCTGAGAAAAAAACTCGGACATGGGAGGAGTTCGGAGAAGCCATGGAGGACGACTTCCGGACGGGTTCGAAGAGATTCTGGACCACCATCCGCCGTTTCATGAGGGTCAACACCGTGCATGGTGGGGATGGTGTGCTGCTGACCTCAACTCGAGATGTTGTGGACCGGTGGAAGGAATACTACCTCCTCAAAACCACCGACACGTCTTCCAATGAGGAAGCAGTGCCTGGGGACTCTGCTGTGGGCTCTCCTATATCTGGGGCTCAGGTTTCCGAGGTGGTTAAAAAACTCCTCGGTGGCAGGGCCCCCAGGGTGGATGAGATCCGCCCGGAGTTCCTTAAGGCCCTGGATGCTGTGGGTGTGTCTTGATTGGCATGACTCTGCAGCGTCGCATGGACATCGGCGGCGGTGTCTCTGGATTGGCAGACCGGGGTGGTGGTCCCCTTTTTAAGAAGGGGGACTGGAGGGTGTGTTCCAACTATTGGGGGATCACACTTCTAAGCCTTCCTGGTAATGTTTATTCAGGGGTTCTGGAGAGGAGGATCCGCCGGATAGTTGAATCTCGGATTCAGGAGGAGCAGTATGGTTTTAGTCCTGGTTGTGGAACTGTGGACAAGCTCTACACTCTTAGCAGGGTTGTTGAGGGTGTATTTGTGTCTGCCCAACCAGTCTACATGTGTTGTGGACTTGGAGAAGGTATTTGACCGTGTTCCTCGAGGAATTCTGTGGGGAGTACTCCGGGAATAAGGGGTGCCGGAACACCTAATTCAGGTGGTTCATTCCCTGTATGACCGGTGTCAGAGTTTGGTTTGCATTGCCGGCAATAAGTCAGACCCGTTTCCAGTGAGGGTTGGACACCGTCAGGGCTGCCCTTTGTCACCAATTCTGTTCATTATTTTTATGGACAGAATTTGTAGGCGCAGCCAGGGTGTTGAGGGGTTCCGGTTTGGTGGCTGCGGGATTGGGTCTCTGCTTTTTGCAGATGATGTGGTCCTGCTGGCTTCATCGAGCCGTGAACTTCAACTCTCACTGGATCATTTCGCAGCTGAGTGTGAAGTGGCTGGGATGAGAATCGTACCTCCCTGTCCGAGTCCATGGTTCTCGCTCGGAAAAGGGTTGAGTGCCACCTCAGAGTCCGGGATGAGTTCCTTCCCCCAAGTGGAGGAGTTTAAGTACCTCGGGGTCTTGTTCACGAGTGAGGGAAGGATGAAACGCGCGATTGACAGGCGGATTGGTGCAGCGTCTGCAGTGATGCAGACTCTACATCGGTTCGTTGTGGTGAAGAGGGAAAGGGAGCCGAAAGGCAAAGTTCTGAATTTACCGATCGATCTACATTCCTATCCTCACCTATGGTCATGAGCTTTGGGTTGTGACCGAAAGGACAAGGTCGCGGGGACAAGCGATCTACGGTACACCGTAGGGTGGCTGGGCTCTCCCTGAGAGATAAGGTCAGAAGCGGAGAAGCTCTGAGTAGAACTGCTGCTCCTCCGGCACGTCTAACCGGTAGGAGGCCTCGGGGGAAGACCCAGGACATGTTGCAGAGACTATGTATCTCAACCGGCCTGGGAACGCCTCGGAATCTTCTAGGAGGAGCTGGACGAAGTAGCCAGGGAGAGGGAAGTCTGGGCTTCCTTGCTTAGGCTGCTGCCTCCTTGACCCGACCTCGGATGAGAGGAAGAAGATGGATGGAGATGGAAGGAAATTCTGATGTTGCAGTTGGAGCATGAGAAAATGAAATATGAATTGGAAGTCAAAAAACAATTGGAGCTGGAAAGAATTTGCTGGATGTCAAGGTCTGAACGTCATATTGATGTAAATAACTTGAGATTGTTGTCACCATTTAATGAGAGAGACCCTGATTTATTTTTTGTTTGAAAGGGTGTCTTGCATTGATGCTACCGTGCTTTCTCACTGGGAGCGCAAGAAGCTTATTTGTCTTTCCCAGCAGAAGATAGCTTTAGCTATTCTAAAATAAAATGTGCCATCCTCAAAGCTTATGAACTTGTTCCTGAGGACAGGAAGTGACATTGAGGGTTCAGAGTTGAGTTTTAGCTGCATGACGGCCACAATGGTAGCCTGTGATATGATGATGAGGGGTACACAATTACTGTAATATTAATATCAGCTAATTATGACGCCATACCGATAAATCCGATTACACTAAAAATAGCTCTGATAGCCAGTATTTTTTTTTTTTTTTAAAGGCTCCAGGGAGGCGAAATTACCCTTAATGCACTCCTTTTTTCTCCTGCCTGACGTTAACGGCCTGTCATAACTTCCCCTGAGCTGACTTGTAAACAAACATTCACTTTAAGAGGAAGAACGTTGTACCAAATGCTGCGTGATGAGAGCACACAAAAAAATCTCATCAGCCACCTGAAGCACCGGCACCGCCGCATTTGGAAGAGTGAAAAAGATTTGCCAGAAACCTCTGAGTTGCCACACCGGCTGCTCGGAGCGTGTCCCCGAATACAGCGCACCTAGCTGGGCCACGCCAGGAGACTCCTCCCACTCTGTGCTCTGGCTCTCCTGATAGTAGTGAAGTGGTAGCAGTAGTGTCATATTTGATTAGGACAAATCAACAGGTACAATTGGTCAAATTCTAATTTGTTCAAGTCCTTCTTACCTTCAGGTGTGCACAAAATACAGCTGTATTTGTACTCAAGTTCATTTAGCCATTTTTTTGCTCAAAAATGCTTAATGAAGACCAAAAATATGTAAAATTTGCCTAAATATGCATATTTTTTGTTTAGTAATTGGCTGTAGTCTAGTCTAACCTAGTCTGATGACTAGAATGAGTCGTGTCGTAGTTCATCGTGTAGCCTAAAAAGTCTTCCCCGCTCCCCTTCATCTGTCCCACGCAAGAGTGGAAAAAACGACGGCCGCGGCAGCAATGCACTTTAAAAACATGGCAGCTTGTGGGCGAGCGTGTCGCACAACTGGGTCAGCGTGTTGGGAGGATGCAGCAGCTGCACCGTGATTGTGGTGGTGGTGATGATGATGATGGTGCAGTTTAAAGTGGAGCACAGCTGCTCACAAAGGCTGCAGACCGGATGGAAACTCACCCGAACGCGTATTTCTTGTATTTTCTATTGTTCCTGTGTTAACGGAATTTCCAGACTAAAGAGCGCACCGGGCACCAGGCCTTACCCAGTACATTTGCGAAAAACAGATTCGTCCACAGATAAGCCGCACCGGTCTAGACGCCGTGTGTTTCCGCCTCGGGACATTTAGTACACAGAAAGATTCCACATAAACCGTAGCCCAGTCGAGCTGCCATTACCGTCTTCATCCTTCTCTTTAAACGACCAGACATCTTGTTGAATGAGCGATGGAACACGGCCCAGCAAGGTACACTATTATTGGACACTCTCCGAGCGCCCCGGTGTGCCACTCCGGAGGTCGGTAGAACCAGGATACAGAGCGGGAGGAGCCACCTGGCGCAACCGAGCAAGGTGCACTGTAGTCGGACACACTCTTGGAGCAGCCCCGGTGTGCTGCTCTCATGCCAGAATATCGGAAGCAAGTGTCAACATTGCTGAGGCTATAACCAAGTCTACTGGTCACATTTGGTCTTACAGTTTGCTGCATGGACCTCCCGACACCTCTGCACGCGTTCACGAGATGTCGCAAGACCAGACATTAGCCGTATCCCTGCATAAGCTGCAGGGTTCAAAGCATAGCGGCTCATAAATCACGGTACTCTGTTGGGTGCAAAAATAAGTTTGTGGTTCTGTTTGTTTGTTGTCTACGTGACTGGCAGCCTGGCGGCATTAGCGTCGACGGCTAATCAGCGCGTCCCTTACTAATAGGCTCCAGTGTAGCAATACGCACACACACACACAAACACACACACAGACACACACAAGCGCAGCAAGGAGTGTAATTGCCTGTGATTGCATTTGGATCTGCACGCTGATGCCAATTAGGCGGTGTGTCGTGGTTAGAATTACTCTGAAAATCAGTATACTCAGATTTATTACTGTTTGTTAGTCATTAACAGTGCAAGATGTATTATCTTTGTGAAGCCGTACCGCTATCAGTTTATTTAGACTCACCATGGTACACAGTAATAATCACACATTAGCACCTTTGTACGTCATAAGCATTAACTGACTGCTTGACTTCAGTGGGGGAAAAAACAGGTCACAGGCAACAGCGGTGTTGAGGAATTAAAACAAATGTATCCTACCCACAACACACACATTGTGTCTTACCACACTGGACTCACGTCAACAGGAGGTCCATCTCCCCCCGTGTAACCAGATAGCCAAAAAATGCTAGTATGGCATTGTCAGCTTGCTTGCAATGTTAGCGTTAGCATAGTAGTGTTTTTAGCTTTTTTCATAGGCACTTATGCAAAGCGCTATTATAGTAATAGTTAGCATGCCAACGTTAGCATTGCAAGCAAGCTAACATTAGCGTACTAACATTTTTTGCCATTTTTATAAGTATTAACTCAAGATAACAATGCTATCATGCTAGGTGTTAACATGCTAACATTAGCTTGCTAACATGCTAACATTAGCATAGTAGCATAGTTTCCTTTTTAGCCATTTTCAAAGGTAGAAACTTAAACACTTAACGCTGTTATGCTAGGTGTTAGAATGCTAATGTTAGCATGTAAGCATTGTTAGTGTGGTAACGTTAGTATACTAACAATTTTTGCCACTTTCATAAGTATTAACTTCAGCAGACACATAGTGCTGTTAACATGCTAATGTTACCATGATAGCATTTTATGCATACTAACATAGTATGATAGCATTTTTAGACATTTTCTTAGGTAGACACTTATACAGTATAAACACTTAGCGCTATGATGCTAGGTGTTGTCATGTTAACTTTAGCATGTTAGGATCCCGAGGCGTCCCAGTCCAGTTGAGAGGCGTAGTCTCTCCGTGTCCTGGGTCTTTCTCGAGGCCTGCTACCAGGGAGGCGTCCGGGAGGCATCCTGACCAGATGTCCGAGCCACCCCATCCGGCTGCTCTAAATGAGGAGGAGTTTCTCTGAGTTTCTCCCAGATGACAGATGCTTCTCACCTTACCCAGCCACCCGATGAGGAAAACTAATTTCGTCCATTTGTACCCGCTATCTTGTCCTTTCGGTCACTACCTAAAGTTCATGACCATAGGTGGCGGTAGGAACGTAGACCGACCGGTAAAATTGAGAGCTTTGCCTTTCGGCTCAAAACTAATTTTATGAGAATAATGTCTTAATATTACGAGGAAAAATGATGTCATTTTAGTATCAAGTTGAAATATACAATAAAAGAAGAAAGACATGATTTTTTTAAAAGTAATACGAGAAACAAAACAATGAATAAAGTTGAAGGTTGCAGAAACAGATACAGAATAAAGTCAAAATATCATGGGAATGAAATCATAACTGCGAGAAGAAAATCTACCTGAGAAATTTGAAGTACTTGGGAAATTAAAAATGCAAACCACAACAAATATTGGAAAAAAAACCTGCTGTATTTTTCTGACAATAAAGTCAAAATATTAAGGAAAAACAGTCATACTCTAATGAGAGAAAGTAGCAATTTTAAAAGAATTCATAATATTATGAGGAAAAATAATGTCGTTTAGTAGCATAGAGTTGAAATGTTCGGGTTTTTTTAAAGTCATCATACTACAAGTAACAAACAAAACAAAATAAAGTTGTAATTTTTGGAAAGTTAGTTTGGGGAAAAAGTTATAATGATATGGCAATAAAGTCAAAATATTATGGGAATAAAATAATTTTATTATGAAAAGAAAATGTACATATTTGAAAAATAAAAAAATAGAAAAAATTGAGAAAAAAGCGCAAAGAGTGAAATTTATATTAATAATTGGCTTTTTCACAAAAACACTACTACTACTATTTCGCTACTGAGACTGCTTCCCGGACTTCCTTATATGGGCATGCCTGTGCAAACTGTAGGCCTGCTCTCCTCCGCTCTGCTTCGCTCTGCTCTGTTTACCGTGTTAGCACGTACTGTATGGCTCCCAGGAAATGTTTGTTGGGGTGAGCCTAAAGAGGCAAGCATCAGGCAAAAGTGGTTGCAGCTGCTGATTCCCGGCCAGCAAGAGAAAAATATGCTCATCTGTCAACGGCATTTCACACGGGACTGTTTTGTGAACACGGGCCAATACGAAGCTGGACTATCCGCCAAACTGTTGCTGAAGTCCGACGCCTTTCCAACGTTACTTGGTCGTGTTGAAGAGTCCGAAGAGCAAACAGTAAGTAACAATTTATCAGTGTCCTTACTGTGTTTATTTTGTGTAAGTAGTCAGACAAAAGGGGTTCGGCAGATGTCCGGAAGTCTCGGGAGCGCTTGGGGGTGTGACCAATCACAGCAGGGTGGGCAATTTAGTTTTATTGGAAAAATCAATATAGTTTGCATTAGATATACAGTATGTCAAGGAATATGTCTTTATTACTATTATTAGGTCCTTACATGGGTCAATTATTGACAACATCATTGATTTTCATGCATTATTCTACACATTTTCTAGTGTCAAAAACAAAACTAACACATGTGGTTCTGGTGACCAAAAAGTGCTGTAAAATTATATACACAGTGGTGTGAAAAAGTGTTTGCCCCCTTCCTGATTTCTTATTTTTTTGCATGTTTGTCACACTTCAATGTTTCAGATCATCAAACAAACTAAAATATTAGGCAATGACAGCACAACTGAACACAAAATGCAGTTTTTAAATTATTAAGGGAGAAAAACAATCCAAAGCTACATGGCTCCGTGTGAGAAAGTGATTGCCCCCTAAACCTAATAACTGGTTATTATATTATACAGTCAAACCTGTCTTAGCGGCCACCTTTATAGAACGGCCACCTGCCTATAGCAGCCACTGAAAAATCCCCCACAGCAAATGTACATGTTATAGACCCTGTGTATAGCAGTCACCTGTCCATTGCGGCCACCCATTTTGTCTCCCTTGGTCAACATCTGACTGCATATAGCGGCCAAATTACCGACTCAAGTAGAAGCTTCATGCACAAAAAAGTTTTGTTTTTCAATCAATGAAGCCGTCGTGTGTAGACTTTAATTACTGAGTCCTAGCTCAGTCACAATCATTCACAAGATCCACACAAACTGTCAGTTGTTCCACATAAAAAAGCCGTCTTCTTTTGAGCTTGCTATTTCCTGGTCAAACATGTAACTTTAAGAGCATTTGCACCAAAACATTACCGCAAAGTAGGCTGGGAACAGGACGTGCTCCCAGCGACGCTACAATAAAAAAAAACATACGCTAGCATGCATGCGGCAGCGGGAGCAAAACTGAGTTCGGCTGTACTTAATTGAAGTATTTTAGAATGTACACACGTTATTTTTCATCAATCTTCATCCACAAATCCATCAAAGTCCTCATCTTCTGTATTCGACACAAACAAAGCCGTCTTCTTTTCCGTTCGCTACTAGTCTGTTAACTTGTCACTGTTATTCAGCTCCGAAGCAAAGAAGGAAACTTCTCCTGTTGCTTCTGCCAACTTTATTTATTGAACGCGGCCACCAGACAGCAGCTCAGAACACACACACATCTCTCAGCATCGTCTCTCCTTCCTGCTTGCCCACAAGGCAAAGGTTAAACAAGCCCCACTACATAGCTGTCCAGCCAATGCCTGTAAGAAATGACACTGTTTATTTCCTGGTGTGCACTGGTCAATACTGTAATGCCGCTTGTTGTGGGGAAGGAGAGACTCACGTCGCCGATGCACTTTAATGGCTTTATTAACAGCGGAGAACACTGCAGGACTTTACATCCACGCCAACATAAACACACTTCCCAACTCTCTCCAAACTCACAGCTAGCACTGAGCCTAGCTCTCCTGCTCGGGACGCCCACCGTCACTTCCCGTCACTTCCTGATGAACTAAAGCTGTAATGACACTCTGCCGTATAAAAAGTAAAATATTAAAAACAAGCGTAAGACATTACTAGCACAGCTTTGTTCTGTGGGTCGTAGATATATTCTATCAGTTATTATTAAGCCTCGAGCTTCCTTTTAGTAAGTAAAAACCTTGGCTATGATTGCACTACATTGTCATGTAGACCTACAAAGTACACTTGGAAGAACAAGAGGTGAATAAATGTATTGCAACTGATGTGAAACTGATGAGGGGTAGGATTAAATAAGCTTTGCTTCTTCCTACTCCTTTTTGGACATGCTAAATTGTGAATTGTACTATGTGATGTGCTACTGTTTGACTCATGCATGTTCAGGATTAAAACCATGAACCATGATAATAACAAGCCTAGTAGTGCTGTACAACTTTTATCCGCAGTCCGCAGTGCCCTCTACTGGTCAACATTATTAGTATTATTTTTTTTCCCCCTTTTTTTCTTTTTTTTCCTCTACTGGTCAACATTCAAACTGAACGCCAACCTGTCTATAGAGGCAACCTGTCTATAGCGGCCACTTTTGCAGACTCCCTCTAGTGGCCGCTATAGACAAGTTTGACTGTATATTATATTATATTCTATTGTATCGTATTGTATTGTATTTATTTGTATTAATGTCTCTTCTGTTGTTGCTTAATTTATTGGTATTTATGTTTCTTCTGTTCTTATTCATTTTCTTGTGTTTTCTTTCTTTTTTATTGGGAGAATGAACAGAACAAGAATTTCATTGCATAGCAGAACCACCAGTTTTACTGTGCATATGACAATAAAACTCTTCAATCTGTAATCTTGAACTGGTTGGGTCACCCTTAGCAGCAACAACTGCAATCAAGCTTGCAATGAGTCTCTTCCAGCGCTGGGGAGGAATGTTGGCCCACTCATCTTTGCAGAATTGTTGTCATTCAGCCACACTGGAGGGTTTTCCAGCATGAAGCACCTTTTTAAGGTCATGTCACAGCATCTCTATAGGATTCAGGTCAGGACAAGTCTTCATTTTGTTGTTCTTCAGCCACTCCAGAGATGGACTTGCTGGTGTGTTTTAGATCGTTGTCCTGCCGCAGAACCCAAGTTGGTTTTCAGCTTGAGGTCACCAACGTTCTCCTTTAGGATTTTTTGGTAGACAGCAGAATTCATGGTTCCGTTTACACACACCTTCCAAAATTTTCAACTTTTGTCTCGTCAGACCACAGAGTATTTTCCCAGAGGTCTTGGGGATCATCAAGATGTTTTCTGGTAAAACTGAGACGAGCCTTAATGTTCTTTTAGTTCAGCAATGGTTTTGGTCTTGGAACTCTGCCATGCAGGTTGTTTTTGCCCAGTGTCTTTCTTATGGTGGAGTCATGAACACTGACCTTAATTGAGGCAAGTGAGGCCTGCAGTTCTTTGGATGTTGTTGTGGGGTCTTTTGTGACCTCTTGGATGTGTCGTCTCTGTGCTCTTGGGGACATTTTGGTTGGCCGGCCACTCCTGGGAAGGTTCACCACTGTTCCATGTTTTCACCATTTGAGGATAATGGCTCTCATTGTGGTTTGCTGGAGTCCCAAAGCTTTAGAAATGACTTTACAACCTTTTCCAAACTGATAGATCTCAAGTAACCAAAGTTAAGTTGGAACGGGGGGCGATCACTTTTTCACACAGGGCCATGCAGGTTTGGATTTTTTTCTCACTTATTAATAAAAGGTTTCATTTAAAATGTGCATTTTGTGTTCAGTTGTGCTGTCATTGCCTAATATTTTAGTTTGTTTGATGATCTGAAACATTGAAGTGTGACAAACATGCAGAAAAATAACTCGGCAAGGGAACAAACACTTTTTCACACCAATGTGTTCTTTTTCTTACTTTTACTCTTCATCTTATTATTTTCAGGTTTGTATACGTTACCAATCAGCAGCCTTGCCCGTCGAAGGTGTTTGCTGCATGCTTTGAGTGGGTATAAGTAGCGCCATCTGGTGGACAAATAGCCACTGGTCTGTACTGTAATCATGCTGACTAACCAGCATCTACTGTCTGACTACCTAGAAAAGTGTGATATCATTGTGTGTGTGTTTATTTTTTATCCTTATTGATTCCTTACATGTTTGAATTATCAGCCCGAACATCTCGTCACTTTTTGCTTTGCAGCCTCCCGAACTCGTCTTGGCAACGCCGACGTTTCCCCGACTAGTTCCCGGTGGCGGCGTGCCCGTTTTGGCAAGGCGTCGTCACGTATCGACACCTCTCCCAGCTCCAACTTCTCGCCGGAGGACGTTTTTGCAGAGGAAACGATCCAAGCCCCGCTCGCGCACACGCACGCGTACAATTACTGCGGTGTGGTGTTAGTATGTGAGGACGAATGAGACACAGACTGGCTGTGGGTGGCTGCTTGAGGTGTGAACACGCCAATGACAGGCGGAAGACACGGCCTTCTGTTTTCCTCTTACGAGCGAAACGCAGGAAACTTTACCAGATCAAAGTTTGGAGACCCAACACAACACAACACAACACAGCACAACACAGCACAACACAGCACAACACAACACAACACAACACAGCACAACACAACACAACAAGTGTCCCCAAACTTTTACAAAAAAAAGTGTCTGCTGATGACCATGAACTTATGTTGATGATTAGATGTACTTATGTTGATGATTTGATGTACTTACATTGATGATTTGATGAACTTATGTTGATGATTTGATGAACTTATGTTGATGATTTGATGTACTTATGTTGATGATTTGATGAACTTATGTTGATGATTTGAGGAACTTATGTTGATGATTTGATGTACTTATGTTGATGATTTGATGAACTTATGTTGATGATTAGATGTACTTATGTTGATGATTTGATGAACTTATGTTGATGATTTGATGAACTTATGTTGTTGATTTGATGAACTTATGTTGATGATTTGATGTACTTATTGTTGATTTGATGAACGCACACTGATGATTTGATGAACTTATGTTGATGATTTGATGAACTTATGTTGATGATTAGATGTACTTATGTTGATGATTAGATGAAATTATGTTGATGATTTGATGAACTTATGTTGATGATTTGATGTACTTATGTTGATGATTTGATGTACTTACGTTGATGATTTGATGAACTCATCGTTGATGATTTGATGAACATATTGTTGATTTGATGAACGTACGTTGATACTTACGTTGATGATTTGATGAACTTACTTTGATACTTACGTTGATGATGTTGATGGGGGCAAACACTTTTTCACACAGTGCCAAGTAGGTTTGGATTTTCGACAAGGGACTTTTATGGCCCAGTAAGTGGAAGTTTGAGGTCCATCCAACTTATTTAACCAGTAAGGTAACACCCGCCACGTTATAGAAGAACATCTCACCCACCTTGGGGGTGGGGGGTCACTCTGTGGGGAAAGACCTTGTATCTGTACTTGCAAATTGAGAGCAGCGCTGTTAGTCTCTATGTGACGTTGGTCAAATCAATTCTGTAAAATGCATCATCGCCGGTTCCTCAGAGCTGTTCAACCCAAAAGGATCAGGCCAGAGCAGAAGTACCCTCTTTCAGCCATAAGGGTTTGTTTATTTTCAAAGTATTTCAGCTTTCTTTTAAAAAAAATGTGAATACAGATTATTCTTATTATTACTCTTGATATTATTCTTAATATCTTAATGACTTTATTCTCATAATAGTAGGACTTTAGGAAAAACAACATATTTTTTTCTTTGATATTTCACCTCTGTGCTACTAAAATGACATTTTTTTCCTCATAATATTACGAGTGTATTCTTCTGTCATTAGGTTGCAACTTTTTTCTCTTAATATTTTGACTTTTTTCTTGTGTAATTAAATTAATTTTTTTTTACTTTCTTTATGTACATTTTCTTCATCATATTTGGACTTTATTCTCGTACCATCACAACAACTTTTTCTGCAACCTCATTTTCCAAAAAGTATCGTCACCATAATATTACGCCTTTAAAACAACAACTCTTTTCTTTCATATTTCAACTTTATTCTACTAAAATGGTGTTATTTTTCCTCATAATATTGCAACGTTATTTTCACAAAATTCTATTTTTTTCTGTCAAATTGCAACTTTTTTCTCCTCATATTTTAACTTTATTATTGTAAAATTGCTGCTGATTTTCCTATTTTTGATTTTGCTTTTTTTCAATTTTCTTGTTAAATTATATTTTTAGAATGTGCTGGGGGCCAGTATAAAAAAAAACAGCTGCAAACTTTTTTTTCCAACTTCATTAAATCATTTTAATACATTTTATTCCTATGATATTATAATTTTATCTGAATATAACAACGCTATTCTCATGAAATTACAACTTTTTTCCCCTAATATTTTTACTTTATTCTTGTAAAATTACTGCTGTTGTTGTGAGGGGTTTTTTTGTTTACTTGTTAAATTATATTTTTCAAATGTGCTGGGGGCCACTATTAAAAAAAACAGCTGCAAAGTTCTAACTTTCTTATTAAATAATCTTAATCAGTTTTATTACTATAATATTTTTACTTTAACTGACTTTACGACGTTATTTTCGTAAAATGACAATTTTTTTCCTAATATTTGAACTTTAAACTTAATGTAAAATAATGTTGATTTTTTTTCCCCCCCAAAAAAACAGCAGTGAGGGTTTTTTTTCCCAATTATCCAAATATTTAAACTTTCTTCTTAACTTCTTACAACTTTTTCCTTTTATATTTCAACTTGATGCTACTAAAATGACATTATTATTCCTCATAATATTACGAGTTTATTCCCATAAAATTACAACTTTTTCTCTTTATATTTTGACTTTATCCTTTTAAAATTACTGCAGATTTTTCTATTTTTTCCTGCTTCTTTTCAGCTTTTTTCTTAAATAATCTGAATAATTGTTATTTTTATAATGTGACTTTATTCTCTTAACATGACAACATTTTATGCAACATCATTTTCCAAAAATAACGTTGATTTAAAACATCCTTTAAAAAAAGAAGAAGGAATATTTCATCTTTGTGCTACTAAAATGATGTTTTCTTCCTCATAATATTACCATGTTATTATCATAAAAATTCACTTTTTTTTCTTGAAAAATTACAACTTTTTTCTCCTCATAGTTTCACTTCATTCTTGTAAAATTACTGCAGATTTTTCAATTTTTGCTGCTGCTGTGTTTTTTTTTAAAGTTTCCTTATGAGTTTATTCTCATAAAATTGCAACATTATTTCTCATAAGGATGCGACTTTATTGTAATATTTTGTCATTTTTGTAATATTTTGACTTTCTTAAATTATTTTAATGATGACTTTATTCCATAGTATTTTCACTCTATTATTTAAAAAAACAATTTTTACACAACTTAATTGTCCAAAAATAACATTGATTTAAAACATCCTTTTTTTTTAAAAAAAAAGGAAAAAACAATATTTAAACTTTATGCTTCTAAAATGACGTTATTCTCATAAAATTAACATTTTTTTCTTGTAAAATTCCAACTTTTTTTTAATATTTTGACTTTATTCTTGTAAAAATTTTCCCTTTTTGCTGCTGCTGCTTGATTATTATTATTTTTTTTTTTACTTTTCTTACGGGTTTATTTTTGTAAAATTGCAATAATTTTTTCCACTTTTTTCTCTTCATATTTTGCCTTTATTCTTTTTTTAAATTTCAACTTTCTTTCTGGAAATGTTCTTCTCAACGTTCTAACTTTATAATATTTTGACATTATCTTGTAACGTAACAACATCTTATGCCGCGTCATTTTCCAAAAATTGTCATGATCATCAGTATTTCAACTTTATGCTCATAAAACAACATTATTTTTTTATTTTTCCTCATAATATTACGACGTTATTCTCTTACATCTCTCTTTTTCTTGTGAAATTACAACTTTTGGGTTTTTTTTCCCCCCCAAATATTTCAACTTTCTTCTTAAATAATCTAATCTAATAAATAATCTTAATCTCTTCATCCTGTGATATTTAATACTCCAGACTACTTGACCTTCTGGGCCATTCGACAGTAAGCACGTGTGTGTGTGTGTGTGTGTGTGTGTGTGTGTGTGTGTGTGTGGCTTCCAGGGAGACGCAGGTGTTGCGTTTGGGGTGCCGAGCCTTTGGAGACTCTTCAAACCACTGAGGACCACAAAGACCGCTTTTTTAAATTTGTTATTTAAAATTAATTTTCTCTCCACTTTTGCTATTAGGACCCTCGGGTGTGAAACGATTCTCCCTCTTCGGCAGTTATCTAACAAGCTGTGGTCACGTGGCACCACCCAGTGGCCCAGTAGACGCATTGCAGCTTTTAGGTGAATTTGTTTTCAAGTGTTTTTTGGGGTGGTTTTTTTGCCACGTGTTCCACTTCAGATTCTCTTTCTTCTTGAACGTTGGGCTTTCTAGACAGGTCACGTGCTGGCAAATAATGACACGTTGCTCATCATTCATGCTGTCACATTCATTCAGAAATGATGTCATTCAATTGTAGTCAATGAATATTTAATAATAATAATAATAGTAATCATTCATTTGTTAATCATTAAATGACATATTGAATTAAATATGACATTCAGTTCAAGTCATGACTGAATTTTTGACTAAATTCATACATAAATAAATATACCTTATATTTGATTTATTAACGAAATAATGAATATTGAAATAAATAAAATGAAGAAATAATGAGTACAAAAAATAATTAAATAAAAAAAG
Source organism: Dunckerocampus dactyliophorus (assembly GCF_027744805.1). Classification (NCBI taxonomy): domain Eukaryota; kingdom Metazoa; phylum Chordata; class Actinopteri; order Syngnathiformes; family Syngnathidae; genus Dunckerocampus; species Dunckerocampus dactyliophorus. Next base: position 34,462,063 of record NC_072822.1, read on the forward strand.
TAAATAAGTTCAGTCAAGTCAAATATTAATTCAATCAAAAATAAGTAAGAAATGAATTGGTTAAATAATTGTAGTAGTAATAATTAGAAATGAATTATCATTAATTAATTCATTACAATTATATTTTTTTAATTGACAGAATTTCTGACTGATTTTTTTAAAGGAATATTTATTTTGAAATGCACAAAAAATTAAGAAATTAATAAATATATTTTAATTTACAAAATAATTAAAAATAAAGAAATTAATTACTTAATTGTTTTGAGTATTTTTTTTTAAAGTATGAAATTGAGAAACATTTATTAGGAAATTAATAAATATTTCTTCTATTTAAAAGTAAAAAAAAAAGTAAATTACTTAATTTATTATTAATAATAATGTAAACTCCATATTCAGTCAAGTTAAAAAATTTAATTAATTAGAAATCACTTGATTAAATAATTCTAAAGAACTAATAAATTATCATTCATATGTTATTACACAATTAATAAATGAAATAAATTTAATTTACCAAAAAATAAATTAATGAATATATTTTAATTTCCAAAATAATGAATAATGGAGAAACTACGTAATTGATGATTGTTTTTGATGATTTGTAAAATAAATATATATATATATATATATATATATATATATACATATATATGTACCTGTATATATCTTTCATTTTGAAATTGAGAAATATTTATTAGGAAATTAAGAAATATTTCTTAATTTTAAATTTTTTTTTCAAAGAATTACTTCATAATTTGGCTTATACAAATTGCAAAATCAGTCAAGTCAAATAATGAAATCAATCAAAATAATTCAGAAATTGCTGGATTAAATAATACTAAAAAATTATCATTAATAATTCGTCATGTAATAAAAAAAAATGAATTGTGCATTTTTGACAGAATATTTAAATGAATATATTTTAATTTCCAAACTATTAAGAAACACTTTACTTGTTTTGATTTATTTTTAAAAAAAATCACTTGTCTTTCATTTTCAAATTGAGAAATATTTATTAGAAAATTGAGAAATATATATTTCTTTTTTTTATGAAGAAGTAAATTATTTCATAATTTAGCTTATAAACTTTCACTCAAGTCAAACAATTTAATCAATCAGAAATTATTCAGAAATTGCTTGATTAAATAATGGTAAATAATTATCATTAATAATTAATCACGCAATAAAAAGATTGTTAATTTAGTGCATTTTTGACTGAATTTGTAAATGAAGAATTTTTTTTTTTTAATTGACAATTTTAAAAAAAAATATATTTAAATTTTGAAATGATTATGGAATAAATGACTTGTTTTGATCATTTATTAAGAAATGAAGATGCATCTCACATTTTGAAATGTAGAAATATTTATTCGGAAATTAAGAAATATTTCTTAATTTTATATATTTTTAAGACATAAATTGCGTCATCATTTAGCTACGAAAAACTCCAAATTCAGTCCAAAATGCATTCAGAGAAAACGTTAAAAGAAGTGTAAAAATATTTGTAATTTATTTCTTCGCAGAAATGGAACTCTTCAAAATAAGACATACATTTCTTAACGATTACGCCGATTCAGCATCACATAAAAAGAGGAAAAAAATGGTGAAAAAGTACTGCTTCACATCAAAAAAAAAAAAAAAAAAAAAGAGCTTGTCCATTTGAATGAAAAGAAAAAGACACGGTGACGTAAAGCGTCTTGGCTGTGCATCACATCGTTTATTTATTTTTACCGTTTACTAAAAATGTCTGCTGTAAAACGTTGACGGTGGAAAAACCCCAACGACTGTTCCCCGGAATCACACTCCCTTGTTTTCAAACGTGGCGGTGGTACCTGAGCGAGCCCCGCCCGCCTCCCCGCCTTGCTCACAATTCCGACACATTTTAAAGTGCAAAGACAAAAAACAAAGTCGTGTTTCCCCTTCGGAGTACCTTTACGCCGCTGCTGAAAAAACCCAGCCCCGTGTCCCGTCTTTGAATGCGTCGTCTGCTTCTTCAGACCGCGGCGCAGTTACAAGCGCACACCACAGGAGGGCGCCACAGGAGACTTAAAACGGTGTCATACATGGGAATGAATGGGAATAAAATGTAAACGTGCGCGATCCGACACACTGTCGAATTTGAGCTTGAAAATGGGGTCTATTTTATGCATGTTTGTATTTATTTCTGCAACATAAATGACTTTGCATGAATAAGCTCACCTTTCTATTTGTATCCACCATTAAATCCCATGTCGTCATGAAATGGTGATTATTCCCATACATCATCATAATAGTGAAGGTTTCTTCATCAACCTGCTGCTGTTTTATTATAAAATACCCGTCTGTAACGTGTGCAGCGTCTCTCCTTCAGGGGCGTGGCTTGTGAAAGGGGGCGTGGCATCTTTATAAAGCTGGAGGGAGGCGGTTTAAAACAAAAGAAGAAAGGAGGGGGCGGGGCATCTTCAGGCGGCACTACCTGTGGACGGGCAGGTGGAGGCCGTTGAGGGTGTGGGGCGGGGTCGGGGGCGGGCGCAGCTCCAGCTGGGCCAGGAGGGAGAAGTGGTCCGAGGGGATGTGAGGGTGGGGGCAGCCCGTGATGTTGTTGTCCGCCAGCCACTGGTGGTCCAGCGGGCCCAGCAGGCCCAGGACGCTCATGCGGGTCCTCGAGAAGAAGATGTAGTCGATCACGCCCTGCGAGGCAAACGTGAGGGTCACGTGGTGGGGCGGGAGGGGCGTCTTGGGCGGCGGCGGCGCCCTTACCTTGAAGTCGTAGGTGTAGTTGGTGTACGGCATGAGGCTGCCCTCGTAGGCGCTCTTCAGCTGGAAGCTGTGCGTGATGCTCCCGTCCGCGTTGCCGTTCTTGCCGTTGCAGCTGAAGTTGCTCAGACACTCGTTGTAGCGCAGCTCCTTGAAGTCCTTGTGGTTGTCCGCCACGCCGCCGTCGCTCAGGTACTCCACCACGCCTGCGGAGGCGGAGGTTAGTTTGGACAGCGAGGACCGGCGAGGGCGGTCCTACCTACCTGAGTCGGGCAGCGAGTTGAGGTCGGCGCACAGGACGATGGGGATGGAGGACGGGTCGGAGGACGGTGAGCCGGCGCCCGCCGCCGAGCCCGACGCCCTTTCGGCGATGCTCTTCAGCTCCGACAGGAACATCATGGTCTGGATCAACTTGACGTCCGAGTACTCGGGGTCCCAGTGCATGTGGGCGTTGGCCACCAGGAGCAGCTGCCGCTCGGGCGCCGTCTTCACGCCTGAAACAAAAAACATCAGCGGACGCCCTTTTCTTGCGCAATTTGCTTTTTCCCCAGCTTTTGTCTTTTTTCATGTTTAATTGTATTTTTTCGTAATTCTTTTACTATCATTCGTGGTATCAACATTTTGGGTTTTTCACCTTCCATTACGACTTTTTGCTCTTTTTGTCCCCAACGTTTGTTTCCCCCCCATGTTTAATTGTATTCTTTTCATAATTATTATATTCATATTAGTGTTATTAATAGCAACATTTTCACTTTTTCTCCTTACTTTACACCTTTTTGCTCTTTTTTTGCTTTGGCTTTTTCTGACATGTTTAATTGTTTTTTCTTCATAATTAACAGGTCAGGCAAAATGATCTGACACATTTGCAGGTTAAATAAAAGGCAAATAAAGTAAAGTAATTTTGGAAAAGTACATATAATGAAATTTTTTTCATAGAATGCCATTTTGCTTTGTTTCTTTATAATCCCATTGTTTTTCGTTTCTTTTTCAGTTGCTGCCATGAATTGGACTGGTGAGCATCGCGCTTTTATTGTGGAAACATTTATCAAAACAAACGAATGTGTAACTGCAACACAACGAGCGTTCCGTTTGCACTTCAATCTTGGTGGACATGATCCGTAGCAGCAAACGCCATCTTGTTATGGTCACCAACTTCACAGCTACTGGATCTGCATTGAGTGTGTGGACAATAATGGATCCCATTTGACTGATTTCATTTTTAAAACATCATGAAACAGAATGGCATTATACGTACTTTTCCAAAATAAAAACACTTTCTTGTTTCTTTACTTTATTTGCCTTTTATTTAACCTACAAATGTGTCACATCATTTTGCCTGACCCTGTATTATTGTTATTAGTGGTATTAGTATCAACATTTTGGGGTTTTCACCTTCCATTACACCTTTTTGCTGTTTTTTCCATTTTGTTGTTTATTTGGATTTTTTCACATTTATTATCTTTCAATTTTGCTGTTTTTTTCCCCCATTTTCATGTTTAATTGTATTTTTTTCATAATTATATTATTATTATTATGCTATTATTAACATTTTAATGCTTTCGCTTGACATTACACAGTATTGATTTTTTTCCCTGACTTTTGCTGTTTTTGTGTGTTTAATTGTATGTTTATGATTATTTGTTTTATTAGTGTCAATATTTTGACTTTTTGTCCTTACATTACGCTTTTTCTTTTGCCGTTTTTGTGTTTCATGTTTTCAGTAACCCCTCAAAAACCTGTTTGCAATCTTCTAAATACAGATTCTAACATTATTGGAGGCCTCTAGACGTGAAATAACACCCCTATAGACTCCTTTACACTCCTACTACCCAATATAGTAGACATAATAAGAGAAATTAACACAAGTAAGACATAGAAAACCTGTTTATGACCTTCTAAATACAGTTTATAACATTATTAGAGCCCTCTATAGATGAAATAACACCCCTATAGACTCCTTTACACTCCTACTACCCAATATAGTAGACATAATAAGAGAAATTAACACAAGTAAGACATAGAAAACCTGTTTATGACCTTCTAAATACAGTTTATAACATTATTAGAGACCTCTATAGATGAAATAACACCCCTATAGTCTCCTTTACACTCCTACTACCCAATATAGTAGACATAATAAGAGAAATTAACACAGGTAAGACATAGAAAACCTGTTTATGACCTTCTAAATACAGTTTCTAACATTATTAGAGCTCTCTATAGATGAAATAACACCCCTATAGTCACCCTTACACTACTATTACCCAATATAGTAGACATAATACGATAAAATAAGACATAGAAAACCTGTTTAAAACCTTCTAAATACAGTTAACTGTGGAGCCCTTTATACATAAAATAACACCCTTATAGTCACCTTAACACTATTTACTCCTTTTACCCAATATAGTAGACATAATAAGAGAAAATAAGACATAATATACACTCCCACATTGGGAGTGTACCTTGTTTGTTGTTATTTTTACTTCCTGTTCTGTACAGTACTTCCTGTGGTGGCGATTGTCTCATCAATGTAACATTACTGACACCTAGTGGCCAGTGTGGACGACTCCATATCATCACGACACCTTTGGAATGCCTTGTATTTTACTTAATTTAGCCACTTTTATGCTTGAAAATGCTTCACTTAGGCAAAAAAAACCCTGTCAAATTATCTTAAATATGCATAATTACGGACTAATAATAGGCTTTATTCTACCACGAAACAGCAGTATTGTTTTAATGGACATATTTGACAACCGCTGATTACTGTCTGTATTTTTTCTATCTCTTAAAGCTTGAGGCAATGTTTGAAGTCCCATTTGCGCGTTCTTAAGTGCCATGCAAGTGTAAAAAGAAGCGAGGCAGCCTTGCTCATGTATCTTACCTCCAGAGAACAGGTCCTTGTTGACCTCCAGCAGCACGGCCACGCCGATGTTGTCTTTGGTCATCACTCGGTTCAACATGACCTCCGACCCTTCCGAGTTGGCCATGGCCACCTGGTTGAACTCCACCGCGTGTTTCTGCACCAGGCTGAACCTGCGCATGAAACGCTCACATTCATAACCTCATAGAAACATATGATCATTACGTGTATTGAAATACAATTTAACGTAAAAAGGAGGAAAAAGATCAAATGTCATAACGCTAATAAAAATAATAATTATTAGGAAAAAATGTTTTTTAAAAAAGCCAAAAAGGCTTAATGGAAGAAGAAAAGCTTAAAATGTTGACACTAATAACACTAATATATTAATAATAATAATGATCATTAAGAAAAAATATACAATTAAATATGAAAACAAAGGAAAAAAACAACTAAAGTTTTTTTTAAAAAGCTACATAAATAATTATGAAAATATACATTTAAACATGAAAAAAAAAGTAAATCGGGGGGGGACTCAAAAAGGCATAATTGAAGAAGAAAAAGTCAAAAATGTTGATAGTAATAACACTAAAACAATAATTATTATGAAAAAAATGCAATTAAACATGAAAACAAAACCAGCAAAAGTTGAAAAAAAGGCAAAAAAATTCATAACAGAAGGAGAAAAAGTTAAAATGGTGTTAGTAAAAACACTAATATAATAATAACAACAACAACAACAACAACAACAACAACAACGGAAAAAAATACAATAAAACAGAAAAACAGCCAAAAAAGCTTAATGGAAAAAGAAAAGCTTAAAATGTTGATACTAATAACACTAATATAATAACAAGAATGTTCATTAAGTTAAAAAAATACAATTAAATATGAAAACAAAGGAAAAAAACAGCAAAAGTTTTTTAAAAAGCTACATAAATAATTATGAAAAAAATACAATTAAACATGAAAACAAAACTAAAAACAATACATGTTGGGGAAAAAATCCAAAAAGGCTTAATGGAAGAAGAAAAGCTGAAAATGTTGATACTAATAACACTAATATAATAATAATAATGATGATGAAGAAAAAAAATACAATTAAAGCAAAAGTTTTTAAAAAAGCTAAATGAATAATTATGAAAAAAATACATTTAAACATGAAAACAAACAAAAAAAAACAACCAGCAAATGTTATTAAAAAAAAGAGCAAAAGGGGATAACGGATGGAGAAATAGTTAAAATGTGTGTACTAATAACACTAATATAATAACTACTATGGAAACTATACAATTAAATGTGAAACCAAAAAAAACTAAATGTCAGGGGGGAAAAAACCAAAAGGGCATAATGGAAAAAGAAAGTTGATACTAATAACACTAAAATAATAATTAAAATAATAATTATTATGAAAAAATACAATTAAACATGAAAACAAAAACAGTAAAAGTTGGACAAAAGGCCAAATTACTTGTAATGGAAGGAGAAAAAGTTAAAATGTTGGTAGTAAAAACACTAATATAATCATAATAATAATAACTATGAAAAAATACAATTAAACATGAAAACAAAAAAAATTGGGGAAAGAGAGCAAAAAGGCATAATGGAAGGAGAAAAAGTTAAAATGCTGATACTAATAACATTAATAGAATAATTATTATTATGAAAACATACAATTCAAAATGAAAACGACAAAAAAACAAAACATATTAGGACCACCACAAATAGATTTGACGCAACCTGTTTGCCGTGACTCTTAGACACGTACGCACATAACGCACCTGGTCTGCCATAGAATAAGAAGACGCAGCACGAGGGATCAGTGTCACCACTTTGGGGCTACATTTAGCCAGTAATCACCACCCGTTTTGAAAAAAGCGACTAGCGACTATCTAATTACGAGTCACCCCCCCTCCCCCCCGGTAACCTACCGCCTCCACAGATAGATTGCTATCCTGTGGGAAAGACTTATTAATATGTCAAGAAGAAGAAGAGGAGACGTGCGTGAAAACTCACTTTTCCGTCTTGAAGAAGACGGCGCAGCCGTCCACGTGCTTCCTCTCCTGCTCCGACACCAGTTTGGCTCGGGACTTGGGGCAGAAGTAGCCGTCGTAGCCGCGCTCCTTCAGTGTCTCCAGGAACAGGGCGTAGTACTGCTCCGTCTCCACCTCCTGTACGCACAACGTTTACAAACACACTGCCAACAATCCGTCCACCCGACTCCTCGCCGGTGCACACCTGCAGGCTGATGATGTCGGCGTCGCCGTTGCTGATCTCCTCCAAAATGCCTTTCTTGCGGTACTCCCAGGTGAGCGCCCAGGACGGACAGTAGCCATAGAGCTGCCGCGTGGCGTACTTGTCGCACAGCACGTTGTAGCACATGACGGTGAAGGCAGCTGCGGGGGGGAGGAGGGGACCGCTCGGCATCACAAAGAAATGTAGCGAGCTGAGACACACACACACACACACACACACCTGTGGGGAGCGCTTGGTCTCGTTCCTGCAGGCTGATCCACGGTCTTTGGGGCAGCTGCTCTGGGTGCACTGTAAACACAACCCGCCGTTAGCGCTCACCCCATCCGGGGGGCTACCTCAGCTAGTTAGCGCTACCTGCTAGATTGTCCAGCATGTAGTTTAAAAGCTTTCGTGTTCCGTCCGGTTCCTGGTACAAGTTGAGGATGTCTTGGGACAACGGGTTTCCTGCAACGAGACGTAACGACTCTGGAATGAAGGAATGCGGCGATTGTTACACAAAGTGTCGTTTTCACGCCCCCAAACTGACCTTTCAGCCCGAGCGTTTGCAACTGAAAAAGCTTCCCGAGTTCGTAAGGCAGCGCTCGTAGAAGGTTGTTGTTTAAAAGCAGCTCCCTGCAAGAAACCCAAGGATCGACATTCGTATTGCAACAATACTTCCAACAAACTTGCAACAGTCCTCATTTATGGATGGAATGTTCTCATAGTTAGGGCATAGGAAACCTTATTACAACCTTCTCAATACGGTTTTTAACTTTATTAGAGGCCTATAGACATGAAAAACACCGCTACGATCACCTTTACACTCCTATTTCTCGATATAGTAGATATAATAAGAGAAAATAAGACAAAGAAAACCTGTTTACCACCTTTTAAATGTTTTTTTATATTATTAGAGCCCCACAGACATGAAGTATGAACATTAAACATACAAAACCTGTTTAGACCTCTAGATATGAAATAACACCCCTATGGTCACCTTTACACTCCAATTGCCCAATATAGTAGACATAAGACGAGAAAATAAGACATAAAAAAAACAGCTTAAGACCTTTAAAATGTTTTTTTAAACATTTTTAGAGACCTCTAGACATGAAATAACACTCCGATTACCCAATAAAGTAGACATAATAATATGAGAAAATAAGACATAAAAAAACTGTTTAGAACCTTTTAAATATGTTTGTAAACATTATTGGAGACCTCTATATGTGAAATAACACCCCTATAGCCAACTTTGCGGTGCTATTACCCAGTGTGTGAGACATGATGTTAGCGTCTTCAGCCGGGGTCCTACCTGAGAGAGACCATGTTGCCCAGCTCAGCGGGCAGACTGCGGAGCTTATTGGACGACAGGTTCAGGAAGACCAGGTTGGGCAGCTTGGCGATGTCTGGCGGGATGCGGGTCAGGTTGTTGTCATTGATGTGCAGCGCCGTCAGGTGGGTCAGCGTCCACAGCGAGCTGCTCAGACTCCGCACTCGCCCTGCAGAAATCAATGGAATCAAAATCAGGCCTTGAACTCTGCAACGACGGCTCACGCGTGCGTTCGAACTGACCAGATATCTCTAGCTCCGCCCACTGAGACTTCTTCCCGCTGGCCGCCTCCTCGGCTGACATGATGGTGTAACATCGGCGAGGATCTGGAGGATCATATTTTTCCTTTGGCATACCGCTTAATCTGTGGGATTATTTCACTCTGTTACTACCACCGTAGACCAGAGTTTCCCATACGTTCATTTACTTGCCACGGCCTGCCATTAATAAATGTGGACCGCCACAACCACATTGCAGTCCTGTGGGAAACGCTGTACACACATGGGAAAAATAGAAATGTAGTTCATGCTGAGGCACGTCGCCACTGAGGTGAAATATGAAAATGCATACTTCTACATCACAGCGTATCATATCACCCTTTTGTCCAGTCACATCACCCTGCGTCATGCATCACAAACCAGGAAGTGGCCTGCTAACTTTACAGTAGTAACACATGAAAAAATAAACAAACACAGTTTGAGTCACGAGGAAACTGGTCTCTTAACCCTGGAACCAAAAATGGTACGGTCCTGTTTGTCGCATCATCCTCCATGAACCAGGAAGTAGCCTGCTAACTTTGGTGATAAGCGGGAAAAATAAACAAACACAAATACAGCAATCAACACTGTTTGGGTCACAACAAAACTGGCCCCTCAACTTTGGAACAAAAAATGGTCCCGTTTGTCCTTTCGCATGATCCTGTGTCATGCTCCACGAACCAGGAAGTAGCTTGCTAACTTTAGTAATAAACAAAAAAAAAAACACAGTTTGAGTTAAAAGAAAACTGGCCCCTCCACTCCGGAACCAAAAATGGTACAGTCCCGTTTGTCCATTCGCATCATCCTGCGTCATGCTCCACGAACCAGGAAGTAAACGGACAAACAGAAATACAGCGTTCTGCTTCGTTAGAATCGCGAGGAAACTGGCCCCTCAACACGGGAATCAAAAACGGCACGGTCCCATCGGTAACATCTTCCTCCGCGACACAGGAAGCGGCCTGCTGATGTATGAACATACAAACAAACAAATGTGACACCTTTCCACGTTGCAAACAGTTCATCGTTGTCAAATGATTTTCCTTATGTTTTGTGGTGCAGGTTAGTTCGACGCTGCACTGACACGGTCAACTTTTAGCCGCGTTACGTGTTTAAATTCAAGCAGCCACCGGTGTGTCTGAAGCGAAGCCTGCCACTATTAATAACAACAATCACATGCATGCTATCACGTAGGCGCTGCATCCACGAGGTTAGCCTGAGGTGACAAGTTTGCAAAAAGTCTTACATAACTTGTTGACACGCCGGCAGGTTCCCAAGCGAGGAGCGCCCCGGGCCTCTGGGCACGGGGTCACACGCACGGTTAAAAAGTGCACAAATATTATGGCTCACCGTGAGGCTTGGAAGCAGTGGAGGAGTTGTTGATTTGGGAGGGCTTGTAGCAGCTTTTTTTTTTTTTTTTGCAAATGGAAACTATGCACAAGTGTCAACTGCAGGCAACAGCTGAGGAGCCAAACATAGCTGCCCCACGTGACCGCCAGCTGTCACTCACCTGGCAGGTAGCCACGCCCTCCGCACGCGCCACCGCCAACAAGTTTAGAACGCAAATAAAACATGGCGGTGAGCGCTTTACTAGAAAGCGCTTAGGAGTGGAACTAACAGGGGTGCCTCAAGGCAGGGCGCTTGATTTGTGTGGCAAGCGGCAGCAAAGGAACGCACCGCCGTGCAAAGCGAGGCAACAGCTGCCCCCCTACAGCACCAGACACAGTGGCTCTACCAGCCGACATTAACGTTTAAGACCCGCGACAACAACGCCTGTAGCGACATGCTCCATAGCGGTGTTACCTTCATTCGGGGACGGTGGTGGACGAGTTAACATCGGCGGCGACATGCAGACGCGACTGCTGGAGGAGACGTCCAGACCCTGAACGTCTCGGAAACACAAGGGCGAACAACAAACGACACTTCCGCCTCACTTCCGCTCGTGCCCGACTGCGCGCTCCGGTTAGCGTGCATTAGCGTAGCATTGCTAAGAGATGCTAACGTGAAGTCTGTCAAATGGGGGGAAATGATTTTAGAGAATTCATCGTTGCTTTATAATTGATCGGACACTACTTTATTGTTTAAACCTACAGTCAATGTTTTTTTGCTTTGTTTTTTCTGAGAAACCTTGTGGCAAGCTATTTAGTACGTCCAAATAAAGCTTACGCCGGTGACGTAAAACATCTCTCTAAACAAATGTATTACGGTGCAAAATATTCTTTGCTCCAATCGCTAAACCTCGTTTAAAATGCAGCTTCATTATCCTCGGGTCAAGTTTTTCAGTCAAATGTACATTTGTGCATTGAAAATATGTGCCGTTGGAAAAAAATAAACCAAAAGTGCGAGTATCTTTTAACACTGTCAAATAAAACTTTGATTTACTCGGCTATGGACAGTGATATTTGCACGATGACAATTTCGCATTGAAGTCTTGTGTCGCTGCCTTCCCAGGCGGAACCAATATTCCGCCGTGCGTTTTACCCGGATCACCGTTGTCCGCCAACATGGCAACCTGCGCGCTCACTGTATGGAAAGGTCAGTTCCGTTTGTTTTACTTAATTTATACCCACTGACGTTTATTATTAGCGTCGTATATGTGTTAAAAACGGCATAGAATACCACTTTTTGCGCTTACGGTGCTCTTGTTGTTGGCTAAAAAAAAAGCTAAACTGCCGCTAACGCGCCTTCTCTTGGGGCTAACTGTGTTGTTGTGTCGCAAAGCTAGCTCCTCGCGCTGGACCTTCACGTCTATGAGCTTTATTTGTTAAACCTATCGCTACCTTCTGATGTTAGAAGGAAGGAGGCACACTTGAATGCTTCATATTCGTGTTGGGTGCATGACATAGACAAACTAATGTGGCCTCTTTACGGTACGTTAAGAAGTTTTGCACTTTCCTCGCCACATAAAACATGTTGCCGCTTCTCACCAGTTGTAGCAGGATGTCGGAGGCAGCTTCTGAGTGGCGGCGCTCCCACCTACACAGCCTTTCCCTCCTGCAGCATCCCCGCCAGGACCTTTGCTGCAGCCGCCGCCATCAAGTGAGTTCAAAAGAAGACATTTGTCTCCTCTGACGTGACTGTATTCCTTCGTTCTGTTTTCCCATTAGGACACGAAAAAGGGGGAAGAAAGAGGACAAGGAGCCAGAGGTGAAGAAGGAGCCGAGGGTCATCGATGACAAAGACCGACACAAGCCCTTTGGGAAGACGGCGTGGGCGCCTGTGGACGACGTCTACATCCTGAGGTACTACCCGAGGACCGTGTACAGCGTCGCCGACGCCGTCGACCTGCTGAAGAGCTACCAGGTGTTGGACTTCACCGCCCACAATCAGCCTGTCTACGTGGACCTGAAGCTCGACATGAAGCTGGAGAAGAAGGTCTGATTTTCTTGTTTGACATTTTAGCCGGTAAGATCCTTTTTCAATTTCCTTTTTATAGAAAAAAGTTGACCCCTTCGTCAGCACGGTGCATCTTCCACACCCCTTCAAGACGGAGATGAACAAAGTTGTGGTGTTTACTGAGGTAAGGACTTTTGTGTTACACATCTGATGACCTGCTTTTAATAAAAGACCTTTTTGGCAGCGCTCTGCACATGTTTCATTCAGCGTTATTGAGATACTGCTTGTTTTTAGCATCTGTAATGCAGGGGTGTCCAAATGTTTCCCAGCGAGGGCCACATAACGAAAAATTAAAAGGATGCAACTTATAAGAAGTTAAATATATTTCAAGAAAAAACTACAGCTCAGCTTTGGGAAATCAGGGGAAAAAATCCTATCATTAGGATCGACTTTGCTCTTTCCCCTCCTTCCCCGTTTTTGCTGTTTTTTAACAAATATTTTAACTTTTTTCCTAAATTTTGTGAATGTTTTTATAATATTTTGACTTTATTCCCACTGAGTTGTAAAAAAATTCTCTTGACTATTTCAGCTCTATGCTACTAGTTTTATTTTTCCTCATAATAGTTTACGTTTATTTGCATATTTTTTCCTTCTTTTAGTATTATTATTATTATTATTGTTGTTAGACTTTATTATAATTGTTTCCCCATTTCTGTTGTTTTTTTTTGTTTTTATTGATTTTCAAAAAATATATTTTTTTTGGTTCTTATATTATTATATATTATATTATTTTTATATATAAAAAAATAAATAAAATAGTGTATTTTTTCTTTAATATTGAAACCATGCTACTAAAATGTAATTTTTCCTCGTAGTATTACAAGTTTATTATAATTTTTCCCCTGTTAGAATACAGCTTTTTTCTTTTGAATATTTTGACTTTATACTCGTAAAAATGACAGCAGATTTTGCCGTGTCTGCTGCTGTTTTTTTCTTCTATTTCAACTTTTTTTCTGGAAATTTTCTTCATGTAATGATGACCCTTTTCCAATATTTTGACTTTATTCTCGTAACATTTTAGCTGCAAAGTAAGGTTTTGCGCAACGTAATAATAACAAAAAATAATAATTTGTGATTTGTTTCTCATATTTCGACTTAAAATGAAAATAATAATAATAATAAATATATTTCTGCTACTATTTTACATTTTCCAACTATTTCAGCTTTCTTCATGTAAATGTTCTTCTCGTAATTATGACTTGATTTCTATTTTGACTTCATGCGAGTGTAACATAACCTTTTCAGCAACCTAATTTTCTAAAAAAATGACACCTGACAAAATAAAAAAAATAATTTCAAAAAATCAATAAAATAGCATCTTTTTTTCTTCAATATTTCAACCTCTTGCTACTCAAGTGACGTTACCTTTCCTCATAATATTACCAGTTTATTGGTGTAATTCCTTTTCCTAGTTAGAATACCACTTAAAAATATATATATTATTATTATTATTGTTGTTATGCTTTATTATTATTATTATTATTATTATTATTATTATTATTATTAAGTTTTTCCATGTTTTCTGTTTTTTTTAATTTACTTTATTTTCAAAAAAATGTACTTTTGGAAAAAAATGACATCTTTTTTTGTTTCTTATATTATGACATAAAATAAAAAAAACATTTACAAAATAAATCAAATTATGTGTGTATTTCTTTTTATTTTCCATTGCAACTTCCTTCTGGTCGGTTTTCTCCTGGTAATGATGACTTTATTCCCATGTTTGCTCTCGGAACGTGACTGGAGCGTAACGCCTTTTTTGTTTTGTTTGTCTCATATTACCACATAAAATAAAAAATAAATGGAAAAATGAAATATGATTTTTTTAAAAATATTTCAACTCTGTGCTTTTGTAATTTCTTTCCTCGTTGGAAGACAACCTTTTTTTCTTTTCAAATTTTGACTTTATACTCTTTTTTTTTTTTTTTTTTTTGTTTATTTTTTAATTGTCCAACTATTTCAACTTCTCGTCAATTTTCTTCTCATGACTGCATCCCCATAATATTTTGACTTTATTCTTGTAACGTTCCAACTGGAATGCTGCAGTTTTTTTTTTTTTTTAAGCAACCTAATTTTAAAAGAATTCCAACTTTGTTGTTTTGTTTGCTCCTCATATTACCGCTTCAAATACAAAATAAATAAGTTGAAGAAATACGTTTACAAAAAAACCCTTTTATCTTTAATATTTCAACGACTAAAATGACATTTTTCCTCACAAAATGCCGAGTTTATCGTTCCTCATCAGAATGCAACCGTTTTATTTATTTTAGTTTGACTTCGCACTTCCTTTCCTTCTTGGAATTCTGACTTTATTCCGACTCCCTTCACATTGTAACCACCTAATTAGGCAAAAATGACATCTTTTCTTTGATGTTTTGTTTGTTTCTCAATGATGACTTCAAATAAATGATGCAATCCGTTTAAAAATGAAATAAAATAACATATTTTTCTTCAATATTTCAACTTTATGCCACTAAAATGATGGCATATTTACTTTAGTTTATGCTTGGATTTTTTTTCTCATTATAATACAACTTTTGTTCTTTTATTATTTTCCTATGTTATAATAATAATTATTGTTATTATTATACTGGCTTTTCTTCTGCAGCTGTTTTTTTTTCTCCCAAATATTTCAACTTTTTCTTCTGGTGATTATGATTTACGTGATCATTTATTCCCAGATTTGGATGTTATTGTTGGGATTTAACCACCAGCTTAAAAAAACAAAACAAAACAAAATCACATCTTTTTTTCTTTTGTTTGTTTCGCATATTACAAGTTGAAATACCCAAAACATCACAATACAATAACATCTTTTTTTGTTTAATATTTTAACTTAATGCTACTAAAATGTTATTTTTTCACCATGAAATGAATTTTATTTTCATAACATTACTGCTGATTTTCCCATTTTTGCTGCTGTCCCCGCCCCCCTCTCCCCTCTTGTTAAATCAAATTTTTGGAAAGTGACGAGCCATATCGGCCCATTATTGGGCCAATAAAGTTTTTTTTTTAATGTGTCAAAGTAGCCATAATAACGTCCCAAAATGCTGTCCGCTTTTGCCCGTAGGATGTTAATCAAGCTAACGTGGCTAAGGAGGGCGGAGCCTCCTTTGTCGGAGGAGCGGAGCTCATTCAGCCGGTGAGTTTGTCCAACCCCCCCATCAAAGATGTCTTGTGCTCTTTTCAATTATTATTTTTGTTTGCAGATCTTGGATGACGAGATCGTTGCCGACTTCTACGTCTCCGTGCCTGAAATGCTGGCCAAGCTCACGCCGCTCAAAAACAAGCTGAGAAAGAAGTTTCCAAAGAGCAACAGAGGTGATCCCCTCCCCCAACAACCCCCACCCCCAGGAGCCTCCTGGTGGAACTACAAGCTTGACTCCCTTTGCCTCTTCAGGCTCGGTCGGCATCAACGTTCCCAAAATGCTGGAGCTCTTCAAGACGGGCCACGAGTACGCCGTGGAGAGCGAGTGCTACGTCAGGACGCAGATTGCCACGGTGCGTCACGCCCAGTAAAGTGGGCGGGGATTTTGTTGTTGTTGTTTTGGACCTGTGGTTGTTTTTGGTTTTTGCCAGCATTTATCTGTTCGTTTGTTTGTCTGTGTTCAAAATAACTTGAAAAGTTCTCAATGGATTTGGATGAAATATTCAGGAATTGTCGGAAATGGGATATGGAAGAGCTGATTACATTTTGGGGGTGATCCGGATCACCGTTTGGATCCAAAAATATTTTAAAGGATTCTTTTACATTGCTAGATAAGGTCATTTTCGGCATTTGTATATATAAACTCCACCAAAAAAAATGGTCAGAGCACTTATCCCGGACATTCAGCCATCATTCTAGGTTATCATGCTAATGTTAGCATGTTGGCATTGCTAGCATGCTAATGCTGGCATACGAGCATTTTTAGCTGTTTTCATGAGTAGACACATAAATAAACACCACTATCATGCTAGGTATTTGCATGCTAACATTAGCATGTGAATATTGCTAGCATGCTAGGATTAGAATAGTAGCATTTTTAGCCGTTTTCATGGGCAGACACTTATATCAACACTTAACACTATCATGTTGGGTGTTATCATGCTAATGTTAGCATGTTAACATTGCTAGCGTGCTAATGTTACCATACTAGCGTTTTTTGCTATTTTTATGGATAGACACATATACAAACACCGCTATCATGCTAGGTGTTAGCATGTTAACATTAGCATGTTAGCATCACTAGCATGCTCATATTACAATAGCATTTTTAGCCGTTTTCATGGGTAGACACTTTTATGAACACTTACCACTATCATGTTAGGTGTTGTTATGCTAATCTTAGCATGTTGACATTGTAATCGTGGTAACGTTGGCATACTTGCATATATAAACACTATCATGCTAGCATGCTAACGTTAGCATGTTAAAATTGCTAGAATGCTAACATGAGCATATTAGCATTTTTTTTATTTTCATGAATATGAACTTAAGCAGTGCTGTCATGAAAGGTGTTAGAATGCTGCTTTTAGTATGCTAACATTATAACATTTTTAGCATTTTCAGAGGTAGGCACATAATGCTACATGTTAGCATGTTAACATTGTTAGCATTTTTTAAGTCATTGAAACCCTTTCATGGTGTTTTTTTCATGGTCAAGGAATCCATATATATATATATAATATATATATATATACACACACTGTATATATAATATTTATATACACACACTGTATATATAATATTTATATACACACTGTATATATAATATTTATGATGTAAATCACAATGGCGAGTGCTTTTCTAGTGTTTATATATTTTATTCTTCCTGCAGCTGGACCTTCCCAAAGAACACATCCTCGCCAACCTGCAGACCATCCTCATGGACGTGTGCTCGCATCGGCCCGCCAATATGGGTACAACCACTCTTTAAGTGCCCTTCAAGTGGAAAAAGGAGTTAATGAAACGTGAATAACTCATGCGCTGTCATTCCAGGCCCCTTTGTCAAGCGCGCCATCATCACCAGTCACACCAGTGAGGCTCTGTGGTTCAACAGTGATGACCTTCTGCCCAAACTGGCTGAAGAATAACCCTCTCTGTGTGTATTTGTTGTACTTAGTAATAAAGTTCTTTGTTTTTTTAATCTCCTGACTTCTTGTTACCTGCAAGTGATGTCTTGTGTGTAATACCACCTGCGGTCACTAGGGGGCGGTGTTGGTCACCCTTGAACTTCACACGACTTTTTGTGGGGTTTTTTTGTTCTTATTACTTGGGACATTTGGACCAATTGTGACCATATTAGTAAATTAAATTATGCCTATTTATAATCATATAAAAATATAATGAATAATTCATTAAAAAATATATAGTTTATGAATATATTTTATTTTTTCATTATTTCGGCTCAAAAGAGGCAATTGTTTTATTTTTATTAAACTATTTAACCAAGTGCGGTTTAGTTTATTTTGACTGGTAATATTTGAATAAATTAATTTGATTTGTAATGTAATAATAAATAGTGATTAATTGACAAAAAATACAGTAAGTTTGTTTTTTTTATTTATATTCCTTTAGGCTCAAAAGTGGTCATTATCTTTAAGGCTACAGCAATAAACCAACGGTGTTGTTTTTATAAAACATTATTTTTCATGTATAAAAATAAAATATAATAAATGTATTTAAAATATATAAATAATATTTATTTTAATTTTGTCATTTAATTTTTATATGTTCAAATGAAAGGTTCAGTAAAATGATAAATATAAAAATATATGCATATATTGCGGTGTCTCTTGTCTTTGGTTGCCGTTAGATGGCGCACGTGTACCTAATAAAGTGCAATGGCGTCAAATCAGTGCTGCTCAAAACCAAAGTTGTGTGCGAGTGTGTGTGCGTGAAGCTCCTCCTCCTGCTGAGGAGGTGGTGACTCCTGGGAGGAGGTGTTGAGAAGGTGGAGGAGGAGGAGGAGGAAGGTGGGACGTCCTCCGGGTGTGAGGAAGAGGAGCACAACCAAACGTTCATCCTGCAGGAGCTGAGCACACTGCTCGTCACTTCCACGATCTTCTCATCCTGATCTCGCACACATTTGTTTCTTCCTCCAGAGTTCTCCGTGGGCGTGCACGCAGGCTTGGAGGGCGGGGCTGGACCGGACTTCACTTCTCCCGGCTGGGCTTCGGGACTTGGTCAGTCTTCCTGGCCGGAGAGCGCCAGCTCGCGTCTCGCTGCTGCTTTTGGATCCTTCCGGGACTTTTCTTCCCTCCTCGTGACGTCGGAACGAGCATGCACGGTTCTGCGGTTCCTGCCTGAGGCTCCCGGATCAAAGCCACTACCCTCACCCGGGACTGGACCTGGATTAGCAGGAGCATGGAGACTTGGTGGCTGTTTGTCGGCGCCCTGGCTGCAGTCCTGACCGCCCCGAGGGTGACACATGGTGGGTATTTTTGTCCCCCGTGCGCTCATGCAGTTGTTGGTGTTGTTATGTGGGTCAGGGGTTATCAGAGACCACCTCCAACATTCTTCATTTTCCTGCGAAAGTAGAGCTTTATGCACCCTGGGGGAGGTCACACACTACACCTGCTCTCTCTTACCGGGGAGTTTATCCATGTGGGAAAGAGTTCCACCAGTGGATTAGTGCAGGTTGGGTATTTGGGACTCTCCTGGGAAGGGTTTTCTCTCCTGATCTTTACACTTTTACTATTTCAAAGCCCAAATGTGATTGTTTAGGTATACTTTTGAAAGCAATGCTGACTGATGCACACTTCTTGGTGCAAAAAAAGCAAAAAAGCTCACTTTTTCAGTGAAATGACGAATGTGTTTCGTCAAAACTCGTAACGACGCACGTATACACAACAAACGACGCAACAAACGTGAATCAAATCCCATTAGAAAGTCTATCTTTCACATTTAAGTTCACAACATGATGAAAATAGAAATAGTCTGTCCCGGGGTCAAACTGTGGCCATCGCGAAGCCAAAAATGAACAATCGGTCAGCTGTTTGGAAGAAAACTAAGGGATAAAAAGAAGTTATGAGGATGAACACGCTTCCATCGAGCTTTAAGAGGTGTCCGAAGTGAGACACGCGGCACATTCTAAGAACAGGTATGAACCAGAAAAGGACAAAATAAAAACAACAGCAAAAATGGAAAAATTTGGAGTCATTTTATGAGAATAAAGTAAAAAAAAATTGTAATCAGACGAGAAAAAGTCATAATTTTATAAGAGTTATGTTTAATATTATGACAAAAAATTAAAAAAAAATAAGTTAGGTTGTAAAAAAAAGTTATAATGCTACGAGAATAATGTCAAAATATTATGTGATGAAGTCATAATTGCCCGAAGAAAATTTACAAGAAAAAAATTGAAATAGTTGGAAAAAAAAGCTGTCATTTTACAAGAATAAAGTAAAAATATTAAAAGTAAACTGCCGTATTCCAAAAAAGTCGCAATTTTATGAGAATAAACTATAAATAAACCATTTTGGTAGCATAGAGTTGAGATGTTAACTTATTTTTATTTATTTATTTGTAAATTTCTAATATTATGAGACACAAGCAAAAGAAAATGAAGTTGTAATTTTTGGAAAATTAGGTTGGGGGAAAAAGTTAGAATTTTATGGGAATAAAGTCAGAATTACGAGAAGAAAATTTACAAGAAAAAAGCTGAAATAGTTGGCAAATATAACAAAAAAAACCATCTGTAATTTTACGAGAATAAAGTCAAAATATTAAAAGTAAAAAGTCGTATTGTAACGAGAAAAAAGTTGCAATTTTACAACAATAAGCTGGTCATATTATGAGGACAAAGAAAAAATGTTATTTTTTTGTAAAGTCGTAATATTATGCAAATCAAACAAAACAACAAATAAAGTTGTAATTTTTGAATATTAGGTTGGGGAAAATGTTACAATAGTATGGGAATGCAGTCAGCCAAGGGTGCATGAGATCCGCCCGGAGTTCCTTACGGCCCCCTGACACGACTCTGCAGCACTGCGAGGGCGCCAGGCGGTGCCTGGTAGACCGGGGTGGTGGCCCCTGGACCGTAGGGGGTGTTCCAACTATGGTGGGATCACACTCCTCAGCCTTCCTGGTAAGATCTATTCGGGGTTCTGGAGAAGAGGATCTGCCGGATAGTTGAATCTTGGCGGATTCAGGAGGAGCGGTGTGGTTTTTGTCCTGGTCGTGGAACTGTGGACCAACTCTACACTCTTGGCAGGGTGCGTGGGGGTGCATGGGAGTTTGCCCAACCAGTCCACACGTGTTTTGTAGACTTGGAGATGGCATTTGACTGTGTTCCTCGAGGAATCCTGTGGGGTACCGGACCACCTAATTCAGGCAGTCTGGCAATAAGTCGGACCCGTTTCCAGTGAGGGTTGGACTACGCCAGGGCTGCCCTTTGTCACCGATTCTAATTTTTAGGCGGTTTGGTGCCTACAGGATTGGGTCTCTGCTTTTTGCAGATGATGTGGTCCTGCTGGCTTCATCGGGCCGTGACCTTCAACCCTCACTGGATCAGTTCGCGGCCGGGATGAGAATGGAGTGGAGTGCCATCCCTGGGTCAGGGATGAGATCCTGGAGTTTACATACCTCAGCGTCTTGTTCACGAGTGAGGGAAGGATGGAACACGAGATCAACAGGCGGATTGGTGCGGTGTCTGCAGTGATGCGGACTCTGCATCGGTCCGTTGTGGTGAAGAGGCAGCTGAGTCGAAAGGCAAAGCTCTAAATTTACCGACTGACCTACGTTCCTACCCTCACCTATGGTCATGAGCTTTTGGTAGTACCCGGAAGGACGGGATCGCGGGTACAAGTGACCGAAATGAGTTTTCTCTATACAGGGGTCTGTCTCCCTGAGCGATAAGGTGAGAAGCACTGTCATCTGGGAGATCCTTCCATGTTCCTCCACAGTGAAAGGAGCCAGATGAGGTGGTTTGTGCATCTGGTCAGGATGCCTACCGGACGCCTCCTTGGGGAGGTGTTCAGGTCAGGTCTGACCGGTAGGAGGCCTCTGGGAAGACCCGGGACACATTGGAGAGACTATTTCTCTCAAGTGGCCTGGGAATGTCGGGGGATCCGCCTGGAGGAGCTGGAGGAAGTAGCTGGGGACAGGGAAGTCTGGGCTTCCCTGCTTAGGCTGCTGCCCCCGTGACCCGACCTCGGATAAGCGGAAGAAGATGGATGGATGGAACAGCAAAAAGGAAAAATGAACAAAGGGTGAAGGTGATGCTAATAATACACTTTCTTAATGTCACAAGCAAGATGGAGCTGCTTGTGTGAGTGCTTGTAGACGGGGGGGGGGCGCTGCTCGTTGAGAAGAGCAATACGTGCTTTTGTGTTTGTCTCCAAAAGTGTCCAATAAGACCAGAAAACTCACTAGAAATGTCGCCGGTACCATTTTTTTGTACGTCAGCGGGGTCGGAATTCTCGCCAAATATAGCAACAAAGTGGCTAAGTTGGCAACATCGTTCCCTCCTGCTACCTCTTCTTCTTTTCTGGCAGACTGGGTGCCTACGAGGTGATTCATTGAGTCAGAAGTGCGTCCCATTACTTTTGTCCACGTGGTACAGTTTGCATTCCTTTGCATTTCTTTCATCCTCCAAACGAGCGCGTTTAAACATTCACCGGCAGCGTCTCGGTTAGTCCTTCAAGTTGATGAACGACAGGAAAGCCAAACCTAAACTTGAGAGGGCGGCACGGGTTTACACTCCTCTGCGGGGTGAAACCGGTTTTAAACTTCAAGCACATCTTCGACGCGCACCGTCTGTCGAGTCTTTGCCTCAAAAATGGTCACTATAGAGGTTCCGAAGGAGCCAATCGGGATTCGATCTGCATCGGGTAGCCATGTAAACGCTGCATGACCTCACGTCCGTCTGCAGGAAGGTGGCCTGCCGTGATAATCCCCGACCTCTCATGTGCATAATCCCTGTGCATAAAAACATGACCCACATGTGCACTGATGCTGACTCTCTCTCCCTCTCTCTCTCTCTCTCTCACTGTGTGTGTGTGTGTGTGTGTGTGTGTGTGTGTGTGTGTGTGTGTGTGTGTGTAGGAGCGTGCGTCCACGAAGGATCCCTGCATGCGGTAGGTCTTCTTATTTCTTCACCACTGCGATGATGAATGCATTTCCAAGGCTGAGAGGGCTGCTTGCTCATGAATTATTCATGAATGAGGGGGTGTGTCTTTAAATGTAAACAGGAAGTAGAAAATGTATACCTTACAGAGTGACGCTGCACATCCTCTGCCGTGCACGTTTGTCATTTATAATGCATACAGCACGCGTGCACGACACACACACACACACACACACACACACACACACACACTGTATTACTGTGTACCGTGATTCAAGTCTTCAGTCTTTTCAAAGTAAAAGCACGGTATAATGTCCAGTCTTTTTAGTCCTTGAGCCATGAAGAGCAGAAGTGAAATCACTTTAGAAAAAGATCCGATCTGACTTTAAAGGCCTCTAAGGGCGCTCGTCAGCTGTTCCCTGGGAGAATAAACCCCCCACCCCCCGCACCCAGGCCGTGTAATTAGGGCGGAAGGAGCGAGACGGGACATACCTGTGACGGCGTGAGGACACATCCTGACGCTTTTGAAGACGTTTGTGGGAACATGTTAAGAACAGCACAGGAGGGGCTTGGCGGCGGTGGCGGTGGTGGTGGTGGGGGGGTGGGGTGTGGCAGGGACACAGGTGGGATGTTCCGGCATGTTCCAACACAGTCCATAAGGACATTCTGGAGTTCAAAGACAAGAAGAAGAAGAGGAAGTGTTCTCCCCGCGGCGCAGGAACAAACGGAAAGAAAAAGAAAGCGGAGATGAAAGTGCAGAGACTTTAGCGCTTCTAAAGTGTCAAACATTAAAAGACAGAAAGAAAAACAGATGTCGAACCCCAGAAACACAAACTCACTTATTCCTGGGCTTGGCCATCGTTTCAATTTGAACGATTCCGGTTCTGATTCTGATACCTCGTTTCGATTTCCGGTTCCTAACGATTCTTGATTCCGATGCTTTTAAGAGGCAGAGTCATAAAAGTTTGCGTGGTTTAAATGTGGGCGCTCACCACAATTATTTTTGGATGAAATGTTTGGACTTCTTCATTTTTTTTACACTGTTGTTTATGTGTTAGTGAGTATGTGATGCTATTGCCTGTGTGATGCCCTATTCCAGGTTCATACTTATTCATTCCAGGTTCGTAGTCATTTATCCCAGGTTCATACTGACCTAGTCCCCTATTCCCTGTTCATGCTTACTTATTCCAATTTCGTAGTTGTGCATCCCGGGATTATACTTACCTATTCCAGGTTCACACCCACCTGTTCCAGGATTATACCTACCTATTGGTTTTTCCCAGGTTCATACTTACTCATTCCCCTATTACTTACTTATTTCAGGTTCATACTTACCTATTCCAGATCCATACTTATTTATTCCAGGTTCGTAGTAATTTATCCCAGGTTCATACTGACCTAGTCCCCTATTCCCTGTCCATGCTTACTTATTCCAATTTCGTAGTTGTGCATCCCGGGATTATACTTACCTATTCCAGGTTCACACCCACCTGTTCCAGGATTATACCTACCTATTGGTTTTTCCCAGGTTCATACTTACTCATTCCCCTATTACTTACTTATTTCAGGTTCATACTTACCTATTCCAGATCCATACTTATTTATTCCAGGTTCGTAGTAATTTATCCCAGGTTCATACTGACCTAGTCCCCTATTCCCTGTCCATGCTTACTTATTCCAATTTCGTAGTTGTGCATCCCGGGTTTATACTTACCTATTCCAGGTTCACACCCACCTGTTCCAGGATTATACCTACCTATTCCCATATTCCAGGTCTATACTTACTTATCCCAGGTTCGTACTTACCTATTTTCGGTTTATACTTGCCTATTCCAGGTTCATACAGGTTCATTCCAGGTTCACACTTAGGTATTCCAGGTTCACACCTATTTGTTCCTGGTTCATACTTACCTATTCCTGGTTCGTATTTAGTTATTCCAGTTCACACATACATACGTATTCCAGGTTCATATTTACCAATTTCAAGGATCATATTTACAGTACGCATTCCAGATTCATATGTATTTTTCCCATGTTCATACTTACATATTCCAGGTTCATGCCTATTCCCCTATTCCAGATTCAAACTTACTTATTCGAGGTCTGTAGTTATTTATCCCAGGTTTGCACTTACCTGTTCCCGTATTTCAGGTTCATACTTACTCCTTCCTCATTCATTCTTAGTTATTCCAGGTTCACACCCACTTGTTCCTGGTTCACATTTACTTACTCCTGGTTTATATTTACTTATTCCAGTTCACACATACTTATTCCAGATTCGCAGTTACGGATTCCAGCTTCATGCTTACCTTTTCAAGGTTTATATTTGCTTATCCCAGGTTCTTATTCTAGGTTTACACTTACTGTACGTATTCCGGGTTCTTACTTACTTATCCCAGGGTTGTACTTACCTATTCCAGGTTCCTACTTACTAATCCCGGGTTGGCATTTCCTTTTCCAGACTTGTACTTATCCCAGGTCCATACTTACTTATTCTAGGTTCACACTTACAGTACCTATTACAAGTCCATACTTACAGTACTTATCCCAGTTTCATACTTACTTATTCCAGGTCCCACACCACTTTCTGCTCGCACTCGCACCCTCGCTGACATTTTCGCAAATGTCACTCAACAGCCAGCCAGCAGGCTGCTGAATGCTGATCTTCATCTCTAACAAGATCTGCAAAGTTCACGGCAACGTCTGCTAAGCAAACGTCAAACTCACTGGCCGCCCTGACAACATTAATAGAGGATCTTTGACTAGCCTTTTAGCAGTTGGTCCTTCAAAGTAGCACTGCGCTTCTGTTATATAGAGGACCTTTGACTAGTGTTTTAGTGGTAGACTCCTAAAAACAGCAGCACGCTCCTGTCATACGTAGAGGACCTTTGACTTGCGTCTCAGCCGTTGGTCCTTAAAAACAGCATGGCACTTTTGTTTTATAGAGAGAAGTTTTGACTAGTGTTTTAGTAGTATGAACAGAATAAGATTTTCATTGCATGGTATAACTGCTGTTTTACCATGCACATGACAATAAAACTCTTGAATCTTGAATCTTGAATCTTGAGTAGTAGATTCCCAACAACAGCCCTGTTATATTAAGGATTTTTGACTTGGGCTTTAGTGGTAGATTCCTAAAAACAGCAGCACACCCCTGTCATATATAAAGGATCTTTGACCAGCATTTTTGCAGTTGGTCAATAAAAACAGCACTGCACTTCTGTTATATAGAAGATCTTTGACTAGTGTTTTAGGAGTAAATTCTTAAAAACTGCACTGCACTTCTGTTATATAGAGGATCTTTGACTAGCCTTTTAGCAGTTGGCCATTAAAAACAGCACATCACTTCTGTTATTTAGAGGATCTTTGACTAGCGTTTTAGCAGTAGTCACATATATAGGATCTTTGATTTTCATTTTAGCAATTGTTCCTTAAAAACAACAAAACAGTCTTGTCATATATATACATATAGGATCTATGACTAGTGTTTTGGCAGTTGTTCCTTAAAAACAGCACAACACTTCTGTTATATAGAGGATCTTTGACTAGTGTTTTAGTGGTAGATTCCTAAAAACAGCAGAGAGCTCTTGTCACATATAGAGGATCTTTGACTAGTGTTTTAGTGGTAGACTCCTAAAAACAGCACTGCACTCCTGTTATATTGAGGATGGTTGACTAGTGTTTTAGTGGTAGATTCCTAAAAACAGCAGAGAGCTCTTGTCACATATAGAGGATCTTTGACTGACATTTTAACAATTGGTCCTTAAAAACAGTCAAACGCTCCTGTCATATATAGAGCATCTTTGACTAGTCTTTTAGCAGTTGTTCCTTAAAAACAGCAAAGCACTTCTGTTATATTGAGGATCTTTGACTCGTGTTTTAGTAGTAGATTCATTAAAAAAGCAGTGTGTGCCTGCCATAATTAGAGGATCCTCGACTAGTGTTTTAGCAGTGGGTTCTTAAAAACAGCACTGCACTTCTGTTATATAGAGAATCTTTGACTAGTTTTTTAGGGGTTGGTCGTTAAAAACAGAACTGCACTTCTGTTGTAGCTCCTGTCAGATATAGAGTATATTTTGTGTTTTAGCAATTGGTCCTTAAAACAGCAAAGCGAGGTTGCCATATATAGAGGATCTTAGACTAGTGTTTTAGCAGTAGATTCCTAAAAACAGCAGAGAGCTCCTGTCACATATCAATTATATTTGTATAGAGGATCTTAGACTAGTGTTTTAGCAGTAGATTCCTAAAAACAGCAGAGAGCTCCTGTCACATATAGATTATCTTTGTCTGGCGTTTTATCAATTGGTTCTTAAAAACAGCAAAACGCTCTTATCATATAAAGAGGATCTTTGACTTGTGTTTTAGTGGTAGATTCCTAAAATCAGCAGCACGCTCCTGTCATATACAGAGGATCTTTGATTTGCGTTTCAGCAGTTGGTCCTTAAAAACAGCACTGCACTTCTGTTGTATAGAGGATCTTTGGCTCGTGTTTTAGTAGTAGATTCCTAAAAGCAGCACAACACGTCTGTTATGTAGAGTATCTTTGAATAGATTTTTAGCAATTGGTCCTTAAAAACAGCACAGAGCTCCTGTCATGTAGAGGATCTTTGACTTGAGTTTTCAGCAGTTGGCCCTGAAAGACAACAAAGTGCTCCTGTCACTGACAGAGGATCTTTGACTAGCGTATCAGCAGCAGTGATTCCTGTGCCGTCTTCCTGGTGGTCTCAGGTCAGACGTGTGAGTTTTGTGGAATGCGTCACGTGATTCTCCTCATGTTACATCCTATTGTTCCTAAAAAGACTTAAGAAGGACAGGAATGGTTGCCATGGCCGCGTACTACACACGAGCTGACAGACGCAATGACGCCGCCACAAATACATCAGCCGTGTAGCGCCACGTCCAAATATATCACCTGCCCCCTCCAGGCTGGAATTCCTGGCATTTGCGAGTCGGGAGTCGTACGGAATAGAAATGCAGGACGCCGCATGGCTTGGAACTGATGACAACATGACATCACTTCCTGTCACCATCATTAGTTAGATCATGAGCTATCTGGCTAGCTTGCTAACTATGCTACAATATATGTTTGCTGTTTGACTCGTTTGTTCATTGGATAATTAACTATAGCCAGCTAGCTAATACTGTACATAGGCTCTTGCTTGCTAACTATAATATATGTTACATTTGCTGTTTGACAAATTTGATTATTGGATTGTGAACTATAGCTAGCTAGCTATCAGGCTACGGCGTGCTAACTATGTTACATTTGCTGTTTTTGATGCCTTTGTTCACACTGTACTTGTTTTGCTTTTTTGTTAGCTTGCCAGCGTAATTGGCAATCCAATATGGCGACGGTAGCTAGGGTCAAATGTCATATCAGTAAATGGAGTATTTGATCTTTCTAAAAAGAAAAAAAAAAAGTTGTTAATGCATTTTGGGGAATACCGAGAGGCTGGATGAGTTCACATCCAAAATGCGCCCTTGCAGCCGCGCCGCATTTACACGGTGGCGACCGTAAAAAGTGATGAAGCGATGAATGCGGCGCCGCCATTAAAGCCTGAGTGGGCCTTTTATGAGCGCATTTTCTCTTTCGCACTCATGTCGAGCACATGGTCAGTCATAGATCCAGGAAGCTTGTAAAAGTGTCACATTATGGGATTAAACACATCGATTGATCAAGACCTCTGTCAACTTTGCCGGCGATGAGTCATAGTGGTTTGAATATAGTCTGTTGTCATGGCGACCAGGGTGTTGTGCTTGATGGGGTGACCCGAGGCCACATTTGCTCCGTGTTATGCCGTCCTTATTCTTATGTACTATGTGATGTAACTCAAATATTCCAGACCAAAATTACATCTACTGGGTCGAATTTGTAGGTTATTTTTATATTCTGCGATATTCACTGCCTTAGATTTCACCGAAAGCTTCTAAAATATACTTTTAAAGCTGTTTTGTTATAAATTACATGATCTAATATCAATATTCCGCCCCAAATTGTCCTCAGCTGGGTTGAATAGTTAGGTTATTTTTATATTCTGCTATATTTGCCAACTTACATTTCACCAAAAGCTTCTAAAATATACATTTAAAGAGCTTTTGCGACATATTACGTGACGTAACTCAAATATTCCAAACCAAAATGCCATCTGCTGGTTTGAATATGTATGTTATTTTTATATTCGTCGATATTTAGGAGCTTTGATTTCACCAACAGCTTCTAAAATATACTTTTAAAGCTCTTTCATGACATATTACGTGACATAACTTAAATATGCCCAACCAAAATGTTGTCTGCTGGGTTGAATGCGAAGGTTATTTTTACATTCTGCAATATTTACCAGCTTTTATTTCACCAAAAGCTCTTAAATTATGCTTTTAAAGAGCTTTTGCGACATATTACGTGACGTAACTCAAATATTCCAAATCAAAATGCCATCTGCTGGGTTGAATGCCTATGTTATTTTTATATTCTGCTGTATTCACTGCCTTAGATTTGGCCAAAAGCTTCTAAAATATACTTTTAAAGCTCTTTCATGTCATTTTACATGACATAACTCAAAGATTCCAAACCAAACTGGCGTCTGCTGGGTACAATGCATAGGTTATTTTTGTATTCAGCTAGATTTACCATCTTAGATTTCACCAAAAGCTTCTAAATTATACTTTCAAAGAGCTTTTGTGACATGAAATCAAAATCAAAATGTCAGCAGCTGTGTAGAATCTATAGTTTTACCAGCTTAGATTTCACCGAAAGCTTCTAAATTCTGCTTTTAAAGTGCTTTCCTAACGTAGTATGTTAAATAGCCTTAATCCAAAATCCATTTTTCCCCTCAAAATTCCACCCACAACACCCCATAATGACAACATGAAAAAGTTGTTTTGTGATTTTGATAAATTTATTAAAAATAAAGAGAGAGAGAAAAGGCTGTGGATCTTTTTGTTTTTTAAACTTTTTAATTCATTTGCAAAAATTAAGAACATTTTTTTTTCATGTTGTCATTAAGGGTTGTTGTGAGTAGAATTTTGAGGGGAAAAATTAATTTCATCTATTTTGGAATAAGGCCACCCCATAACAAAACGTGGGAGGAAAAGAAGTGACGTGCTGTCAATACTTTCCGAATGCAAGAAATGGAAATTGGAAATTCAAATGCAAATTAATTTATAAACATTATTTAATATTGTTTTTTAATATAATATATATATATATATATAATAAATATAATAAATATTATATATATATATTTCTTCATGATTTGTATTTATTTTTTGTATTTTTCGTAACACTCACAAGATGATGTTATAATCCCGAGCACACAATCCCTAAAACGTATTCATATGGCTTTTACGTTTTTTGGTGCAAGAGGCAAAAAGAGGTGATGATGCAACTTCACACTAATAGATGTCACTTTCAGAGCACTTTTAAACCATCAAAACGGCCACAAGGTGGCAGAAGTGCATTTCATAATAGCTCGGCATGTGAATTTGACTGGAAAAAACACACACGACAGCAAGGAGGAAGTGGAAGAACACGGAGTGTAGCATGCACGAGTTACGCATTGTAGGGAAATTTTAACACATGCACACACACACAAACACACACACACACACTATGCACACGCATAGTTCCGTTCCAAATGTGAAAATTGTAAATAGTTCATGGTGTTATATTTGTAAAAAAAATCTATTTTGATGTAAAACAACCTTTTTTTTGTGTTGTTTATGTTGTGGCATAGTTGTTTAGATATTTGAGCTGTCACAAAAGCAACAACAAAAATCACAAAAAGCTGGCTTTCTTCCCTTTTTTTAGTCAGGAACTGATATTTTCCTGAAACTCACCTATGTTAAACTGCTGATGACTAAAGAACGGCAAAAGGTGGACGCAAACTTTTTTTTTTTCTGATGAAAGACAAGAGTCTAATCTTTCTTTTGGTAGCTTCCATGTTTATACGGCCGTAGAACACAATATTCTGTGTGCCTTGAAAGATCAGCCAAAATCCTCTGTAATGGTCGGTGGTGAACGGGTTGTCTTTTGAAAAAGGTCTGGGATTGAATGAGTTACGCGCCCCCCATTAGAGAAGCGGTGTTTTAACCCAACCAAACATGAGAAGTGGAGTGTATGCTGGACTTGGGAACCGGTTGTCTCTGTTCGGTTCTGACCCAAAAAAACGTCTTTTTTGTCGAGCACCCACAGCGTATGTCGTCCTTGTCCTTCTTTGAGAGTCTAAAAGTTCCTCTTTGGCGTCCCCGAAGCTGAAGCGAGCGCACTGATGTCACGAGCACTGTGGCCCAGGACGCGCACACACACACACACACACACACACACACACACTCACAAATGGATCATCAGAGGACTGTGGAGTCGCCACGTTTGAATTATTAAGTGAGCCGAGGCTGTGAAGTGCTGCTCTTTTCAAGATGCTATTAAAGCTCAGACGGCATCCCCGTTGCTTCCCAACGTCCCCGAGAGGAAGCTCCTGGGCGTGGGGTTTCATTTAACTAACATGTTTACATGACAAACAACAACCAACGGGAGCCTTCCTTCATGTTTGGACGACATCACAGAGCTGCGGAAGGGTAGTGAGAAAAGTGTCGTGTGCATGCCGGGCCACTAGTTGGCGATATCGCTTTGGAAGCACTTTTAAAAACACTAATATATATATTTTGGATTATTGCTAATATGAAGCGATGTTCTGAACTCCTGTTTCCATGCCAGTGGAGGCCTGGCGTCACTGAGACTGAACCAACAGCGCCTCTGCTGGATGCAGCCAAGTACCGCACTCTGTTGCTTCGACTTCTCGCATCAGGACGCAACCAATGCTGCACACCAGATCAAATTCATCAAAATCAGTTTATTGATTATTAGAATACACGTTACTAGTTTTACACTAAAAACGATGGTTTTCTTCCACAAAAAAAGTAATTTTAAATAATGGTTTTTACTCGCGGAAAAACCCGCCCACTAGCACATTTTCTGACAGAAAACCCAACTCATTCACTCTAAGTCGGTAATCATTTATAAATAATAATAATAAATGTGATTAAAGTGCTAAAAAAATAAAATAATTAAAAATCAAGTACATAAAATACATAGGCATTTATTAAGTGCTAACGAAATTAAATAAATAAAATATATAAAATAAATTGGCATTTGTGGGGATTTTCATTAAGTGCTAACAAAGTTAAAACAAGTAAAAATAAAATGTATAAAATACATGAAATAAATAAAATACAAAAACTAGGCATTCAGTGCTAAACAAATGAAATGAACAAAAATCAAACAAAATGTATAAAATAAATAAAATACAGAAATAAATAGGAATTTGTGGGTTTTTTGTGAAGTGCTGACCAAATTAAAATGAATTTAAAATAAAGAAAATAAGATACATAGAATAAACAGGCATTTACTAAGTGCTAACCAAATTCAAATACATGAAATAAAAATACATGAAATGCATAAAATCAATGAAATGTATAAAATAAATGGGCATTTGTAGGGCTTTTCATTAAGTGCTAACAAAATTAAAAAGAATAAAAACAAAAAAAAGGTAAATAAAATACATGAAATAAATAAAATACATCAAATAGGCATTAAGTGCTAAACAAATTAAATGAATACAAATTAAACAAAATACATAAAATATAGAAAATAAAAAGGCATTTGTGGGGTTTTCATTAAGTGCTGACAAAACTAAAATGAATAAAAATAAAGTAAATAAAATACATAAAATAAACAGGCATTTATGAATGCCAACCAAATTAAAATACATAAATACATGAAATAAAAATACATGAAATGCATACAATCACTCAAATGTATAAAATAAATGGGCATTTGTAGGGGTTTTCATTAAGTACTAACAAAATTAAAACGAATAAGAACAAAAATAAAGTAAATGAAATACATAAAATAAATTCAAGATTCAAGATTCAAGAGAGTTTTATTGTCATGTGCATAGTAAAACAGCAGTTATACCATGCAATGAAAATCTTATTCTGTTCATTCTCCCAAGAAAAGAAAGAAAACAAATGAAAGAATAAGAACATAAGAAACATAAACACATAAACATAAATACCAATAAATTAAGCAACAACAACAGAAGAGACATTAATACAAGTAAATAATACAAATAAATGAATAAATAAATAAATAAAGTGCTATGAGTGTGCGTGTGTTGCGTGTGGCGTGTGCGAGTGCTTCGTTGAGGAGCCTGATGGCCTGTGGGTAAAAGCTGTTTGCCAGCCTTGTGGTCCTGGACTTCAAACTCCTGTAGCGTCTGCCTGACGGTAGGAGTGTGAATAATGAGTGTTGTGGATGTGTGCTGTCCTTGATGAGGTTGTGTGTTCTTCGTAGGACTCTAGTTTTATAAATGTCTTGCAGTGAGGGGAGGGCTGCCCCAACAATGTTCTGTGAGGTCTTGATCACCCGCTGGAGTGCCTTCCTATCACGTGTTGTACAGTTACCGTACCAAACAGTGATGGAGGCGGTAAGGACACTTTCCATAGTGCATCTGTAGAAGCAACTCAGGATTGTGGTGGACATGCCAAATTTCCTCAGTCTTCTCAGGAAGTACAGTCTCCTTTGGGACTTCTTCAGAATTTGTTGGGTGTTGTGAGACCAGGTGAGGTCCTCGCTGATGTGTGTGCCAAGGAACTTGAAGGTTTTCACCCTCTCCACCTCAGTCTCATCAATAAACAGGGGTCTATGCGGCTCCTTTTCCCTTGTTCTTGGGTCGATGATCATCTCTTTAGTCTTATCTGTATTGAGAAGGAGATTGTTATCACGACACCAAGCTATGAGGTCCGCCACCTCTCTTCTGTATGATGTTTCAACACCACCAGTGATCAGTCCGATGACTGTAGTGTCATCCGCAAATTTAATGATGCTGGTGTTGTTCTGGGAGGCCACGCAATCGTAGGTGAAGAGCGTGTAGAGGAGTGGACTCAGCACACACCCCTGTGGGGTCCCAGTGCTCACAATTCTTGAGCTGGATGTGCGATTGTGGACTCTGACTGACTGGGGCCTGCCTGTTAGAAAGTTAAACACCCAGTTACAGAGGGAGGGTGACAGGCCAAGTGTGAGGAGCTTTTTTGTGAAATAAAACACAAATAGG
Source organism: Dunckerocampus dactyliophorus (assembly GCF_027744805.1). Lineage (NCBI taxonomy): Eukaryota > Metazoa > Chordata > Actinopteri > Syngnathiformes > Syngnathidae > Dunckerocampus > Dunckerocampus dactyliophorus. Next base: position 34,496,043 of record NC_072822.1, read on the forward strand.
CATTAAGTGCTAAACCAATTAAATGAATAAGAATTAAACAAAATACATAAAATATAGAACATAAATATGCATTTGTGGGGTTTTCATTAAGTGCTGATAAAATTAAATTGAATCAAAATAAAGTAAAATACATAAAATAGTTATTAAGTACTAAATAAATCAAATGAATACGAATCAAACAAAATATAGTAAATAAATAGGCATTTTTGAGGTTTTCGTGCTGACAAAATTAAAATGAATAAAAATAAAGTAAATAAAATACATAAACTAAACAGGCATTTATTAAGTGCCAACCAAATTAAAAGAATAGAAATCAAATATATAAAATAAATTGGCATTTGTAGGGATTTCCATTAAGCGCTAACAAGACTAAATTAATAAAAACAAAGTAAAAAAAAACATATAAAATGCATATAATAAATAAAATTAGTAAATTATATATAAGATAAATAAAATTCACTGGGGGTGTTGGAGTGTAACCAAAGCGAATAGCGGTGGTTATTGTATTTCCCTCCTCCCTGCTAGCCACCTACTGTCCCCTACTTGGGCGTCCCTGCATCGCACGCAATGATTTACAGCTGTAACGCGCCGCAACAACGTCCATTTTTGTCGCTCACGGTACGAGAAGTTCCTTTTTAGTGTTTGTGTCAAAGCACTGCAGCCCTAAAGATGCAAGACTGAGAGCACTGAAAGAGTACAGAAGTAATAACCTTGTTGCTGTCAAGCTGTTGTGATAGCGCTGTCGTGTCGGCACAAGGAAAAAAAAGGAACTTTTTGTACAGTTTGTAATTTGGAGAGAATAAAAAAACTGCCACAGACACACTCGGGCTTTGCTGTGTTGACAGAATCTTGAATTGAAGACCTCACAAAAGCTTTCATGAATGCTTCCTGGGATGCAGCGTGGAGAGGGAGGGGGGATTCAGAATGGAGACTGTACCTTGTGTGGCATTAACGTCGCATCAACATGGTGCGTTCACTGACTCGTACCTCTGTGCGTTGGATCCGTTGTCTGGGATTTACACGACAAATCGGCCGTGGACGTTGCGTTTTAAAGAGTAATTTGATAACATCTCCGTGCACATGCCCTCGGCAGCTTCATTTTTGTTGTAGCCAATCAGACACGCGAAGAAAGCCATTTCTGGAAAAGACATTAACAGTAACGGTGACGTTAAGGGGACTCCAATGATAATTAAGCAGCCTCAGTAACAGTTTTAGTTGTCACAAATCATTTTAAAAATATATAGTAAATATCAAATAAAAATGAAGTGAAGAATTATTAAATATTAAAATGTAATTAAAATGAAAATATGTTTTTTTAAAAAGCATAGTTAGTTGTTCAAAATATTACAATGAAATAAAAAATATTAATAAAAGACATACAGCAGTTATTTCACACACAAAATCAAAATATGTCTATATATATATATATATATATAGAGAGAGAGAGAGAGAGAGAGAGAGAGAGAGACAGAGAGAGAGCAGTTACTCATTTAAAAATATTCCACTTAAATCTAAATAAAATTCAATGTTTTTCAATAAAATACAGTTGCATTACAAATAATGAAAAAAGTTATAGTCTATATGAAATAAAAAGGAATTATCAAACAACAATATCAAATAAAAAGCACAGATTAGTTAGTACAGTAGACGCCCCTACAACGTAAATAATGCGTTCCGAGAACCTTTATGTTATAGGGTTTTTATGTTATAGGAAGCGTAAAATAAATGTAAATAGCCTAATCCGTTCCAAGATCTTCCCAAACTCACCCCTTTGGCACTTCAAAATATTCAAAGTCCACCAAATATGGTGGGAAAATATAAGAAAACGTTAGCATAAACATAGTAGAATAACATTCCAATATAAAATAAGGTAATCAATAATATTACTGTAAATGAATAAAACTGAAAAACAAAAACAATCCTACCGTTCACGAGATGTCTTGATCAGGAGCGCAAGTGGAGGCAGGAAGGAGGAGGAGGACTAGCCTGAGTCGAAACGCGACTCAAAGAGTCTAAGAGTCATCTGGTCTCACAGACAAACGCACACGCACTACACGATAATGCTGTGTGCAACATTTTCATTTGTAACTTAACTTCATTGTTTAGGTTAGTATCAGGGGGACTACGAAGAGGAAGGAGGTTGAAGGGAGAAGCCTGTCTCTCACACAAACTCACGTACCTGCTGGATAATTCAGCCAATGAGATGAGAGCGTAGGCGGCGCCTCCAAAATCAGCCAATGAGAGTGTGAAGCGTCAGAAGGCATCACAAAGTGTTAGTCTGAACTTGCACCGACTTGAGGCATTAATAAAGTTGATTGAAAAAAATACAAAAAGACTTGCACCGACTTGACGCTTTACGTTCTATGGAATTTCTTCTGTAATACGAAGCAAAAACTTGACATAAATTCTTTATGTTCAGTGGAATTTACGTAAAAGGAGGTTTACGTTATGCGAGGTACTACTGTAATTAAAAACATTATAATTAAAGCAAAATAAAAAAAATATATAAAAATCTCTCTCTCTCTCTCTCTCTCTCTCTCTATATATATATATATATATATATATATATACAGTATGTATATATAAAAATACAAAATAAAATAAATAAAAATAAACTAAATAAAAATAAAAAATTGTAAAAATAAATGGAGTCAACGTTTAGCAAAAGATTGCAGATTTTTGTTCAATAAAAGAGTATTTCCAAGGTTTTAGTGACTTTTTATCTGAGTTCATTGAACAAAATACATAATAACAAAAATTATTACGGTTAAATCAAAATAAAATCATTAAATCATCAAATAAAAGTATTAAATAAAAATCATAGAGCAGTTACAGTTACTTATTTAAAAATAGTATGCTTAATTAAAAAATAAAGTATAAAGTATAAAATTGTCACATGTTGGACATAATCTGAAATAATAAGCATGAAAAAATATAATATATAAAATTATATATATATATATATATATATATATATATATATATATATATATATTCTAAATAAAAATATGTAAAAATTTCATCTTACAAACAACATTAAACTCATCACACAGCAACTAACAGTCAAACGTTATACCTCATAAATATAGAAGCATGTATCAATACGAGTTTTATATGTAAAAAAACCCCAACATTTTAAAGTGTTCCCATAATGCATTATGTTTGAGAGAACCATTTCATCGGAGGAGAGCATAGAGCGCATAGAAAATGGCGCCGCATGGAAGCTGAGATGGAAGCTGACATCATTGCAGCTCCCCAACGAATGTGTTGCTCAGACACAATGCCTTATCGGAAAACTTTAAAATATTGGGGTTTTTAAACATTTTAACGTCATCTTGGGACATGTTGGTATATTTGCATATGCACTTTTGAGTATTAAGTTGCTGTGTGATGAATTTAGTGTTGTCGGTAAAGATGCCACCGTGAGTCAGCCTGTTGTTGTACTGGTATACATACTGACCTCCAAGAAGGAGCTATCGTTCCATCAGTGACACAGTATTTAACCAATTAGTAGTACTTCTGAAGCCGTAAATTAGCCGCACCGCTGTTTAAGCCGCAGGGTTCAAAGTTTAAGAAAAAAGTAGCGGCTTATATATAAATCATATATGAGAACAAGTCCCAGGACCAGCCAAACCATGACAAAAAGTGCGACTTATAGTCCGGAAAATACGGTAAATACGAAATCAACATTTGTTTACAAAAGATTGAAGGTCTGAGTCGAAGAAAAGAGCTTTTTAATGCTTTTAGTGACTTTTTGTGAGGACTTTCAAACCTGTGTTGCCATGTTTTCATCGTCATTTCAACAAAACCTCTTTGCTGCCACTGCACCTCAGGCTTACTGATAAAAATATGTTGTAAACATAAAAAAAATATGTTTCCTGAAGCTCCCGAGGGTCTTTTGTGGAGCGTGTCCCCGCTAAAGGGTCCAAATGGGAGCCCACCACTGCTCCCTGGACTGGAACTAAGCTCCCACCCTCTCGTCGGCACTCTTTAGAGGGGAGTGGGAGGCGTGGGGGGGACGGGGGGCACGATGAAGTGGTGCAGCCTTTGGCAAGCAACCAGCCGCTGGGCAGATAAACAAGCTAGCCCCGCACCCCCCCCCCCCCCCCCCCCCCAAACAGCCGACCCTGCAGGCTATTCCGCTTGTGGCCTCCCCACTGAAGGTCCATGAGGTCTTTTGTGTGCCACTCCATTCACAACGTTTGATTCCTCAAGCTTCTTATCTGTGAATGCCAGCCTGAGAACCCCCCGCACCAGGGCCCCCCCCCCCCAATTCCCCAGGAAACAACCATAAGTTTGGTCTTCCTCGCTCCACTACTTCTTCTTCTTCTTCTTCTTCTTCTTTGGCTGTCAGGGCTACAAGTGTTCCCACAGTGAAGTGAAGCACATCCAGGACACAACAAGCCTCCTTTCCTTGCCCACTACCCCCCCCCCAGCTGTCCATCCTAGAGGGGGAACGCGGGCGTCCTCAAAGCAAGGAGAGACGCTTCCATAATTAATTCTCCTTTTTTTTCCTGTCTGCCAGCGAGAATTGAAGGACTTGAAAGCGGCAGGGAGGGATTTCTCTCTCCAGTCGCACAATCTCACGCTGTCATTTCAAAGCTTATTATTTTCATTTTATTTTTTAACAACCCTTTACTGAAAAACCACCATAGCGAGGTTTATTGTATTATCTAGCATGTTATAAAATAATAACACAATATTAATACAACTCTTTCCATGGATTTAGTTGCTTTTTTTGTATGTATAAATCATATTTACAAAAAATATTATAAACGTTTATTCGCAAATAAAAAATACATTCATTTTAATGCTATTATAAGCATAGATTTTATTTCAAAACTGCCTGCATTTAAATAAAATTGTCTAATAATACTACTAATAATAAGAATAGTAATAATAATAATTTAATATATGTGTAAAATATTCACAAATAAAAATACACACATAGTTTTTTATTTTAATAATTAAATATTAATAAACCATACATTTGTCTAATAATAATACTCATAATTATCAGATAGATGTATTGAATATTCTTAAATTTATTTAACATATTCATAGATTTATGTTAAAAATGCCTGCATTTTTGTATAAAAATATAATAATAGTAATAATAATAATAATAATACAAATAATAATAATAAGAAGAAGAAGAAGAAGAAGAATAGTAATAATAATTTAATATATTTGTAAAATATTCACAAATAAAAATACACACATATAGTTTTTTATTTTAATAATTAAATATTAATAAACCATACATTTGTCTAATAATAATACTCATAATAATCAGATAGATGTATTGAATATTCTTAAATTTATTTAATATATTCATAGATTTGTTAAAAATGCCTGCATTTTTGTATAAAATATAATAATAATAATAATAATAATAATAATATAGTGCATGTATGAAATATTCATAAATAAAAACACGTTATTATTAATACTATTATATCCACAGATTCATTTTCAAAATTCCCTGCATTTTTCTGTGTATGAAAATGATAATTTCAAAGAAATTAGATTTCATTATAATAACTGTATTAATAATATAAACATAAAAAAATATATATACAACAATAATAATAATAAATGCACAGCAGTATTTGTCTGTGTACGTAAATATGAATTAAATATGCATTTGTAATAATAATAATAACCAAATACACCAAGTATTCGTAGATATACGTTCACATGCTTTCTTTATTCTGAAATACTGATGAACATAAAAGAAAGGAACATGAATGAAGCAATCGTGACATGAATGACGTCAGTCGAGAATAAACGTTCACGTGCTGCGTTGATGGCGTGACTCTTCGTCTCGAGCGTTTGCACACAGAAGAAAAACATTTCGGGGGGAGAAAGCATTGATATTGATTTGAAGCTCGGACCAAACTATACTTCTCTTTTCTATGGAAGCATGACTCACTCGCTTGAACGCTCCCGCTCTTGACAAGAGTCGTGCTGCGTTCATGTGCTGGGAGAAAGTGGGACGTCTGGGCTTGTTTTTTGTGACCTCCTGGTTGACTTCATGCTGTGTTTTTTTTCTCTTTTGGAGGAAAAAAGAGAACAAAAGACAGAATGAAGATGAAAATGTGAATTTCCGTCTTCTGGTGTGAGCTCGCCTCTTGTTTTCCCGGCAGGAAGTTGGCTTCCTTCCCGTGAGGAGCGGAAAGTGCGGCGTGATTAGTCGTCTCATCGAGTCACATGTTTTTTCTCCCCGGTGGAAATTGTCAGCGAGCAGATGAATGTTCCGCCTTCAGGCCTCAGACCTGTCGGAGGGCCACCCGTGCCGCTTGACGACTTCATCCTCCTTAGAAGCTGCGATATGTTGCCGCCCTCAGCAGAAAGACGAGACGCTTTCCCGTCTCGAAGGATGCTGCGGTTGCAACAACGCCGCCGCCGCCGTGGCTGAGAGGAGCGGAAGAGAAAAGTTTTGATGGGAGGATTGATCTTAGGCTGCGCGTCTCGTTCATAAGCTGACGATCGACCGATTTGCTTTTAGACATAACCCCCCCAGCGTGTCCTCGGTCTGCTGCGGGGGCTCCTGACAGTCACGTCAAGTCCCTACGTGGTCTTTTGGTTAAAACTCTCCAGGCCGGGAATGAGCTCCTGCCCCAAGTGGGGGAGTACCTCGAGGGGTCTGGTTCACCAATGAGGGAAGGATGCGACGCAGACGAGTGCGGCGTCTGCAGAGATGCGGATCGGTCCGTTGTGGCGAAGAGGGCGCGGAGCCGAAAGCCAAAGCTCCCATTTTACCAGGCGATCTACGTTCCCAAAGACCGCGACCAAAAGAGATCACAGATCGGCTGAAATGAGTTTCCTCCGGAGGGTGGATGGACTCACCCCACTCTCGGTCGTCCGAGAGGGGATCGGAGTACAGCCGCTGCTCCGTCACAAGTGGCTCGGGCATCTAGTCCGGGTGCCTCCTGGACGCCTCCCTGGTGGGGTGTTCTGGGCATGCCCAGCCGGGAGGAGGCCCCAGGGTAGATCCAGGACCCACTGGAGGGATGATGTCTCACACCATGGTGTGCTACCGGTGGAACTGGAAGAGGTGGCCGGAGACCGGGAAGTCTGGGCTTCCCGACCGAGACTGCTGCCCCCGCGACCCGGACCCGGATAAGCAGGAAAAACATGGAATGGTCGACAATGATCGATGGTTGACAAGAATCAGCAAGAACCGTGTGTCCTCGCTGTGGTCGATTGTCATTGTCGGACAAAGCTCATGCGAAAAGGAATATCGTAGCGAACAGAGACATCGCTGTGTCACCCCTTGAGGTGAAAGGTGGTATTACAAGTAGATGGTTTCCTGGAAAAACGCACTAAAGAGTGGTGCGTTCAAGGCATTCGGCAATTCGCTGTATCTGACCATACGGCACGAGCTAACAGCCTTCAGTTCCGTCCGCAGTGGTCAGCGGTCCCCATTGGACAGCAAGTGAGCAAGCAGCCGGGTTGTCATGGCGACAGCGCCGGTCAAAAGAGACGGGTCTTCGCTCCTTGCTTAAGCGAGCGGCGTGGCCTTTGCAAAGGTCCCTTTCATCACTCTGCGCTAACGAGATTTGCTCTCTTCAAAGCGGCCGCGCTGTGAACCGGGCGCTCTCGTCACGTCCGTCACGTCGCGTCGCCTCGCGTCTGTTCGCCTTTTTTAATGAGGTCCGCAAAGAAAGCGGGGGAAAAGGCAGCAAAGGAGCCAGCATGAAACCTCGCCGTGCACTCTGCTCTGTTTGGATGACCTTCGGCCTCCGCTCAGTGGATCAGCGAGTCTCAACTCGTCTTCCGACTTGGCAACGCTGGCTTTGTCTCTTCGTTCCGCCTCTGGAGCAACTCTAGCTTCACGTTAAGCCTGGAGCTTGTTTTTAGTGGTGATGATGAATGCGGCCTCAGGGAGGAAGGACAATTAGTGATGTTTTGAAAATAGCATCACTGTGCTCTTTGTGAGCACTCCTTGGCTCTCTGCTCACTTTAATGTCGTCTCTGTTAAGTCAGCCTTTAGAACGTCGTGCCTGCTAAATACCTGAGCTTGTCTGCATTTGTACACAGAAAAAGATGGCAGCGCAACAGCCGCCACTGAAACTCACATTTAAGCCATTGTTATAGGTATATACTGTTCTTACATAGACTAGGCGCTAAGCATGCAAACAGCTAGCATGTACTTGTAGTATTGCTAGCATGCTACATTAAAATTAGCAGATTAGCATGTTTGCGATTTTCAAAGGTTACATAGACACTTAGTGTTTTTACATTGTCTGTTAGCATGTTAGCATTGTTAATATGCTCATTTTAACATGTTTGCATTTAATTATGCACTATTACGCTAGGTGTTGGCATGTCAACAGCAAACATCTTAGCATTTCTAGCATGATACCATTAGCATGCTAGCTGTTTTTGGCATTTTCAAAAGGTGTAAACTTACATAGACATTTTTATGTTAGGTGTTAGTGTGTTAACAGTTAGCATTTTAGCACTGTTAATATGCTATTTTTAACAATTAAGCCTTTTTTATTGATATAAATTTACACAAAGACTACGCGCTATTATGCTAGGTAGCATGCTAACAGCTAACATGTGAACATTGCTGGCATGCTAAAATTAGCATGTTAGAATTTTTTCTGTTTTCAAAGGTATAAACTTACATCGTGTTTTTATATTAGGTGTTAGCATGCTAACAGTTAGCATGTTAACAAGCCATTTTATAGGTATAAATTTAATCAAAAGACTAAGCACTATTATACTAGGTGTTAGCGTGCTGACAGCTAGAATGTTAGCATTTATGCCATGCTAACAATAACATGTTAGTGTTTTTGCTATTTTCAAAAGGTGTCAACCTACAAAGACAATGTTTTTATTTTAGCTGTTAGCATGCTAACGCAATTTCTCACAAAATTGCACATTCCAGTTGTTATTGTCGTTACAGTTACATGTCTCCCAATTTCAGACATAAAGCCGTGAGCGATGACGATCTGCCAGTCACTTCTAAGTTAGAAGTTGTTAGAAAGTTAATACACATCAAAGGAGAAGCTGTGATGCAAATTTTAAGATAATCAAAAGAGCTGCTCAAAAATATGATGTTACTTTTTAGTAATTGCTTATTTCACAGATTTTTAATATAAGGGTTATTTTTGTCATTTGATTTCGGTGGATCTTGAAAAGGAGCGGTCGATTAAGGGCAAGGAGCGTCCGTGGAGCGTTGTTTGAGAGCGCAACACGCAAGAAAGAAACATTAAGTGGCGCACGCAGAGCTAAATGACAAAGTGGTTAAACGTTCCTGAGGCGCCCTGCTAAGTGCTTCAATCTACGGGCGTCGCCGCGCTAACATCGACTCACATCACCAGAGCGTCGCAGCGATGTGGCGTGCTTGCATGTTTAATGCGCGCTTTGTAACCAAACAACGGCATCCTCGTCTTGTCAGCTTCCACGGATGGAAAATCACATGGCTGAAAGTTAGCGAGATTTAGGGCCAGCGAGAAATAGATGGAGATGCTATTTTTGCTTCCTGTGGGGGGGTCACAATGGCACCGACGGGCCTGGAGGGACAACAATAGCAGGCAATTACTGCCAGCCGGCGCCTCTTTGCCTCCCACGTCCGCGCACGGCGACATGAGCATCGCTTATCTGCTCCCTGGAGATAGTTCAAGCCGCCTGCGGGGCTTCTGCTCGCCGCTTGGCCTCGGCCTCCGCCGGCCGCCGTCTCGGAGCTCCCCACTGGCTGCTACACGCCTCCGACTGGCTCTCGGAGATGCAAGGAAGCCCGGCGGTCGCTTATCCTCCGCATAAACAATGTAACAAGCCTGGCTCGGGAACTCACGGCTAGCGGCTGCGATATCCTCTGTTTTTTTATAGCGATAGCAGTCAGCCAGTCCAAGGGGCGTTGGACTTACCCTAACCCTACCCTAATCCTAACCCTACCCTAATCCTAACCCTACCCTAATCCTAGCCCAATACATGTGGCCCAAATCATATTAAGGTGAATAGAAAATATACTGGACTCAGTACCGACCTCAGGACCGATTTGGTCCCATTGACTCCAATTATAACCACAATTATGACCACATGTCAGAAAAATATCGACAAATGCAACTCCATTAATCACAATCAATTATTGATCCAATCAACACTAGATTTTTGGAAAATTTTGGTTACGTTAGGTTAGGTTACGTTATGTTATGCTACGCTACGTTGGGTTAGGTTAGGTTACGTTACATTACGCTACGCTACGTTAGGTTAGGTTACGTTACATTACGCTACGTTAGGTTAGGTTAGGTTACGTTATGTTATGTTACATTACGCTAAGTTAGGTTAGGTTACGTTACGTTATGTTACGCTACGCTACATTAGGTTAGGTTAGGTTACGTTACATTACGCTACGTTAGGTTAGGTTACGTTACGTTATGTTATGTTACATTACGCTAAGTTAGGTTAGGTTACGTTACGTTATGTTACGCTACGCTACATTAGGTTAGGTTACGTTACATTACGCTACGTTAGGTTAGGTTACGTTACGTTATGTTATGTTACATTACGCTAAGTTAGGTTAGGTTACGTTACGTTATGTTACGCTACGCTACATTAGGTTAGGTTACGTTACATTACGCTACGCTACATTAGGTTAGGTTAGGTTACATTACATTACACTACGTTAGGTTAGGTTACGTTACATTATGCTACGTTAGGTTAGGTTACGTTACGTTATGTTACGTTACATTACGCTACGTTAGGTTAGGTTACGTTACGTTATGTTACGCTACGCTACGTTAGGTTAGGTTACGTTACATTACGCTACGCTACGTTAGGTTAGGTTACGTTACATTACGCTACGTTAGGTTAGGTTACGTTACGTTATGTTACGTTACATTACGCTACGTTAGGTTAGGTTAGGTTACGTTACATTACGCTACGTTAGGTTAGGTTAGGCTACGTTACGCTACATTACGTTACGTTACGTTAGATTACGCTACGTTAGGTTAGGTTACGTTAAATTAGGCTACGCTAGGTTAGGTTAGGTTAGGCTACGTTACGCTACGTTACGTTAGATTACGCTATGCTACGTTAGGTTAGGTTACGTTACGTTACATTAGGCTACGCTATGTTAGGTAAGGTTAGGCTACGCTACGCTATGTTGCGTTACGTTACGTTAGATAACGCTACGTTACGTTAGGTTAGGCTACGCTACGTTACGCTACGTTGAAAATGTAGATCATTTTAATAAAATAATAATAAAACAAATATTTATGGTTAGGCCTGAAAAGATTTCATGTGATGAAAATGAAAAAAAATACCGATATATCTCACTTTTATGAGACCGTTTTGGAACCTAATGGTAAAAAGTGTAATTTTTTGAAAAGGAGCATCAAGGGGTAAATTTCACATCTTTTTAAAATAAAAACAATATATATATTTTTTTAGCTTCTCCTGACATCTCTGGCGAAAGCCACAAGTAAAATGTGCTCGCCATGGCGAGTGTGGATTTCGATTTCAGCTATGTCGATAACCACTTCTGTCGACGCCAGTCAGCCAGTCCGAGGGCCGTCGACATAAACAGGCTCCACTGTATAAACAAACTGCACCCGCACTGTTAAACTGCACCTTCTTTTTTTAATTTTTTTTTTAGTACCCTTCGAAAGTTTTGAAACACTTTGTCATGCTATTCAATGGCAAGGTGTCTCCAAACTTTTGACTGGCACCGCAAAGTTTCTTCACCCTCTTAAAATTTGGGGAGACATTTGCCGCGTTTGAGTTTTAGAATTATTAAAAAGAGTATAGAACATGTGCTTGCGCTCCTTACCCTCGGGACCAATTTGGTCCCATTGACTCCAGTTATAACCACAAGCGGAAAAAATGGCATGTATGCTTCAGAAATGTGAACAAATATTTGCACATTTCGCTGTCGTAGCCAATGAAAAATGTCTTGCATATGTTTAGTACCCTTCAAAAGGTTAGAGACATTTTGTCATCATATTAAATGACATGCTGTCTCTAAACTTTTGACCGGCATGCATATTTTCGACAGTTTCACATGTTTAGTCTCATCCACTTCCTGATTGTCAGACGCCAGCGTTGCCTCGGCACGTTATGAGGCTGCCAGGTGACATGCAGGTGTGCAGCGGCGAACCGCCGCTTTCATCTTCCGCCTTCCCAGCACGGCTGCTCGTATAATCGCCGTGTTTTCGCCGTGCAACATCTGGACCTCAACTGCTCCCAGGTCTGCTCTCGCTGTAATTTGCGAGGGGAGCGCCGTTAAAAGCAAGGTGAATTGCACTGGTGGGAACAAAGGGACAAGGGGGCGGGGCTTGTCCTGATCTGTCATTAGGGACGATGGGGGCTGTTATCTCTCTGGCATCAACACAACGCTTGGGGTGGGAACGAGCTGATGGGACTCCTCGTGTTTGTGAGGGATCGTCTTGATCGATGGAAGGCACACATCGATCCAGAAGATAACAGTGTCCACTGGAAGACGTATCGGTCCAGATGATAACAGTGTCCACTGGAAGACGTATCGGTCCTGATGACAACAGTGTCCACTGGAAGACGTATCGGTCCAGATGACAATAGTGTCCACTGGAAGACGTATCGGTCCAGATGATAACAGTGTCCACTGGAAGACGTATCAATCCAGATGACAATAGTGTCCACTGGAAGACGTATCGGTCCAGATGACAAATGTGTCCACTGGAAGACGTATCGGTCCAAATGATAATAGTGTCCACTGGAAGACGTATCGGTCCTGATGACAACAGTGTCCACTGGAAGACGTATCGGTCCAGATGACAATAGTGTCCACTGGAAGACGTATCGGTCCAGATGATAACAGTGTCCACTGGAAGACGTATCAATCCAGATGACAATAGTGTCCACTGGAAGACGTATCGGTCCAGATGACAATAGTGTCCACTGGAAGACGTATCGGTCCAGATGATAATAGTGCCCACTGGAAGACGTATCGGTCCAGATGATAATAGTGTCCACTGGAAGACGTATCGGTCCAGATGACAATAGTGTTCCACTGGAAGACGTATCGGTCCAGATGATAATAGTGTCCGCTGGAAGACGTATCGGTCCAAATGATAATAGTGTCCACTGGAAGACGTATCGGTCCAGATGATAATAGTGTCCACTGGAAGACGTATCGGTCCAGATGATAACAGTGTCCACTGGAAGACGTATCGGTCCAGATGACAATAGTGTCCACTGGAAGACGTATCGGTCCAGATGATAATAGTGTCCACTGGAAGACGTATCGGTCCAGATGATAATAGTGCCCACTGGAAGACGTATCGGTCCTGATGATAACAGTGTCCACTGGAAGACGTATCGGTCCAGATGACAAATGTGTCCACTGGAAGACGTATCGGTCCAAATGATAATAGTGTCCACTGGAAGACGTATCGGTCCAGATGATAACAGTGTCCACTGGAAGACGTATCAGTCCAGATGATAATAGTGTCCACTGGAAGACGTATCGGTCCAAATGATAATAGTGTCCACTGGAAGACGTATCGGTCCAGATGATAACAGTGTCCACTGGAAGACGTATCAGTCCAGATGATAATAGTGTCCACTGGAAGACGTATCGGTCCAAATGATAATAGTGTCCACTGGAAGACGTATCGGTCCAGATGATAACAGTGTCCACTGGAAGACGTATCAGTCCAGATGATAATAGTGTCCACTGGAAGACGTATCGGTCCAGATGATAATAGTTTTTGTCCTTCCTTCCTTCCCGTTCTTTTTCATTCCTTCTCTTTCTCACTCTTCTCATTCTTTCCCGTCTTTCTTCTTCTTCTTCTTCTTCTTCTTCTTCTTCTTCTTCTTCTTCTTCTTCTCTTTGTCACCCTTCTTCTTCTTCTGTTTTTTTTCCTTCCCTTTCTCCTCATTCTTTCTTCTTCCTTTTTTCTGCTTCATTCCTTCTCTTTCTCCCTTTTCTTCTCCTTCTCGTTCTTCTCCTTTTCTTCTCCTCTCTTCTTCTTCCTTCTCTCCTTCTCTTCTTCTCCTTCTTCCTTCCGTCTCCTGCTTCTCCACCTCCTTTTTGTCCTTCATTCCTTCTTTTCTCTCTTCTTCTTATTCTTTTCCTTCTTTTTTTGTATTTCTACTTTTTTCCTTCTCCCTCGAGTCCTTCTCGTTCTCCTTTTTCTCCTCCTTCTTGTTTTTCTCCTCCTTTTTGCCCTCCTCTCTTCTTTTCTTCTCGTTCTCACTCTGCTTCTCCTGGTTCTTTTCCTTTTTCCATTTTCCTCATTCTTTCTTCTTCTTCTTCTTCTTCTTCATTTCTTCTGTTTCTTCTTCTTCTTCTTGTTCTTCTCCTTTTCTCCTCCTCTCTTCTTCCTTCTCCCCTTCTTGTCCTGCTTTTCCTTTTTGTACTTCTTCCTTCTCCTTCTTCATTCCTTCTTTCTCACTCTTCTTTTCCATCTTCGCTTTATCTTTCTTCCTTCCTCAGTCATCTTTCTCACTCTTCTTCTCCTTGTTCTTTTCCTTCTCCCTTTCTCCTCATTCATTCGTCTTCCTTCTTCTCCTTCTCCCGTTTCTCCTCCTTTTTGCCCTTCTTTCTTCCTTTTTTCTCTTTCTCACTCTTCTTCTCCTGGTTCCCTTCCTTCTCCTTTTCTCCTCATTCTTTCGTCTTTCTTCTTCTCCTTCAATCCCTCTCTTTCTCCCTTTTCTCCTCCTTCTCATTCTTCTCCTCCGTTTTGTCCTTCCTTCCTTCCTTCCTTCCTTCCTTCCCTCTCTTTCTGACTTTTCTTCTCCTGGTTCTTTTCCTTTTTCTTTCCTCAATTCTTCTCCATTCCTTCTCTTTCTTCCTCTTCCTCTCCTTCTCGTTCTTCTCCTTTTCTTCTCCTCTCTCCCTCTCCATGTTCTCCTTTTCCCTTTTGTCCTTCTTCCTTCCTTCTCCTTCTTCTTCTGTTCTTCTCTTTCTCACTCTTCTCATTCGTTTCCGTCTTTTCTTTATCTTTCTTTCTTCTTCTTCCTCAGTCCTTCTCCTCATTCACATTCTTCTCCTTTTCTTGTCCTCTTTCCTTCTTTCATCTTTCATTTTCTTCTCCTTGTCTTTCTCCTCCTTCCTTCTTCTTTTTCAGTCCTTCTCTTTGTCCATCTTCGTCCCCTCCTCCTTTTTTCTTGTTTTTCTCTTCTTTTTTGTTCATCTTCTTTCCACCTTCTTCTTCTCCCTTTTCTTCTTCTTCTCCTTCTCCTTGTGTCTCCTTCTGACGTTTTTGTTTTGACTTTTTTAGAGTCTCTTTTCCAAATGTTGTTGTGAATATTAGCAAGCGCTGTCAGTGTGCGACGCTGCAAACTCCGACCACAATGGCGAGCAAATAAGTCGTCATGAGGGATGGGGCGTGATGTTTTGGGTTGGCCTATGAATGATCACACAGACACTCAGTGTGGGAATGAAATAAGATTAAGAGGTTGCCAGGTTTCTGGGTTCTGCTGCTTCATTAAAATGATGAAAAAGGTTGACGCTGCAGGTGTCATCCTTCAACAAGTCCTCCTCTCTCGCATCTGAAGGACACATTAGAGGCGTCTCCTCCACTCCCACAAAGTCTGCTCCTACTGAGAGATCGAGCCTCTGATCACACTTTTTTTTTATGTCTTAAAAAAAAAAAAAACTTTCTTTCATCTTTTTTCCCTCATTTGCACTTTTTATCAGCCCCCAGCGTGTCTTACGTGGGGAAACATCTTAAATCCTTCTGTGGTCGTCAGAGCGGTTGCTGGGGAAACAACACTTTTAATTCTCCTCGTTGTCTTTATGCGTCCTCAGGGGCGAGCGAGGCGCCTTCCAAACGTAAGGCCACTTTATTAGGTACAATACAGGACCTCTCCTTCCCTGTCTGTCTAATGTAATCCACTCTCACCCGTTTATTGGCAGTTATTCATCAGCCATTCCTTCATTTCCGTCGTGTTTTATTGCTCGTTTGACATCTTTAATGTTATTTAGCCGTGTGAGTAAATCACTTTATGGCTCGGCTTTGGGGAGCTTTACCCTCATTAGTATTAGCGCGCTTGCGCCAGGACTTAGCAAACACAGATCTTCTGATTGGGGATCAGTCCTCGCAGTGCGCGCTAAGCAGACAATGAGCAAATAAGTGGCTAATTCTTGCAAAGGATTTGCTTGTAAGCGGAGGTGCTTGTCTTGGCTCCGAGTTCCCACACTCCGAGAGCATCAACGCTGCCATTTAAAGGTCCAATAAAACACCAGCATGCCCTTCGTGACCTCCACCAGGGTCAACACAGCGGCACAAAGGAGCGCTCGAGCGGAACAGGTGAACTTTTAAGTTTTATGGAGCGGAGGAGGGCTGTGTTTTCTTTTCACGGGTTTATGGTCTGACGACCGGATTAGGATGTTCACGCTGAAGACCGAAGCGTCTTTCAGGAAAGATGGGTGGGGGGGACTGTCGCGTATTGTGCCATGGCGACGATCAAAGGTCACTGTGGTACTCACCAGCCAGTGTTCTGGCACCAGTCAAAAGTGTGGAGACATATTTTCATTCAGTAGCATAAGAAAGTGTCTCCACACTTTTGACTGGTGGACTACCACAGTGACCCTTTCAGTCAAAAGTTTTGAGACATGTTCTCCTTCAAAAACAGCGAAAAATGTCTCCAAACATTTGACTGAAAAGGTCACTGTGGCACGCACCATCTAGTATTGCACCACAAGTCAAACGTTTGGAGACATTTTGTCCTCCAGTAGCATAGGAAAGTGTCTCCAAACTTGCTGTTGAAAGAAAATATGTCTCCAAACTTTTGACTGGTGTGAAAGCACTGGATGGTGGGTACTCACCATCGGGCCGCCGTAGATGTTGAAATAGGAAGAGAGCGATGTAGCTGGCGCCCATTTTACTCCCAAATTTGAGTGTCTGCCTTTATTAAGTAAGACGACAGTGCTCAACTGTGCCTTTGGAGTCAGTTAGTCTGCTGCCTAAACGGGCAATTGAACAACTGAAACAGGAAAGCAGCAAAGGGATTGTCCTCCATGCCAGTAGGGGCCAACATGTGACCAGAAACTTTGAGGGTTTGCCCCGATTCAGAAGTAAGAAAACAGAGTTATACTACGTATTTGCGACATCTTGAAATAGAGTCATAACTACCTTTACTGCCCAAACGGGCTGCGGCAGCAATGGCGTCATTGCAGTACACAAAGCAACCCAACTAGTTCAACGCCTAAACGGGCTGCCGTAGATATTGAAATAGTTAGAGAGAGATGGAATTGTCATCCATTTTACCATAAAATTGGAGTATCTGTCTCTAAGTAAGAAAACAATGCCCTACTGTGTCTTCGGACTCAGTTAGTCTGCTGCCTAAACGGGCTGCGGCAGCATTTGAAACTGGAAAACAGCAAAGTGATTGTCCTCCATGCCGGAGGAGGCAACATTTTACCAAAAAAACATGAGTGTCTTCCTCTCTTCTAAGTGAAAAGGTCACGCTAACCTCCTTAGCGAGTGGCTAACTACAGTATACTCCATACCCGCCAACTAGTATCACAAGCAAGTTGAAAGCATGCTAATGTTTTTTTCTATTCCATTGTCCGGGTCTGGGTAGCAGGGGCAGAAGTCCCAGTAGGGAAGTCCAGATGTCCCGGTCCCCGGCTACCTCTTCCAGTTCCACCGGGAGCACCTCAAGGTGTTCCCAGGCCAGATGTGAGGCACAATTCCTCCAGCGTGTCCTAGGTCTGCCCCGGGACCCCCTCCCGGCTGGGCATTCCCGGAACACCTCACCAGGGAGGCGTCCGGACTAGATGCCGGAGCCACCTCAACTGGCTCCTCTCGATGTGGAAGAGCAGTGACTCCTCACCCTATCTTTTAGGATGAGTCCATCCACCCTACAGAGGAAGCCGATTTCAGCCGCTTGTATCTGCGATCTCGTTCTTTCGGTCACGACCCAAAGCTCGTGCCCATAGGTGAGGGTGGGAACACAGATCGACCGGTAAATTGAGAGCTTTGCCTTCCGGCTCAGCTCTCTCTTCACCACGACGGTCCGATGCATCCACCGCATTGCTGCAGACGCTGCGCCGATCCGTCTGTCGACCTCACGCTCCATCCTTCCCTCACTCGTGAACACGACCCCGAGATACTTGAACTCTTGAACACCTGGGGCAGGACCTCCCAAATCTGAGGGTGCAATGTGAACGATACAATAAAATACAAAATACAGTACAATAAAAACTGCAGCTCGACCATACATGGAAATGTACGATTGATGTCGGCTGCCACGATGAATTATTTAGCTTCCTCTGCAAAACGAGAACGTTTGGAAAAACACACAAAGTAGAGCGATCCCCCAGCCCTCCGACACCTAATGATATACGACTTTGATTAGACCACAGCTATAAATTACGCAAACAGTCTCTTTGGGAAGCCGAGCTAAGCGCTAATTAAAAAGGGGGCATGTAAATCCAATCCATTATTATTATTATTATTATTATTATTAAGCTGCATGCTAGTTTTTAGTCTCAACCGCTATTCAAACGAGCACAAACTACGTTACTCCCAATTGGACTAAACGTACACACGAGACAAAGAACAGCACAAGGACGTCATTGACAATGCAGCTCAAGGACGTCCTTCACTCGTGTTCTGTCATAATAAATGTGATGTTATGTTTTTCTTAATAAAGTATATTTCATAAAATATCCATGTGAGGCACTTCTGTGGAAAGTAGCACAATTTCCAACAACATTAGTTTGATTTTTTTTTTAACTACTACCGTGATTTATAAATATATACATTTTATATTAAATATAGTAGTAAAAATACTGTTTGTTTTAAATCTGGATTTATGTTTTTTCCTTCAGAAAATGATTCATACATACGTACAGATTTAATTAATTCATTATTTTTAAATAAGTGTGTTCAAAGTAATTGCATTATTTTATTAAAGAAAAAACAAAAATGAAATCAAAATAAAAAGACACATTTATGAACGCATAATATTATGAACAAGCCTTCATTAATTATTAAAAAAAAAAACCTTAAATGAATTGCAATTGATTCCTTGATTCCGCGGGGCCATTTGCAGCTGCGGGCTTGTTTTATATATAGCTGCAACAATTAATCAATCAATCAATCGATTAATCGATTCTCCGATTAATTGACATCTATTTTGGTATTCCATTAATTGTTAATGAATCTTCAAACCGTGAATGGTTTGTGTTTGGTTCACATTGATTTGGTCCTAACCGACTGCTCGATTAATCGAACCAACAAGTTTTGGATTAATCGACCTAAGAAAATAATCGCGAGTTGCGGCCCTAATTTTCACTGTGCTGCATTGGTTGGAAGAAGTTTGGACACCCTTGCTTTAAGGGGTGCGTGTCTGGCTTACCGGCTCTGGCAACCGTCCGTGTCTTTTGTTATTATTATTGTGAATTCTGCCTAGCAACAACTGACCAACTGAGCTGCCAGATGATTCAGTGGTACAGAATAATTAGTGGTCAGTGTTTTATGAGCATGAAAGCAGCATCAAATGGGTCACTAAGAGACAGCACGGTGATTTTGGTACCTGAGACAAATTGCACTCGGCTCATGCGATACGACCAAACGTGTCTGCATCCTTCAGTGAGGCTGCGGGCGCAGCAGACGCCAAAGCAGCCTGTAGACCGATCAGCCAGATGACATCTTAAGTTCATCCAGAGTTGAACGAGGCAGATAGTCAAAGTCATTCCTCAGCACAGCTTCGATGCTCAATCCGGGACGTTGGCATCATGCGGACCCCCGAAAATGTAATCACACCTTCTTCTCCAGTCCCCGTGTTGCTGTCAGTCAGCAGCGACATAATGAAAGTGTGTGGTAAACGCTCACTGGCGAGGACAAAGAGCGGCTGGCGGGTGAGCTCAGGCCAAAAGAAGACCCCTGGCGCTATTTGGGCAGAGCAGGCGGCCATGAAAGAGGCCATTGTGCTTCATTCTGGGCACTTCCGAAGCAACCCAGCGGCTTCCAAAAAACATTCTTTGGCCCTCGCTTGTTCCCCTGCTGGCTTCCGAGTGACCCCGGTGGAAGCTCTGCCTCGGCCGTCCACCTGCCGCCTCATCGGGACGAGGAACTTGCTGTTATTTTTTCATGAAATCTCGTGTTTATGTCAACATAGTTGATGGTGTGCTCACTCAATCTTGACGTAAGCAGCAGAAGGCGCGTATGACCCAGACTCAGCTGCCTTCCTGCCGAAAAGGGCTGCTTTAATGATTGAAACAGATGATTTGTTGTGAATGTGTCGGTTGTGGTCAGTGAATGGAGTGGGGTTCCCCAGTTTGGTGACGTTAGCATGTCCCTATACGGTCTTTCACGTGTTGACATATCTCTAGGAAGCCATCCGTCCATCTTCTTCCACTTATTGGAGGTCGGGTTGCGGGGGCAGCAGCCTAAGCAGGTCCACTTTGTCCAGCTTTTCCCGACGGATCCTTCCCAGGCCATTTGAGAGACGTAGCCTCTCCAACGTGTCCTGGGCCTTCCACTACCGGCCGCACATGCCCTGAACTCCCCATGGAGGCATCCGGGACGCATGACCAGATGCCCGAGCCACCTTAGCTGGCTTCTCTCTGTACGGAGGAGCAGTGGTTCTCCTGCAGGTGACAGTGCTGCTCACCTTATTTGAAGGGAGAGCCGAGCCACCCTACGGAGGAAACTCATTTTGGCCGCTTGTGCTGTACCCTTGTCCTTTTGGTCACTACCCAAAACTCATGACCATAGGTGAGGGTAGGAACGTAGAGTGACCGTTACATTGGGAGCTCAGCTCCCTGTTGGCCACAACGGACCGATGCAGAGTCTGCAACACTGCAGACACCGCAGCAACCTGCCTGTCCATCGCGTGGTCCAGCCTTCATTCACCCATGAAGAAGAAGAAAAACAATAACTTTAATCTCCTACACTATTTGAATGCGAAGGCGGTGAGCTCTGAGCCTCATCCCCTGGTTACATTTTGAAGTTGCGTCTCTTCTTGACATCAAACCTTCCTCATGGACAAAAACAGGCTTCGCTACACGTCTTAAACTGCAGCCTGGGGCTCTATCAACTATCCATCAGAAGGCGACAGATGTCGGAGCTGTAAGTTCTGCAGTTTTGTTTTTCTTCAGTGAATATGCTGAATCTAGCATCATTTAGCTCTTAAATGTGAGTGTAGTGGTAGCGCTTTAGCGCACAAAGCACACAGTGTCCTCCCGTCCCTGGCATTAAGGCTTCACGCTGCATGCGAGGGCGCCTTGTTTTCCGTAATGATGTCATATTTCAACGGGGGATGTTGAAAAGAGGCATACCTGCCTCTGTGAACTCCGACACATTCTGGCGGAGGATTCCTTCTTTCATCTCCTCCATCCAAGGCCGCCGTGTTCATTTAAGGGCCCAAATTATTCCCCGTCACGACTTGAAAGAGACACCCCCGCCATCTCGCCACCTGAGAGGGGAGGAGGTTTTCATGAAGCTCGTTTTAGTGCCGCTCGCTCGCTCGCTCGCGCAGGGTTGGGAGCCTTGATGATGATGGAGATGGCTTGTTAGAGGATGATTATGGATGCTATGCACAATGAGACGATATGATCGCGCCAGAGGTCACGTTTTTAGTGTTGCCAGCGGAGCAACAGTCTGGAATGAGTAACCCAGCGATGGTAGCTCTGCTAACGCTATACTTTTACTGTATCTTAACAACATACACAAGACTTAAATCTTGTATTTTTGGCTGTTTGTTGCCAAAAACTGTTTATTCCTTTTTATGGCCGACCAATCCCAACCATTCCAAAGTCAAAATAGTCAACCCATTCAGGACATTTAGCATTGTAGCATCGTACTCTGTACTTAGCCTTGTCATATTTGGTGCTAACATGATAACCTTTTGCAACCACCTTGACCGTTAGCATGTTAACATTTTAGCCATGTTCATGAGTGTAAATTTACATTAAAATTTACATTGATTTACATAATTAGCCTGTCATGCTGTGTGTTAGCATGCTAAGAGTTAGCATGTTAGCATTGCTAGCCTGTTAATGTTAGCATAGTAGAATTTTAAGCCATTTTCATAGGTATAAACTTGACACAGACATTTAGTGTTATCACGCTAGATGTTTGCATGCTAACAGCATATTAGCGTTTTAGCTATTTTTAGAGGCATAAACTTTCATGCTAACATGAGCATGGTAAGCATGCTAATTTTTGAAATTTTAGGCCGTTTTCATGGCTGTAAACTTACATAAATACTTATCGCTATCATCCTGGGTGTTAGAATGCTAACAGTTAACATGTTATCATTGCAAGCATGCAATATAACACTTAGTGTTATGATGCTAGATGTTAACATATTAACA
This sequence comes from Dunckerocampus dactyliophorus, assembly GCF_027744805.1. Lineage (NCBI taxonomy): Eukaryota > Metazoa > Chordata > Actinopteri > Syngnathiformes > Syngnathidae > Dunckerocampus > Dunckerocampus dactyliophorus. The sequence continues at coordinate 34,518,316 of NC_072822.1, forward strand.
GTTAGCATATTAATGTTTTAGCCATTTTCATGGGCATGAACTTACATAAATACTTAGCGCTATCATTCTGGGTGTTAACATGTTGACATTTAGCATCTTAGCCTGAGCATATTAGAATTTGAAGCCATTTTCATAGGCATGAACTTACGTAGACACCTTCGTGTCATCATGCTAGGTGTTAACATGCTAACAGTTAGCATATTAACATTTTAGCTATTTTCATGGGTGTAAACTTACATAAATAGCGCTGTTAAACTGGGTGTTAGCGTGCGCTAACAGCATGTTAGCCTTAGCATATTAGAATTTCAAGCCATTTTGGTAGGTATAAACTTAGACAGACACTTAGTGTTATTATGGTAGGTGTTAGCATACTAACTGTTAACATGTCAGTAGAGGTCTCAAGATGGGCCAAAAATAGTGATGTTAGCTGAACTCGGGAGTCACGCTGACGTTTTAGAAGATTTCCCCTCATCGTTTTTTCTGAAAGTGTTGCAGGAAAGCCAAAGAAAAAGCAAAAAGCCCAAAGATAATGAGGTGTTGTGTCTGACAGCGGTTCAAGTTTTGTGTGATATGGAGGCGTGCATTTCCGCAATGTTTTTGAACGATTATTCTGCGGAGTCCAAAGGACGGCAATAGAATCTGTCATCCATAAACACCATCTGCATTTGGTTGTTTTTTTAACAATTTGCTGGTGGCAAAACGCCAAAAGTAGTCTAAGTGCTTGAAAAGTTTCTGAACTTGCAACCGGCTGGCGCCTTTTAGCTTCAACGTGGGAGTGCTGAGCAACATGCAGGACGGGGGTCACCATGTTTTATGCACCCGATTGATTTCCTCACAGTTTTTATATTTTGGCTCCTGAAGAAGCGACCGCAGACTGACGCCTGTTTACATTTTTAACGAAATGTTCCTTACTGAGTGTTTCCCTTAAATGTATTAGCTTAAAAATTCACACCAAAAATCGAGCAAAAAAAAACGCATGAATAATTAATTCAATAAATGCATTATATTAAAAAATGCAATAATAACTGTTATTTAAAATAATAATAATAAATCTAGCAATAATAAAATAATAAATAATAAAACTATAAATAATTAATTAAAATATTATTAATTAATTAAAAATATATTACATGAAAAAGACATTTTTAAATAATAATAATAATAAAATCAGAAATGATAAATTAATTAACAACAAACAGTTAACCTGAACATCACTATTGCTTAAATGTGTTAAATTAATAATTCACCCAGAAACATAAAACAAATATTACATTAACCAAAAGTCATAATTAATTAAAAGATATTGCATGCAAATAAAATTTCCATCCATCCATTTTCTATACCGCTTCATCCTCATTAGGGTCGCGGGGGCATGCTGGAGCCTATCCCAGCTGACTTCGGGCGACAGGCGGGGTACACCCTGGACTGGTCGCCAGCCAATCGCAGGGCCAAATAAAATTTAAAACATAAAATAGTCATGCTAGTAAAATTACCAAAATAAAACAAATATTATATTATTGAAAAACTTTGTAAATTAATTATTTTTATATAAAAAGAATTGAAATAAAAATGAATAATAATAATAATAATAAAAAATACCAATCAAAATCATACACTCAGTAAACCTAATAATCACTATTGCTTAAATGTTTTAAATATTTTTTTAAAAATATAATCACAATTCATTATTAATTAATTGAATAAATGTATTAGATTAAAAATAAAAAAATAAACGTAAAAGAAATAATAATAAAATTTAATTAATACAATTCAAATTAAATAAATTCGAATTTCACCAGCCCCAAAAATTAGATTAATAAAAAGTAATTATTAATTAATTAAATGTATTACATGAAACATATATTTTCAAATAAAATAAATAATATAAAAATTAAAATAAATAATTCACTATTGCGTAACAAAATCCGCCCCTAAAATTAATCAAAATGTATTATTAATGAAATCAATGTATTAGATGAAAAATGGATTTAAACATAAAATAAATCCCAATCAAATAAAATGATCAATCCGAAGTGTAGCACAGTGAGAAATGAAATTATCAAGCAAATTCTCACTATTGCTGGATGCCAAACGGATTTGTTGTTTTTATGCATTTTGCAAACAATAAGGGATTACGGCCGCTTGATTTAACCTCCGTTTTCATTTATTTGGACGTTTGACGCGATTGCAAAGCTGAGATGCTTCGCCTTCACTTGCTGTTGTTTGTGTTTCACTTGTTTGTGGGTCGCCCGGCTTTGCTCGCCGTGCACGCCGCTGCGCCCGTGAGCGCCGTTGAAGGACGCGACACAGTTAAAAGTAGCTGAATGCATATGAATACTGCTCTTCATTACGTGAAAAGCCTTGACACCCAACGAGAGCTTCTTCATTCAAGTCGTGCTTTTACTCGTGTTTGCTTCATTTATTGCAGGGGTGTCCAAACCACGAGGGGGCGCATCCTGAAAAATCAAAAGATGCGGGGGTCGCGTTTACATTTATTTTACTTTTTTAAACCAACCCAAAGAAAATATTGACTATAATGTGTGTGTATGTATATATATATTTATATATTTTTTTATTATTATTATAAACTCTTTCTCCTTATGTTACTTTTTGGCTGTTTTTTTTTTTTTTTTACAAATATGTCAATGTTCTACTTGTAAATTTTTTCCCTCATACTAATATAACTTATTCCCATAATATTTTGACTTTATTATCATAACATTCTAGCATTTACCCAACCTCATTTTCCTAAAATTCCAAGTTATTTCTTTGTTTGGTTTCTTTCTTATATTACAACTTTTTTTTCCTGTAGTATTTCAATTTTTTTTTAAATTTTTTTTCTATTAATTTAATGAATTTAGTACCTTAATGTTTTGACTTTATTCTTGTACAATTACTGCTTCTTTTTTTTTTTTTTTACCATTTTCCTGTTTTATTTTATTTTATTGTTTAATTGTATTTTTAGAATGTGCCGAGGGCCAATAAAAAGCAGACGCCGGCCATAAATGGGCCCCCGGGCTGCACTTTGGACACCGCTGATTTATTTCCTAAGTCAGTGGTGTCCAAAATGCAGCCCGGGGGCCATTTGCGGCAAGTGGCTGCTATTTTTATTGGCCCGCGACACATTCTAAATATAGACGTTACCAAGCAAAGTAAAAAAAAAAAAACAGCAAAAATTTAAAAATCAGCAGCAATTTTACAAGAATAAGGTCAAATGATTAAAATAAAAAGTTGTAATCTCTGTTATGAGGAAAATAACGTTAAATTAGGAGTACAAAGCTGAAATATTAAAGACACATTTTGATTTTTTTAATGTCATAATGACAACAATGAATAAAGTTGTTCTTTTTGGGAAATTAGGTCGTGCAAAAATTAGTATTATTGGAATAAAGTCGTGATTACAAGAAAAAAAATGTACAAGAAGAAGGCTGAAATAGTTGGAAAATATAAAAACAGCAGAAATGGGAAAAAAACAGCTGTAGTCTTACGAGAATGAAGTCAAAACATTAAAAGAAAAACGTCCTATTCAAACCAGAAAAAAGTCTTAATTTTGCGAGAATAAACGTGTCAAATCATGAGGAAAAATAATATCATTTTAGTAGCAATAGTTGAAATATGAAAGAAAAAACGTGCTAATATTATCAGAAATTATTAACTAATTAAATAAATGCATTGCATGAAAAAATCATACAATAATAAAAAAGAAACAATGAACCCAAACATCACTATAGCTTAAATGTGTTAAATTACACATTCACCCAAATAAAAAATATTTTTTAATTCATTAAATAAATATTTTATATTAAAATACATTTTAAAACATAAAACAAATAATGATAATTCATATTCTATTAACAAAAATAATTAATCACAATAAATAATTAATTAATTAATTAATTAAATATATTACATTGAAAATAAATGTAAAGGTAATATAATAATAAAATTACCCATAAAAATCATACACTTAAAAACAAGCAATTAACTTGATTATTACGATCGCTTAAATGTGTTTTAAAAAATAACACAAATTAAAATAAATTAATAATTAAATAAATACATGTAATACATTACAAAAACCCATTTTAAAATAAAAGAAACAATCAAATAAAATGGTCCACCATCATCCAATAATTAAAAATAAACAATCATCCTAATTGTCACTATTGCTTAAACGTGTTCAATTAAAATTAAGAGAAAAAAATTGTATTCTACTCAGAAAAAAAGTCACAATTTTATGAGAATAAACTCAAAATATTATGAGGAAAAATAATGACTAGAGTTGAAATATTAAAGAAAAAATGTGTGTGTGTTTTTTTTTAACTTTAAACAAAGAAAAACACAATAAAGTTGTCATTTTTGGAAAATGAGGTTGGGGAAAATGTTATAATATCACGGGAATAAAGTTTTAATATTCCGAGAACAAAATATATTTATACAAAATATTATTTATGAAGAAACCTGACTGCTGAAAGCTGAATTTTTTTTAAAACATGGGGAAAAAAGGGCAAAGAGTGACGTTGATATTAATAATAGGCTTTTGCAAGTATGGGACGAAGCTGAGATATGAAATATAGATCATTTCTTAGCTTATCCTTGCATTTGTCAGTATGTGGCCCTTGGTGTAAAAAGCGATATCAAATTTACTGCACATGCATGCAGGTGTGTAGTCCTCCACTACAACAGGTGGCGCTGTGGCCCCTTTCAGACGGTGCTTTGCGCTATTCGGCCACGAAACAGCTACTTAGCGCGTCATTTCAGTACACTGACAGCATGCGGTGTTTCCCCACAGCACTGCAATCTATCTGCGGTGCCGGGGGCGACGCCATCGGCGACCTGTTTTTTGCTGTTTTGCTCATTTTGAAGTGTCAAAGCAAGCCACGCTGTGGAAAAAGTGCCGTTTCAGTCGAAATGGCCTCGCTTGTGCAAAAACGGCAGCGGTTGTCACGTGATGGCGGCTGATAGTGTGGTTATATAATGTTCTCTCTTCTTACTCTGTTTTCAAAAAAACAAAATCAAACTTCCGATACGGCTCCGCAAATAGTCACGTTGCAGTATCGAGCGTGCGCCTCCTGAAGCTATCAGGTTCATCTTGATGGCTGCCAATGTCAGGAATGTTTCGCTCAGCTGCACATCTCCATGCTTCAAAAAAAAAAAAAAAAGTGGACTTTTCACCGTCTGGTGTCTCCGCGTCGGCACCTTCATATTGCATTACAAAGTCTAAATAGCTCGCAGCACTTTGGCGGCGGCGGCTGCCTGCCTGCCTGCAGCTGTTTTTTTTTTTCCTTGCGTGGAAAGCCCCCGCCTCCTCCCGAATAATCTAGGTCGGCGAGCGGTGTCATGGCGGAGAGTCACTAAATATGGACGCGCTGTCACGGAGTCACAGGAGCACCTGCTCTCTGCGAGCATGAATAGTTAAAGGACGGGGAGAGACGCTACTGTATGTAGCTGCGGAAGTATTGGGACACCGACAGGAAGCGAAGAGGATGCGGCGTATCGGCGCTGGCTTCATCTCCTCGTGTGCAGCCGTCCTGCATAACAACACTGTAGGTCGTTCACCTGCCTGGTGGCAAAACAGATCATTACAACCTTTTTTCCTAAAATCTCTCCCCCAAAGATTGCCTCATTCCTGGGAAGAGTGACCACCAGTGAGGCGTTTTGCTGGTGAACAGTGGTCCTGCGTAACAATAGGTCATTCGCCTGCCTCCCGGCAAAACAGCTCATTCCTGACCCTCCAAAGATTGTCTCATTCCACAAGAGGAATGAGCTGTTTTGCCACCAGGCGTGCGAGTGGCCTATCGTTATGCAGGAGCATTGCTCACCAGCAAAGCAGCTTATCAGTGGTCACTCTTCCCGTGGAATGAGACAATCTTTGGGGGAGCGCTAATGAGGGTTTTGCCACCAGGCTGGCCAATGACCTACTGAAAACCTACGTTTTTAGAAAAAGCGCTTCTGCCATTGTTCACCAGCAAAACAGCTCACTAGTGGCCACTCTTCTTGTGGAATGAGGCAATCTTTGTTCCTAACATCTTTACCCCAAAGATTGTCTCATTCCAAGGGAAGAGTGGTCATCAATGAGCTGTTTTGCCGGTGAAAGAACGCCCTGCATAACAATAGGTTGTTCGTCTGCCTGGTGGCAAAACAGCCCATTAGTGACACTCTACAGATTGCCTCATTCCAGAGAAGGAGTGGCCCATCATGAGCTGTTTTGCCACCAGGCAGCCAAACGACCTATTTCTATGCAGGACCATTGTTCACTAGCAAAACAGCTCCTTAGTGGCCACTCTTCTCATGGAATGAGGCAATCTTTGTTCCTAACATCTTTACTCCAAAGATTGTCTCATTCCAAGGGTCATCAGGGAGCTGCTTTGCCGGTGAACGAACACCCTGCATAACGATAGGTCGTTCACCTGCATGGTGGAAAAAAGCTCATTAGTGACCCTGCAAAGATTGTCTCATTCCACAGGATGAGTGGGCAGTGTTGAACTGTTTTGCCAACAGGCGAATGACCTATTGTCATGCAGGAACATTGCTCACTAGCAAAGCAGGTCATTAGTGACCACTTCTTTGGGGGGGAGATGTTGGAACCAAACATTGCATCATTTTGGGGGGGGGTTGTCTCATTCCATTGTTTACCAGCATAACAACTCATCGATGGCCACTCTGCTTGTGGAAAGAGACAATCTTTGGGTTGGGGGAGATGTTAGGATCAAAGATTCCATGAGCAGAATGCCCACCAACGAATTGTTTTGCTGAGGGACGATGGACTGAGAGAACCCCCCAATGATGACACAATCGTTGGTCCTGACATTGACCCCCCCCCCCCCAAATATTGTCTCATTCCACTATAAGAGTGGCCACTAATGAGCTGTAATGGCTGTGCTGCATAACAACAGGTCGATCGCCTGCCTAGGTGGCAAAACAGCTCGTTGGTGCTCCCCCAAAGATTGTCTCATTCCACGATAAGAGTGGCCACTAATGAGCTGTTTTGCTGGTGAACAATGGTCCTGCGTAACGTCATTCACCCTCCTGGTGGCAAAACGGCTGTTACCAGTTCCTGTGCTATCAGAGCAACAGTCTTTGGGCCTGACATCTCTCCCCGCCCCCAAATGTAGTCTCATTCCACTGCAAGAGCGGCTACAAATGAGCTCTTTTTCCACCAGGCCGCCCAACGGCCAATCGTTATGCGGGGCTGTCGTCCACCAGCCACGCCTGGCAACACATCACCCGTGGGACGCACCCACCAGAGACATAAATACTCGAGTTGGATTAAAGGTGAAGCGTCTAACTCGGGCAAGCACGCCTTTATGGGTCTTGCTTTGCTTTGAGACCCAATTTCGAAGAGTCGGACTGTCCACAAAGTCTTGCTAAAATGACGACGTAAGGTTCAGTTGTCCACCACCTGAGTCATGGGTCATTGCCCCTCCCCGACTCCCTTGTTGGCACTAATAGCCTCTCATTTGTTCTTGTCTTGTAATAAAAGCCCTTCCTGCTCCTCCTCCTCCTCCTCCTCCTCCTCTTCTGCATTATTTCCTCAGTCAGCACTCTTCTGATTTAGTGGCCGCTCACACCAGCGTTGTGATACATCCCCCACCCCCCCGTACTGCATACATGCATTACTGTGAGAAACATTTCAAATTCCGTCACTTTTAGTCTGCTAAAAAGGGATAGACAAATTAAATGGCGCCCCTTACCAATGGATACTCATTTTCCATTTTCCATACCGGTGGCATTGCACTTACACGACACGGTGACAGGGCTCAGGTGCTAGATCGGTCGCCGATGGTTGCTGGTTCGATCCTCAGTCCTCACGGGGTCCTCCCTTTTCATATTTCAACTCCATTTTTGCTTTCCAACATTTCAAATTCTGACAGTTCAGCTTAATTCGATATTTTGTGTGACACTGTTCCCACTGAAAATGACAATTTTAGTGTCGCCCCCTGTTAATTTTACAGTTAGCATTACATGTAGCATTCTGCTTATTCTGTGCACGGCGGCATGTCAAGCGGTCGTCTGCCGGTCCCATCCTCAGTTGGTGACTACGTTTCGACAAGAGCCTCTCCTGCAGGGGTGGTGTCCAATGTGTGGCCGGGCGGCCATTTGCGGCCCGCGGCTGACTTCGTGTTGCCCCGCGGCGTATTCTAAAAGTATACTTCAACAAGAAAACTGAAAAAGCAAAAATGGAGAAATCGGCAGTAATGAATTACAAGAATAAAGTCAAAATATTAAGAAAAAAAAGTTGCAGCCGAATGAGAAAAAGTTGCAATTTTATGACAATAATTTCGTAATATTAAGAGGAAAAATAACATCATTTTAGTAGCGTAAAGTTGAAATTTTAAAGAAAGTGATGTTTTTTTTTGTATGATTATGAGAAATAAAATTAAACAAGAAATAAAGTAGTCATTTTTGGGGAAATCACGTTGCAGTAAAAGTTATAACATGACGAGAATAAAGTCAAAATACTAACAGAAAAAAGTCGCAGTTGTACAACAGTGAATTTGTAATTTAACGGGGAAAATAACACCATTTTAGTCGCATCATCATGATTCGCGGGGTGGCTGTCGAATGATGGACCCCCGGTGTGCAGAGACAGGCGCATTGTGCAAATAAAAGACCTTTAATAAGCACAAATAGGCGCAGGTACTCACAGGACGGCAGGAACAAACAACAAAAAGCGGCGGAGAAAAAGGCTCCGTGAAAACAAGCAGGAGCAACAGGTAAGGATAATGACAGCACAGGCGAGGAGAACAGATGCAAGGAACCACGGAACGACGCTGGGCTCATGAATCCACGTAGTTGCAATCGCAAACAGCCGCGCACAGATCCACTGGGGTGAAGCAGCTGCATGCTACACCCGGCAGGAAGTAGACCACACAAAATAAGAGCTCATTTCAAGAGGTAGTCACCCTTTCTGTCCTGCGGAGCATGACGGTTTTACGCCGTTTTACAAGAATGAACTCATAATATTATGAGGAAAAATAACACCAATTTAGTAGCATAGAGCTGAAATATTAAAAGAAAATAGTTTTTTTTCAAATTATGTTTTTGTAATATTATGAGAAACAAAACAAAATAAAATTGTAAAATATCCTTAGAATAAAGTCAACTGTTATGGGAATAAGCTCATAATAACGACAAGAACATTTTAATGGGGGGGGGGAAACAGCGGAAATTGAAAAAAAATGGCTGTAATTTTACGCAAATAAAGCCAAAATATTAAGAGGAAAAAAATGCAGTTTTACGACAATAAACGCACAATATTATGAGGAAAAATAATGGCATTTTAGTAGCATAGAGTTGAAATATTAAAGAAGTAAAGTCCCATTTTAACGAGGAAAAAAACTTGCAATTTTACAAGAATAGACTCTTGATATTATTAGGAAAAATCATATTAGTAACATAGAGTTGAAATATTAAAAACAAAATATGTTATTTTTTTTAAGTTGTAATATTATGAGAAACAAACAAAACAAAATAATTGTTTTTTTGTTGTTTTTTTGGGGAAAAAAGTTATAATATTACGGGAATAAAGTACAAATATTCTGGGAATATAGTTGTAACATTATGAGATGTTTACATTAGTAAAAATTATTTAAGAATAAAGTTCAAATATTTGGAATTTTTTTTAAAAATGGGGAAAAAATGAGCAAAGACCAATGTTGACAATAAGAGGCTTTTGGACCTGCTGTGATGAAATATCTATCACTTGTTAGCTTAGCTACATGTGTTGCTTTACAAAATATCAAATGGTGAAAGTTGCATGCATCATTTTTCACTACGCGGCCCCCGCTGGAAAAAGTTGGGCCACCCCTATTCCCCCCTATTCCCCTGTATGATGGAGCGCTAATACTAGTAGCTCTATTAAAAAAAACAACTAAAACAAGCGGTCAACACCAAGAAAGACCCAGAATTAAAGTTAGGATCAGCTAAAAACAAGAAAAAGTGGCTGAACTTAACATTTCCTCACGTTTGGAGGACTCTTTGCTGTTGCTCAAGTTTGTGGTGCTATCAGAAGGATAGAAGTTGCTCTGTCAAAGTGTGAGGTTTTTTTCCTGTTATGTCATCGTCAGAAAAGCAAAAGAAACCTTCAAGGTTCCAGGAAAGTTTGGAGGACTTTTAAAAAGTCTTTAAAAGTCTTTTTTGCAGGCTTGCCTCCTCTACGTGCGCGCTGGCTTGACAGGAGACGGCTGCAAATGGCTCTCGGGGGGCTATTGATTGGAAAGCCGTGACCTTTCACAGCTAGAGGTTATTGGACTTGTTCGTCTTTCTCTTTTTTTCCTTTTATTCCCTCCGAGAACCTTGTGAGCCTGCGCCACAGGAAGTCCACCTGTCAATCATTTTTATCGCTGGAGGAAAGAATTTATCCTCGCCACTGAGCGCGACCGAGCTTAAGCTAGAATACAGTAGGACGGATGTGTTACATTCTTCAGTTATTTTTCATTGAATAATACTTGTAATGAATTAATATTATGAATATAATAAATAACATACATACATTTCATTACATTTTATTATTATTATTATTATTATTATTATTATTATTATTATTATTATTATTATTACATATTGTACATTTCCGAAAGCCACAAAGAACCAGGAGGTAGGAATAATAATCATTATGTAAAATATGATATCATATAATAACAACAATACTACTAATAACAAGAGGAATTGTATTGTTATTATTTCATATATGATTGTGCTTTTAGACCTCCTGCTCCTTTATGGCTTTAGGAAACGTACAGCATGTAAATCAAACCATAAATGGACAAAAAGCAGACAAATGCAACAATTTGCAATGTTAACAAAAGATCGACCCCTGTATTTAAAAAAAAAAATAGCATTGCTCCTTGGCAGAGGTAACAAACAGAAACAATCACTGTAGGTGCTCGGCAGCAGTCGTTAGCAGCTACTTTCCTTCATGTAACAGCATTCACACACATACAGGAGGTGTGTACTGTATCTGTGAAGTTTTATTAACGCCCTCCCCGCTTCACTGAGTTCCATTCTTGTTAAAAGTAGATCTTCCTGGAGGCTGGAAATGCCCGGATGTGTCTACTTGGACCGATATGTTTGCAACATCATCACTTGCTATGTGCAGGAGGAGCTCAGGAAGGAAGGATCGTGTTTAATGTTGCTGCATGGTAGCAACCTGTGTGTGTGTGTGTGCGTGTGCGTGTGTGTGCGTGTGTGTGTGTGTGTGTGTGCGTGTGCGTGTGCGTGTGCGTGTGCGTGCGCGCGCACAGATAACTCTCACCAGTCTGGTGTGGTCCATAAAGTAAAACACACATACGGAAAGTCAGTGTGTGTGTTTAATCCTCTTAGAGCGCTCCTATGAAGACTCCGCATCATGAAGCTTGCAGCAGATGGTCGCGCTTACATTTTGATGTAAATATTCCAAACGCTCCTTAACGCCTCACCCTTAACCTCGCCGCCCCCCCGAGCGGCCTGAGCTTATGTAAGGTGATGATCCGCTCCCACTACTAATGACGGCGTAGTATGTTTGCCTTTCATGTGCTCACACGGCGAATTATGAAGGAAGAAAGGACGTTAGAGGAAGAGGGTCAAGCGTCGGGAAGGAATGTGAGGATTAGATGACGGGGAAGTTGGGAGGAAGGAAGGCAGAGTTAAAAGTTAAAAGGTCCCTGCATACATGCTGGAAAGAAGCTATAAACGTTATAAATGGAGGACGTACATGGAATGGGGATGGGAATGACGTTATTGGGATGGGAATGGCGTTATTGGGATGGGAATGACGTGGATGATGTGTAAACGAAAGCAGCTGGAAGGATGGAATATTGGAAGACTGACACCAAAGCTGGAAGGCAGAAAAGGATACGCCGCTGAAGGAATTTGGCAAGTGTGATGATCCACAAAGGAAGAAAGTCAGGACAGAAGGCACACTTGAAGGAATGAGAGGAGCAATTGGAAGTTGGTAAAACGCTTTGGAAGGCAGTGATACATGAAGGACGAAAAGGAATAACTGCAAGTGAAGAAAGGAGGCGTAGATGCCGGAAAGGAAAGACGAATGGAAATTTGAACGGTGGTTCGGAAGGAAAGTATTTTGTAGGAGACTGAAGGCAGGGATACGCTGACTTTGGGAAGGAAGGAAGGTATAAATGAAGGATGGAAAGTAAAATAGGACATTAGGAAGGAAGCAATACATGAAGGCAGAAAGTTAGGAAAGGAAGGGGAACGTGAAGGAAGAAGGAGGGATAGGTGGAAGTCGGAAAGGCTGGAGAATATTAATGGGATGCATGCATGGGAAGGAAGGCACGACGGAAGAAAGTTCCTCGAACTGGAAGTTTGGAGGGAAGGAAGCTACGGAATACTGGGGAGGCATAGTGACCAGCGCCTGTACAGCGACGGGTTAAGAGCTTCCGGCTCAGCTCTCTTTTCACCACATCGGACCGATGCAGAGTCCGCATCGCTGCAGTCGACGCACCAATCCGCCTGTCCATTTCACGTTCCATCGGGAACGATGAGACATACTTGAAGGAAATGAATCACAAACGACAATTGGGAAGATTAGGATGGAGGGGGATACATGAGGTTCGGAAGGTACGGTACGTAAGTTAGGATGTAAGGGAGGAAAGTTTGGAAGGTGATTAGGAGGGAAGGTAGACGGCACGAGATGGATGAAAGACATACATTGACTTTGGGAAGGATGGTAGCTATACACCACATGATTGGAAGAAAGGAATAATTGGATGTTGGGGATGAAGGAAGAAAGACGTACTTGAAGGAAGTAAAGCGCGGATGTCAGTCGGGGAAGGAAAGTTAGGATGGAAGGGATACATGATGAAAAGAAAATGATGGGAAAGAAGTGACACATGAAGGAAGACAGGAGAGAAAGGAGCACTTGAAGGAAGGGGGAGGGTCTCTGGAAGTGATGAAGGAAGGAATGAAGTTGGGAAGAAAGGAATACTGAGCGTGATGGAAGGAATATGGACACGTTTGGGTGGAAAGTTCTACAGATGAAGATTTAAATGGAACAAAATCAAAGGAAAAGTGGGATGAAAAGTACTTTGCATTTCTGTGTGGGGGTGCTATGATCCTCGTCCGCTTAATGCCTCCCACACACACGCACACACACACACACGCACACACACACACACACACACACACACACACACACACACACACACACACAAACACCTTGTCCTTGTTTTGCTTTGGTTAGCTGATACTAAACTAGTCCAGGAGGACACAGAGACACCTGAGACGTGTGTTTTTGAGTGATTTATGTCCAATCTTTAAATGGTAGTCTCATATTTTGGGAAGCTGTTGACTTCCTGTGACACCACAACTTCCTTCCTTTTACAAGCAGCCTGACGCCAGCCGCGAGCCGGTGTGGATGCGTCAGCTCGTCCTCATGCCAACGGGACATCCTGCGAGCTCTTCTTCAGAAGGGACACTTAGGGGAGGCATCCCTCAATTAAAAAGTTTGGCTCCGGGCTGTGGAATCGCTCGGCTTTACATTTTAAACTCGGGTTAACATTCTGGCGAGGCACAAACGTGTCATCGTTGTGCTGGGGCTCGCCGGAGCTGAGAGGTGGGGGGCGGCTGTCGGCATGGCCTCCCGTGACATAGTACCGTGCATTATTGAACGGCGGGCGTCTTTGCTGCGTGTTGACAACAGAGAGTCACTTGAAAGGCTGCCTGTCTCTGAATTATTGAGCTTGTGTTTTGTTAGCCTTAATAGATGTTGTTACCTGCTCCCAGCTGGAGGTGGCACATTCAGAGGGCGGCGGGGCGCTGTTCTTCAAAAGACTGCAATTGTCTTTTGTCATATGACCCAGTCGGCACCTTTTTAGTGAACTTTTGACTTGACGTCATATGGGTTTAAGTGCAAAACGTCCTCTGTGAAAGTAAGACGATTGGCCGTGACGTCTTGCAGATAGCAGATAGCGCCTTATCCGAGGTGGGGTCACGGCAGCAGGGAAGCCCAGACACCCCCCTCCCCAGCTACTCTGTCCAGCTCCTTCCACGGATCCTGAGGTGTTCCCAGACCAGTTGAAAGACATTGTCTCTCTCATGTGCCCGGGTTTTCCCCGGGTCCTCCTATCGGTCGGACGTACCCTTAACACCTACCCAGGAAGGGGTCCGTGAGGCATCCTGACCAGATGTCCGAGCCACTTCATCTGGGCTGGAGCAGCGGTTCTACTGGATGACAGTGCTTCTCACTTTATCCCTAAGGGATTCGGGGAAAGCTCATTTCGGCCGCTTATACCCGTGATCTTGTCCTTTTGGTCACTAACCGAAGCTCATGACCACAGGTGAGGGTAAAATAGGAGCTTTGCCTGCCAGCTCATCTCTGTCTTCACCACGACGGACCAATGCAGAGTCCACATCGCCCCAGACGCCGCACCAATCTGCCTGTTGAAGATTTTTTAATTTTGATCACTGCTTGTGCTTGGGAGGCTATTCTCTTCACATATAAACACAGCTGACTTTGCGGTTTACATTACGATCGCCTACTATGGCCACTCTAGCTATACTGCACTGAGCAGCCACGTTGACACTTCCATGGCTATCATCACGTTCTTACTCTTAGCCATCATGGGTGCCCTCCTGCCATGGCATCACAACACAAACACCCAAAAGCCAAGATTCGCTGAGGTCTTGCATGACGACGGATTGAACTCTAGACTTTTTTGCTGCTTTTTTTCCCCAAATAAGTCTGAATCGTAGGAACTCAGGGGCCTTCAAACATCCACCTTGTACTCCAGTAAAGAAGGCGTAATGGAGTATAGAGAAGTACGCTGTTAGCAGCTCGTTGTAACGGAAGTGACAACTGCAACCAATACTAGGAGTTATATTTTTTTGTGTTATTTGTTTTGGGGTTTTTTTGTAGTGAGCTACAGTATGAGAGCTACAGTGTTCCGTTTCTATTTGCGTCCTTCTAAATGGGTTACTGTGGACCAGAATAATCTGAGCAGAATGGCTCACGGTTAAGTGTGGTCTCTCCTCCGTGCAGCTTGTCATGGTTGTGTAAATATAGTTTGATAGGACTCACGCTCGGGAAGCAGATGTTTCTTTGAGATATACCGTCTGAATTAATCATCTCTGCACACACACACACACACACACGCACACACGTGTTCGTCATGTCTATTTAAGAGGTGGCAAAGATCTTTTTCTCTTTGTGATCCAGAAGATTCTGTCCTCGTCTGCCTTCGGGGGTGTACATTTTGGGACGACTGTTAGATGATGAGTTTTTTTTCCTTAGAGGGACTTTTTCCTTGCTTCTATCAACAAAGTCTTGAAGTAAGGTTCACCGATTGTAAATAAGGTCCCACACAGGTATGTTGCCCAAAATTGAGCCGCGATGCTGGAATTTGTAAGCACTTCCGGAAACACGCCGTTTTGTGTGTCTGTAGCTTTAATGCTAATGAGCTGGGTTTGTCTCCAACAAGCGCTATCGTCTACTTTATCCACTTTTTACACAGTGTAACTCCGTACGTAATAGATGCCATTTATCACATACAATCACGTAACATTAAAGGAAAATCGGGAATGGGAATTTTGCCCATCATCCACAATCCTTATGTGAGACGGGTGCTCAAAACTCAAAAACAAAAACGCAGCAGCAGTGCCAGCATCTCCAATATGTAGCGTTTTGCTGGTGGCCTGAGGCATTGTGAGCGAGTGTGTGGTGAAGTTAGTCACGAGCCAGCTAGTAGCTAGCCGGTGTGGTGTGGCGAGGTGTCACTACGCCAGTAACGTAGTTCTTGGGCAGGTCTGGAGCATTGTTGGCAGTTTTTGGAAGTTTTTTTTTTTTTAAGAAAGGCTTTATAGGCGGAATAGATGCGCCCCATTACGTGCATTCTTAGCTTAGCTGCTTTTATATCTTTACAACCCCCAGAAAATAGAAAGACATGTGTTCATGTCTCACATAAAGATTGTGGATGATCGGCTATATTGCGGAAAAAAGTGCAAGACACAAATGTTAGCGACAGTAGCACAGCCACGTGATGCTACAGTGCTAACTTTACACTCACATTTTAACAGCAACGTCATGCTAGGTTTGCCATTTCTCGGAAGAAAAACAAAATGATCAAACAGCTCCATGCGTGGGGTTAAGACTTGTAGCGAAGCCTGCTTTTTTTTACAAAGCAGTGGTTGTATACATATAGCTAGAGGTGGGCCGGAGGCGTTAACATGTCCACGAGGAAGGGGATTTTTCCTTTAGGATAGCCTGAAAACCTCAAAAGCAAGCATTTGAACACCTTTTCTCTCCAAAATGAAGCAACCACGAATCATAAACAGGCCCGAGGGACACATATCACTGTTGGAACGTCATTAAAAGTCGTCATGTGACTATCATAACTTGGGAGGCCAGAAATCATTACCACCATGTTGCCTTTTTCTTGAATGTAAACACGCTGAGATGATTGATGGCGCATACCTCCCCATATGCAAATGTGGGCTAATCCGGGCTAATTTAAATATAGCCAAAGCTTTAAATAAATCAGCCATCGTTTGGTAGCTTTCACAGTTGGTCACACAGGAAACAAGCGTGAAATCCCTCGCCTGTCATTGACAAACGCTGCAGGAAAAAGCCGCCGGGCGGTGGAAAACGAGCACATCTGGGTTCATCGGAGCTATAGGTGCGCTTGCCGCCTTTTCACAATGTTGACGGTGGTTGAACGGAGGCGAAGATCCAAAACGAACGAGAGAGAGAGAGAGAGCACTGTGACGAGAGCGCCTCGTCGTCGGAGCGCGAGATTAAGAATCGACTTCCGTGCCGTCCTTAACGTGCTTGTTCATCCACAAAAGGAGCACAGCCGTCCATCTGGTGCATTCCCAGACAACAAGACGGGCGCTAATTAGCACCAATCTGCCACTTTGAACGGACCACGCTCGCATACAGATCTCACGTGAAATGATGCTCAGAGGATGCTGTTTGCTTTTAGCATTATTTTTTTATTCAGGCTTGAAGGACTCTTACAAAGAAAACATCATTCTTTTTCCCATGAAGGACATTTGGAAAAGTTCTCGTCAAAGACCGTGATGCTTCATTCTGCACATGAGCGCTGGGTAGTCATTAAAATTGCTTTGACGGGCTGTCATAGAAAATTCAAAGAAAAGTAGACATTGGACCATTTTGAACAAAATCAACAGCAAAAATGCCAATTGGTTGTAAATATTACATTTGTGGTATGGGTTATGGGGGATACAAGGTTTGTTTTGGAGGTTTAGGGACCCCCTCGTGTGACTTAAACAAGGTCACACAACTAGACAGACGAGCACCTAATGCATACGCAGCCCAACCAATTGCCCGAAGCCGAGGGATATTCTTCTGACAGGCAACTGATATGAGGTTATGAGGCATACATCATCTGTTTTACAGCCTTAACGTTTTTCATTCATTCACTCATTAGGCATCACAGGTGAGGTGGGGCGTATCCCGGCTGATGTTGGGGGAGAGACGAGGCACACCCTGAACTGGTCCCCAGCCGGTCGCAGGCCACATATAAACAAACAACTGCTCACACTCGCATTCACACCTGTTGACAGTTCAGACTCTCCAGTTAAATGCATGGTGAGCATGTGCAAACTTTATACATGGATGCTCTCTTAGGCCCACAGGCTAACCACTGGGCCCCCTACTGGTATTTAAATGTTAACAATGACATTAAAAAGTGCAATTACTTCAGTCTAATGTTTGGATTAATGTGGTTCCTGTGCAAATGGAGGTATCGTTCAGAGCGTCTATCTAATATGCTTCCCAGACGGGCTGCCATAGAAAACTCAAACGAAAGTAAACATTGGAACATTTTGCCCCAAAACAAGAGCAAAAATGCCAATTGGTTGCAAATATTACATTTATGGCATAGGATACAGGGGGTATAAGGGACGTTTTTGATTGTTTTGGGGGTTTAGGGACACCCCGACCCCATGCAAACAAGGTCACAAAATGACACAGCCCGGCACCTAACGACGCACACGCACAGCCCAAACAATTGCCAGAAGCTCAGGGATATTGTGTTGACAGGCAGCTGATAGTACGCATCATTTCAGTGAAGGATATTGTTATCAGGCGACCGATAATACACGCAACTGTTATCTGTTTTTAAAGCCTCCCTCATATAAATGACTGTTTGAAAAACAAGCCACCGCTTCTCTCTCTCGCCGTCAAGATGTGTCTGCGTCATCTGGTGTTCCACGACACATTATGTGCCATGAGCACAGGCTGGAGTGAGGTTCCCCAGGGTGCTGAAATGAGCGCAACCAGATCGTGTCTTTTTCTTTCTTTTCTTTTTTGACCGCCATTAGACTGCTTTCACTTGCTGACACGCTGTTACTCTTCTTTCGGAGGTGTGTATTCAATCATGAAGAAGAAGTTGTTTAGCTCTGAGCCTCGACTTGTGCTTTTCACTCTTTGTTTACCGATTATGCACAGTTACGACAATGGGTGGGATAATTTGCTGTGGATAAACACTCTTCACTGTTTTCTTTTTGCTTTAAAAAGGAATATATATGAAAGTTGTTCTGCTGATTGACCATAGACATGTCTTTGTCTGTAGCCCCCCTTTTAGTCTCCAAGCTAAATCCCTCCATTTACGTCCACACAAAATGAGCTAATGGGTCCTCCTAGATGCATGTGAGGATGCGGCCTGGATATTCTTCCATTGATCAGCAGTGCCGACAGAGAGCGTTGTTGCTCGGGGAGAAGCTGAAGAAGTGTTACTGCTGCCGTGTGAAGCCTTTGGCTGCTGGGAGCCATCATGCCCCCTGATTGAATTTGCTTCAGTAATAGCTTTCGTTTCTCCGCCGGCTCAGGGCACAATTTCAGGCCAATTAGGGTTTGCTATCTTGGCAGGTTATCTTCCTTTGCTCTTTGTGCTCCAGAGCCCTGCTGGACTTACTGAGAGATGTTCTTGTTGTTTGTCTCTTGTCTCTTGGTCTTAATTACTGTTAAATTGAATGTCCCACTTAAAGGCCCATTCTTGTTATCAACTGAAGTTGTAAAAGGCCTCAGCTCATCCAACCTCTTTAGCGCGTACACGATGTGTTAAAAGTTAGGGAGAGTCAGTGTTCCCCACAGGACTGCAATGCATTTGTATGCTGTCATTGTCACACAATCCTGCCTTGCATCAACAGGCGGATTGGTGCGGCGTCTGCAGTGATGCAGACTCTGCATCGTTCCTACCCTGACCTATGGTGACGGAAAGGACAAGACCGCGGGTACAAGCGGCCGAATAGAGTTATGCCTGAGATAAGTTGAGAAGCACTGTCCTTCGGGGGAAACGCAGAGTAGAACCGCTGCTCCTCCGCACTGAGAGGAGCTAGATGAGGTGGCACCTCCCTGAGGAGGTGTTCAGCTCACGTCCAACCGGTTGGGGGACCTATGGAAGACCCATGAGCCGTTGGAAAGACTGTCTCGCAACTGGCCTGGGAACGCCTCGGGATCCACCAGGAGGAGCTGGGTGAAATAGCCGGGGAGAGGGAAGTCTGGGCTTCTCTGCTTAGGCTGCTGCCCCCGTGATAAAACCCTAAGGATTTTATTCCGGTCAACCGGACGTACAATTTTTTGGCATTCCCCAGATTGCTGGGGTTTTTTTGTTCTTGTAGTTGTGGGGACCGTGAAGGAGTATACACATTGTACAAAGTGCATAAGTTTGTCTTGCAACCTGAAAAAAATGTTAGCACCCTTAGAGTTTGTTTGACATGATTAAAAACTTCTACGGGTGATCTGCGGCCAGTCTACAGCTCAAAAATCAGCACGTCAAACATGCTACGTGCATTTCTAACCTTTTTTTTTGCACGTAGACCGGCCGTAGGAGCCCGTAGGACTGGTTGTGACTTAGGTTTTAGAGGTAAGGTGAGACGCATTGTCATCTGGGAGAAACTCAGAATAAAGCAGCTGTTCCTCCACATTGAGAGGATCCAGATGAGGTGGCTCGGGCATCTGGTCAGGATGCCTCCCGGGTGCTTCTCTGGGGAGGTGTTCAGGGCACATCCTCCCGGTAGGAGGGCTTGGGGAAGACCCAGGACACGTTTGAGAGACTACTGGCCTCAGGATTTGCTGAGAGAAGCTGAACAAAGTAACCGGTGACCTCGGACCGGTGACCCTGCAACCCTACCTCGGATAAGCGGAATGAGATGGCTGGATAGTTGTACTTAGTTGTACAGTGGTACCTCAGTTTTTGTTATTAATTACCGTAAATTCCAGATCATACACTGCTTCTTTTTTTACACACTTTGAACCCCGCGTTTTAAACAAGATGCGGCTAGTTTATGGCTAAAAGAGCTACAGTTGCCATGATGTTTAGAGTGCAGATTCAGGAAGTAGTGATTGATTTTGATCTGACAAATCTTACAGTAAGTAAGTTTGATCAAGTGTAGAATTACTGCTAATTACTGCTTATAGACAAGTCCAGCCAAATGAAATGGATAAATGAACATTCAACACCACCTTTACCTTTATCGAAGGCCCTTGTTGGCAAAACCGGCACAAAATTTGGGCATCTTAAATGACAGATATGAATGTTAAGTTGCTGCTTATTTTTAGTGGTGGACGTTAGGCAGCTAAATGCGTCTAAATCTTTGTTCCTGCCACATATTGGGGTATGGGGTATGGGGGGGGGGTATATTTTTCCAGAAAAATAGTAGTAGTAGTAGTACTTTATTAATCCCACAGCAGGGAAATTCATCTGTTACAGCAGCAAGCAAGATACGCAAGTATGTACACAAGTAAAGAATGCATAGTCATTGACAATGCATGCAATGCATAGACATAGTGAATACAAAATGGTGCAGGTGTTGTAGAGCCTGACAGCGGTCGGTATGAAGGACCTGCGGAACCTCTCCTTCTTACACCGTGGGTGTAACAGTACGGCATCTCAGCTTTGTCATACAGGTGAAAACGCATGTTACTACTGTCAACTTCAATCTTTGCTTATTCAAATATTTCACCCTCCTTTAACAATCTTTGCATATTTTCTTTTCATAATATTATGACTTTATTGCCATAATATTTTGACTTTATTCCCACAATACTTTTTAGTTACATAATTTTCCAAAAAAGTACAACTTTTTTTTTGTTTTTCCTCATTATATTACAATTTTGAAAAAACAACATTTTTTTCTTTAATATTTCAGCTGTATGCTGCTAAAATTATAGTGTTTTCCCTCATATTATGAGTGTATTCGTGTAAAATTGCCACTTTTTCCTCTTTAGATTACATTTTTTTTCTTTTAATATTTTGAATTTATTCTCATAAAATTATGGGCTTTTTTTCAAGTTTCCAAATATTTTAACATTCTTTGTAAGCATTCTTCCTATATTTTCTTTTTGTAATATTTTGACTTTATTCCCATAAATAATAACTTTTTAGTTTAGTTACCTAATTTCCCCCCCCAAAAATATATTTTTTGTTTCTCATTATATTACAACATTTAAAAAAACAACATTATTTTTTCTGTAATATTTCAGCTTTGTGCTGCTAAAATGAAATGTATTTTCTCTCATATTACAAGTTTATTCTTTTTTATTCTGGTGATTTTTTTTCTCTTTAGATAACGACTTTTTTTCTTTTAATATTTTGAATTTATTCCTAGAAAATTGCAACTGTTTTTTTTTTTATTTTACAAATATTTCATTCTTTTTAAACATTCTTTTGGTAATAGTATCACTTTATTTCCCTAATATTCAAACTTTATCCCCATAATAATATTTTATTTTTTTTGCCAACCTAATTTTCACAAAAATATAACTTTATTTGTTTTAGGTTTTTTTGTTTGTTTCTTATAATATTACAGCTTATTTTTCTTTAAAATGTAAAGTTTATGCCACTAAAATGACAATATTTATCTTCATCACAACTTTTTTCTCTGAATATTTTGACTTTATTCTTGTGAAATGACTGCTGATTTTTCCACATTTTCTGTTTTATTGTTAAATTCTATTTTTAGAATATGCCGTGGTCAAATAAAAACACAGCCGGGGGTCGCACTTCGGACACCCCTGGTCCAAATCTTTGCTTTGTTTCATTTTGCTCGGCATCCGGTCTTTCTGTCCGCTCCGGAGCCTTCAGGCTGAAACCCGGTTGAACCGCGGGTGAAAGTTACGTCTCTTTCTTCCCGTTCTTGTTTTCGGGGAAGAAATTGTAGACGTGCGTACGCGTTGGCCGAGCCGCTTGCCGTCTAAATCACCTCAGAGGCAGATATCTTTCTCCGGGGGGCGATGAAATGAGCCCTCAACTCCGCCGACGTTTAATCAACGAAGCCCGTCTATGGGTCCCTGTAGGGGGCAATCTAATTGGGAGGAGGCGAGGAATGGCCTTTAGCACTCGTGCACTATGGCTCCCCCGGCGCCTCGGGTCAAGTAATAGCAGCTTTTTTTTGGGGGGGGGGGCCTTAGCCACTTTGGAGGTCCGTGTTTGCGTTGAACTTGGGGTCAAACCCATTCTCCTCGCGTCCACTCAGGAGCGAAAGGAGTTGCAATCGAGCCTCGGCCTCCGGAAACCCTTGAGACGTTGGCCCAAATGGGGGCCGCCTTCCTCGGACGGTCACCGGCGCTAATTATACACAGAACCACAGCGCCATCCACATACGTACTGTAGATCCGCACTATTTTTGGGAGGTTATCATGTTTCCATGGCTCAGCAGTGGGTTATTAATACATTCTTATGCAGTATTAGCGAACACAAGACCGCTTAGAAGTCCACAATGACGGCAAAAGCTTCTCCATTCCCACCAAAGCACAGTCAAACGTAGCCAAGCGCCATCGTTTGCTAGTTTAACAGGATATTCCGCAAAAACAAATGCGGTCGTCTCCACCCGACATGTGTGCAATTGAGTTAAAAGTACATTAGTCACGCAAGCCGAGGGGGGGGTGGCTGGAATTTATTGAAAGGCACAGGTGGAGGTGTGAGAAGTGGAAATGTGATGGTTCATGAAGCAGCAGCGAGCCAGTGAGCTGATGTGTTCTATTTATTTTCGCTCATGTCAACGCCATGACTTTAATTGCATGTTTGCGGCGGAACATCTGTGCACACATACGTGCTGCGTGCACCACTGCCATGCTCATGTGCACACTGGGCCAGCAGCTCGGGTGGGGCAAATTCACTTGGGACAATGTGTCTCATATAACAACAATGTTTTTCGTTGTTTTTTTAATCGTTATTATTGCAATTTCACCAACATGTTCTTTTGTTATTACTATATATTTAATATAGTAGTTAAGTTACAAATATAGTTATTGTGTTGGCATTATTTTCATATTAAGACGAAGTAATCATCATTTTATTTTCTTCATGATATAATTTGTTTTCTCATATTATTTTAAATGGACAAATACTAAGGTAGTTTTCGTCGAACAATAATAATAATAATGTGTATTTAGTTTTAAATGATTACAAAAATCATATAGACTGTCACACTCAATCATAACTTTAGAATATATATTTTTTTTATTTTTTAATCATTTTTATCATAATGATTAATAATTCTTATTGTTATTTCCAGTATTAGTAGTAATAAATGAAGTTATTTATTTATTGTGTAGATATTGTTTTCATATTACATGACTGACCATGTCATTATATTTTCATATTAACTTCAGAATCATTTATTTCCATCATTTTAAATGGACAAAAACAAAGCAAAAATGTGTGTTTATTTTTAAAATGATTATAAATGTGCTTAACAGAATTATTATAAACCTAGAATATATAAAGTGCATTTTATTTTGCATTGACAAACACTAAGTTAGTTTTATGCTAACAATAATAATATGTACTTATTTTTACATTATTATTAACATGCTTAGACTGTCACATTTTATTATAACTTTAGAATTTTTTTTACTCTTGTCATCATTGTTTTATAATAATAATAATAATAATAATAATAATAATAATAATAGTAATAGTAATAATAATAATAATAATAATAATAATAATAATAATATTATCATTATTGTTTGTATTATTTGTATTATTATTATTAGTAGTAGTAAATCATTTTAATATTAACAAATGAAATTAATACTGAGCATTTCATTTTATTTGAAAATATTTCTTTTTCATAATTGTTATAAATTGATTTATTTATTACTGAGTGTTTTCAAAACAAGTCACTGTACCTCAAGTGAATACCTCCTGTTATTCATCAATAATCAACGCTCGTGCTTTTGTTTTGAAATAGCTTTCAAAATGCAACATATCCTGTGCATCGATGATGTATCCATAAAGGCGCCGGAGCTAAGTAGGATTATGCGGCCTTGGCGGAGGTCTCCAGACGAGGCAGCGGTCAATGCATTTTGTCCTTTATGCGATGCAAATGTCCCCTCTGCTCACTTTTTCAGATGGTATCACCCCCACCCCCCCGTGTCCCGGTCCGTCACGGGCGGGATTATGGCATGATGTGACGAGGGCGTTATTGATTGAATTTGTAGATTGCAAAGTGATCTATGTCTCCGTGCTCATGCACGCTCTGGAATACTGATTCTACTTTTGGCCCCAAGCCATCCACGCATGCGTGACCGGCGCAGCGATGAGCTCTTGACAAATACCCGCGCCGGACGTCCCACAATGCTGTGTTGCATTTTAAGATGTGTAGCAAAGCCTTTTTTTTTTTTAGTTCCTGTGTGCAGTTTGACAGCAAAAGTTTCATTTGTCCGCAGAACAACTCATCATGGAGGCCGCAGTCGTGTGAGGAGTGCACGTGCTACGACAACGTGGTCATCTGCAGGGCCGTCCACTGTCCAAACCCCCAGTGTGACTTCCAGAGGGTGAGAAGACTTTCCAAAACAGAGCTACCCTCTATGAATACAAATGGCCTGCGAAGGATGCATGCGGCATGTCGCTAATTAGGAAGAGCCGTTCCTTCGCCAGTTTTATGGCCAAGTCACTCCAAAAACAATAGCTGGGGAAATGCCCAACAACACTTGGAGTACACTAAAACGCAAAAAGACAAGTCCAAAACTACGTTTCATAAAATACTTCATACATCTGCGCAGGGTACACACTCTGTTGGGATATTTTTACATTATAAAGTTGGGATATTTTTACCATATTTAATGTACAGTACAAACTATATCATATTGCAGGGGTGTGCAAATATTAACTAAATAAATTCATTAAATAAATAAAAATAAATAAATCAAATATGAACAAATAAAATAAAAAATAAAATCCAATATAAAAAATAAATAAATAAAATTAAAGCAAAATTAATATACAGTGTTTGTTATAGTATGTAATGTTTGGACTTCATTCTTGGAAAATCACCAAATGTTTTTTTTTTTAATTGTCCAACTACGTCAGTTTTCTTCTTTACTTCCCATAATTCTAATTTATTCTTTATTCTCCTCATAGACATTTTTCCGCAACCTAATTTTACAAAAATGACAATTTGTTTTTTTCTGTTTGATTGTCATATTACAACATTTAAAAGATTATTTCATATTTTAACTTTATGCTACTAAAATGACGTTATTTTTCCTCATAACATTACAACGTTGTTCTTGTAAATTTATGACGTTTCTTGTTAGATTACAACTTTCTTCTCTTAATATTGTGACTTTATTCTCATGAAATTACTGCAGAATTTTCCTTTTTTGCTTTTTTTTGTAAAATAAAATTTTTATAATGTACAGGGAGCCAATCAAAAAACAGCTGCAAATGGCCCCCGGGCCACACTTTGGACACCCCTGTCATATGAACTATATTTTTTCAGAGTTAATTACTGTAATTATTAGTATCATTCATTCATTTATATGATAATAAAGAAATATAATAAGTAATACATAATTAAAATAAAATCATTCATATAAATTATTGTTACTTAATGAGTTCTTATCAACGCAAACAATTCCGCTAGTTGTTGTTTTTATTTCCCGCAAAGGATGCTTGATTTTCTGTTTTTGAGCCTCGTTTTGAATTCATTTTTGTGCGTTTTCAACCTTCCTGTAGAAAAATAACCAGCATTCCCTTTAGTTAATTGGTGGTTGCTGGTTCGATCATCGATCCTGCTGTAATCCTTCAACTTATTTAGACATTTCAACATGGTTGCTTCTTCGATCCTCCATCCCACTGTTGTCTTTCAACAAATGCATATATTTCATTGTGGTTGCTGGTTCAGTCATCGATCCTGTTGTAATCCTTCATCTTATTTAGACTGGTTCCTGGTTCAACCCTCGATGCCCCTGTTATCATTCAACTAATTTATACATTTTGTTGTGGTTGCTGGTATGATCATCGACCCCCCTCTTATTCAACTCATTTATACATGCCATTGCGGTTGCTGGTTCGATCGGCAATCCTGTTGTAATCCTTCAATTTATTTAGATAGTGTAACATGGTTGCTGGTTCGATCCTCAAGCCCACTGTCGTCATTCAACTCATTTATACATTTCATTGTGGTTTCTGGTTCCATCGACAATCCTGTTGTAATCCTTCAACTTATTTAGACAGTGTAACTTGGTTGCTGTTTCGATACTCAAGCCCACTGTTGTCATTCAAGTCATTTATACATTTCTTTGTGGTTGCTAGTTTAATCATTGATCCTTTTGCAATCCTTCAACTTATTTAGACATTTCAACATGGTTGCTGGTTCGATCCTCGACCCCCGTGTCATTATACAACTCATTTATACATTTCATTGTGGTTGCTGGTTCGATCATTGATCCTGTTGTAATCCTTCAATTTATTTAGACAGTTTACCATGGTTGCTGATTCGATCCTGCTGTTGTCATTCAACAAATTCATACATTTCATTATGTTTCCTGGTTCAATCATTCGTCCTGTTGTAATACTTCAACTTATTTAGACTGGTTCCTGGTTCAATCCTCAATCCCCCTACTATCATTCAACTCATTCATACATTTTATTGTGGTTGCCGGTTCGATCGTCGATCCTGCTGTAATCCTTCAGTTTATTTATACAGTTCAACACGGTTGCTGGTTCCATCCTCGATCCCGCTGTTGTCATTTCAACATTCAGCCTGCATTTCGACTTTCCAACATTTCCAATTCCGCCCTTGTTCGTCTGCTGAAAATGAATAGACAAATTAGATGTTGCCCCCTACTGGTGGAAAAACATTTGACATGTTTTCTGACTCTAACATTCCTTCTAGTTCATCTAGTTCTAATTAATTTCTTTATTTGGCGATTTTAGCTCAACTCGCACATTCTCCACATTTGTTTTGAAGCTTTAAGCTCCCATAACAAATGGATTTCATTTTCTGTGTCGGCATTGTGGCAATAGCATTTAAAACTGACTTATTGCAGTGATTTAGGCTGAGGATGCAGAGAAAAAAAAGAATCAATGAATAAAAAATAGTCAGCTAAAATGTAAAAATGACAAAGAGTGCAGTTTAGAGTATTAGTGCTAATATATTCCTCCAATATGGCTCTTTTATAATGAAAGCATGTGGCCATTTGCCATCTGTTTATTCATGCTGAAATACAATCTGCACTTCCATGTATTTATTTGCCCTGCTAATACATTTCTTTCCACGTGTAATCCGTCCTCCGCCTGCCGGGTCGCTGCCTCTTCCCTGTCGTTAAATGAAGGCATGCGTTGCCGTCCCCTCTTCCCGGCCTTCTCCCACCTCACACAGATTGTATTCTTAATAATCTGGTTGGCGTCTGAGGGAAGCAGACGCTAAATTATTCATCATCATCATCATCAGTCTCTGTTTTGCCACGAGCTTCCCAACTCTCGGCCTCAATTAGCCCTCGTCATTCAAGGACTGCGTGTAGTAATATGCATTATTATTGTTATTGTCTCCAGTGGGATACGGGCCTGATAGAGTCATCATCTTTTTTATTATTTATGCTCCTGTGCTCTCGTCGATGCTGCAGTTTGGGATTGGCCAAGTTGTCAGTGTGCGTGCGCTGGTGTGCTACACATACACACTACCAGTCACAAGTATTGACACATTTTCTCATGTTATGTAATGAGAAAGTGTGTCCAGACTTTACATAACATGAGAAAATGTGTCAATACTTTTGACTGGTACTGTGCACGTGCATGTTGTAGTGTGCATTTGCGTATAGACACCTTCTCATTACATATCATGAGAAAATGTCTCTGTGCTTTTTGTATATTGGGAGTCTCTTTTGGCTGCCGGACAAAAGTATGGAGACACCTTCTCATTACATACCATGATAAATTGTGTCAATACTTTTGATTAGTACTGTGTGCGTGCATTCACTGCCGGTCAAATGTATGGAGACACCTGCTCTCTAGATATCATGCCAACGTGGCCCAATACTTTTGTGTATTGAGAGCGTCTCAATACTTTTGATCGGCAGTCAAAAGTATTGAGACACCTTTTGATCACATAACATGAGAAAGTGTCTCAATACTTTTGACTGGTACTGTGCACGTGCATGTTGTAGTGTGCATTTGCGTATAGACACCTTCTCATTACATACCATGATAAATTGTCTCAATACTTTTGATTAGTACTGTGTGCGTGCATTCACTGCCGGTCAAATGTATGGAGACACCTGCTCTCTAGATATCATGCGAACGTGGCCCAATACTTTTGTGTATTGAGAGCGTCTCAATACTTTTGATGGGGCAGTCAAAAGTATTGAGACACATTTTGATCACATAACATGAGAAAGTGTCTCAATACTTTTGATTGGTACTGGGTACCGTATGTGCATTCACCCCTTCTCATTATATACTATAAGAACGTGTCCCAATACTTTTGTATATTGAGTGTCTCAATACTTCTGACTGCTTTCGACTGCTTGTCAAAATTATGGAGACGCTTTGTCATTACCTAAGATGAGAAAGTGTCTGTACTTTTTTATCTTGAGAGTTTATCAAAGCGTTTGTCTTGAGCATGTCTAAATACTTTTGACTGCCATTGACTGTTGGTCAAAAGTATGGAGACACCATGTCATTACACAAGATGAGAAAGTGTCTAAATACTTTTGACTACTTTTGACTACCGGTCATAAGTATGAAAACACCTTCTCATATTACACGTTACAGCGTCTCAATACTTTTTTATATTGAGAG
The DNA here is from genome assembly GCF_027744805.1 of Dunckerocampus dactyliophorus. Lineage (NCBI taxonomy): Eukaryota > Metazoa > Chordata > Actinopteri > Syngnathiformes > Syngnathidae > Dunckerocampus > Dunckerocampus dactyliophorus. Next base: position 34,547,310 of record NC_072822.1, read on the forward strand.
TTTACAAATGCGATTGTGTATTGACAGCGTGTCAATTTTTTTGACTGCCGGTCATAAGTATGGAGACACCTTATCATTACATAACACGAGAATGTGTCTCAATACTTTTTTATCTTGAGAGTTTATCAATGCTTTTGTGTCTTGAGCATGTCTCAATACTTTTGACTGCCGGTCATAAGTATGAAGACACCCTCTTATTACATAACATGAGCAATTGTCTCAATACTTTTGATTGGTACGTGTATGTACATTCACCGCTGGTCAAATGTATGGAAACACCTTCTCATTATATACTATGAGAAGGTGTCCCAATTCTTTTGGAAATTAAGCGCCTCAATACTTTTGAGTACTTTTGACTGCTGGTCAAAAGTAAGGAGACGCCATGTCATTACACAAGATGAGAAAGTGTCCAAATACTTTTGACTACCGGTCGTAAATATGGAAACACCTTCTCATATTACATGTTGCAGTGTCTCAATACTTTTTTATATTGAGAGTTTACCAATACGATTGTGAATTGGCAGTGTCTCAATATTTTTGACTGCCCGTCATAAGTATGAGACCCCTTATCATTACATAACACGAGAATGTGTCTCAATACTTTTGATCTGTACTGTGTGTGTACTTTGGCTGCCAGTCAAATGCATGGAGACACCTTCTCATTACACGTCCTGAGAAAGTGTCTCAATACTTGTGTATTGAGAGTGTCTCAGTACTTTTGACCGGCAAGTATTGAGAGTGTCTCAAAACGTTTGCCTGCCGGTCAAAAGTATAGAGACACCGTGTCTTTACATAACATGAGAAAGTGTCTCCATACTTTTGACCGGTGCTGAATACATAAATGCTGTATACAGTACCAATCAAAAGTGTGGACACACGTTATCATTAGATTACATGAGAAAATGTGCTAACACTTTTGATTGGTGTTAGCGTCTAAACATTTGACCAGTACACCATTTCGGTGCCAGTGTCGTCATACATTTGCCTGGTACTGTACACACAAATGCATACATACCGGTATCACCTACTCGTCCAATACCGTGAGAACGCGTTTCCGTACATTTGCCTGATAGTGTATTGTGCTTTCACTGCCGATCAAAAGTATGGAGACACCTTGTCATTTAATAACATCAAAAGCATCTCAATACTTTTGGATGGTAATCATCAGTCAATAACGTACATAAATACAACACAGTTGTGATTTAGGGCACTCACACTGGTCTCCGCTATTAGTTTTTGCTGCGGTCTTTTAATCTGTGCCGTCACTTCCTCATGCAACGCTGTGTCACTGCATTCTTCCTGACTTTGTTTATTTTTTTCAACTTTTCTTTCTGTTATGTAACGTACCTGTTATCATACGTAACTGGCGGGAGGACCTGTGTCACTCGTGGGTATTTGCTCCGCCACGCATTTCTAGTTCATGGTGTCGTCTCTACAGGGGGAGCGCTTGAGGATTCCTGCCGGTCAATGCTGTCCCGAGTGCGTCGCCTCCCCCAAGGGCTCGTGCAACTACGAGGGGGTCACCTACGCTGTAAGTCCCGCCTCCAAGCTTGATTCATGATTAAGCAGAAATGCTGGATCCTCGTTGTTCTTTTTTAAAAAAAAATATTTTAATTTTATTTTTCTATATTATATTATGAAAACAACTTTTTAAAAAAGTAAACATTTTTATTTGTATTTAATTTTTTGTGGCAGCATGACAGCCGGTGGAGTCCTTCCATGTGTACGCTGTGCGAGTGCTCCCGAGGCGCCGTATCCTGCGCCGCTCGCCATTGCCCGCCCCTCCGTTGCCCTGACGACCACAGCCCGTTCACCCCGGCCGGGGAGTGCTGCCCCAAGTGCGGCCCGACTGGAGGTAAGCACCAAGACAACTTAAAAACGTCTGTACATTTTCTTGAAACCATAAAGCAAAAGCTGGCACATTAAGTCCATCCATCATGATAACCGTTTCCGAATATTCTTTATTTTCATTGTCTGGGCCTCGGCTGAGGCGGTTAAACGGCACCCCAGACGACGCGCGTTTGCAGACCTTCATTTCCTGGCTCGGCTTTAATGTTTCTTCTTAGTCAAAGCGAAGCTATTATATGTTAATGAGAGGCTCTTTGTACTTTTTAAACACGTGTGGGAGGGCCAACAATTACAGCTGTGAGGGTTGTAGTGCGAGGGGTTTGGTATTAAAACAACAAATTCATCCGCAACAGCACCAGCAGCACCAACACCACCACCACCAGCACCACCAGCAGCAGCAGCAGCAGCAGCGGCAGCCTTTGATATTTGAGTTCCTTTCAGCCTTGAAAGGAGAACTAGCGTCTGGAGCCGCTTTGCAAAGCTGAGATAGCAGCGCATCTTTCTTATTCTGTGATGATTTTGGAGCGCTTTGGTGACCAGTTCTGTGCTACTTTTTGCAACATTGCTTTGTTTTCAATCAATTCCTGCTATATTAGGTCATAGGAGTGTAAAGGTGACTATAGGGGTGTTATTTCATGTCTCCAGGGCTCTAATAATGTTAAACCCTTATTTAGAAGGTCCTAAACAGTGTTTCTATGCTCTAACTACCAAAATATTCCATGTATAAATAAGGAATCCTACTTTGCTGTAATTCACTCATCACCGTCAGGTCTGGAACCAATTAACCGCGACCAAACGAGGGATTACTGAACATTGACAAAAGATACGTTAAATGCACCAGCATGTATGTGAGTGTGAAGTGTGTTAAGAAGCAGAGCTACGATGCCATCTGCTGTACGGAGTTGTAACGACAAGCCACGCAGACGGTGCCGTTATAATGTGTTGGTGAGCAAGGGCAAACAGCGAGCACACAAATGCTCCAAAAAAAGACAAATTCTATAGAAATGTAAAAATTTAAATTTTAATTATATATTTTTTAAGTTGACAATTAAAAATCTAAATTTTTTAAATATAAAAAAAACATTTAAAATTTAATCAGTTATCACTTTAGAATTCCAATAAATACAATTAAAATTTAAAATCATCTACACATTTAAAAAAATGCAAAATTTTGAAATTTAATGATTAACAAATTAAATGTTAAAAAGGTTGGCATTCTAAAATCAAAAATATAAAAGTTTGAGAAACATTTTTGAATTTGTTTAATTGTTTCTGTTTTTGAATCGCAAAAGTTAGAAATAAAAAAAAAAAGAAACTCAAAAAATTTCAAACAATAAAAGGTTAAACGTTTTAGTGTTGTAGCTTTGTAGCATTTTAAAATTTACCATTTTAACATTTGTTTACATTTTTTTTAATTGTTGTACATTGTCATTTATTGTATTTTTTTATGTATTTAAAAAAAAATAAATAAATTTGTAAAAAAGTTAACATGTGAAAATGCGCCTTCCTTAAGCGAAGCCCCCCCCATCAACCAAGGGAATCCGACGTGATCTCGTCAGGGAGTAGCAGAGGAGTTCATTTTAACGACGCGCTACCGCCTTGTCGGGACCTGCCAGTTAGCCGCTAATTGGCTCACCGGCTGGAAAGATGGACGCGTGCAGGCAGACGTCGATGGATCGGTCGCTTCGTTAGCCCACACGCTCTGTCACTTATTGTTTGTGTGTGTGTGTGTGTCAGCGTCTTGTTCCTGGCAGGGCTCAGCGTACATGGATGGCGAGGAGTGGCAGCCCAGCCGGTGCTCCAGGTGTGTTTGCGACAACGGGGACGTCCGCTGCTCGGTGGTCGAGTGTCCGCCAGTGTCCTGCAAACCTGTGAGTCCCTTTTTTAACAGCAGTGTCTTCCTCCCAATCAAAACAACACGTTTAAACTTGCAGCGAACTGGCAGAGCTGCATTTTAAGACGTGCCGTGAAGCCTGCATATTTATGTCTTTATTTGCAAAGTAGTGTGCGCCTACACGGGACGGGCTCTTCTCGCTCGGGGCGAGGGAGGAGGCTTCATGAAAAGCAAACAAGGGAGGGAGGTGATTGATTTTTCACGCTAAATTTTTTTTAGGGGCGCATATTAATGTGAAGATGAGCTAATTAGCGTTAGAATATCATTAAAAAGTCACTCTTGCACCCGCCAACCTGCACCTGAGCTGGTAAAAGCATCAGTAGAACATCTACGTCACCCAGCAAACGCCGGCGTAGGTAGCGCGTAGCCGAAAGCGGTTAATCACCCGCTACAACAACGATGGCGTAAATGCTGAGTGCTGTTGATTGATTTTAGTTTAATTGAGTTTTTAAATTAGAACCCTGAAGTCAACCAGCGTCATGGATTGTATGGGTGACCCCCGTAATGACGCTTCAAAAATAAAGAAATCAGTAAAATGAAAGTAAATAAGATCAATGTTTTATTACATTTATTATGTAGTTATTTTTCTTTTATTTATATACACACACCTATGTATATAAAATGTTTTTATATTTTTATTTTTAACATTTGAAAATTAAAAAAAATTGTTGAAGAAAATAACTTCGAAATGTAAAAATAAATACATTAAAATAAAGTTTTAAAAATTAAAATTTTTTACTAAGTAGTACAAAAAAAGTTTTTGCCACATTTTAAATTCAACACGCACATTTTTTTACATTATATATTTAAATATATATGTTTTTAATGTTTTTATATGTTTATTTTAAAATTACAAATTTTTAAAATATATTTTTGGAATTTGAAAATTCATATATTATATATAATTTGAAAAAAATTGTATTTTAAAATGAATTTTGTTACATTTTAAAACAAGTAAATAAAATTACAAGAAAGTATATTTTTAGAATTTAAAAATCAATTTATTCTTTGTGATTTTTAAAATGTTTTTATTTTGTATTTTCAAATGTCTTTTTGAAATGTAAAAATAAATAAACAGTTTTTAAAATATATATTTTGAATTGAACAATAAATAAAAATAAACTACTCATTTTACTGAGTAGTACAAAAAAGGATTTAAATTATTTTTTAAGGCTGCATTTTTCATTCAGGAAGCTACTGAATAAAAAAAAACAATTTCAAAAATGCAACAAAAAATATGCACCCAGAAACCGAAAAAATAATAAATAAAATGTAAAAAAAAATACATTAAATAAATACAAAATGAAAATACATGTAAAAAGAATGAAAATAAATCCATGAAAATAATTAGGAATGAATAATTGTTCCTCCTCAGAATGAGAACTTGGTGATCCCGCCCGGCCAGTGTTGTCCTCAGTGCGTCTCCAACCCGTGTCTGTCAGCTGGCAAACAGTACCAGGTAGGACACTTTATTAGGTACACCCGTGTGTGTGTGTGTGTGTGTGTGTTGTTATGATCTGGTCTAATTGCGTTTATCTGTGTGTGTGTGTGTGTGTGTGTGTGCTGACAGAATGGCGAGCAGTGGCAGAAGGACGCCTGCACCACGTGCGTGTGCGAGCGCGGCCAGTCTAAATGTCACACACACACCTGCCAGGCAGTCACCTGTGAGAAGGTGAGTGGACACACAAACAAACACACCTAATGTGAGTCTAAACAGCCCAACGGGAGCCGCATGACAAATGTTTGTTAGAGCCATTAGTCCTCACAAAGTAGGTTCAACAACACCACACACACACACACACACACACACACACACACACACACACACACACACACACACACGTTGACATTCAGCGGTGAGGAGATAACGTCTCATACATCTGATGTGCATGGAAAGCCTGCAAATGGATTGCAGTGCGAGACCTCGCAGGATTGTTTCTGTCCAACGCGCACGCCGCTTGACATTTAATTCCTACTTGTAAGCAATTTCGGCCGCATTCTTTCCTCGTTAGCCAGGGAGGCGCACGCCGAATGAAATATGTGACACCATGCTGTACGGACACGGAATTAACGCCACAGGTTGACAATACCGCAATTTCCAGCTATTGTCACCTTGTAACATAATCATGTTGCTCTTCTAGCATCATTATTTATTACACTTTGCATTTAAGATCAACTTTAAATAATAAATAAGTGCCGTTTGTGTGTGTGTGTGTGTGTGTGTGTGTGTGTGTGTGTGTGGTGTTGTTGAACCTACTTTGTGAGGACTAATGGCTCTATATATATATATATATATACATGTATATATATATATATATATACTGCTAAAAAATTTCAAGGAACACTTGGAAAACACATCAGATGTAAACTGGGGGGAAAATGATGTTGAATATGTTTCCTGATAATAAGTGGGTGATGTATTAGTAACAAAATGATGCCACATCATTTGATAGAAATGAAAATGATCACCCTATAGAGGGGGGAAATCAAAGACACCCCAAAAATGAAAGTGAAAGAATGATGCAGCACACTGGTCCATTTTGCTAAAATGTCATTGTAGCAACTCAAAATGATTCTCAGTAGTTTGTGTGGCCCCCACGTGCTTGTACGCATGCCTGACAACGTGGGGGCATGCTCCTAATGAGACTACGGATGGTGTCCTGGGGGATCTCCTCCCAGATCTGGACCAGGGCATCAGTGAGCTCCTGGACAGTCTGAGGAGCAACCTGGCGGCGCCGGATGGACCTAAACATAATGTCCCAGAGGTGTTCTATTGGGTTTAGGTCAGGTGAACGTGGGGGCCAGTCAATGGTATCAATTCCTTCATCCTCCAGGAACTACCTGCATACACTAGCCACATGAGGTCGGGCATTGTCGTGGACCAGGAGGAACCCAGGTCCCACTGCACCAGCGTAGGTTCTGACAATGGGTCCAAGGATTTCATCCCGATACCTAATAGCAGTCAGGGTGCCGTTATCTAACCTGTAGAGGTCTGTGCGTCCTTCCAGGGATATGCCTCCCCAGACCATCACTGACCCACCACCAAACCGGTCATGCTGAATGATGTTGCAGGCAGCATAACGTTCTCCACGGCATCTCCAGACCGTCTGTCGCATGTGCTCAGGTTGAACTTGCTCTCATCAGGGAAGAGCACAGGGCACCAGTGGTGTAGTTGCCCATTCTGGTGGTCTATGGCAAATGCCAATCGAGCTCTACGGTGCTGGGCAGTGAGCACAGCGCCCACTACAGGACGTCGGGCCCTCAGGCCACCCTCATGGAGCCTGTTTCTGATTGTTTGGTCAGAAACATTCACACCAGTGGCCTGCTGGAGGTCATTTTGTAGGGCTCTGGCAGTGCTCATCCTGTTCCTCCTTACACAAAGGAGCAGATACCGATCCTGCTGAGGGTTGAAGGACCTTCTACGGCCCTGTCCAGCTCTCCTGGAGTAACTACCTGTCTCCTGGAATCTCCTCCATGCGTCCAGGTACCGCATTGATGCCCTGGTCCAGATCTGGGAGGAGATCCCCCAGGACACCATCCGTAGTCTCATTAGGAGCATGCCCCCACGTTGTCAGGCATGCGTACAAGCACGTGGGGGCCACACAAACTACTGAGAATCATTTTGAGTTGCTACAATGACATTTTAGCAAAATGGACCAGTGTGCTGCATCATTTTTTCACTTTCATTTTTGGGGTGTCTTTGATTTCCCCCCTCTATAGGGTGATCATTTTCATTTCTACCAAATGATGTGGCATCATTTTGTTACTAATACATCACCCACTTATTATCAGGAAACATATTCAACATCATTTTCCCCCCAGTTTAGATCTGATGTGTTTTCCAAGTGTTCCTTGAATTTTTTTGAGCAGTAATTGCAGTCATAAATATAATGAATTTGTTGAGTTATTTATTTATTTTATCATTATTTTGTTTGTGGTGTATTATTTTTTCAGGTTGAGCATTTATCATAGTTAGCATTTAAGATGATTTTTAAATCTATTCAGTGTAAAGATATGCTGTATATGCCAGCGCCCTTCACGATTATTCCCCCCCCGGTTAAGATTTGTTCTTAGCTTCTAATCATTTTTTTTTCTAAAAAAATATAGGACCTTACTGAAAATTGGAGAAAAATGTAACCTTCAGCTCAAGTGAATTTTAAGAAACTAAAAAAAATCCCTGACTAAGAAATCATTCTTTGTCATAAATTGACCTGTCCCACAATTTTCGGCACCGTTAACAATTCCTAATAAATCAATAAATCTTCCACATGGGAAAGAAAAAGGAACCCACCATCCAAGTAAGGCAGATGTGCGTCGACCTTCACAAGTCAGGCGATGGCTACAAGAAAATAGCCGCTCACCTGCACGTGTCCGAGTGTCCTGTCAGAGGAATCGTCAACAAGTTTAAAAGCAGTGGAAGAGGACGCTAGCACGCACACTGACGAGGATGGTAAGACAACTAGCAAATGCTCCAAAGGTCACTGTTAAAGAATTGCAACAAATGGGAGCATCTGGGGGTCGCAAGGTCTCCAAAACAAGCATCGGGCGCCATCTCCATGCCAAAAAGCTGTTTGGGAGGCACGCACGGGACAAACCTTCTCTCACTCCCAATCGTGAACGTATTTTAAACATACATTTTTACAATCATTTTTTAAATTGAGAATTAAAAATCAAAAAATGTTAAATATAAAAAAAATAAAACATTTAAAATGTCAACAGTTAGCATTGTATCAATTTAGAATTCCGATAAATAAAATAAAAATTTTAAATCGTTTACACATTTTAAAAAATGTAAAATTGAGAAAAAATAAAAATAAAAAATGTTTAAAAGATTAGCATTCTAAAATGGAAAATATAAAATTTTGTGGAAAACATTTTTGAATTTGTGTAATTGTGTCAAAAGTTAGAAATAAAAAAAATCAAACTCTAAAAATTTTAAACAATAAAAGGTTAAACATTTTAGTGTTGTAGCATTTTAAAATTTTAAAATTAAAAATTGTGATTTAAAAAAAAAATTATTTAATTTTTTAATTTTTTTAATTTTAAAATTGTAAAAAAGTTAACGTGTGAAAATGTTTCCATTTTAAAAATGATAAATTGTGTCAGACCACCACCAGTGAACGGAACCGCTTGATTAGCCGTTGATGAGCTGCACCTTCTTCCACCTTCCTCCAAAACAAGCATCGGGCGCCATCTACATGCCAAAAGGCTGTTTGGGAGGCACGTACGGGAAAAACCTTTTCTTACTCCCAGTCGTAAACGGAAACGTGTGGAGTTTGCTAAGCGTTACTGGAACTTCAGGCGGGACCCGGATGCTTTGGTCAGATGAGACCAAGATAGAGCTTCTGGCAGCAACCACTCCAAGTGGGTCTGGCGTAACGCAAAAGAGGAGCATGCAAGAAAAGCACCTCACGTCCACTGTGTGGTATGGGGGAGGATCGCTGATGCTCTGGGCCCGTTTCTCTTCCAAAGGCCCTCGGGACCTTGTTAGGGCGCATGGCGTCGTGAACGCTTTGAAATACCAGGACATTTTAAAGCAAAATTTGGTGGCCTCTGCCCAGAAGCTGAAGATGGGTCGTTACTGGGTCTTTCAGCAAGATAACGACCCGAAGCATGTGGTCAGATCTCCACAGAGATGGTTGACCAGACACAGAATCAAGCTCCTTCTGCGGTCATCTCAGTCCCCAGACCTCAACCCCGTAGAAAACCTGTGGAGTGAGCTGAAGAGGAGAGTGTTTTGTTGGCCAAAGGGGGCTGTGCAAGGTATTAACACCGGGGGTGCTCATAATTGTGGCTCACATGATTTGATGTGAAAGGATTATTTCTTAATGTGGGATTTTTTTTTTTTTTATTTTCTTAAAGTGCACTTAAATTAAAGTTTGATTTTCCTCTTTTTTTTCATTGTGGTCCTATATTTGTTTAATTGAATTCATTAGTTCTTATTCTTCCTGTAATATAAATAATGTAATTAACAGATAGCATTCATAAGGCTGCTGTATTATTATTATTATTATTATTATTGTGTTAGCACAGAGGATTATTTAAAACTACATGAAGTGTATTATTTATTATTGACTTATTGCAGGGCCAGACCAAAGTAAGGCGTGCGGACCAGTGCTGCGACGAGTGCGCGGCCGCCCGAGGAAGCTGCCTGTACGAGGGCGTGGTCCGTTACCACGGAGACATGTGGAACGCCGCCGGCTGCGAGTTCTGCGCCTGCAGCCGCGGTCAGGTCCTGTGCCAGAAGGCGGAGTGCGGACGCGTAGAGTGCCCGCAGGTAAAGCGCTCGCTACGACCTTGTGACATCTTTCCGTTGCTTTTCCGCCAGGAGTCGTTATTTTTTTTCATTTTCAAGTCGGCAAACTTGACGACGCGACGTGACGATGTGAAAGACCCGTGTTACTCTGAAGTTTGTCATTTAAAGTTTGTCATCGGCATTTTACCAAGTAGCAAAGAGATCAGCAAATATTTGCAGAAATGTGAGGTACTCCTTGTGCCCCCCAAGCTCGGATGCTCATTAATCATGCTGTGCTAATTACAGCTGTGAAGTGTCGTTAACATTGACCCCAGCAGGGCGCCTGTACGGGATAGTCAAGGTTACTCAGCGCTCAATGACAGTCAAAATAACACGGAGCAGACTTTTTGCTTGTTTTACTGCCTTTTTTAGCCGCACATGACTTTTCGAGGGTGCTTGCTCTCACATCCAAACGTCTATTTTTGATGTTTCTAGGGTTCGGAGCTGGTTCACCAAGCAGGAACGTGCTGCCCGCAGTGTTCCTCGCAGAACACGTCCTGCGTGTACGAAGGAAAAACATACCAGGTACTTGAGTCGTTGTTTTGACTGTCAAAAGTCATTTTGAGTGTCTAGTGCTGTATGTGAATGACTTTTACCAGCAGTGTCCAAAATGCATTTTTTAATTTCTAAAAATACAATTAAATAAGAAAAAAAGGTGAGGTACAGTCGGGAACAGTACCTCTGGATTGGCAGGCCAGGGTGGTGGTCCCCCTTTTCAAGAAGGCTGACCGGAGGGTGTGTTCCAACTCCTCAGCGTCCCTGGGAAAGTCTTTTCCAGGGTGCTGGAGAGACGAATACGACCGTTAGTTGAGCCTCATCTGCAGGAGGTGCAACGTGGACCAGCTCTACTGGAAGGTACTTGGGAGTCAACCAGTCTGCATGTGCTTTGTGGACTTGGAAAAGTCATTCAACTGCGTCCCTTGCGGTGTCTTGTGGGGGGTGCTCCGGGAGTACGGGGTTGGTGGCGCGCTAGCACGTGTCATTTGGTCCTTGTACAACCGAAGCAGGAGCCAGCAGTAAGTCCAGCCTGTTTCAGGTGAAAGTTGGCCTCCAAGGCAGTCCAGTTCGGGGGCCTTAGGATCTCGTCTCTGCAATTCGCAGACGATGCGGTCCTGATGGCTTCATCGGGTTGTGACCTTCAGCGTTTACTGGGGCGGTTTGCAGATGAGTGTGAAGCACCTCCAAACCCGAGGCCATGGTTCTCAGTCGGAAAAGGGTGGATTGCACCCTCTGGTTTGGGTGTGAGGTCTTTTCCCAGATGGAGGAGTTGTCTTGGGGTCTTGTTCTCGAGTGAGAGAAGGTTAGCGCGCGAGACCGACAGGCGGATCGTCTGCAGTAATGGTGTCGCTGTACCGAACCGTTGTGGTGAAGAGAGCCAGAAGGCAATCTATGTTCCCACCCTGACTTATGGTCATGAGCTTTGGGTCGTGACTGAAAGAAGGAGATCGCAGATACAAGTGGCCGAAGTCAGTTTCCTCAGTAGGGTGTCTGGACTCACCATAAGGGATAGGGTGAGGAGCTCGGTCATCCAGGAGGATGCTGCTCCTTCACATCGAGAGGAGCCAGTTGGGGTGGCTTGGGCATCCTGTCCGGATGCCGTCTGGATGCCTCCCTGGTGAGGTGTTCTGGGCATGCCCAGCTGGGAGGAGGCCTTGGAGAAGACCTAGGACATGCTGTCTCACTGCCAGCCTGAGAACGCCTTGGTGTCCTCCTGGTGGAACGGTGACCGAGAAGTCTGGGCTTCCCGACTGAGACTGCTGCCTCGAAGGCCCGGAGCCGCATAAGGAGAATATGGATGGAAAATGGACCCCCTGATTCTTTCTTTTGATTCTGACAAGTCATCGCCCCACTTGGCAGCGATGCAAGTGGACTCATGGCTCATAGTTAGCACTTTTCTGCAAGGGCTGGGACAAAGTATTGATATTGCACTCGCTATACTGTGAGAATAGTAATAATAGGCTTTGTCACCTCCAACGCAAAGATGAGGCGTACGCTGCTTTGAATGGAAACGACCAGGAGAAGCCCCACAAACACAACAAACACCTCACGTCGAGGCTTTTTCTGGCAAACACAGTCGAGTACAGATTGTCATCTTCCTCGCGTTAAAGCCAGAATGCAAAGCTGTGCATTTTCCACACGTTTAGCCCAGCAAGGAGTGCTTTGCGTCGTAAAAAAAAAAAGGTCATCCAAGGCCGAGCCTGCGAGCGAATGCGAAAGGAGTGTTTATGTTTTTCCAGCAGGTTCTTCCCCGTCTCCCTCGAGGAATCCATCCTGCTCGTGTAAACAAATCCTCCAGCGCACTGCAATCCATCTACAGGCCTTATACGACGCTTTTGGCTTTTTTTGTGCATGTTTTTATTAGAACATCCTCGGTTTTTCAGCTTTAAATTGGTTCTGTTTGACTGGCTGGTTGGTTTGGACCCAGGAGGCCCGAGGCCGCGTTCCATCCTGAGGCTTTCAAGGTGTCGTCATCACACTGAAAGACAAGGAGCTTCTACTGGAGAGACTTGGCAACGAACATGTCGGTCTCTCACTGGTTCATGCGTCCAAGCAGGGGTGTCCTAACTTGTTCCCACGAGGGCCACAAAGTGAAAAATGAAAAATGAGAGGATGCAACTTTTCCAATTTGATATTTTGTAAAGCAACACATGTGGACATGCTAGCAAGTTATTCCGTGTATGTTTCATCTCAGCTTGGTCATATCGCTGAAAAAGCCTGTTATTCATATCAACTTCACTCTTTTTTGTCATATTTTTGCGCTTTTTTTTAATTTTCAAAATATGTCAACTTTCTTCTCAAATAATATTTGTAAAAAAAAAAAATCATAATATGACTTTATTCATGTAATATTTTCACTTTATTCCCAACCTGCTTTTGCAAATAGAAATTAATTTTGTTTATTTGTTTGTTTCATATATTTCAACTTAAAAAAAAACATATTTTGTCTTTAATATTTCAACTCTGTGCAACTAAAATGGCATTATTTTTCCTCATAATATTCTGAGTTGATTTTCATAAAATTGTGACTTTTTTCTTTTAATATTTTGACTTTGTTCTCATAAAATTACAACTTTTTTTTTCCAGGTTCTGCTGTTGTTGTTTTTTAAATTTTCCAAACGATTTTAATTATTTTCTTGTAAATATTCTTCTCTTAATATTACCACTTTGTTGCCATAAAATTTCAACTTTATTTTGTTTTCTTTCTCATAATACTACGACCTAAAATAACACATTTTTACTTTAATATTTCACCTCCATGCTACTAAAATGGCATTATTTTTCCTCATAATATGACCAGTTTATTCCTGTAAAATTGCAATTTTGTTTCTGTTTAAAATATGACTTTTTTTCTCTTAATATTTAGACTTTATTCTCGTAAAATTACTGCTGATTTTTCCATTTCTGCTGCTGTTGCTGTTTTTTTTCTTGTAAAATGTTTTTTTCCCATATTATTATTATTATTATTATTATTATCTGGTAATATTATTATTATTACAGTATTTGGTAATATTATTATTATTGTCGTAATATTTTGACTTTCCCCAGCCTCATTTTCTAAAAATTGAAACTTTTTTGTTTACTTATTTCTCATAACATTGCGACATTTTCCTCCTAATATTACGATGTTATTCTTGTAAAATGACAACTTTTTCTCGTTAGATTAATGAAATGTCTGCAGATTTTTCCATGTTTGCAGTTTGTTTTCTTTTACTTTCCAAACATTTCAACTTTATTTTGTTTTATTTCTCATAATATTACGACTTAATATAACACATTTAATATTTAACATACTTGAATATTTCAACTCCATGCTACGAAAATGACGTTATTTTGCCTCATAATATTACCAGTTTATTCTCGTAAAATTGCGAACAATTTCTGGTTAGAATACGACTTGTTTTTCTTAATATTTGGACTTTATTCTCATAAAATTACTGTTGATTTTTCCATTTATATATATATATATATATATATATATATATATATATATATATATATATATATATATGAATTTCAACTTTATGCTACTAAAATAATGTGGTTTTTCCTCCTAATATTACGATGTCATTCTTGTAAAATGACAACTTTTTTCTTGTTATTTTACTTGATATTTTGACTTTATGCTTAGAAAATGTCTGCTGATTTTTCCATGTTTGCTGTTTTTTTTATTTTTTGTTTTCTAAACATTTCAACTTTATTTTGTTTTATTTCTCATAATATTACGACTTAATATAACACATTTAATATTTAACATACTTTAATATTTCAACTCCATGCTACGAAAATGACAGTATTTTGCCTCATAATATTACCAGTTTATTCTCGTAAAATTGCGAACAATTTCTGATTAGAATACGACTTGTTTTTCTTAATATTTGGACTTTATTCTCGTAAAAGTACTGTTGATTTTTCCATTTTTATATATATATATATGAATTTCAACTTTATGCTACTAAAATAATGTTGTTTTTCCTCCTAATATTACGATGTCCATCCATCCATCCATTTTCTATACCGCTTCATCCTCGCGGGGGCATGCTGGAGCCTATCCCAGCTGACTTCGGGCGACAGGCGGGGCACACCCTGGACTGGTCGCCAGCCAGTCGCAGTATTACGATGTCATTCTTGTAAAATGATAACTTTTTTCTCGTTATATTACTTGATATTTTGACTTTATGCTTATAAAATGCCTGCCGATTTTTCCATGTTTGCTGTTGGGTTTTTTCTTTCGTTTCCCAAATATTTCAATTTTATTTTGTGTTATTTGCCATAACATTACGACTTTCAAAACAACATATCTTATCTTTGATATTTCAACTCTATGCTACCAAAATGACATTTTTTCTCGTAATATTTTAACTTTATTCTTGTAAAATTGCCACTTTTTTCCTCATTACCATCCAGCTTTTGTCTCTGAATATTTTAACTTTATTCTTGTAAAAGTACAGCTGTTTTAACTTTTTTCATAAATATTCTTCCCTTCACAGTTTTTCCGTGAAAAGCATATTTGACCTCGTTCACCGTCTCTCTCTCACCGCATCAGGACGCCACTCGCTGGACCGACGCCGCCTGCAGGGAGTGCGAGTGTCGCGGCGCCCGGGTGACGTGTTACCTGCGGTCCTGCCCCACCTGCCCGCCGGGCACCTTGGTCGCCGCCCCGCAGGGAGAATGCTGCCCCCGGTGTCAGCAAGGTGAGTCGCAAAGCATGCTGGGAACATCTCGTCCGCTTTGGCAGCTGAAGGTCTCTCGTCCCTTCGCCCTTTTTTGTTATGCAAATGAGCCACCGGATGAATGATGATGAGGCTTTTCCGGAGACGGAGCCGTTACAGATTCGTTAAATGTGCGCTCTGCAGAACTCCCCGCCGCACGTCCTCAGATTAGCTTTACATATTTGCTGTATGCGCGTTTTTTTCTTAGCTCAACTTGTACTGTAAAGTTGCTGATTCTCCACATTGACAACAAGCGCCTCAGCAGGTCATTTCAACAAAAACTGCAAATTTATGCACACAAATGCAGCACAAATAATCACTGAAGAGTTCTCACAGTCAAATCAGAGAGGCGCTTTATTTTGTTTAGCTGACGACTACTGTTGGCTGGAGACAAGCGCTTCACTTCCCTCCCAAAAGCCAGGAAAAATTCTATTTTAAATCACAGTTTGTTTGTTTTTTTTACACAAAAACTGATTTCAGCATAAAACGTCAAAAGCAAGGGTGTCCAACATGCGACCTGGGGGCCATTTGCGGCCCTCTGCTGTTTTTTATTGGCCTGCGGCAGATTGTAAACTTGTAGTTCAACAAGAAAACAAATAAAAAAGCAGCAGAAATGACAAAATCCGTCGTAGTTTTATAAGAATAAAGTCAAAATATGAAGACAATAGTATACTAGAATAGTATTCTAACAATAAATAATACAGAATAAAAGTGTTATTAGAATACACTAATTAATACATACATTAATGCACAAATATTAAAGAAAAGACATTTTTCTAAGTCAGAAAATTATGAAAAACACAACGAATAAAGTTCTAGTTTTTGGAAAATTAGGTTGCGGAAAAAGTTGTCATATTTTGAGAATAATGTCAGAATATTATGGAAATAAAGTCATATTTATTCAAACAAAATTTATAAGAAGAAAGAAAAAAACAACAATAGCCGAAAAACAACAAACAGCTGTAATTTTACGACAATAATCTAAAAATATTCAGAAAAAATACGAAAATGAAATATTAAAGAAAAATATTTTTAGAAAATGTGTAATATGAGAAACAAAACAACAAATAAAGGCTGTCCTTTTTGGAAAATTAATTTCAGAAAAAGTTATAATGTTATGAGACTAAAGTCCAAATATAACGGGAATAAAGACATAATTACAAGAAGAACATTTACAAGAAGAAAGTTGAAATAGTTATATAATCAAATAGTATAATCAAATAGTTCAATAATAAAAAAAAAAAACAACAACAGCAGAAATGGGGAAAAAACTGCTTTATTTTTTACAAGAATAAAGCCAAAATATTAAGAGGGAAAAAACCTGTATTCTACCGAAAATAAAGTGACAATTTTACTAGAATAAACTGGTAATATTCTGAGGGAAAATAATGTCATTTTAGTAGCATAGATTTTTGAAAAATTACGTTGCGGGAAAAGTTCTAATATTATGGGAATAAAGTCAAAATAGAAGAGAGAAGACAATTTACAAGAAGAAAGTTGAAATAGAATAAAATAGCTGAAATATTATTTGAAAATATAAGTTTTTGGAAACCTAATTTTCCAAAAATTGCAACTTCTTTTCTGTTTTGTTTTGTTTAATATAATAAAAAATAAAATGACAACTTTAGAAAATAACATTTGTTTCTTTAAATATTTCACCTTTGATTGTAACTAAGTTCACTTGTTATTTAATTTATTTATTATTTGTTTTTCTTCTAAAAATAGTTTTTTTCCTCATAATATTTTGACTTTATCCTCATAATTTAATGACTTTTTCGCAGCGTAATTTTCCAAAAATTGCAACTTTTATGTCTGTTTAGTTTTGTTTCTAATAATATGGCAACAATAGAATATATATTTTTTAATATTACAACTTTAATTGTAATTTATTTTATTTATAATGAAATTAGTTTATTATTTATTTTTTATTTTAATAATTATTTTGTTTTGTTTCTCATAATATTTTGACTTTGTTCTCATAAAAGTTCTGCTGTTATTTTTGACATTTATGATACATTTTTTAAATGTATGCTGATACGCTTAACGCTCTCATTTAGAAAATAACACGTATTTTCTTTAAATATTTCAACTTTAATTGTAATAAATGTTATTTTTAATTTAGTTAATTTATGATTTTATTTTGTTTTAACAATTACGGGGTTTTTTTTCCATAATATTGTGACTTTATTCTCTGTAAAATTACTATTGTTTTTTTTCCAATTGAATTCAGTTGAATTGTATTTCGAGGATGTGCCAATCAGAGAAAAAGACGCGGGCCGCACTTTGGACACCCCAGGATTAGCTCATTGGGTTGTGCACCTCCTAAATGCGGCAGGTGAGTACTGTATTTCAGCAGGGTGTGCAGAGTGGCCTTGGGCGAGACGTGAGTGTTTTTCACCCGCCGCCCATCTGTGACTGCTGGTCTTGTCCGCCCGGCTCCCATTCAACGAAGAAAAACAAACAAGCCGAGAGAATTTTCGCTTTTCATTTCAAATCTCAATCTTGCCTTTTGCCAGATGTGCAGTTTGACACTGCATGGAATCCTTTCAATATTTTTGATTTGTGTGTGTGTGTGTGTGTGTGTGTGTGCTACACCTGCCTCTCCTTTGAGCTTTATTGGAAAAGTGTAAATAACCTTAGTGCGAGAACTGCGTGAGAAGAAGCCGGCGGGATAAATAAAGGCGACCGGGGAGAGTAGATGCTGGAGATAGACACGCACAACCAAAAAAAAAACAATTGTCCTTGGGGGAGGAGGAGAGCAGGCGGGGCCGCTCAGCACACTGGAACCTCTGCACGTCCCCGAAGTCGTACATCGACCACCATTTTTTCTGGCGAGGTGGGAAAAATTTGCTCGTAAGGTCGGTCAAAAATCCAGGGATCAGGTTTTTCTGTGTCGTGTCGGCTCTTAAAGCGGTACACGCGCCTCCGTCCTGGCCGCTGGGTACATTATGGCCGAGGAGAACATGATAATAATGGAGGAAAAGTCACGTGACGTACTGTGTGTCGGAAAGGGTGTGAAGAACTCGCCTCCCAAGCACACGCAGTCCGATCCCCAACCACTGCAACACAAGCGGGTAGCTTCCTTTTGTCCAAACATGTTTATCTTAATGCTGTTAAAGAATATTAGTGTTATTTTACAATATTTACCAAGTGAAATATGGCTTCAAAACAAAGTAGAAATGCAGGAAAGCGACTTGGCGCCCCCGAAACATAAGCAGAGATGTGTACAACATTGTGGGGCGACCGTCAGACTCGACAGTTTACGTGCCTCTCTGGGTGCTGCTGTTTTGGGCAGTCGAAAGGAACTTGTCTGCTTTACCAAAATGCACAACGTTGTGGAGCGACCACCTGTCAGTCTACGAGAAGGCTAACCACACGTAAAATAATGTTTAATGCTGCGCAGGGAACTCCAAAGACTGCGCACTTTCATTCATCTGAGAGACTGTATACCTGCCTCTGAGGGTGCTGCTGTTTTGGGTAGCAACAGAGTTCAAATGGGCCCTGCAGTTGCGTATTTCCGTAAACAGTAGCCTGCCAGGTGTTTATTTACTCAACCGCAGTTGTTATTACAAATGCTATGTGAAATATGAGCCGAAAAGTGAGTTGCGTAGCTCCCCGAAACACGAGCGTCGACGCACGCAACATTGTGGAGCGACATGGAAGGCGGATCACCGTAAAAATGACTCAACACTCTAATTCATCTGAGAGACTGTCTACAGGCCTGGCTGGGTGCTGCTGTTTTGGGTAGCAACATAATGGAATCATGTTAATATGTTAATATGTTAAATATTACAATACAGACTACATACAGTAGTACCTCGCATAACATAAACCTCCTTTTATGTAAATTCCACTGAACGTAAAGAATTTATGTCAAGTTTTTGCTTCGTATTACAGAAGAAATTCCATATAACGTAAAGCGACAAGTCGGTGCAAGTCTTTTTTTAAATTTTATTTTATTTTTTCAATCAACTTTATTAATGCCTCAAGTCGTGCAAGTTCAGACTAACACTTGGTGATGCCTTCTGACGCTTCACGCTCTCATTGGCTGATTTTGGAGGCACCGTCTACGCTGTCATCTCATTGGCTGAGTTATCCAGCACGTACGTGAGTTTGTGTGAGAGACAGGCTTCTCCCTTCAACCTCCTTCCTCTTCGTAGTCCCCCTGAAACTAACTTAAACAATGAAGTTAAGTTACAAATGAAAATGTTGCACACAGCATTATCGTGTAGTGCGTGTGCGTTTGTCTGTGAGACCAGATGACTCTTAGACTCTTTGAGTCGCGTTTCGACTCAGGCTAGTCCTCCTCCTCCTTCCTGCCTCCACTTGCGCTCCTGATCAAGACATCTCGTGAACGGTAGGATTGTTTTTGTTTTTCAGTTTTATTCATTTACAGTAAACTTATTTATTACCTTATTTTATATTGGAATGTTATTCTACTATGTTTATGCTAACGTTTTCTTATATTTTCCCACCATATTTGGTGGACTTTGAATATTTTGAAGTGCCAAAGGGGTGAGTTTGGGAAGATCTTGGAACGGATTAGGCTATTTACATGTATTTTACGCTTCGTATAACATAAAATCCCTATAACATAAAGGTTCTCGGAACGCATTATTTACTACTGTAATATAATTATCATGCAAAAATAATAAATTAAAAATTAATTACAGATGAATAATAAAATACTAATACAAATAAAAATATAAAATAATATAATACATACATAATCATATTAAATAAAAATAAAATAATAAAACAAAGTAATGCAAAATAATAATAAAAATTAAAAATCAATAATATGTTACTATTAATGAAATTAAATAATAATTCATAACAGAAAGGATGCCTTACATTTCCATTCTTTCCCATGGGGGGGTGGGAAAGCAATTCTAAATCCAGCATGAGAGGTTCCGCTGTCAGTGCAAGCGTGCCATCACTTATACGCAATAATTAGTAACTGTGGTCTGAGCCGCATGCACAGGTCCCCCCTGCAGGGCGCACTACAAAGCAATCAAGTTGCGGCTTTGGGGCAAATTTCCCAGAATAAAGAAGGAGGAGCCATCCGTCACTTCCAGCGCGTACATTTGCTCATACAAACAGGCCGCTCGGCAGTTATCAGGCCTCGAGCTTGAATGGCTGAATAAGTATTTGCTTTAATGAGTTATTTCCTTTCACGCCTTTGACGCCGAGCTTTCTAAGGGTCTCGCCGTCCTTTCCTGTTAAACGCAGCCTAATTAGGGCGAATAAACAGCAGGCGTCGTGTCCTAACGCGGCCATTTGGTTGTGCGACAACCAATGTTGTGATGTATTCGAGCAGATTAGGAGGACTCCTCATCGCTCATTCACCAACTCTTCCAGCCCATGTGACTGTAAGTCCGCCACGGCGACTCGTTGGTGGCTCGGTGGCGTTTACGCGGTTCCGAAATCCCGTGTTTTTTCATGTGCGGCCGTCCTCACGTTCGAGATTCCTAGTGAGCACGATGTGTTTACTGTGTGAACATGTCGGCATGGGCGTGGGACCAAATAGTTGAAGTGTAGGATTTCCTTCGGATCTTCAGGTCTCCAAACCTTCTCCACCAAGGCCACGAAGTGAAAAATGAAAAGATATGCTCGAGGTTTTACTGTTTATGTTTCAAGAAGAAACTGCATGGCAGCTTTATCATATCAATGAAAAAGCCTTTTATTAGTATGAATATCCTCATTTTTTGCTGTTTTTTTTTACATGTTTCAAATATTTCAACTTTCGTCTTAAATAATCATTCAACATTTTCTTCTTCTTATATTATGACTTCATCCTCAGAATATTTTGACTTAATTACTACAATATTTTGACTTTTTCCACAACCAAATTTTCCAAAAATTACTACTTTATTTTGTTATTTTTTTGTTTGTTTCTCACTATATTATGACTTTAATATTTCAACTCTATGGTATTAAAATGACATTATTTTATATTACACATATTACACATTTTTTCTTGTAAAATTGCAACTTTTTTTTTCCTTTTTTGACTTTATTCTCGTAATAACTTTTTTCCGCAACCAAATTTTTCCGAAAATTACAACTGTATTTGTTGTTTTGGTTTTCCTTACTTTGCGACTTAAAACAAACGTTTTGTTTCTTTAATATTTGTGTATCAATTAGTGTACTCATGAAAGTGCAACTTTTTTTTCTAGTTGGAATGCAACCTTTTTCCCGTAATATTTTGACTTTATGCTTGTAAATCAGTTTTTCTGTTTCTGCTGGGTTTTTTCCATCGATTTCAGCTTTCTTCTTGTGTTTTTTCTTCTCGTCATCATCACTACGATGCCACAATACTTTCACTTTGTTCTCATAACATTACAACATTTTTTGCAACCTAATTTCCCTAAACTGACAACTTTATTTGCAGTTTTCGTTGTTGTTGATATTATGACTTCAAAAAAACGTCTTTTTTCTACAAGCCGAGTTCTTCAGTGACGAGGAGTTCTTCTTAGTTGCTGGGTCGTCCGAGTCAAGAGTTTGGCTTCTCAAAACAATGTGCGTTCAAAAGTGTGATACATTTGCATTTTAAAAATGCCTCCTCAAAAAATTGTTTAAAAAATCAGACGTCACAATTGCTCAGCGTCCGTTGTTGTGTGTCTTCTTCAAAGTGTTCACATGCGCGCGTGAAGAGCGCGTCGACGCAAGAACACGTATTGTTTTGACAAGCCAAACTCTTTACTTCAAGGCGTAGTTGGGATTTTTGGGCATGAAGTCGTATGACATCCCCATCTGCGGTACAAATTGTCATCTAGCACAAAAAAATCCCGAGTGGCCCCAGCGACTAACCGGAACTGCCTTCCTCGGCACCGAAATCCGACCAGCACTCGGCTCATGGGACGAAGTGGGGGGTAAGTCACTGTTGATGGACGACGCTGCTGATGGGGATGTCGTACAAACCCGACGACCCCTTTCGGTTTTGCAATGAAAGCACAACTCCTTTACTGACCTGTCGAAATGCACGTACATTTGATGGTTCAATCAGAATACTTCTGTCATGGTGGCAGCCACGTCACTTCACTTTCATTCAACGGTGCTGTTAGCGTTCGTCACTAAACGCCATACCAGAAAGGATGACGTGGAGGGGGGGGGGGGGGGGGGGGGCACAAATCCAATTGTGTTCCAAGGAGAAGTAATCTTGTAATAATTTAGGTGGAGTTTTGTATTGGATTTGCTTTCTGCGGGTGATTACATGTGACAACGAGTGTTTTATCACTTCTTGTGCAGCATTTTCCCGAGCAGCGCCATTCATGCTTTG
The DNA here is from genome assembly GCF_027744805.1 of Dunckerocampus dactyliophorus. Taxonomy (NCBI): domain Eukaryota; kingdom Metazoa; phylum Chordata; class Actinopteri; order Syngnathiformes; family Syngnathidae; genus Dunckerocampus; species Dunckerocampus dactyliophorus. Next base: position 34,569,839 of record NC_072822.1, read on the forward strand.
TACGGATAATTTCATTCACTCTAATCAGGAGGCTTTCGCTTCGCAGCCGACCTTAAAGTCATCGCTTTCAATTAACCATTCAAAACTCATTTGTTGCCTTGCTGCCTGCAAATGATCTTTTTTTCGCCGAGTGTGTGTGTGTGTGTGTGTGGGGGGGGGTGTGTTAAAATCTGGTCACATCACTTGTGGAGTGTTTCCCCGCTCCTTCGCACGGGCTGCTGGAGGCTGAGCATTTGCACGAAAAGCTCATCTTCAAGGAAGAATCCCTTCAATGTGGGAAGTTTGACGAGTTCTTCCCGTCAGTTCTCAGCAGAATGTGGACCTCCCCCAAGGCCTAAGGATCCTAACTTGGATCAGAAGCCATTTTTGGATGCAACTTTGCCATTTGCCACTTTGATATTTTGTAAAGTAACTCATGTAGTTATGCTAGCAAGTTCTATGTATTTCATCTCAGCTTTGTCATGTACTGTATGTGGAAAAGCCTATTATTAAAATCAGCTTCACTCTTTTTTCCTCATTTTTGCATGTTTTTTTCCTCTACTGCTACTAAAATGACATAATTTTTCTTCGTTAAAAATCTTTTCTCGTAAAATTCTGGGTTTTTTCTTGTTACTTTTTCTTGTTACAACTTTTTTCTCTTTTTACTTTATGACTGTTGGGGTTTTTCAACTTTTTCAACTTTCTTCTCGTAAGGTTTTTTTCTCCTAATTACCGTATGATTTTATTCCCATAATATTTTGACTTTATTCTAGTCATAGTATAACTTTTCCCCCAACCTTTGTTTTGTTTCTCATATGACGCCTTTAAAAACAATTCTGTAATATTTCAAAATGATATTTTCCCTCATATTACAAATTCATTTTCATAAAATTGCGATTTTTTTTTTCTCTTTGTATTTTGACTTTATTATCATAAATTACTGCTGTTTTTTTCCAACTTCTTTTTGTAAATTTTCTTCTTGTAATCATGATTTGATTCCCATATTTTGAATTTCTTTAATATTTCAACATTATGCCACCAAAATGATCTCATTTTTCCTCATATGACAGAGTTATTCTCGTGGAAAAACCTTTTCTCAACTTTGTTCTCTTCATATTTTGGCTTCATTCTTGTAAAATTACTGCAGATTTTTTCATTTTTGCGGTTGTTGTATTTGGTTGTTTTTTTTTTAGCTTCCTTGTTCAATTATATTTTTTGCAAATGGCCCCTGGGCTGCACTTTGGACAACCCTGTTTTAGCCAGTTGCTAATTTCCATCTTTAGTCCCCGACGGCAGGTTGAAAATAACATTTACCATAAAAGAAGAGAAGAAAGAAACCGTGTGCAACTGACAAAACCAACAACTGGGGGAGACATAAAGTGCTTGAGTGCTAAAGTGTTTAGGTATTAAAGTACTTGAGTACTACAGTGTTTAGGTATTAAAGTGTTTGAGTGCTACTGTTTAGGTATTAAAGTGTTTGAGTGCTAAAATGTTTGGGTATTGAAGTGCTTGAGGGCTAAAGTGTTTAGGTATTAAAGTGCTTGAGTGCTAAAGTGTTTAGGTATTAAAGTGCTTGAGCGTTAAAGTATTTAAGTACTAAAGTGCTTGAGTACTACAGTGTTTAGGTATTAAAGTGCTTGAGTGCTAAAGTGTTTAGGTATTAAAGTACTTGAGTGCTAAAGTGTTTAGGTATTAAAGTGCTTGAGCGGTAAAGTATTTAAGTACTAAAGTGCTTGAGTGCTAAAGTGTTTAGGTATTAAAGTGCTTGAGCGTTAAAGTATTTAAGTACTAAAGAGCTTGAGTACTACAGTGTTTAGGTATTAAAGTGCTTGAGTGCTAAAGTGTTTAGGTATTAAAGTACTTGAGTGCTAAAGTGTTTAGGTATTAAAGTGCTTGAGCGGTAAAGTATTTAAGTACTAAAGTGCTTGAGTGCTAAAGTGTTTAGGTATTAAAGTACTTGAGTGCTAAAGTGTTTAGGTATTAATGTGCTTGAGCGCTAAAGTGTTTAGGTATTGAAGTTCTTGAGTGCTAAAGTGCTAAGTTATTTTTTATTATTGATAGAGAAGTTTAGAACAATGGCAAAATGTGTATTGTTTTTAATTTAATTGTAATTTTTAAACATATATTTGTCTTCTCTTGCCTTGTTTTGTATTGAATTTACATTTTTTTAAAATTAGTGTTTCTTTGTTGCGGTCTTGTCAGCACCAAAACGTGATATTCACCGTAAATCTTCTCTGGTTTTCAAGCTTTGCTCATGCCAAAGCCGCACATTTCAAGGACACATCAAGGTCAAATGGGTCAAATACAGATAGGTCGCCGCTCCGATGAGTAGTTTTTGGCGGTGAATGACCCTGAACTGAAGGACTTAGCGTGAGGTCAAAGTTCATCAATATTGGGTGCCAAAATCAATTTCCAACAAACCACATTGAGTCATGTGACAAACTAAAGGTCTTTCCGAGAGCTTCCAAGATCTGCTATTGTTTTGTCAAACAACACTTCCGCCAGTCCAGAGCATGACATTCCCTCCCCCCTTATGTTTTCCAGTTCCGTGTCATGCGGACTGCCAGTCCTGTGTGGGGACTCCTGACCGCTGTGAGAGCTGCAAGGACCCCAAAGCCGTCCTCCACCTGGGCCGCTGCCTGCCCTCCTGTCCTGACGGCTTCTTCGCCGACGGAGGAGCGTGTGCAGGTACACGCATGTGGACATCCAGGTGGACGCACAGGAGCAATACAGTCACGGGACTTCATCCAACCAAACGCAATAGAACCCGCAAAGCATGCTGGGTGACACGCGGCGGCCCGGCATGCCTTGCGGGTTGTAAGTTAGTATAAAACAGTGTTGTTTGGCATGACGTGTCTGTGAGGTACGATATGTTTTTTGCATGAGGAGCGACGTGCGCATCGTGAATATGCGGCGTTTAATATGACCGCCATCACGCTCGCTTGAAGCCGTGCCCTTCAATTATGCATCGAACGCCGCAGAGAGCCCAGTTGCAGTTAACCTCCGATGAGCAGCAATTTTAAACACATTAAACTTTTGACTTCACAATTAAAAGCGGGCGGGGGGGAGGGCGGCGGGCAGCACAGACGCTGCATCACCGTGTTCGTGCCGAGGATACGTGCTTTTCAGTCGCATTTCACGCCGCTGTTAGCCGTCCACCTTGACCCCAGCGCCACCACTCCACCACATCCTTTCCGCTTTTACGGCGGTCCAATCCCCAGCGCCCGGCCGACCGCCCTCCCACCTCATTGACCCCCGTTCTCCTCGCCGGCTTGACTTTTTATTGTGCGCCACAACTCATTAGGCCGTAAACACCGGCGCCGTAAAACTATCAGACAGGAAAGCACTTGCAAATGTGAGAACATAGTGGCTAACATTGAGCGGCGGCCTGCAGAGGGTGGAACGGTCACGTGATGCAACCCGGGACCTTAAAACGCTGCATTTACATAATGTGACCTGCACTTTAACCAAGCCACAGCGACATTGGTATTATTGTTGTTATTAGCATTGTTACGCCCAAGAACTACGTTGCAGGCGTAGTGACACCTCGCCACACCACAGCAGCTAGCTGCTAGCGAGGTGTAGCGTTCCTTTCTATGTTGCTATGCCAAATCAATGCTTTTTAAAGCCTCTGTCTGAATATAATATAAAATATATCCAACTAGTTCACCTTTCTTCTTGTACATTTTATTGTCGTAATTATGACTTGATTCCCATAATATTGTGCTTTTCTTCCCAAATTAATTTTCCAAAAATTGCAACTATTGTTTTCGTTTGTTTCTCACAACATGACAACATTTACCACACGTGTTTGGAAAATCAGGTTGGGGGGCGGGAAAGGTTATAGTAGTACGGGAGCCGTGTCAAAATGTTCCGGGAATAAAGTCATCATTCCGAGAAGAACATTCACGAGAGGAAAGTTCAAATAATTGGAAAAAAGAGCAGAAATGAAAACAAACGCTGCTGTCATTTTTATGACAATAAAGTCAAAATAGGAAGAGAAAAAAAGTCACATTTTTGCCAGAATAAGCTTGTCGTGATATGAGGAAAAATAATAAAGAATGAATTAATAGCAAAGAGTTGAAATATTAAAGAAAAAAATATGTCATTAATATTTAAGTTGTAATATTATGAGAAACAAACAAAACAAAATAAAGTAGGAATTTTGGGGAAAATTAGGGGAAAAAGTCTAAATATTACAGGAATAAATTTGAAATACACTGTTCCCTCATTTATCACGGGGGATAGGTTCACAAAAGACGTGAAATCCACAATTATTACATACAATGATAATGTTTGTTTTAAGGCCGGAAACCCCCCCACCATATATTTGATACACTTTCCTCAGACAGGCAATAACATTTTCTCACATGTCTCTCCTGTTTAAACACCAAGTTCAAACCTTCGTTTGAATTTTAATGCTCAACCCACGAGGTTGGACACAGGAAATGAAGTGACTCACCTGTGTTTCACTCCTCCGACCGTGCCTACTCATCCCGGCGCCGCTCGGCTGAAGCGTGTTTGCATCCAGGCCGAAGATTCGTTTACAGTATGCCGCCCTACGGCCGCGTAACATCTGGCTTCCTTCAGCATGTCCACAAGTCCAACATTTTGTGCGATGGTTAGCCTTTTGGGTGCAGAGCGTTGCGTCGACATTGTGGGTTTTGTCGGGGGGGAAAGCTTGCAAGTCACACGGCAAGGCGAGCTGTTGGCTAGCGATCAGACAACAGGAAACCCGGCCGTTCAGCACTAAGGTGATTGATTGAAAATGGTCTCCAGCCAATCAGGACGCAGCAGACAATGGGTGGGTTCTCCCTTAGCCAATCGGAATGTAGAACACAACGTGTGTTCATGCCAAAGCGCGAGTCCACGAAAGGTGAACCGCGATAGGACGAGGGAACCCAGTATGGTGTGACTGAAGTCATAATATCACGAAGAGAACATTTACAAAGATTATATAAGAAGCAAGTTGAAATATTTGGAAAAGGGATTTTGAAAAAAACATGTTTAAAAAAGGGGGAAAAGAGGAAATTGTTTTGGAAGATTTTGAATTATTGGGAAATCAGCTTGGGGAAAAACTTAAAATATGATGGGAATAAAGTCAAAATATTCCGAAAAGAAAATTAACAAATATTATTGAAAAAGAAAGTTGAACTATTTGGAATTTTTATTTTTTAAAAACAGCAAAAAAAAATGAGGGGAAAAAACAGGAAACTTTTTTGGAAGATTTGGAATTTTTGGAAAATCAGCTTGGGGAAAAAGTTCTAATATGATGGGAATAAAGTCAAAATATTCCGAAAAGAACATTTGCAAAGATTATTTAAAAGGAAAGTTTAAATATTTGAAATGTTTATTTTAAAAAACAGCAAAAAATGAGGGAGAAAAGGAAACTTTTTTGGAAGATTTGTAATTTTTGGAAAATGAGCTTGGGGAAAAAGTTCTAATATGATGGGAATAAAGTCAAAATATTCCCCCCCAAAAATGACGAACATTAAGTCTTATTGTTTAAGAAGAAAGTTGAAATATTTGGAAAATAAAAATAAAACCAGCAAAAAAAGTAAGGAAAAAGAGGAATTTTTTTGGAACATGTGGAATTTTTGAATAATCAGCTTAGGGAAAAAGTTTGAATATGATGGGAATAAAGTCAAAATATGCTGAAAAGAAAATTTACAAAGAGTATTTAAGAAGAAAGTTGAAATATTTGGAAAATTAAAAAAAAAACAGCAAAAAATAGGGAAAAACAAGAAATTGTTTTGGAAGATTTGGAATTTTTGGAAAATCAACTTAGGGAAAAATTTAGAATATGATGGGAATAAAGTAAAAAATATTCCGAAAAGAAAATTAACAAATATTATTGAAGAAGAAAGTTGAACTATTTGGAATTTTTATTTTTTTTAAACAGCAAAAAAAAAATGAGGGGAAAAAAAGGAAACTTTTTTGGAAGATTTGGAATTTTTGGAAAATCAGCTCGGGTAAAAAGTTCTAATATGATGGGAATAAAGTCAAAATATTCCAAAAAGAACATTTGCAAAGATTATTTAAGAGGAAAGTTTAAATATTTGAAATGTTTATTTTAAAAAACAGCAAAAAATGAGAGAAAAAAGGAAACTTTTTTGGAAGATTTGGAATTTTCGGACAATGAGTTTGGGGAAAAAGTTCTAATATGATGGTAACAAAGTCAAAATATTCCCCCCAAAAAATGACGAAGATTATTTCAGAAGAAAGCTGAAATATTTGGAAAATGTTTTTAAAAAACAGCAAAAATGTGGGAAAAAAAGAGCAAAGAGTGAAGTTGACACTAATATGCTTTTTCCCTGAGATGCATAGAAATATACACAGTAGAAGCTGTTAGCATGTCGACAGTACATGTTCACCACATTCACTAAATATCGAAGTGGCAAAGATGCATCCGTTCATTTTCCTCCATGTGGCCCGCAGTGGAAAAAGTTAGGACACCCCATGCCTCGGAGGTTTTATATGCAAGTAGCAATGGGAATTTTTATCGGCCGAAAATTGGAGGCGGGCCGAGCGGGCGTCATAACTTTTATGATGGATACTTAAAAGCGAGCAATAACGTCGGCATTAAAGCGGAGCGGCCGCCGTATCGCGCCGGCTTCTTCCCGCCGTCGCTTTCTCTTTCCGCTCTCATCCTTTTTCATTTGCCAAATGTTGAAGGCAGTCGGCGCGTGTGTAATTGGAAATGAGGATGCGTCTCGTCTTTGTTCTCTTGCCGGGGTGCTTGTCGCTGTCCCGTCATCTCCTGCCAGATCTTTCTCGTTCCTCCTCTTTAAGAGCATTTGGCTCCGTAGACGTCGCTTCAAAGAAGATCACGTGTGCGTTAAATTCGCTCACCGCCAGTAAGAAAAAGACGTTGAGCTAATCATTTGCATGAGGGCGTTACAAAGGAGGATTGAGGCCACACTGAAAAGACAAAAAATGTTTGAAAAAGTATGGAATTGATTCATGGAATATCTATATTCCATATTTATATATATATATATATATATATATATATATATATATATATATATATATATATATATATATATATATATATATACACACACATATATATATATAAATATTTTTTGTTAATATGTGTTGTATATATATATATATATATATATATGTGTGTGTGTGTGTATATATATATATATATATATATATATATATATACAACACATATTAACAAAAAATATTTTTTTGAACTCAATACAGCCCAAATATATATTTTTCAAAGCGTCGATACGACTAATGAAGAAAAATTGTCATAAAAATAAAATTAAAGAACTTAAAAAGAAAACATAGCACTCAGTCATATACAATTATGAATAACTGGCTTACTGACATAAAAAGTCACATTAGTCAGGAATTATTTATTAAATTATTAGAAAAAATTAAACATTATGTCGTAAAAAGTTGGGCCAGCCCCGCCGAGGAGGAAAGTCCATCACTTATTCCTCACTCAGCAGCAGTTCATCTCAGACCAGCGTTATTTTATTTACTTTCTTATTTATTTATTTTATCTGGGCTCCTTTCATTTTTTTTTTTTTTTTACTTTTTTATTTTTAAGGGTAAATGTCAGCTCTGAAATACTGTAACCGCAGCTCAGGTGGTGGGAGAAAATCTGGATCAATAAAAGCTTGAACTTTCCAGAAACTTTGTTGACTAGTAAATCCCAAATATGGCTGAGGGCTGTGATGGGTGTGGGGCAGACAAACCCTATTAAAAAAGAAGATTTAAATGTGCCGTAAAGCTAGAAAACTTTATGACAGAGACCAGTGCAGAGCTCGCCGTCATCTGCGACCTTACTTACACAGTCGATGCTTCTTATGCTGTCATGCAAGTGGAAAAAGAAGTGTCGTTTAGTGAGTGGATGTTTTGTGCGTTGGCAGCCTTTCTCCGTCTCACCCGAGGTTTCTTTTCTTTCCACATCCTCTCTCTCTCCTCCCTCCAGCCTGCCCGTCATCCTGCACCATCTGCTCCAGCAGGTGGTCTTGCCAGTCCTGCGGCCTCCAGCGGCCCCTGCTGAGCGCCGACAGCGGCCAGTGCCTGGCTTCCTGTCCCGCTGGAACCTATCAGGACCAGAACCGACACTGCCTGCGTGAGTAGCATTTGTTATTGTTTCATGAGGTGCCAGACCAACAAATGCTGTTGGCGGCTCTTCACGAGTTGTCCTGCGTTTTTACATGTTTGCTTTAATTCTTTAATCATGACCAGCTCAAGTCCTGTCTAGTCATACCTCCAATTGATAAGACAGCTGACGTCCTACCTAGTCATGATAAAAGACTCAGTAGGATAGTTCAAGACCTGCCTAATCACTAGATGACTAGATAGGACACCTCACGTTCTGTCTAACCCTAGCGCCAAACGACAGGACAGCTCAAGTCCTAACTAGTCATGATCACTTAGGTAGGATGTGAGCTGTCCAATCTAGTCCTAGCACCAATTCATAAATGGTACTTGAGCTGTCCTATCTAGTCATGATCAAAGACTAGATAGGACGGCTCAAGTCCTATCCAGTCATAGCTCCGGTTGATAGATAATACAGGTCAAGTCCTATCTAGTCATGCTCAAAGACTACATGGGACAGCTCAAGCCCTATTTAGCCACATTCAAAGACTAGATAGTATGGCTCAAGTACTGTCTAGTGATAGCTGTGATTGCTAAATTGGATGCCTCAAGTTCTATCTTGTCTTGCTCAAAAACGTATTCCTACCTCCAACGGATAGATAAGATATGCTCAAAAACTAGATAGGACAGCTCAAGTCCTTTCTAGTCATGCTGAAAAACTAAATATGAGAGCTCAAGACCTATCTAGTCATGATAAAAGACTAGATAGGAAAGCTCAAGTCCTAACTAGTCATAGCTCCAGGTGACAGGACAGCTCAGGCCCTACCTAGTAATGATAAAAACTAGATAGGACAGCTCAAATCCTGTCTGCTGAAAGACGGGATGGGACAGCTCTAGTTCCGTCTAGTTATGATTTTTTTAAAAACTAGATAGGACAGCTCAAGTTCTATCCAGTCATAGCTCCAGTTGACAGGACAGCTCAGGTCCTACCTAGTCATGATAAAAACTAGTCAGCCTCAAAAACTAGATAGGAGAGCTCAGGTCATATCCAGTCATGCTTAAAGATGGGATAGGAGAGCTCAAGTCCTATCTAGTCATGTTCAAAAAACGTATTCATAGCTCCAACTGATAGATAGGACAGTCGAAGTCCTATCTAGTCATAACGCTGATTGAGAAATAGGCTAACTCAAGTCCTGTCTAGTCTTTGAGCATGAGCTGATGAAGCCTGCTCGGATGAGAGGCGAATCTAAGACAACCTTCAGAATGTCGCTTCCTGTCACTGACAGAAGCGCATCTGCGGTTCGGTAAACACAAACTTCATCCGCTCGGATGACTCAGACGTCAATATCGCTCTTTCCGGTTCTATATTTGGGAAGAGCTCATGAAATCGGCGTTGTTCGTCCCAGACCAACGG